>NC_072795.1:101077500-101702500 GCF_028583425.1 Eublepharis macularius
GTCCTTGTTGGGTCCACATAGGCGCCTGGAAAGGCTCAGGGCCCAGTGAAAGAGTGGAAGAGGAAGAAAGCATTGCTGACCTCTCCAGTTCTGAAGGGAGAGACAAGTAAAGGGGTGGGGGTGCGGGTGGAACAGGACAGCGGGTGGAAAGGCGGCAGGCAGAACCTTCACCCGCCCCCTTTCTCGGGGGTCACCCAACGCGCACTTGCAGCGAGTGGCAGATTGGCCCAAAGAAGTCCTTCTTCGCTGAACCCAGCACCAGCGTGTGGAGTTCTCTGCTGCAAAATGCGAGTTGAGGGCAAGTGGTTTTGACGGTTTTTCTGCGGGGTGAAAAATGCACGGAAGATCTAACAGAAGAACGGTGACCAGGAGTCTCCAAGTAACTTCCAAGGCAGTGTGTTATTTATTGAATAGGTTTTTGGCTCGTCATTCTCCCTTCCTGCAGTTTATCCTCGCAACGGCCCCGGGAGCTTAGGCTGAGAAGGAGACTCGCCCAAGCTCACCCCGGGCCTCCCGTTTCCGAGGGCGAGGCTCTAGCCACTGCGCAAGGCTGCCTCAGAATAGCCTGCTAGGCGAGGGCGGTTGCCTCGTTGCCCAGCTTGGAAGCTGCTGGCCGGCCAAGAGACTGCTGGGCGGGAGCGGAGGGGCCCGCCCGGGTCTGCTCCCGCCAGGCTCCCGCGGTGGGCAGCCGAGGCCGGCCTTCTCCGCCAGCCCAGAGCTGTCCTGGTGCTGAGCTTCTGCCGGCCGTTCTGGCGGGCCAGGGGAGCCGAGGCGGCGGTGGCAGGGCAGGGGCGGCTGGAGCCGCGGCGCGCCTCGCCGGAGAGGCCAACAGGAAACACATTGGCGGAAGTGTTGCCAGAGCCCACGGCCCGGCGGCTTCAACTGTCCTCTGCCGGCTGCCGAGCGCGCCGGAGGAGGCCTGGCGGGGGCGACGCTGGGAGGGCGCCGCCCCGACGGGGGCTCTGCGGGCCGGGCCTTTAGGGCGCCAGCCACGTGCGCGTCTCCTGGGCAAGCCCGCGCTGCCGCCGGTGCAGCGCTGGGCAGTCCAAAGCCCGTAGCCTTGGCGTGGGTCTGGGGGCGGTTGCGGTTGCGAGGGGTGGCCGGCAACTGCGGGCAGGAAGGATGAGCTGGGAAGAAGCCAAGCAGTTTCCCGAGCAGGGGGTGACTTAATGGCTCGAATCAAGGGGAGCCGATTGGAATGGTTAAGAGACCAGCACAGCTGGTGTGGCTGCGAGGGAAGGGCGCATTTGCACGGCATGCAAGAAGGCCAGCGGAGCATCGCTCCTGAGTGCTCAGCTGTACGTTGCGAGCTGCCTTGGACCCACTGCATAGGGAAAGGCGCTATGCAAACATTGTAAGAAATAAATACCTTTTAGGGTTTTTTTTTTAAAGCTATTTTGGTTTCCTAAGAGGGAATTAAAAGGATGGTCTGATGATGATGGTCTGTTCACTAAAGTGTACAGTACAGAGGGTTTGAATATACACGTATTTAACGCCCATCCACACAGCAGGGCATCTTTTCTCGGCTGCCTGCCAGCCCTGCTTTCCAGGATGGAGCCTGAAGGAGCCTTGCGACGGCCAGGGCTCAGGCCAAGTGGCGCTGGGGCCGCCTGGGCGTGTCCTGAAAGTCGCCCTGGGGTGCCAGGCATCGGTTGGTGTTTAGCGCCCGGCGCTGTAGGGGTCAGCCCAGAAGGGAGGACAAAAGCGACCCTCTTCCATGCAAGGCACACTGGCAGCGCACGCCTAAGAAGAGTCACTGTAGTCTAAGCCGTTCGCAAGCAGTGGGTTAAGGAGGGAATAACTCTGCAGGAACTTGGGGGGAAAGCAAGGCTTGTTCTTTCGGGCGATGCTTTCCACCCCAAGCTCAAGGGCGCTGCTGAGGTCGATCAGCTCCCTTAACTCGCTTGGCGCTTCCTGAGCGCCAGTGCCCAGCGGGACAGCAGCAGAGCAGTGCAGTGGCCCCTTGGAGACCAACCAGGTTTTCCAGGGTCTACCAGAAAGTAGCGTCCAAAGTAGCGTCTCGCTTGGCTGCAGCCTGCCGCAACATTCACGCAAAAGGCCCTGGCTAAACCCCCTCTTGATGCTTTACTGAAGGGCCGATTACAGTCTTGGTTTTCGGCACGTCTCTTGCAATCGAACCCATCAGACGGGCGATCAATTCGCAACAAGATTTCTCGTCGGATCTCTCTGGCGGGCACCCTAGAGGCCAAAGCCGCTCCTTTCGGGGCAGTCAGAGAGCCCCGAGGGCCCGGGCATTCGTCCCGTCTTTTCAAGGCTACCGGATGAAACAGGCGGGTCGAATCTGGGGTAGCTGATGTTGGGAAGGAGCGTCCTCGATTGTTCCTAAGCGAAGCAATGCAGGAGGCTTGCCTTCTGCTTAGGAGCCCGACCAATACTCCGAATTAGCTGCATCTGCAGCAGGGAGGGGAGGAAGTCATGGGGGCAAAGCGGGCCTTTCCCCCCAAATGAGCCAGTTATGACAGCGTCAAAATTATATCTGGTTTCCTTCCAGCGTAATAATAAAAAAACTTGGCTTAACCCGGGTTAGAATGAGTTCTCCTTTTGGTCATCGTACAATGAGAGTATCTGCCTACAACGCATTTTTTAAAGCCGGAGTAACTACTTTCGCTTGCTTTATTCCGGAAGGGAATTAACTCTCCAAGCAAATGAAGTCGCTCCGGATTAAATCGGGCGTGTGGACAGGCGCGATCTCTTGTAGCTGCAGTTCTCGCAGTAGTTCCGAGGAGGGAGGCCCGACTGGCCGCCCTCCCCAACCGCTGCCGTTTTCTCCCGCAGGGAAGCCGCTGCTCTGGAGCCCCTTCATGCAGAGGCCGCTGCACAAGCGCAAAGGCGGCCAGGTGCGCTTCTCCAACGACCAGACCGTCGAGCTGGAGAAGAAGTTCGAGACGCAGAAGTACCTGTCGCCGCCCGAGAGGAAGCGCCTGGCCAAGATGCTGCAGCTCAGCGAGAGGCAGGTGAGACCCCAGTGCGGGCCAGCCCCCAGCCAAGTCCGGCAGCTCCCTTGACCGAAGTGCGTAGCGCGTTTGGCTACCCAAGTGCGAAGTAGCTTGCCCCATCCCCGCGTTTTAAGCCGCTTTGTATGCCCGGTGGGGAGAAAAGTGGGATATAAATGGATGAACGAATAAGCCCCGCGGGGTACAAATTGCCCCTTGGCCGCTTCTCGGCTTCACTGGGAGAGGCCTTCCCATCGTCAGGGCGCCTTTGGTTTTCTTGGCCGATGCGCAGTTGAGGGGAAAATTGAGCCGCTTTTCTACTTTTCGCTGTACTTTTAATTGCATTTTAGGCGCTTGAACTGGCGGCGGCGGCGGCGGCGGCGGGGGGGGGCGGGTATCTAGAAGTTGGAATGGCTGCCAAGCCGAGTAGGTCACGCATGCAGGTGGCTTCGGAGCAACGCTGTAGCCGCCAAACCTTTTCTGCCAGTTTTCCCCGTTTCCTTTCCAAAGCAGTCCCGTGTGGATTCGAGCAGTTATTTTGTATTGGTCCTCTTACCTCTGCTGCTGGTTCAGAGGTTAAATTCGAAGGTGGTCTGGTTTTGTTTTTTCCCCAATAAGGGGAAGAAAGGAATCAAGGGCGCTTCCCCCAGGCAGGCCACCGCGCTACGACACCCGTGGCCACAGTGAACGCGCAGCCATTACGTGGCATCCGAGACCCGGCAGTCGGCGCCTTGGGGCTTGAGGGTTCTGCCCGCAGCCCCTGCCCTCCGTTCCTTAACTCGCCTCTTTTTCTTGTCGTCCAACCGTTTAGGTCAAAACCTGGTTTCAGAACCGGCGGGCGAAATGGAGACGCCTCAAGCAGGTAGGCCGGCGCGTCGCTTCCTCTCGAAAGTGGCGCCCTGTGGGGGTTTCTCTGGCGGGACGGGCTGCGGGGCGGCCGGAGCCTCCTGGATCAGCCTCTTGGCCGGGATGAGGCCGCGCCAGCCGCCAAAGCCGCACCAGCGGCGCTAACTAGTCGGCGCCCGCAGCAGCAGCCGAGCCGAGCCAGAAGCGCCTCCGCCAGGGCAGAGCCCCTCCCGGGCGCCCTCGCCGCCCAGCCCGGCGCTGCTGCTCCCCTCGCCCCGCTGCGCACCTTCCCGCTCAGATCAGTCGCCAGCAGGCCGTTGCCTAACGAGGCCAGGCCGCATTGCCGGCTCCCCTGCCTTGTCCCGGCAAAGCAGCCCCGAAGAGGCTCGGGGGCGGCACCGGGACGCCTGGCAGGGGCACCCTGGCAAGGCGCCTCCTCTCCTGGGCCAGGAAGCGGAGGGGACTCGGCTGGCGGCTGCGGGTCTTTCTCCTCCGGCGGCCCTCCGGCCACTTGCGCCGTTCGGGAAAGGCGCCTCCCTTCAACGGGGCAGCCGCTTTTCGAACCGCTTCGCCCATTGGCAGCATAAACCCAACAGGCGGCAGGCCGGCCCCCGTCCCAAGGCCTGCTCCTCCTCCTCCTCCAGATGGAAGCCTCATGCAATAGATTTAAAACCCAGGTAGCGTCTGAATGGTAAACCACGGAGTTAAGCCATTAAAAGCCAGAGAATCGTTACAATCCTAAGCTCACATTTTGGGGAGTTTGCTCAATTGAACACAGTGGGGCTGACTTCCGAGTAAACATGGGAAGGGCTGGGATGTTAACGTTTTAAAAAAACCCGGGCAACACCCGCTTTGAAATAATAAGGATCATGACGGTGATGCCCGCTATTTAAATCTCACATCATTCTAACTTTTTATACTACGCGAGCAATAGGTTGGTCCTATTGGAGCCAATACAACCGAGCCAACCCGCGCGTGCGCCTGGTCCTGCGATCCGGGCTCAACGCACTGAAATCCTTGACGGCGCGGTCAGTGGCGGCGTTTGGCGTTTGGCACAGCCGGGGTTACCTGGCGACACTGAAAAAGTCCTACGGCCTGACCGACCCGACCCGCTCCGAGCAGCGGGGCTGAAGGGGAGGGAACATTTCCGGCCGCCAGGGAGAAGCCGGCTGCTCTCTGCACCGACGGGGACGCGGAGCGCTTTTCCTTTCAGAACTGAACCCCTAGAAAGAGCAAAGCCCCCGGCGCGGAGGCGCCTTTTACTCTGATTTCCCTGGAGAAGCGGCCGCCTCCCAGGCCCATTCGGCCCCCGCCTGCTCACTCGCCGTTCGGACGAGGCCTTTAAAGGGGCTCCGCAGGCGCTCCGCCGGGCTCTCTTTTCTGCGCCAACCGAGCGGTGTTAACCCGAAGGCTTCCCTGGCTTCCGAGCCCGCAACCCGAGGCGATGTTGAGTAGGCGGCGCCTGGAGCCATTTCTCCGGCCCGGTTAGAAGCCCGAGCAGCCCCCAGCCCCTTTCTGAAGCGAGGCTCGATGGCTGCGTGAGGGCCCGGCTGGCTGGGCCCTTTCCTCCCGCTCCCCTCGGCCGGCTCAAGCGATGCTTCCCTCCCGCTCCTTGACATTCCTGCCGGAGTGGAATTTGTGCCCGTTACTCCAAAGCGGGGGCACCGACTGGAAATCGAATCGGGCCCTTCCAGGCCCGGCGTTTGCTCGAACGATCTCCATGTATTTCTGGCGTTCTTTCCGTGGAAGCCCGCGGCGGATTGACAATGCCCGAAAGCTTCAGGCTGCAATTCTAGGCACGCCTGCGAGCAAGTCCCACCGACCTAACGGAACTTACTTCTGAGTAATCGCGCAGAGGGATGGCTTTGGGAGGTCGGAAACGAAGGGAGCGATCCGAAGCGGGGCTGTGAATCCCTTGAGTTCGATAGGACTCACCCTCGGTAAATACGCCTGGGGTTGAGCCCGAAAGAACAAGCCGGAAAAAACAGGCGTCAGGGGCTTTGAGTTCAGCGGCTGGGCCCTGCCAGAATTACACCTGCTTTGTCAGAGAAACTCTGAAATGTTAATCAGCCTTGAGTCTCAGAGAGAAAGGCGAACAACAACAACAACAACAGGACCGATTTGGGGATTTGGATAAACAGCATTTGATTTGGGAAAACAAGATTTTCGTTTATCTCATAATAATTAGTCTGGGGGGGAGGACTTTCTGCCCAACGAATTTATAAATAAAAACTCTATAAAAGAAGGAGAAAATGTAGGGTTACCAACAGTCCCGGAGAAAACTGTCCCTTTAATAGAAACTTGTAAAAATGGGCAGGCGAACCTTTTCATGACATGGAAGCAAATCACATCCCATCAGATCTTTATTAAAAGAACAGGGCATTTTTCTCCAGGCCTGCCGGGAACTCTGGGAAGGAGAGGGAAACAGGAGAAAAAGGGGTTCCTTTCACATGCACAGCTTTAGGTTTTGTTGCAGGGGAGGGGTCTGCAGTTTGTATCTGGTTCCTCTTTATTGGCCTTCCTAGTACATGTTCTCTGCTCCCCTCACCCCCTTCCCCTCAGTAACTTCTCAGGAGGCTGGGCAGAGGGTCCTGAGCATGTCCGAATAAAGGATAACCAACACCCTCTTAGGGGGGATAAAAGCTGAAGTCATCCCACTTCGTCTGTTAGAACCAATGCTAGGAATGTAATACTGTTTGATTGGGACCAACCAGAATTCTGAAATTGATGAATGAGCAAAATAGTGCCCTCCCTAAGGGAGGGGAGAGAAAAACAAAATTATCTTGTTGTGCATGATGGGAAAGCCCCAGATCTGCAGATTGCAACAGTCTCAGATGGACCACAGAAAACATTCTGCAAACTTAAATATCTGTTTGGTCTCAAAGAGATGCATAAGTAAGGGGATAGGGACTATAGACTTTACTACTATGTATTGTCTGTTGCTCTATAATCCTCCTGGAGAGTTTGTTGTTTAGTATGTCAGTCTTAGAATTGTTTATGCTCTGTTTCAGCATTTCTTCAGCTCTCTTTCTAGTTCTAAAGTTAGGCAGATTTGCACATGTACTTTATTAGATAGTTTATTGAGATATCCTTGAAATTGACTGAACTAACTCACACTGTGTAATCCACCTAGAGATTCTGTGAGAAAGGTGGACTATAAATAGCACAAACAAATAAATAAATTTGAAGTATAAGCTACATCTTGTGTAGCACCAAAGTCTGTCCTGCTTAAGAGTTGAGCAGAAGCATAGTCTGCTAATCCAATGCACCCTTGCTTGGAATAGATAATACTGAACTCACAGTGTCATTATTTCTGTGCACACAAGCATAGCATTAAGCAGTAAAATATCATTAAGCAGGGGTAGGGGGATCTTAGATGGGACCAGATATGCTAGAGCATGTGAGCTTTTGATCCCTTTGGAGCAACATTTTTAGAGCAGCTCTCTCTCTCATATTAAAATAACTACTGCATACACTGCTTGTTAAATTGCAGTTTGTGGCTTTACGCTGGTATATTCCACTTAATTTTCTCCCACTTAAGATAAAGGTGTGAAGTTGTGACTCTTCTTGGTTCTGCCTTTTTGACAGTTCCTTGTGTCTGGCCTCTTCTGTGAAAGGTCATTTGCAAGGCAAAGGAAAGGACAGTGAAACACTCTTCAAACTGAAAGTGTGAGACAAATTAGTAGCAGTTCAAACAGACAACTGGAGTTTAGGGGAACCAAGAGGTAGATCAAATAGCCCAAATGGAACAACAAAAATATAACTCCCATTTCTTGGAGCAATGGCTTCCAGTTTTGGAATAACTAATAATGAATCCACAAACCAAATATCCCAAGAATGGAATACTATCAAAGAAACAGGGTTCAAGAAGAACAAGGGCAATAACAAACACAGAGTAGACCAGATGATCTATGATCAGGAAGCAACTACAAGAGAGACCAGGGATGTGAATCAAAGGACTTTGGGCCATCTTTAATTTTATTTAAGAGAAGCCACGGGAAGTGGCCCAGATTAGACTGTGCTGCTTGGGTTGAAGAAGACAGGCAATCATTTTTTTTAAAAAAAATATTCTTCAACATTTTTTCAGTTTTACAGTCATTAACAATTAATAAACAAACATTTAAAAAATTTAAAACATTTGAATATGTAATTCTTGTCTCCTTAACATTAATACAGCAATGCTGATGAAGTAGTATACAATACTTACAAACTATTTACAGATGTAAAACTATACAGTATTCTAAGAAAAATGTCAAAGGTATGCCAGCCTTTGATAGTATTCCATTCTTGGGATATTTGGTTTGTGGATTCATTATTAGATATTCCAAAACTGGAAGCCATTGCTCCAAGAAATGGGAGTTATGTTTTTGTTGTTCCATTTGGGCTATTTGATCTACCAGCTTTTCCATTATGAAATAGTCCCATTGTCTAGCTTTCCAATTTGTGACTGTGGGCAAACTTTTTGTTTCCATTTGGAAGCAATAACTGATTTGGCTCTTGATAGTAGGGTTGAGATAAGATTGATTCTAGTTCTTGGTATGGAAGGATCTGACCAAAGATTCAACAATATAACCTCTGGTGTTTTAGGTACCACCTACTGACAGGCAATCATTTTGAGTTGAGGCCAAACCGGGTGATCCTTGGATGTTCATACCCAAGTTCCCTGTTCATGTGTAAAGAAAGGCAAAAGGACAGGGGGAACGGTCCCAAACTCCAAAGCAAGAGAGGACATTTTGTTTAACTAAAACTAAGAAGAAACTTCATTCTTGTCCGGCAGGTTATTTTGCAGTAAAGGAAATACGCTTTACACTAAGAATTTATTTGTGGCTTTTGATGAAGCTGTGAGCCTTGCGAAACGGGACAATTTAGCCAGGCAAACCTGTTGCCAATCTCCCTCCGGGAGCAGCCGGACAGAGTGGGCGCTCCCCTGTCTTTTTGATTTGACCCTCGGCATTTGTGAATAAAGCTTTGGATTGCAGCAGCGGTCATGTGTAAAGAAAGCCAAGTAGAAGGGTTAGTAAACAAAACCTGAGCATACACATGGCTGAAGGAAGGTAAATCCTCTTCCCTCCACTGCTTCACCTTGCTGCACGCACTGAGTTCATTTCAGCATTTCCCTCCCAGCCAGGCTTCATTAGAGGAAATCAGTCAGTGTGGTGTAGTGGTTAGAGATATGCTGGCCCACTACTGGGCATGGCATCTTGGGATTCAAATCTGCACTGGATATGGAACTCCCATCACTTTCTCAACCAGGCCTTTCCATAAGGTGGGGGTCACCACGGAGAAGGCATGTGAGTGGGCAATTGCCAGTCTTACCCATTTGTAAGGTGGCACCTTCAGAGGTTTTTGTTCAGAGAAGCACAGCGGTTACAGGAGAGCATAGCAGGAGCCCTCCATCCCACCACTTCTCACTCTCCCATTCAGTGGCTTCCTGTCTCAATCTTCTAATTCATTATGTATCTCTTTGCTTAAATATTCATTGGGACTTTTGTTTCAGGAGACTCCTCAAGCCAGCAAAAAAGAAGAACCGGAGAGTGGGGACGGGCATCAAGATCCAAGGCAAGAAAGCTGTCTAAACTCTGAGCCAGAGAAAGAGGCATCGCCCCATGTGCCACGGTACACCCCCTCACCAGCTTCCCCGGAAGAGCTGGATTCCGACGTCTCGGAAGATTCTGATCAAGAGGTGGACATTGAAGGTGACAAGAGTTATTTCAATGGTCCCCATCCATAGGGACCCTTTTTAAAAACAACGAACCTTCTCTCCGCTTGCACTTTAAGAGGAGTTGGATTGACTAAAAATGATTTTACTTCAAAAAGGAAAAAAAATCCTTCAGACTGAGAAGGAAAACTAACATATTTTGTAACTCTAAAGGGCAGTGTTTTTGTTTAGATAATCTATTGATAAATGGGGGCAGATCCTTTGGCTAAAGGAAGGATCCTACTTCCAAACTGTGTTATTTGTATAGTGATGGTTTTTACATCCACTTGGGGATATAAAATTACATCCTCCTCCAGGAATTGCTGGGTTTCAGTCCAATGATCCCCAGCCAGAAGGAGGAAAACATGCTTGATTTCATAGGAAGGACTTCATGTCTGGCTTGCAAACTTTTGCAAAGATTTCCCAGATGGAAAGGAATGTAGAGTACTGAAACAAGGTTTTATCTGTTGGTTGCGACAGCAGTTTTCATTACAAGGGGGTGGGTGAAGAGCTGGTGTGGCATACCGGATAACATGTCAGAATGTACTGGGAAGACCCAGATTTGTGACCCTTCTCAGCCATGAAGATCATGTAGTGATCTTGGGTCTGTCATTCTTTCTCAACCTACCTCACAGGGTTATTGTGAGGATAACATGGAGTAGGAAAAGCTATCTATACCGCTCCAAACTCCTTAGAGAAAGGGCAGGATAGCCAGGAATAGATGTGTCCTCTCAAGTGCCTTCTGCTGTACCTTTTTTGCCTTCAAGGCCTGATTCTAAGTGTGCATTCTGGCTTAAGAATGTAAGAAGAGATCAAGGTCCACCTAGTCCAACGATCTTTGCAAGAACTTCAGTAAACAACATCCTTCTGCCCACCACCTCTGCCTCATTGCTTAAAACAAATCTAAGAAGATCCCTGCTGGATCAGATGATGGTCCATCTGGACCAGAATCCTGTTTCCCACAGTGATCCACCAGATGCCCCAGACACAAGAGTATGGACTGAGACCTTTTCCTGCAAAGCATGTGCTCTACCACTGAGCCAGACATCTTCCCTCCAATATTCAGGCCAAGCTATTGTCAATTTCTTCTTCTTCTTCTTCTTCTTCTTCTTCTTCTTCTTCTTCTTCTTCTTCTTCTTCTTCTTCTTCTTCAGATGTGTAATAGTTAAAGGCTCTCTCTCTACATGCCTAGAAGCCCTGCTTCTAATAATAATAATAATAATAACATTCAATTTATATACCACCCTTCAGGACAACTTAATGCCCACTCAGAGCGGTTTACAAAGTGTTATTATTATCCCCACAACAAAACACCCTGTGAGGTGGGTGGGGCTGAGAGAGCTCCTAGAAGCTGTGACTAGCCCAAAGTCACCCAGCTGGCTTCAAGTGGAGGAGTAAGGAATCAAACCCGGTTCTCCAGATTAGAGTCCCGCACTCTTCTTAACTACTACACCAAACTGGTGGCAGAGGCTATACAAAACCAAGAGAGAGGTTGAGGATATAAAAAATAGCCACATACAAATACAAGCTATTCCAGAGGAGCAGCCACGGCAGCCTATTGCAGAAAAAATCAATAGGCACCTGAAATGCTTACACAGTTTGATTCCAGCTAAGGTGTTTGTGAACTACAACCTGCTTCTTCAGACGCAATGCAGTGACTCCTTATATAAGAGGTATTGGAAGAACCAGCAAGGGCGAATGCACTGTAAAATGCAGGAAACATGGAATGAAATGTAACCATTCACTCATTTTGCTAATGCCTGTGCTGCGTGGGGGGTTCCAAGGCCCCTTGATCCTGCCCCCCCAACCTCCTTTTTGCCATGTGTGGAGCCACTGCATTACATCAGAGGAACTGGACTCTAGTCTACAGTAGCTTCATTTGGAATAATATTATTTTCACATATGAATCAGGCTCTTCCATGTCAGAATTCTGAAATTCCCCTGGAGACAGACTGAAAAAAACTGAAGGACACCATCACAACTGAGCAGAAAGGCAGGAGCCATTGACCACCTCTGTCAGTGGTTTCTCTCCAATTATCTTCTTTTTCTTTTAGGAACTAATTGTTTAATCTCCAGGGACACTCAGGGCCTGAAGGGAAGAGGAGAGAAACTGGCACGAGGAGAAAAGTGTTTAGGGGCTCCTTTTCCCTGTGTGGTTGCCTATGACACTTTCTAGGTTTCATTGCTGGGGTTCTTTTTAGAATCGTCGTTTTTAGGACTGCAGCAAAAGAAAGCAATCCCACGCTTGGTCTATTCAGTGGGACTTACTTTCAGGACAGAGTCCTTAGGCCTGCACTGTGTCTGTCCCCTCTGCCACCAGCTCAGTTGGCCAAGTTATGACCTCTCAGCCTCCAGTCTGCAATACTGGCTACCTTATAGGATTTTTAGGTCGATTACTGAAATTATGTTTGGGAAGTGGTTTGAATGTTTAAACTATAAATTAGCTACGTGGGCAGTTTCTCTCACCCCCTGAGCATCATACACAGCCTACATCTGCTTAGGAAACGAAGGATCTTCCCCCTCCAGTGGATCTCCTGGGCCTTTAAACAGCTGCATAGGCAGAGAGAAACCCTAGTTCTTTGCTCATCACATCTGCTTCTTAAGGGGGGGATTATCTGTTGATGTTTTCCCTTTCGCTAGGTTATTAAACAACACAGCTGTATGGCTATGGGAATGGGCTAATAGTCTGTCTCTAACTAGTCGCTGAAATGACTTCGAATTAAACCTATTAATTATGGCCTGGTTTCTTACCTTGTACAATAGGATGGATGCATCCTTGCAGGCTCATTACTTCTGTTTGTATCATGTATATATTGTTTTTATTGTTAAACGGTCTGGTATTTAATATTAATTTTGGATAAAGCAGTTGTGAAATAAAACTGAATTTGAGCTCTTTCCACTTTGGGTTGTTGTTGCTTAAGTTGTTGTGTGATTTGTGGAATTGTTTTTACAGGGTTTCTCACAAGTTGCCACTCAGAAGAAAGTGAGGTACTTGAACTGGGAGCATTCTGAATTTTGAGTTGTTGTTATTATTATTATTATTATTATTATTATTATTATTATTAATAATAACAACAACAGCAACAACATTCGCCCTTCAGGACAACTTAATGCCCACTGAGAGCTTTTTACGAAGTGTGTTATTATCCTCATGACAAGCCCCTTGTGAGGTGGGTAGGGCTGAGAGAGTTCATAGAAGCTGTGACTGACCCAAGGTCATCCAGCTGGCTTCAAGTGGAGGAGTGGGGAATCAAACCCAGTTCTCTAGATTAAAGTTCTCTAGATTTAAAGTTTAAAAAGACAGAGCCAGCGGCGATCGTTCCTCAGAGGGTTTGTTAATTTCATCTTCACCTCCCGGAAGGGGAAGTGAAATTGACAGAAATTACACATGCCCCAAATACTGATACTGAAGGGAAAGACTGGAATGCTAATATGCTAGATTTCTCTATGTAACTCTACAATTGTCTTGGTTTTTCTTTCTTTTTTTTTTGATGTAGAATAATTTATGTGAATTCATGGGGAAAATACTTGGTTTCAGTTTAATGATCTACTATATTTCCCTGGTTTTCTCTTTATTACTTGGGCATCCAGGGGATGACATTTCTTTTTATTATTTTTGAAATATTAAGGTGATGCAATAGATTATAGGTCCCCCCCCCATCCTGGAACAGGGTATGAATTAAAGGAACTAACATCCCTCTTTGCACAGTGGTAGGCTGACATCTCTTCCCCTGCTCCCAAATTAGGGGCCCCTTTTTCTTTTGCTCTGATCCTGTTTTTTAATTGCAGGAGGCAGCAAGCCCTCTTGCTACTTCATAACAGTATAAGAGGGCATCTAGTAATGTCACTTGTGTATTGAGGTTTTGTGTTATGTTTTGTGTGTGTGTCTTTCGGTGTGTATTTTCTTTCTTATCTTTGAGCTTCCACTGGCTCATAAAGCTGAATAAGATCTTTGATGTTGATATCCATGTCAAATTATATAGTCATAGTAATATTAATGGTCATGGGTTTGATAGGAAAGTGAAGGGGAAATGCATGCTCACATCACACAAGGCTTATAGTCTTCTTAATTATATTCTTAAGATAATTGAACAGTCTGGTTTATGTGAATCATGGGCAGAATTACATCCATTTTTAAACTCTTATTCTTTTTACTCCCCAGTATATGGTACTTTCTAAAGATTTTTTAAAAATATTTTTTATTAGTTTGCATTGGGGATTGGGGAAAGAGGGGAACAAATTTCAAAAGTATCATACATTCTGCTTGAAACATCACTCTACTTATCTACATTTTCCAGAGCCCAACATTTAACTGTGATTATTAATAAAAAGTTACAATGTTGCCGTCATATAATTACAACATTCGGGTCCTTATATTTATTTCTCATCCGGTTGTAGAATGGGGTCCATGGCGCAGCAAAGTCTTCTTCCATTTGTCCTTTCATTACTAAAGTCAATTTGTCGAGTTCCGCATTTTCCATTATTTTCTCTATTAGCTCCTCCTGCTGGGGTATTACTGGTCTTTTCCAATAAAACACTAGTAGAATTCTTGCTGCTGTCACTGCATGTATAATAAAATATTTCTGATCTTTATCCAAGTCTTCTGGTACACAATTTAACAAGAATATTTCAGGTTTCCATGGTAGTGAAATCTGTAAGATTGTTTGCAAGAGTCTATGAACCATTATCCAAAACTTATGTACCCCTTTGCAAGACATATGATAGAATGTTCTCTTATGTTTCTCACATTTCCAACAGTTATTAGATACATTTTTATACATTTTAGCAAGTCTATCCTGTGTTAAATACCATCTATAAAATATCTTATATAAATTTGCTTTAAACGCCACTGATTTAGTTAATTTAACATTCACTTTCCATATCCTATTCCATTGCATTGGATCAATACTATAACCTAAATTTTGTGACCGTTTATTTTTAAATTCTTCTATCCCCTTGTTTTCTTTCTTCATTTGCATTAAGAATACATACATCTTTTTAATCAGTTTTTCATCCAAGTCACATAATAGCTTTTCAAAAGTATTTTGCTCTAATTGGAAACCTTCCAGTTTTTTATCTTTATTATATCTGGATTCTATCTGAGGCCTTGATCACTAGTCTAAATTAAAACCTTGTTTCTGTAATTCCGTTTTTGTTTTTAATCTTCCATTATCATCTAACAGGTCTTTATATCTAACCATCTTGTCAACTGAAAACACATTTGGTTGAGAAAACGGTTCTAAAGGAGATATTCATTGTGGAGTTTTAGAGTAGATTTGTGGTACTTTCTCAAGATTAGAAGAGATTCTTGTATTTAAGGAAGCTTTACACTGGATTAAAGGAATGTCAATCAGAATGATAAAAATTAGAGATCATGCCCATTACAGCAATTATTGATGTGAAACAAATCAGCTCAAAGTACACATGGCAAATTAATCCAATATTATTGACAGAGGAAAGTTGTGAGCAGAATCTTAAAATAACAATAGAAAGATATTTTCAAGAAAATTTGGATGCCTCTGTCTCTTACCCTGTTCTTTGGGAAGCAATGAAAGCAGTGATGAGGGGATCATGCATGCAAAACTTAACAATATTAAAATACAAAAAAGGAAACAAATTAATGACGTGGAAGCTAAAATTGGTAAGTTAATAGAAATATATAAAAGATCGAAATCTGCTCTAGATAAAACAAGGTTAGAACAAAAAATAGAGGAGTTAAATTTAACTGAAATCCTGGTATACTAAGCAAAGGTATTATGAATTTGAAGGGAAGTGTTCTAGAGCTATTAGCAAACAAAATGAAGATAGTCAAGCAAAGGAAATTGATTATGGCTGTTAAAAATTTCAAGGAGGGGATTGGTTAATACACCAAAGAGATTTTGGAATCCTTTGTGGAGTTTTATAATAATCTCTATAGGAGGAATCAGGTGCAATCTTTAGCAATTAATAATTATTGTCTTTCAGCGAATATACCTTGGCAGGAACCAAGGATGAGGGACTTGTTAAATAGTATAACCTTCGAAGATATTAATGAGGCAATTAATTCACTAAAAACAGGCCCTGCACCTAGATTAAATAGGTTTACCTCAGAATTCTATAAGCACTATAAAGATATTTTCTTCCTCTATTTAATATGTTTATGGAAGGTTCTCCACTGCCCCCCTCTTGGTTGGAATTTGTTTTAATACCACAATCAAATAAAGATCCAACATCCAGGGAATCTTATCATCCAATTTCACTGATGAATACAGATAATAATTCTTTTACTAAAATGTTAGTGTCTAGATTGGGAACTTGTATTCCAGCATTGGTAAACCCGGATCAATATGGCTTTATTCAGAAACGATTCATTGCGGATGCAAGCAGGATCTTTTGTTTCATTCTCAAAAAAGGGAATTTAGATCTTTATAAAAGCCTTTGACTCAGCCAATTGGAATTACTTTTAAAAGTATTGAATTTTTATGAATTTAGAAATAAATTTAATAACATCATTTTGGCTATCTATTTGTAATATATTGCTAGTATAACAATAAAAAACAGTTTTTAGTTCAATAAATACGAATTGTGGTACTAAATAAGGAGTCCACTCTCTCCATTGCTTTTTATTTTAGCTTTAGAGCCATTCGCTAGTAAACAGATCTCATCAAGGTATTAGAGGAGTTACATGTAGAGAAAAAGAACATCTGCTAAAAATATATGTGGATATGTTGCTATCTCTTACACATTTGACAGAAGCTATAACCCTTTAAAGGAAGAACTTTCAAAATCCAAATTTCTAGCCTTAGGGTAATTTTTTACAAAATCTAATATGCTATGCCATAACATTCCCCTTACAGTTCAGTTGAAAGCCCCCCACACTCTAAATATACCATTAGTACATAATAGTTTTAGATATCTTGGAATATCTATTCCAAAAAATTTAAATAAAATGTATCAATACAACTATAAAACTTTGTGGAGGCAGATAAAAATCGATCTGATTAGATGGACAAAGCAGAAAACAGCTGTGACCACTCAAGTGGCAATGATTAATAATGTCTGTTCTTCCAAAGTTTTCTTTTTTATTTTATGTGCTCCCTCTCCATATCTCGTATAAGATTTTGAAAGACTGGCAATTAAAATTACATCAGTTTATTTTTAACTTTGAAAACCCAACAGCAGCAAAACTTCTCTGGTATCACCCAATTCGAGAAGCAGGGTGGGGCATTCTGAACATTTCCTCGTATTATGATACATATCAGTTGAGACATCTAATCCTTTGTTTATCCCACTCTAAGGAAGTAAGCTGGTTAGAGTTAGAATTTTCAACTAAAGTGATAGCAGGTTATCATTTATTATTTGATAATGCTTTGTGTAAAAAATTAAATTTGAATTAGCTGCCATTACTGCATGGCTCTATTGTAGTTTGGAGGAAATGGAAAAGGGTATTATACCCAGTGATTACTCCTTATTGACCTCCATTTTGTGCCACCCAAAATTTGTTTCAGTTAAAAGTTATGATGATTCATAGTGCAGAGACTCTTTTCTCAATCAAATAACATTAATGAATGAAAATATGACTCTATTAAATTATAGCGGTCAATTCTGGACTTAAGAAAGGGTTCCAGAAGGGACAAAATGGTTGCTGAAACTTCAAATCTTTCCTCCAAAATATGGAAGTTAAGGAGCAATTAAACAGATCTGTAACTGAAGTTGAAAAATTAATTCAAAATATAGATAAAGAATTTGGGAAATTAATTACTAAAATATACAAGATTTTAGTAAATCAGGGGCAAATGTTGATGCAGACTACTAAAAAGATTTGGGAAGCAGAACTGAATATTAAATTTAATGGTAAGGCTTGGAAACAAATATTTCAATGATTTCCTTATAAATCAATTTCAAGAGGTTTACAAGAGCATGCATTAAAGGTGTCTCAAAGGTGGTATTTGACGCCAGTTAGGATAGCCCACTTAATGAAAATAGAGAATAAAAATTGTTGGTGTGGTTGTGGCAAATACGGCATGTTCTTACATATGTGGTGGACTTGTCCAGTTACTGCAAATTTTTGGAAATCAATATTTATAGAGATTGTTAAAATAACCCGGGAACAAATAAAACCAACCATTAAATTAGCTCTGCTCAGTTAATATACCAATGAAAATTCTCAATGTAAACAACAAATACTTAATTATTTTTTTTTAGTTCCAGCTAGGATACTTATTGCCCTGTGTTGAAAAAATGCTAAAGTGATTTCCTTGGATAGGTGCATGCTAATTAAGAAACATAGCAGCACTTGAAAAATTAACAAATAAGATTAGATTAATTCAGAAGAGAAAACAGAAACATGATATTTAAGATTATTTGGAATGGTTTCATGATTTATTTAACAGAATTTCCAGAATATAGCACTTTTAAAAATGTTGTTTAATTGGATGGAGACCATTTGAAATTTGACTATGGTATTGGGGGAAGGCAATGGCAAACCACCTCGCAAAAGTCTGCCAAGAAAACGTCGTGATGTGATGTCCCCCCATAGGTCAGTAATGACTCGGTGCTTGCACAGGGGACTACTTTTACCTTTACGTATAGTTATATTACAGGATATTATATATTATAGGATATTATAATCCATAAATGGATTTAATGAATATTAAATTATAGGTAAATTGGATGGAAGCTTTCCTTTCCCCCTTTTTTGTCTTCTTGTGCTTTGTTTTACCTTCTTGTTGCTATTTGTTGTTGAGTAAAAATGTAAAACAAAAATTTAACAAACAAATAGTGAAGACTTGAAAGTACTACTGACAAAGGTTAAAAGGAGGAAGCAGGATTACAGCTGAATATCAAGATGACAAAAGTGATTACTGAGAAATTACTTTTTTAAAAAAGAAATTTTATTTAAAAAGAAAAAGACAACAGAAAGTGCATAAAAAAGCTTAGATAATATACATATAGTATAGTAAAAGAAACGTGACTTATGCCAGCATTATGTGCCTTCCTGAGGATGCCAGAATGTGGATGTGGATATCAGTGTCTAAGTGAACAAATTTTTGTGGCACCTTAAAAACTAACAATATTAAAAAGACTAACAAACATCAGGTCGTGTATTTTCATGCCTCCTGTGCAAAATGAAAGTATAATGAGGATTCACTCATTGAATCTGAAGAAGTGGGTCCATTCACAAACAGCATTGTTACTATAGATGAGCAAATGGACAGACACTATCCTTCTGTTTTCTATGGTTAGCTTAACAGTAGCAGTATGAAGACTCCTTTCATACTGCTCTCTTTGTGACTACCAGAGTGATTAGCCTCTCTTTGCCAGATTGTTCTGTTGGACCAAATGTAAAGGTGCCCATTATTTATTCATTTATTTAACTTACATCATTTATATAGTCCATCTTTCTCATTGAGAGTTAAGGCAGATTACAGAATCAGAAAACAAAGTAGGGACCTGCAAGGACTTGTGGAGGACTTCCCTCCCCTAGGAGGTCCTCCCCTAGGAGGTCCTTTTCCCTCCCCTAGAAGGTCCTCTTTCCTTTCCATACCCCCATAGCCTCTCCTTGTTTTCCTATTTCTTCTCTCCTTCCCACCCACCTTTGTCTTTACCTTTGCCCTTCCCCCCAGACAGCCTTCCCTCTATGGCCTAGTGGCACGGTGCCAGCTGATCAGGAGAACCTGCAAGGACTTAGAAGGGGATACTTATCTTTTCCCTGTATCCTCTTCCCCGCACTATTTCCTCTTTCCCTCTTCCTGGCAGTCTCCATATACTCACCTTCCCCTATGTCCTTCTCTTCTTCAAACTCACTAAACAACTTAGTTTCTAATCTGCCTCCATCTTCATCTATATTTATTTATTTACTTCATTTATGTACTGCCTTTCTCCATAATGGGACCCAAAGCAGCTTACACCATTCTCCTTGCCTCCATATTGTCCTCACAACAACCCTGAGAAGTAGGTTGGGCCAAGAGTCTGTGACTAGTTCAAAGTCACTTAGTGAGTTTCCACAGCAGAGTGGTGATTTGAACCTAGATCCCAGATCCTACTGTCAAATGCTAACCATCACACTACATTGGCTTTGGGGAGGGGGAATACTGTTGAACAATAGCAAGCAGCCAGGCTTGGGTGAGTAATGAGAGTGATATGGAATCGAGTCACCTAGTGATTGCTTCTGGGCCTGGCCTCAATGAGTCCTCCTTCAAACAGCCCTGGAAAGTGTCCTGCCTCCTCGACTTGCCTTTTACTGACAGAAATCAAGCCTGTAATGCTGGCTAAACTGTTATGGTTGTGTAGCAACAGTCATTGATAGCATCTGGTTAAAGCTACAGGCACTCTTTTTATCATTTTGAGTTTTTTAAAATTTCCCAATGTATTTTTTTTTTAGATTTCAGATTTTCCTGCAAATCTTGTGCATTTTCCAGGTGTGTAGGAAGATCTGTCTTGTCTGTTCATGGCTCCAATCTCTGGATTTAAGTATCTTCAGATCAGGGCCACTTAGTTATTAGTATACAAGATGCAATACAAATAGTATAATGAATCCAATAACCAGTGCAATTGTTTAAAAAATGGTCCCAAATTGTCTACAGATGCTTAAAATGATAGTCAGATCCAATTTAAAAAATGCTCTCCTGAACAATTTATACAATTTAGGAGGACAACAGTTATTTTAGATAAGGGCAACAGCTTCTGAAACAGCATCCTTTACCTTTAGCAGGAATGTACATAAGGGTGCTGGGGGACTGGGGTGGAGGAGCTTCCCCAAATTGAAAGAACATTAAAAAAAACTCTCTCTCTGCACCATCTGAAACCTACTACATACATGGCAAGAACTTATGCCTCTCATCCTGTTTTAAAAAGAAATCACATTTACTGTGTGTAACTGCAAGTATCTTGATATTGATTTTGTGTCTGAAATGAATGTGCAACTGCATCCAGCAAGGCCAGAAAAGTTTGTTATCTGCTTAACATAGCCCCTGCAAAAACCTTTGTGTTACTTTGTTTTAAGAATCATTCAGATTTGCCAGATTAACATAAACTCAGGGGAGCTTCAATTTTTAAATGTTTCCTTTGAATCACGGTACATATATTGCAGACCTCAGCATCTGTTTGGTTGTGGAATTGCTTTACCTTGGAATAAACTGTGGGAGTTACCATAGGTAAAAACTCCAATACGGTTTGACCAACTAAACATGTTGGACAGAAGTTATCGATAGAGATGGCAGACTAACAACAGGATTGCTGCTCCCCAAAAGCTGTGATTAAAGAATCTTTACAAATAATACTCCAAGTGGACATCAAGCAGAGGTTGCACTGATTAAACATACTGTAAATATAATAGGTAACACTTTGAAGTGGAGTCCTTTGCGTATGGATTACCTTGTAAGAGTCACAGTCTTCCTAAGGAAGTCATAATTATTGCCATCCCTGTTTTGTTGATGAATACATGAGGCTGCTTCTACTGAGCCTGACCATTGCTCTAGCGTTAATATTGCCTCTGTGACTGGTAGCAGATTTCCAGGGTCTCTCAACCCACCGCTCTGTAATCCTTTTAACTGGCGGTTGAACCTGGGATCTTCTGTATGCAAAGTAGATGTTCTACCCCTGAGCCACAGCCTGCCCATGAAGGGCTGAAGTTGCTAGGGATTCACCAATGTGTAGAGCAGCCTCCTTCCTGCTATGCTCTACCAGCGCTGTAGGTTCTCATAACCCTATTCTCTGTCTTTATTGTAGTCTTTCTCCTTTGGCGATAAAGCTTAACCATTCCTATTTTATAATCTATTGGGGCCCATGGGTCTCTGAGAGCTTCCCAAGTTGATTTGGGGTGTGTGGAAGGGTGCTTTGTGTCTAATGAAGGCCAAATCAGTGTAGGCGACCTTTACAGCTCAGCTCTCATCTTGTTCCTAAACTCATTTTATCAGGAGATTCAACTTGAAAACGGTTATCATTTAGCAGGAAAACAAACAAAAAAAGCACATTTTTGCAAGCAGAATGTTAATGATTGGAAGAATTGCACCAATTTCAACATGACAGTGTGTGATTAATCTTCTGGGTCAGGTACTAATATTTTTAGCCATTAGGTTCATCGGCCTTTGATAATCAGAAGAACTCTTTCTAGCCTAATAGGATATTGATTTTTCTGGATAGTGTACTTTGACTCCTTAAACAACACTCACTTTTAAAGACTGTCAACAGTGACTAACAGTTCAGCCAGAACTAGCTGCTCGCCATGGACATTTTGGGAGAGGCAGGTGAAAGAAGAGAGTGATTTTTTAAAAATGGAGGCCAGCACTTGGCATGTGGCAAGTGGCCTGATTTCACAACAATAGGGATATCAGTGATTAAAGGGCAAGCAGTTGCTCTGAAGCACGCAATTTTGGATCGGCTTGCCTCTTAACAAGAGAGTACCATCTTCTCATTACAACTCTGTCTCCCAAAATGATTCAACAACTGCTTCTTACAAGTTACCCAATATTATAAGCTTGTCTGTCCAATTCTGGTGAAAAGCTCCAAGATAGTTCCACTAAAGTCCCTATCACACACCCAGGCCAGAGCTGTTTAACAGTCTGAAATTACCCACTGGTGATCTCATACATCTGATGAAGTTAGCTGGAATCAATTGTTTTAGTCTTTAAGGTGTCACTGGACTTCTGTTTTGGCTGCTACAGATTAACATAGCTACTCATTTGGAATTACCATTGGTGACCTAACCTAGAAGCAAAGGTATGACTGTCCTGTCCATTGTCTAGCCCAAAGCTTGTTATACCCTCTGTGACATCACAGAAGGTGGGGAAATGGTATCCACAGGAGTCATTTTGCAGTCAAACACAAGCCAGCTGCTGTCTGCTCAGCTCATATTCCCCGATCTCCTTGGTTTATTGATTCTCTGTCCCTGTCTTGTTCATGAACAACTGAAATGCAAGAATACCAGTACTGGAAGATTTGCTTGTCCCTAACTATGTGTAAATCTTCTTAACACATTCCTTTGTGTTGCCATTGTCAAACTGATCTCCTGGCTTCCATCTTTTCTCTTTTCCTCCCCCACCCCCCGTTGTGTCTTTTGTGTATTAAGATGTAAGCCCAGGTCTTGTTTTGTTTATGGGGGTGCCTGTCACTAGCCCTATTTATGGGATTCTAATGGGACATAATAATGGTGTGAAAAGTAGGAAGGTTAAACAAAACAGAGGCATATTCTTAGCACTGAGGCTAAGAGGCCTACGGCTTCCAACTTGCTCCTGCTTTATGAGTGATGGAGTTTGTGATTTTGTTCCCTTATCAAAGGAAGTATAGATCAGGTTGGACAGAGATGATAGGAAGATGTTTCCAACACATTCAACTTTTCCTCTCAGCCGTCTTTCCTTGCCTACTTGCTCAGTGAAGTCTATTTCAGTCCTCCTCTTTGCCTTGAATTCGCTCACAAGCCATTCTCACTCCTTCTCAGCCCTTCGTCTGCAAAATGTGAAACTATTTCACAGGGCTGTTGTGGGGCTAATTTATGTAATGCTTTGAATGCTCTTGATAGTGCTTTAAAGATGCTAAGTATTATTGCCTTTAATAACAGGTCTATTGTCTTCTGTGAAATGATTCTCCATAGTAAATGATTTGCAGATTGATAAAATGGAATACGGGTGATTCTAAAGAAATGTGAATTTATGTTTGTTGAAGAGCCTTGATTTCCATTCTACAGTCTAAGTGTTCTCAGATTCAACACAGCTGACATTATCGATGACAGCTGACACTATTTTTTCATGCCTAATCAAACCTTTCAGGAGGAGAGAGGACTACATTATTATATTCTTATCTGAGCTGGCTTATTGATTAAACCGTTAACGATTTTAATACTTTATGACTGTATTATCTTCAGATGCCCAGTTTGGTTACTCTCTGCATAGCTAAATTGGAACAACCTTTCCATGTTTTGTGAGTTTGCAACCATAAGTTTATTATCTGGCAGGGCGAAAGATAGAGGATTAAAATGATTGTGTTAATTGGACCAGGAAGCATGTAATTAAAAGTTGCGTATTTTGTTAACCACTTTGTGAATCGAGATCGTAGTTTTCCTTGGTTGCTTATGGAATCTGCATTCCATTATTTGCAAATTACACCAGATTAATTGAACAAATGCTTTCAAAATGCATTCTGAGTGCTGGTTTCGAAGCCCGGAGGAAGTGGTTTCTTAGGCAACGGCTGCCCACAAATAGATTTGATAGCAGGTAGGTAGCAAGGGTGTGAGGGTGATATGGAAGTACAGTGCGGTTGATTGTTTAACTGAAAGCTGAATGGTTTTTTTTTTTTTTAGCTTTGCTAGTCAATTACCTGCTGTCATTTAAACATTCACTAAAATACAATTCTGATTGAAGCAGCTGTGCTTTCCTATACTGTTCTGGCACATTAGGATAATCACCTGACATGGGGAATAGCAAGTGCAAACATGAGAGAGCAACTGTCCCCCATTAGGTGTGTAGGTTATTTTGAATGATCACAGTTGGGCCAATAGGAGCATGATGCCACAACCTTGCTAATACTAAACTGACCACAGTCTGTTCAGTGACTGAACAGAGACCTGCTAGAACCCTATGTCCACGACCTTGAGTTCCACAATAGAAAAAGAGATAAGTTATAGATGTAAGAAAAAGCAAAGTTTTCTCATACTAATTTTAAAACTATTAATATTGGGGATTGGTTTTAATCTCCATAAAGGTTTGTAAGGGTTGCTATTGCTTACATGGCTTACAACAAGACCAGCAGTAGCCTTATCATGAGCCACAGTAAAGCGGCCTTCTTCCACAGATTTGGGCACCATTAAGGTTTATGGAGGGAAACATCCTGATTCTCAGGTCATCATGAGCCACCATATTTTTATTCTATTGAAATAAACAGACACAGTACAAGAGTGTTTCTCTCCTTCAGTTCATCAGGCTTGCATGGAGAACAGTAGATAACAAGACACAAAGAATGTTATCCCTGATGGTGCCGTGACACACTGAGCTTTGTGACTTTGACTGTTTCAAATCTGGCGGCACCTTGTATGACTGTTTCAAATCTGGTGGCACCTTGTATATTCAAGTCAATGGTACTACACCCGTCCCCCGCCCTCGTATACCAATATATTTATGGCAGGTTTAGAATATTGTTTTCTCTACTCATGTCCCCAAATGCCTTTTCTCTACTTGAGATGCATCAATGCCTTTTAAAACCATCTTACATCCAAGGAAAGATGGCCTTTGAGAAATTCCATTGGGGCTTTTAACAACTTCCACTACAGCATTAATGAGAGTATACAGTAGGGGACTTCCGGTTTGGGATTCATGGAGGTCTAACGCAGCTCCATTTGCGGAGCTGACCGGACTGCCGTTTCAACCGGCCGGAGGGGTGAAAATAACCCGCGGCCGACTGCTCTCGGGCGGGGAGCAGGCAAAGAACGCTCAAGACCCTAGGGTGAGTTAGATCTCGGACGAGGGGGGGCTCTACACAAGGAGTCTCCCCCCTGATCCTTGAGGTCCCACCTTGCGACGGGTCGGCTATAATCTCTGCGGCAGTTTTGGGGCCAATTCGGCTGGCATAAGACCTACATACCCAAGCTTCGATCGGGGAGGGAAGTCGAGAGGAGAATTTAAGATCGAAACAGCGATTACAACCCGAGAGAGCTGAAGAGAAGGTAAAGATCGCTATCTCTTGAAACGGGACAGATTGATAAAAACAGAGAAGAAAGAAAGTAGATTTTTAAACTGCAACAGACTAGTGAAAAGGAGGTGAAGACTCGGCAGGAGTTGTATTTTAAAAGAGACTAAATTTAAAGAAGTTATTGCAAAAATTGGACTATTGTTTTGAATACCTGTGGTTTCGGAGCTGTGGGAAAAAGACACCATCGCGAGACCTGCTGTGGGAAGACGGGAGACAGGAAGTGCGTAACAACAATAGAGTGGCTGGAGGGAAGCGGCCCTTGCCGACGGACAGGAAGCAGGGAATCGCCATTTTTGAAAGGGGAAGGGTCGCGGCTTCAGCGGAAGAGGAAGTAGGCCATCTTGGATTACAATAACATAGAGAAACCATAGAGAAAAGACGCCCGACATTTTGGATACAAAAAAATTAATTTCGGCAAAGATTGGGACATTTGAAAAAAAGGAAAACGTTTAAATATACGCCACGGAGCTAAGGAAGAGAGCAGATTCGTGGGAGCGAGCTAAAGCAAGCCCCACGATGTCGAAAAAAGAGTGGCAATCGGCGATAGAAAATTTGGACAAAAAACTTATAGACATGATGAAAGAACTTAAGGACACGAAACTGGAGCTTATTAAAGAGGTCAAAGAAGTTACACAGACAGTAAAGTCGGAGCTGTCAGAAGTGAAAAAAGGCGTGGAAACGATTAGTAGTGAATTACAAGGAACGCAGCAGAGAGTTAAAACAGTAGAAGACGCGATGGAGAATTTAATAGACACGCAACAAACAGAGATGAGACTGGTGAAGGGGAGGATGTCAGTTGCAGAAACTAAACACATGGAGAAGCAGCTTCGTTTTCGTGGTCTGCCGGAAGTGGAAGGGAAGTCAGCGCAAGAACAGATGACTGAGGTGTTGGCTGATTACCTGGGGAAGGAAGAGGAGGAAATTGTGGCTATCCTAGATGTGGCGTACCGTGTGAACTCGAGAATTGCAACCCAGAGGAAACTACCAAGGGATGTGATTGTGCAGTTTACAACTAGAAACATGAAAGAGAGGATTGTGACAAAACAATTTCAAGATCCATTGGAGATTGATGGCAAGACGATTATCATAATGAAGGAACTGCCCAGATCAGTGTTACTGGACAGGAAAAAATATAGAGTGCTAATTCAGACTTTGAAGGACATGAATATCAGGTACAGATGGGAGTTACCGGAAGGAGTGTCCTTTGAGTTTGGAGGGGCAAAAAAACGCATCAGATCTGAGCGGGAGATGGAGAGATTTATCAAGGACAATGAAAAAGACTTACCAACAAAACCATGAATATGGAGTGTAAAGTATTATCTTGGAATGTAAATGGACTAAACTCACCGAATAAGAGGAAAAATATTTTTCATTGGCTACTAAAACAAAAATGTGATATTGTTTGTTTGCAGGAGACCCATATTAGAAAACAGGATGTAAAATATTTAAAATCTGGAAAATTGGGCAAAGAATTTGTAGCGGCCTCTAACAAGAAAAAAAGAGGAGTGGTGTTGTACATAAAAGAGGAGCTGCAGCCAAAATTTGTTATGAGAGATGTGGAAGCTAGATTTGTAGCAGTGGAATGTAATTGGAATTTAAAGAGAGTGTTGGTAGTCGGACTTTATGCACCTAACGGTGCAAAGGAAAGCTTCTTTGAGGATTTAAGGAAGCATTTAGATGATCTTGTATATGACCAGATAATTCTTGCTGGAGATTTCAATGGAGTGACAGAGTTGGAACTAGACAAAAAGACTACAACAGCACAAAAGAAAAGAGGACTATTGCCAAAGCTTTTTTTTGAGTTGATTCAACAAGAGATTCTCGAAGACGTATGGAGGAGAGAATATCCTAAAACCAAACAGTTTACTTTTTATTCTGCAAGGCATCTTACATTATCAAGAATTGATATGATCTGGGCCTCAAAGGACTTAGCGTTATGGACTAAGGAGGTAGAAATAATGCCGATGGTAGGCTCAGATCACAATCCAATTATGTGGAAATTTGGAAAAAGGAGGAAAAGGAAAGCCTGGAGAATAAATGAGGACTTGTTACAGGAAAGTGAGAATATGGAAATATTGAGAAGAGAGACAAAGTTTTTTATACAATACAACGTGAATAAAGAAGTACCAACCAATAAAGTTTGGGATGCTTACAAGGCGGTTGTAAGGGGCATACTAATGGACTTAAATGGCAGAGCAAGGAAAAAGAAAGAGGAGAAAAGACAAGAGATTGAGGAGAAAATAAAGGCCAAAGAAGCACAGTTAAAAAAGAGACCAGGGAAAAAGAAAATATATCAGGAAATCAAAATTCTTCAAGAACAGTTAACAGCAATGAGTAATAAAGAATTGGAGTGGAACCTTAAAAGACTGAATCAAAAAGCTTTTGAGGGTGCTAATAAACCTGGGAAATATTTGGCATGGCAATTGAAGAAGAAAAGGGAAAAGAAAATAATAAATAAAATCTGTGAAGAAAACAAAACGCATCTGGAACAGACTACCATTAGTAGAGCCTTTTATAAATTTTATGCTAAGCTGTATAACAAAAAAGAAGTAACCAAAGAATCAATAGCATCATATTTGGAGAAAACTAAACTTCCAGAGATCTCGGAAGCTTGGAGAAACAAGTTGAACAGTGAAGTAACCGATGAGGAAATAAGCAAGGCAATACAATCTGCAAATCTAGGAAAGGCGCCAGGGCCAGATGGACTTACGGCTAAATTTTATAAGACAATGGCCAATGAACTGGCACCATTCCTAAAAGAGGTGATGAATGGAGTTTTTAGGGATCAAAGAATTCCAGACACTTGGAGCGAAGCGAATATATCATTGATCCCTAAAGAGGGCCAAGATTTGACTAACGTGAAAAATTACAGACCTATATCACTACTTAATAATGATTATAAAATTTTTGCGAAGATATTGGCGGAGAGACTGAAGGGGTGGCTCTCGGAAGTCATAGAGGAAGAACAAGCAGGCTTTTTGCCAGACAGACAAATAAGAGACAATTTAAGGACAGTGATCAATGCTATTGAATACTATGATAAGCGTTGTGATAAAGAGGTTGGTTTCTTCTTTGTAGACGCTGAAAAAGCGTTTGACAATTTAAACTGGGACTTTTTGTTTGCCACTATGGAAAAGCTACAATTGGGAGAAAGATTCATCAGAGCAATTAAAGAAATCTATAGAGACCAGACTGCAGCAATTGTAGTGAATGATGAATTGACCAAGAAATTGACGATTAGTAAAGGAACAAGACAAGGTTGCCCGTTATCTCCATTGTTGTTCATTTT
The DNA here is from genome assembly GCF_028583425.1 of Eublepharis macularius. NCBI lineage: Eukaryota > Metazoa > Chordata > Lepidosauria > Squamata > Eublepharidae > Eublepharis > Eublepharis macularius. The sequence goes on from NC_072795.1 coordinate 101,105,948, forward strand.
AGTATTGGAGATTCTGATGATACAAATACGACAAGATGAGGAAATACGAGGAATGAAAATAAAGGACTATTCATACAAGGTTAGAGCATTTGCTGATGACATAATGTTAATTGTAGAAGATCCATTGGAGAACATGCCAAAAGTGATAGATAAGATCAAGGAGTTTGGTGATTTGGCAGGTTTCTTCATTAACAAAAAGAAGTCAAAGATATTATGTAAAAACATGACTAAGCAGAAACAACAATTGTTAATGGAAACAACGGACTGTGAAGTAACTAGTAAGGTGAAATATTTGGGAGTTGAGCTGACTGCAAAAAATATAGATTTGTTCAAGAATAATTATGAAAAATTATGGACTCAGATAGAGAGAGACTTGATCAAATGGAATAGACTGAATCTGTCATGGTTGGGCAGGATTGCAGCAGTTAAGATGAATGTGTTACCAAGAGTAATGTTTTTGCTACAGACAATACCAATCATCAGAGACTCTAAACAATTTGAAAAATGGCAGAGGAAAATATCAGATTTTGTTTGGGCAGGCAAGAAGCCTCGAGTGAAAGTTAAAGTTCTACAAGATGCAAAGGAAAGAGGCGGAATGCAACTGCCCAACTTGAGACTTTATCATGATGCAATCTGCCTAGTTTGGTTAAAAGAGTGGATGACGTTAAAGAATAAGAAACTATTAGCCCTAGAGGGATATAAAAAAATTTATGGATGGCACGCATACCTATGGCACGACAAAGTAAAGGTCAACTCGATGTTCCTACATCATTTTGTAAGGAGAAGTTTATATACAATCTGGAAGAAGTACAGAATTTACTTACAAGAAGGAACCCCCTTGTGGGTGGTTCCATACGAGGTGATAGATCCGAGAGCTGTTGATAATGAACAACAATGTTTAACATACAAAGAAATAACTAAAATTGAAGTATCTAAACTTAGAATAAAGACGCAAGAGGAACTATCACCTAATTACGATTGGTTCCAGTACAGACAGATTAGAGATTTATACAATTCGGACTCTGCAAAAGGGGGCATACGAACAGAGAACTCGGAACTAGAGCAGACCCTTCTTAAAGAAGACAAGAAAAGAATATCCAAGGTATACCAAGTACTGTTGAAATGGTATACTGAGGATGAGATAGTTAAAACACAGATGGTGAAATGGGCTATAAATTTCAATAAAGAAATAACAATGGAGGCATGGGAATACTTGTGGAAAACTACAATGAAGACAACGACATGTATCAATATTAAAGAGAACATTTTCAAAATGATCTATCGTTGGTACATGACACCAAAGAAGATTGCGCTAGGGAACTTGAATACTTCTAATAAATGCTGGAAATGTAAGAAACATGAGGGCTCCCTCTACCATATGTGGTGGTCGTGTGAGGTAGTTAGGCAGTTCTGGGGGGAAATAATAAGAGAAATGAGTGAAATTTTACAGTTTCAAATAAATAAGAACCCAGAACTCCTGCTGCTAAACTTGGGAATGGAGGGAATTCCAGCCCATCATAGGACGTTGATTTTTTATATGACTGCAGCAGCTAGACTTTTGTATGCGCAGAAATGGAAAGTACAAGAAGTGCCAACTATTGAAGATTGGATCTACAAATTGCTGTATATGGCTGAAATGGACAAGATGACAAGAAAACTGAGAGATCTGGACTCAGGGCAGTTTAACACAGACTGGGAGAAGCTGAAACAATATCTGGAGAAGAAATGGGAGGTGGGAGGAAAACTGTGGCAGTTTGAGAACTACTGAAGTATAATAAAAGTATAAAAGAGAGGGGTGACTTTACCGGGGGAGGAAGAGAAATGTGAATTTATAAGCAGTTAGATTAATTGATTGAGATATATATAGATATGTATAGGTTAACTGATAGAGAATAATTAATGATAAGGTTTAAACATGAGGATTGACTAACTAACAATATTTTCTTTCTTTGACAAGATTTATATGCACCAAACTGAATGTATAGAAGAGTTAAATTGATTGACTATCTGAGGAGTTATATAGAATTACCATAAAAAGATGAAATGAGTAATACATAGAGAACAAATCAAATTGTTTGATTTAAATGTGGGAAATTTTTATGGTTTATGATATATAGGTTTATATAGAAATATTCAAAACTGGAAAATGGGATAAATTGTTTATCTAAAGACGTATAGTTTGGGTGTATAATAAGTAAGGGAGTTAAAGATGTACTGCTTAATATAATGGAGAATGTATATCTGTTTTAGATAGAGGAATTTAATAGAAGTAAGGGAAAAGGGACAGAGGGTGGGAAAGCTGTTGGAAGTCAACAAAAGGGGGGGAAAGGGAGGGGGTTAGAAACGAAAAATTAGGGGAAAATTGATTGTAATGTAAAAATAACAATGTTCTAACCCAATAAAAAATTTTTCAAAAAAAAAAAAGAGAGTATACAGTAGGTTCTGGGCCCAAGTATATTACATATGTGATAGATATAAACACTACAATTTAATGGAAACAAGCTGATTGCTGTACATACCTACATGCTTCCAGCTACCCTACAGAATATACCAAATTAAAGCACTACTCACCAGCAAAAATGGACCTCCCAATGGTGGCAGAAACACAGGGACTCCCTTCTGCAACAAATTATGGAGGTAATTTTATGGGGTAGTAGTCCCCATCCCCACATGGGTTGGTAGTCCCACTCAAGCATTATCAGAGTACCCAACAACATCAACCATATCGCCAACTGGTTAGTTTTCAAGAGCACATTGTGGTGCAGGTTTGTGCGATGGTGTTCTGGTCTAGTTATTCAGTGGTCTACTTACTAACAGCAATCCCAAGGAGAGTTACACATTTCAAAGTCTTCTGAAGTCAATGGGTTTAGAAAGGTGTAGCTGTGTTTAAGATTTCACAGAAAAGAGTTTTAAGTAAGTAGGAAAGAAAATACATACCAGTGTCAGTGATAGAGAGATGGTGTAAATGGTTGGACTAATGCTTGATGATAAAGTGGCTGCCACTTTGCTGTTGGTAAACACTTTGTGAATTTTTGGTAACCGTAAGGTATTTTAATTTGTTATCTGTATTGAGACTAAAACTCTCTTTGTTCAGAACACAGGCATTTCTTCACTTCCTGTGTTTGCTGCTAGAATGTGTCAAATAAATAATCAGTCCAAGGAAACTCTGACGGGCTAGTTCAGTGTCAGCTATGTGGCGTATGAAAAGTAACCTTTATAGCTCTGTCACAACTTTTGTTGAAACTGCTGATGTATGGTGTGTGGATGAAGTAGTAATTTGTCACAAAAAAATGAATAATCCTATTTTCAACTTCAAGGTCACATATCTCAAGGAGTACAAACGATGGGTAAGGTGGTAAAGGGCCACTTTCTTCATTGACTTTAACAATTTCCTCAGTGATGGCGAGAATCCGAGACTGGAATCTGATTAATAAGTATTTTGATGTGAATGTCTGCTGAACATCTACTGACACTCTTGTAGGGGAAATGTAGTTTAGCTTTACAGGAGCAAGTGGAACACAGTGGATAAGAGACCTGTTTATGATCCAGGAAGACCCCCCTTAATCTGTCTAAAGCAGCAGTATATAACCACAGTTATTATTGTTATAAAACTGCCTCCTAGGCTGCATTCCCCCTCCTGATCTGAGATCACCTGCCTAGGATCACATGACTCATGGAGCTAATCAAGTCCTATAAAACCTGGGTTTGCAAGGTGTGTCCTCAGTCTTGTCAGCAAGTAAGACTTTTTCCACTGTGAGATAAGCTTTCCTGCTCCCTTCTTTTTAACCAGCTTGACTTCTTGACTCTCCATCCTGCTTGCCTTAGATTATGCTTCTTGCCTCTAGCCCTTATACCCTGGACTGCTCACTCAGACTCCTGACAAAGCATTATGGATGCAATACTGTATGTGGAGCTGTTGTTAATGGGTTGGATCCTGCAGATCCATTATGTTCACAGCGGTACATCTGCAGAACATTCCTTCTGCCAGAAGAAAACACTGCTGTTGGCAAGATGGATCTGTGGGATACAACAGGACATTCATCGCCGAATTTTTAGTTTCTAGAAAATGTAGTCTTTCTATGTCGACCCACCCTGTTTCATATGGGGGGGGTTAGTTTTGAAACCTCAGCTCTTGGTGTCCATTAAAATATGTTCCAGGTAGTCTTTACAGACTATTACTGTAGCCTGATCTCATCAGATTTCAGAAGTTAAGAAAGATCAGCCTTGGTTAATAATTGGATGAGAGACTACCCAAGAACACCAGGTTATTATGCAGCAGGAGGCAATGGCAAAGCACCTCTTTAGTCTCTTGCCTTGAAAACTCCAGCAGGGAATTGCCATAAGTTGGCTATGACTTGATAGAACTTTCCACTTCCAACAATGATCGTATTTGTATGTAGTGCCATCAAGTCACCACTGAGCCAGCAAGGGTCTCTCAAGGCAAGTGAGAAGCAGAAGAGGTTTGCCATTGCCTTCCTCTGCAGAGTATTCCTTGGTGGTCTCCCATCCAACTTCCGACCCACTTAGCTTCTGATGAGATCAGGCTATACCATGCCACCTTCCCTTCAATGACAACATATATTTGGTTAAAAAAAAGTAGCACCATCCGCTTTTCTTTTTATACATTTTGGACACTTGCCCTTACATTATTCTTATATGTGTTTTTCATCTTTAAAAATGCCCTGTATTAGTAAAGGTAATAAAGAACCATAGTGGGTGATGCAGATATAATTGCTATGCCAATACAGCTTGCAAATGGAGCAGCAGATCGCCTTTTAACTCCTAATGAGGCTAAAATTAAATTAGCTCCAGTGTGTTCTTGGTATTGCCTATCTCTCAATCTAGATGATTGTTTATCTAAGCAATCAGAGGACTTAACCGTTTACAGCTTGAGCAAGTATCTGCAAATAGCCTCACTTAAACCATATTAGCGTCCCTTGCAAATGGAGAAATATGAATTAATCATACAGGGTTAGTTTGGTTCCCCTTTATGCATGTTTGCTGATACATTTGTAATGTTATTAGAAAATGAGTCAATGCTAGGCATTAATTAGATGTGGGAAATGGAGCAGAAAATAAACTGCATTTTCGCTGTTTAAATCAAGAGGAAATACTCTAATGTTGGATACGGATTTAATGCAAAACTAAATATTTGACTCAACATGGCTTATTCTGGTCAATTAGCTAGTGTTTGTCATAGTTTTCAAGATTAGTGGCCTAATGCTTCATTTGATACGGCTTTTCCAGTCCCAGACAGAGAGCTGACTAATGGGCCATTTCTGCTATAACAGCATCCATGCATTACTAAATTTTGGGATCATGCACCAATTCATGATAATTTTTAAACCCTTTTTAATATTTACAATGTCCATTTTATATTGCTTCTGGATAAAATAATATAAAGCCATTTTTTCTCAAGTCTGTCATATCACCTTTATTATGTCAGCTTTGAATGAGGCTATTTCAGAATAAATAACTTGATGAATCATGTCCCTCTGAGGTGCAGGATTTGGGGCTCTGTGCTTTCTGTGATTTTAAACAAAAATCTGTATTAGTTTCTTGTCAAGAAAAGCTGAATTTTTAAATTTACATTTATGCACATGAATAATGATAGCATGTGTGCTGGATATATAAGCTGAATAGTAAGAAGAGAGGTAGTCAAGAATTCTGAAGGGAGTTCACAGCAACCACAGAGTTGAATGATAAACCATGAAACGTCCACATTGCAATAAAAAGGTAGAACAAAATGGGTTTCAGTTTCACCCACCTTCTAAAAATGTTTCATGTTTCTCTGGGGTTTAACACTGAAGGTGCCAGGAATGAGAATCCTCTTTGAAGAGTTTAGTTTAGTGTTTTTTTTTAAATCAACAAGTAGGAACAGAACAAGCAAGCAGGGAGCTAGGGCTCCATTTTGGAAGGGTGAAGTTTTCAGTCAGCTGGGTACACAATACAAAAACCTGCTTTTGTGTATTATAGTATATTTAATTGCCTAAAGGAAGGAGAGGATTTTAAGAATGTTTACAGTGGCAACTTTTCTGTACCTATAGTACAGATACGTAAATGTACCTGTGGAATAACAATGAGGTTGAAAATATAGTGGATTTATTTTTTCACTGTATAATAGCTTTACTTTTCCCTCTCCTTGTGAAGAACTGGTCACTTAAACATTACTGATCTCTGTTAGCTTTTCCAGCCCAAACTAAAAGTCATACATCAAACAAAGTGGGATGAACATTGTGTACAAATGTTTCCCTGAGAGAACAATTTTTGATTGAATTTTAAAAAAAAATTTGAATTGTGTTCCCCAGTTGTTAAAAAAAAAGTCAGAAAAGACAAACAGTGCCAAAATGTGTACGCATTACACTGATATATTCAATGGATATACAGGAGGAAGTGGAATCATGCTCCATCCTGTACACTTTCAGCTTGACATATGCATAGAGCCTCCACCTGTATAAACTGCTTTTAAGGGCCCTATGTACATGCAGTTGTGTGGACCCTACATTTTGCTAGGCCCCCAGTTGTGTGCTTTCATGTGTACCTTGTATACTATGCTCTGTGTTGGCTGTAAACCAATGTAATGTGTAGAGTTCTAATACTGATACAAAAGGACTCCAATGTGAAATTCAGTTATGGGCACTAAGTGCTGTAGCTCAGTGGCAGAGTGTCAGCTTTGCACGCAGAAATTCAATCCCTGGCATCTCAAGAAAGGATCTGGTAACAGGTGCTTAGAAAAACCTGTATCTGAGACTGATGCCAATCAGTGTAGACAATACTGACCTTGATAGACCAATTGCAAGGCAGCTTTATGTGTTGCTAAGTGCCAAGTATGTCAGCAATGGATATACATTTGCTGCATAGTTGATTGGAGAGTGGGTGGACTCTGTAAAAGATGTACAAAAAAGGGTATCAAGAGGATACTGAGCTGGACACTGGTTCTCATTTACACATCTTTTGGTTTAGATAGATACATTTCCATTGTTTCACCAGCTTGATGTTTATAGAATGAGAAGATGTACCTCTTTACATGGGAAGTATTCTTGGTGTCTTCAAGCGGTATCCTCCCTATCCTTCCAGAACATTCTCCTCCCTCTGTTTTTCCTCTTGAAAGAGACCACTTACCCTATTTTATTATTCTTTTTATTCTCATTCCTTGCTGAGTCTTTCATAGACAGTGTTGTAAAATATGTTATTAGTCATGGGCACAAAAGATCAGTAACAAGTAACTACAGATGAATGAATGATTTACCATCAAACTCCTCCTAACCTGGCAGGCTTGCTATGTCCTGAATAATCAATGAGTCCATTACGAGATATCGGAGAAAACAGTGCTGGGTAGAAGCTTGGCTGGAAACCCCAAATCTGTGTACATTGAGACAGTCCACGACATTTTTACAGTTATCTAATCAGAATGAATTGCAATCATTCAAGCCAAACCTGAACTTTAGCCTCTCTCGAAATGCAAGGACAGTTGTCTTTTGCAGTTATTGCCACCAAAATCAATGGCATTCCCCTCTAAAGTATAAAGAGAATGTTGTGGTGTGGCTGTTTAATATAGGTGCTGTCCAGAATATGAAAAAAGATATGGACCGTGTCACAGTAGTGCTTAGTAGCAAGGGATTATGGAAAGATCAAAATGGAAAAGAAGCATTTAGAAACTGATTTTTTAATCCAAGGTATTCTTTTTGGAGAGTTTTGAGTTCAGTTACCTTCTTAGATACAACATTTATGCATAACTTGTTAATATATAGGCTAATATAACATTAAGATAACATGATATTAATATAGAATTAATTAATTACAGGCAAATCAAATCTACTACGGAATGGGGCTTATTCCCAAGCCTGTGTGCAAAAGTTATGTATCCAAAACACCAAGGTTAGCATCAGCATATCCTGAAGTGGAGCAACTGTCCAGATCCCAGAGCTTCTGGTGGGGTCCACTGTCACTCACCCCTGCACTTCCCCTGCTGCCTGTCCCTGTTCCCTTCCCTTCCCATTCTCTTGTAAGCACTCCACCAGCCATGCTCCCAGCTTTCCAGGGCTGATGGGGAAATGTATGTGGATGGAACAGTGGCAGAACTCCTGGTGGTTGCAGCAGCAGCATCACCAGCTGCATGCGCCAGCCAGTGCTGTCAAGGAAAGGGCATGAATGTGGTGCAGGTGGCTGTGAATGCAGGTGACTGGAGGGCTTGCGAGCAGGGGAAGGAGGCCCAGTAATGTGTGTGTGGGGCTGCAGGTGGATGGGTGGAATGGGAAGACTGACAGCGGCCTGGTAGTAGACAGAAGGGAGGGCCCTGGAAACTGTCTGCTTCCCCCTACCATGAACTTTGAACATAATGTACAACGTATAGTTAATTCTGAATGAATACCAGTTTTCCCCATCATAATGCAAAATTGGATCTTCGGGGAAGAAGCTGCTCAGGTCTCATAAAAACATGCTTGCAATAGCCAGGTTATATAAAAGTAGGGAGAGAAAAGTAGAAAATACTATACAACTGCTGAGCCATAAACAACTTGAGAAGATAAGTTGTTATCAGTTGTTATCAGTTTCAGTATCTGTCAACAATGCTGCCTCATCCACTAGGGAGCCTAGGTGAACACCGACAGTGCCAGAGGTGAAAAGGCAACAATTTTCCTGGCAGCCCCCAGATCTCTGCCTGGCCATAGAATTGGGGTTTGACCCAGGAGGTGCCCCCAGCCCCAGTGCATGGCCAGCAGGGAGCCATCTTCCCTCCTTCCATCTGGAAGTGGGGTTGGCCCTATTCTTCCTTAGGTCCACCTGTAGCACTTCCCCTTGCCTTGCCAAACCTTGGTGGTCAGGACTCAAGGAGGCAAGCAGTAGCTTCTTACTGTGATGTGGAGGAAGGAGAGGAGAGCATGTGCAGACTTCCTGCCTCTTCCCCACCTCCCCATAGGATATGTGTGGGTGAGGAAAACAGGAATCATCTACCTGCCTCCTTGTGGTGCTGGGGGTGAGGAGGGCATGCAGCAATTTCAAGTCTCCCCCAGAGACTTAAGCACCCCAGCTTACAGAACCCAAAATCCTTTTAAAGAGGGACCCAAAGGCTGGTCCAATAACAACTTCATCTAATTGATCCCATTTAGTATATATGAGTGGGACCCACAAGGGCTTGTGGGGGCATCTCATGTTCCCCTCACACATCATGTCCTCTTTCTCTTCCTGCCCCTGGAGCCTCCCCCCCCTTTCCTGCTTCCTTCTCTCCTTCCCATCCATTTTGTCTGTCCCCATTTTTACCTTTCTCTCTTCCACCCAGGCAGCCTCTCCCCTGCAGCCCAGTTGCACATTGCTGGCTGAGCCAGGCCCAGTTGCATGGTGGGGAAACTGCAAAGAGTTGTGCGTGTGTGTTACTTCATTTTCTCCGTATCCCCTTTCTCACACTGTTTCCTCTTTCTCTCATCCTGCCAGCCTCCATATGCTCACCTTTCCCTATTTCCTTTTCTCCTTCAAAACCGTTAAACAACTTACCTTAAACAACAATGCCTTTTATGTATCCCCCATCTCCATCTATATTGACTAATTTACTACATTTATATACTGCCTTTCTCCACAATGGGGATCCAGAGCAGTTTACATCAGTCTCCTTGCCTCCATATTATCCTCACAACAACCTTGAGAGGATAGTTAGGATGAATATGTGACAGAATGAAAGTCACCCAGTGAGCATCCACAGTAGGGTGGTGATTTGAACCTGGGTTTCCCACATACTACTGTGAAACTTTAACCACTATACTACTGTAGCCATAGGTAGGGGTGGAGGCCGCTGTTGAACTGTAGCAAGCAACTGGGCCTGGGTGAGTCATGCAAGTCATGTGATATCAAGTTGTCCTGTGGTTGTTTCTGGGCCTGGTCCCAATGAGTCCTCCCTCAAAGACCAAAACAGCAGTAGAAAGGGCCCTCCCGGTCTTTTCCTGACAGAATCCAAGCCTAGAATACTAACCTGTTACTTGGTTGCGTAGCAACGGCCACTGAAAGCATCTTGGTAAAGCTATAGGAGTGCCTTTTAATCATTTTGGTGGTTTTTAAACCCCAAATGTGTGTTTTATAGATTTCAGATTTTTCTGCCAACTTGGGTAATTTTTCAGGTGTGTAGGAAGATCTCTTGCCTGTTCATGACTCTAGTCTCTGGATTTAAGTATCCTCAGATCAGGCCACTTGGCACTTAGTATATAAGATTCTATGTGCTCATTTTAGTCAATGCCATTTTTATGCAAGCTATGTATGGCATTGGCGATATGTTATCAAATTTTCTAGTGTGTCTACTTAATTGTAGGTGGCTTAATAGGGAATTTGGCGTATGATCCTTAGGGAGGGGGGGATTTAATTCTCATCTCATTTCCCCTATATCTGTTTTTAGTTTTACTAGGGAAAAAGACTGGCACAGTATGGTACCTGCCCTTTTCCTTAAAAGCAGTGGGGTGGGGGGCATTTTTGATTTATAAAACAGCAGGGGAAAAGAATTACTCTCCCCTTCCTCAGATCAATGGATCTGATTCACTTCAAGGCTCTCCTCCATAAAGTTGCCTTTGTGGTTAAATTGAACACAAAGAGATCCAAGCACAAGATTCCCAAAATTATGTGTGATTCTGTGCATTCCTGGCTGTTGCTGCATTGTCCGTCTCCCACACCTGAGAACTCCCCCAATGCAAGATTTTGCTTTTGAATATCCTTTATTGCTGTGATTTAAGAGGTAGATTACAGCCAAGACCTGAAGGAAAAATATAAAAGTGCTGCATTATCAGCACTTTCTAGTAAGCAGGGTGCTTTGGATGACACACATGCTAAATCTCAGCTTTCCAACTATCAGAAAAAATCCTTGTTTTTGTACCTACTTGTTCACTGAATGACAGGGGTAGATCAGTCAAACCCAGACTTCTGTGTGAGTAGAGCTAAAATTGCACTGATAAAAATGAGTGGGATCAACACATTATGCAATTGTCCTCATCTAAAATAGATGTTACCAGAAACCCCTTTGTTACCAAAGCCCATCCAGGCCCAACAATATAGCTTCCTGGAAACAAAACTTGAAAAGATCCCAGTATTCTCTGGGGCACGTCCCATATGTTAAAAATGTCTCTATCTTAAACCTTTGTTTGCGATGCCATTCTACATACACCTATCTGCAGCCATGAGATCTAGGAGAAAATGCTCTGTGTTTGGTTCCAAGTGGCTCCAGACACTGGATTTGCAAAATGACTTCTGTGTAGAGATAACATTTCCTTACCTGAATGTAAGCCCATTAGTGTGTCTGTGAACAACTGCTAATGACACTCAATTGCATTGTTGAAGGACTTGGGTGCAGTTGACCAAACTAATGTAATACTTCAGAAGAATGACTGATCTGTTTAGGTTCTCTGTTGAAGTGGAAGAGGAATAAAGGCTAACACAAGGTAAGGGTTAACAACCTTTTATAATTAAAGAGCCAAAGTATGTTAAAATTCAGAGCAAGAGATCAAAACAGAGCCAGTATAAGAAAGCCTATTTGTATGACTGAAAATACACAACTTAATATTACTCATAATTTATTTTATTTATTTCATTCATACCCCGCCTTTCTCCCCTCTGGAGATCCAAAATGGCTTACACTGTTCTCTTCTGCATTTTATCCTCACAACAACTTTGTGAGGTAAGTGAGGTTGAAAGTGTGTGATAGCTCAAGGTCACCCTGGAAATTTCGACATATGACATGTCCATCACATTTTTACATCCCAAACATGGGGTTGTGAGGCCTTTGTTGGGAAGGAGCACATATGAAGTTTCACAATAGTAACAAATATGCACCACAAGAGCACCCTTTGTGATTATTTTAGTGCACTGGTACAAATCTGTGTGTGATTTGCATTTGGATTACTGGCAACTGTTTACATCTCTAATTTCCCTTTCTGTAAAGCACCTCTTAGGAGCCCTTTAGACCCATAAAAAATCTTTGCCTGTCATTCCTTTCTATTCTACCATCCCACCTACCACTCCAAAGATTTTGTTTTCTTTTTAAAAGAGCCCTGTTTTGTTTCCTGCTGAATCCCACTTGGCACTGGAGCCATAGGTTGTAGATCCCTGACATAAGGCAAACAACAGAAATTCTCTGATAAACCACCTGGTGTCTACTTTGGTCATCTTTAAAAAGCTCAGTAAAGAAGATCAACAAAAGTTACATTTTAATAGATCCTGAACAACTTTCATGACTTCTGTGTACTTGAGCTAGTTCTGCTTTTGGAAGGATATGCAAGTCAATTGTGGGCTCCATTATTAGCTTCATTTAGTTTCACAGGGTGTACAATTCTGAGATGCAAAGCTGGTGGGTATTCAAAAGGAAAGAAAAGTGAACTTTTCAAGAGAGGGCCTTTGCAAGCCCTTTTGTATGCACGACTGTAATAAAGTGTTTTTGAGCAGAGGTTTCTCACAGTGATAACAAATCCAGTTCTGTTATCTGCTCTATCTGAGGATGGAATAGGCTGAGATTGGACATACCCACATGTTAAGGATGGTATATGGGAAAAATTCCATTTCATGCTGTATGGAAGGAATGGGATGAAATGCCATTTCACAGTCAGGGCAGGAAGAAACAGAAATGTATGTCCTGTCTTATCCAGACACAGTCTAATGCACACATTTGCACTGGAGACAACTGTAAATATTTATTTATTTAGGGAAATTCTTAGCCTGCTTTTCTGCCTAGTGGGGACCCAAAGTGTCTTACAAAAAAGTAAAAATTGAAATAAAACACAGTATAAAGAACAAGCAAAAACTAAAAGGTACACAACCTGTGTTAAGTGTCTGCTGGGTTAGTCCACCAAGGTCACAGGCTAAGAGCCAAGGGGCAAGAAGAACCAGGGCCAGCGCCACCATTGAGGCAGTGAGGCGGGCGCTGAGGGTGCTGGGGTGCTAGAGGGGGTGCCAGGGGTGGAGGTGCGTGCCACGGAGCTGGCATGCCTGGCCCGCAGCTGCTGCAGCCGGCCAGCCACGTGCCACCACTGCCGCTGCTGCCACACACCCCCAGCCAGGTGCAGCAGCTGCGGGCCAGGCATGGCAGGCGTGCGGGGCAGCATGTGGAGCACGGGCAGCCTCCGCGCCCTGCCCCAGCCACCTGCCGGCAAATGGGCCCGGCTTGCTGCGTGATGACATCATCACGTGGTGACATAATCACACAGTCTGGGGGTGTGTGCGTCACTATGTGTGTGCACATGTGGGGGGCGGTTGCAGGCACCAGAAACCCTGGAACCGCCCCCGAGAAGAACACTTTGGTTTATTGCTCCAACCACACCCAGACTTTAAATACCTGCAACAGAAGAGATACAAACTCTCAGTCTGATTCTTACAAGCTGGCAGCCATCTTCCCACTGACTCATCTCACTATCATTGTCCAATGCAGTTCCCATGAATATTAGACTAGTTTAAGCATCCATGTCCATCATTTATGACAGCAGCTTCTAGTGGTTACGGGCACGTATGAATGAACACTCATGACAGATTTAAAAAAAAAATGTTTAATGCTGCCTTTCTACTCCATTCAGGGCCCCCAAGGTGGTAAACAGTCAAAATATTAAAAATGGTCAAAAAACGTGGTTGTGTGTGAGACAATAAAATGACTCTAACACATATAGACTCATTTACAAAACCCAAACAGGAAGGAGGGCCAAAGAGGATCACTTGGAGAATAGCAAGCAACACAGAAAATGTCTTCACCTGCTGGCAAAAGACAGTAACAAAAGGGGTCAAATGGATATCCTTGGTGAGGGAATTCCATAATTTAGGTGCAGACTGAAATGGCACATTCTTGGGCTGCCAAATGTCTAAGCTCAGATGGCAGAAGCACCTAAAGCAGGGCCCTAGATAATGATGGTATTGGTCAGGTAGGTTCATGGGGGAATAGGTGGTCCTTAAAGTATGCTGGCCCCAAGCCATGTAGGGCTTCAATTAATACCAGCACCTTGAATGGACGCAAATAGGTGGAACAAAGTCAGAGTGATATGTTCTATGAACTATATATGATGATATTATACAAGACTCTATTAACAGACCTTTCAAATGACCTCACATTGTTAGTTTGGTGGATTCAGTTCACTGTCATGTTAACTAATTCATTAGCCAGGTATCAAGGGCAAATCCACCCATGACATATATCTTATTCTTTCAGCTCTTCAGTGAAAGCAAATTGTACCATGTAAGTACAACTTGCAAGTTGAGGCAAATATTATTTCCAGTGGAGGGAAGAAGTCATGTGAAAAGGGTGATGTTGAGTGGCAGAAAAGTTGGAGCGGAATGCCTTCCCTATTCCTCTGTTGGAATGGCTTTTTGGTTAAAAAATAGAAAACAAAACTGTAAATGGACATGAGTGATGTGCAATTTGGCTGCAAGTACTGAGCACAGTTTTGATCTACTTCTGTGAAACAGCCCTATCTGTTGTGCTATAGCAATGGTGTCCTAACCTGGAAGGGCCTTCATCCTGCTGTTTTGTATCACCCTAGAGATTCCTGGGTTCTATAACACATATGGAACTAAAACTATTGGTCCATCTTGTCTGACATTATCGACCCTGACTGGCAGTAGCTTGTCCAGTCCTGCTACCTGAAGATTGCACAGACAGAACCAGGAGCCTTAGAAATGGTCTAATGCTGAAGGCTGAGTCACACAATACAAGGTCCTGGTGGACCTTCAGCAAATGTGTTCTGGAAGTTCCCTGATGGGATCTGAATTCCCTGGTGAGTGCAGGCCTGATCAAGACTACAGTACATGAGAAACAAGAGCTCCAGCCCTTCCTCCATTACCATTTTCCCAACCTGTTGGAGAAATTTATGTATACTGATGGTGACACCTAAGTTTCCCCAGTAGGGCAAATAATGGCATTCTGGGACCATTTCAACAAATGGCCTGGATGGGGGGAAGGCTAAATCTCTTTCTCCTCATGCAGAATGGTCCCACTCCAAACTGGATCCGTGAACACCTGGCCAAAGAGCTCCAGGGGAAGGCCTGATCCAAAGTCGTTGTGGCCGCTGCATATCCACCTCATGAACCTTGTATCATGTGAGCTGATGGAGGAATCCTCATTTCAACATGTTCTGAGAGGATGGGAGGCTTGTTCTGAGCTTCCTGTCTCTAAAATCACAGTACTTTTTATCATCTCCTGGCAAAGGGCCTTTCTGCAACTCTAATGCTCATGTTTTCTTAGCAATTCCTCACTATTTGATTTGTTTCCTTAAGCATGAGCAGGCTCTGACGCAGACAGCACTTTGCTGTCCACAGACTTGCCGGGGATGTGTACTCTTCTTCTGGTCTTCAGTGTCTGTTAACCAGAGTTGTTTTTGCAGCTGAAGAAAAGCAATAATTCATTCATGGGTAAGATAAAGTGCTCAGAGCCCTTACAAGATTACCTCCACTGCCAAGCCTTTCAATTGTATTCATGCTAAGAGTGCTGAATGCATTTATCTCCTATACTTCACTGTTTGTCTTTCACAATGAGTTACTCCAGAGTCTTTTTTGCCAGGCTATCTGTTCTGAGCATTTAAGCACACTACAATTGTGCTTTTCGCTACATTTTCCTGATAATATTCTCCTGTCTGAGTTCACTCTATAAAGCTGATGGGATCCATGTTGACTTCAAAACAACAACGCTCAGCCCGTCTTTGTAACACTTTTAATTTTAATCCAAGCAAATAAGCATTATTGAGTGGGCTGGGGAAAGACCTGTGAATTAACTCATCAGCATTTCCTATGCTTGCCAAACAAGCTTGAACCCTGTTGGAAACAACTGGATTGCTGTGTTGTGTTTTGCAAGCAAAAAAGAGGGGTGCCATGAACGGGTGTTATACTTTACTTTTAGCAAAACTGTATAAATAAAAGAAGAGGGAAAACAATGTTAAAGATTTTGCAAATTGCCAGGTGACAAAAGGACTGTAAAAACCCTAGCAACTGCCCCCCTTCTTTTTTTAAGAGCACAAATCAGACAGCATTTTCCTGGCCCAGGCAGGAAAACATTGACAAATAGCCAATACTTGGATCTGAAAAAGTTGACCAACTCCTTCCTAAGGATAAGCAAATGTTTGCTATTTAGTTTCTTTTCCAGTTTTATACACTTTTGTTAACAGCTAATTTTTTCATTTTTTGCAGTTTATTTTATAAACCTATTTGTATTTTTTAGAAGTTGTAATTATACACACAATATTTATAATCATGATTTATTGATACCCGCATAAGGCACTGAGGTGTCTTTCACACAGGGACAGGATTTTGTGGTTTCTCTGTTGCTGCTGCAGCTGCAGATAAAGCACAACAAAAACACGGATTTCACACTGCAGGTTTCCCCACCATTTCCTGACCCAATCCCCTAGAAGTGGACATCCCCCCCCTGCCCCTGGGCCCCCAGGGTTTTTGCACTATTTTTAATAAATTGGCACTAGATTATCGTTCTATTGATATACCATTGTACCAATAGGTGTAGCCGTCTCTCTGAATTCCCGGTTTTCATTTTTGAAAAAAGTAATTTCTATCCCCTTCTTTTGCAGAAATATATCTTTTCTCTTTTATCTCCATAAGGGATAGGGCTAGCGACTGTGGCCAGGGTAGGCCGCAGAAAACTCTTCCATGCATTTGTTCCATTTAGAGTTCAAGTTGATCCAGCCCATTGTTTTGACGTTCATTCCTCTAGTCCCCACTGTGATGGCTGTTTACAGTAATGAAGGAAGGTATGCTGCACATTTTCAGTCACTTTCTTTTCATTACCATTTCATACTGATAGTACAATTGTGAACACAGTTATACTGAAGTCAATGGGCTTTTTTTTAAAAAAGTAAGTCTGTTTAGGACTGCCCTGTAATGCCTGTCTGTGAACATAGATAGTAAATTTAAACCTGCATTAAGGTTAAACTCCAGCTTTGTTTTTAAATTAGTGGTTGTGGACAATCAAGCCTCACATTTTTTAAGATTTAAAAAACCCTGAGTAATACCTTCGCTTAGCGATGTTTCATTCTATGCAAGTGGAATGGGAATCATTTTAATTGCAAGTTACTTCCTGAAATTAAGAGTTGGAAGTCTTCACATGCTATACTTACCATCAGTCTATGAGCATTTATTAAAACACACCCAGTGCCTTGGAGGGCTGCCTACCAAATGTCTGAGAAGAAAGGTGATTACATTTCCGAATGCTAGTCATTTGGCCTCTCTGGCTTTTGCAATGGCCACGTGAAAAACAAAAGGTCATTTATGAAAAAGAGAACAAGTTCCCTTTTAGTCCTGTAGCAATTTGTGTCTTATTTTTTTTCCAGCCCATGGAAAGTGTTATCTCAGGCAGTTTTGGGCAGGAAGTTCTCTTTATCACTTCCTCACAGTTGCAGTTTGCCTAGGACTCAAATGTGAGATCAGATTGCATCAAAATGTGGGCCTTTGTGTGCTTAACTCATCAAAGGAGTGGACCCTACAGGCTCAGTATCAAGTCACTGCATATGCAGCCATGTAGCAAAACAAAATATATCTCAGCAGGACTGAACTATTTCTGCTGGTGGTAGAGCACTGCTAGTTCTGGAGAACTGGGTGGGTTGGTTGGTAGAGCTGTAGGTATCTGGGCTGTTTCACTTCTTGTTTTCACACTATCACCCTCTGTAAGAAAAGGAAAGCAATATGGTGTGCCCGATATTACTATGCAAACCAAAATACTTAACTATGCAGTTTAAAAAGAAATTGGGTTTCATTATGAGTTGCCTTACAACCACCTCAGATTTTCCTAAAATATAAATCCTGTGTTTTAGGATATTGCTTGGAGGAGACTCTGGACATTATCTGCAGTTCAAGTACATATAACTGAGCATGACTGGAGCACTCAAGAATGGCGTGAGCAAAAGGAGCCCATAGAGGAAGGCTTAGAAAGCTGCTGTCTCTGTTTGTGGTTGCTTCTATTTTCTTTCCCTTCTATCAGAGAAGTTCTCTCTTCCTATCGCAGGCTTGCATTACCAGATGCTTGCTTATATTGCCAGCCACAGGAAACCCATTCAATTGTGTAGTGGAGCAATACTTCTGCTTCAAGTGAGGGGCCCACCTCCCTCCTCACTGAATTTTTTTTTGGCCTCTCCATACCGGTTTTTAGCTCTTCCCTTAAAAGGAACACTGCAATTGCTCAACCCAGTTGCTTGCAGCTAGCAAGAGAAGTCTGTTACAAGTCCTCATGGCCTATAAATGTTGGGAAGGTGCTGAGCTGGCTCTTCTTCTACAGCTGAGCCAAGCCTTTGGGGGCTTGTTTTCATCATAAGATACAAGTCAAGACAGCAGCATGACTTTGGTTCGATGGCTGAGTGGGCATTTGAACTGCCTTTGGCCCCTTTTCCAGGGTAAAGGTGACATCGAAATATTTAAAGCCAATAAACCAAAACAAGATCTACCCAGTCCTAGTCTGGCCTCAACTACACTGCCTGAGCTGCACTGCTTATTCTCATTCTTGATGGGGTAGGGAACCCATGGGGGATCACATGCCTTTTGTACCATCCAGCATGAAGACTTCCCATTGTGCTGACTATTGCTGATCCCTGAAGCTCTGTGTCCACTGGGTTACCATTTCGTGCCGACTCCTGTGTTGCTCTCTTATTCTTCTGATGACCTACATGTAAAGCAGGCAAGGCAATATGGAGGCTGTAGAAGAGAAGCTGTGTTCTAAAGGGAACTTCCATATTCAGTGGCAGTGAGCCTCTGAATACCAGTGCCAGGGGGCAACATCTGGGGAAGGCCTTGGCCTGTTTGTTGATCCTCCAGGTCTACTGGTTGGCCACTGTGTGAAACAGGATGCTGGTCCAGAAGGACCACTAGTCTAATCCAGCAGGGCTCTTCTTATCTTCTTCTAGCCATCAGCCAAGGCAGTTGCTGTGCCTGTCAAGAGGGGTATTCTTTGATGCCATATATGCATGCCATATTTGTGTTGGTTGAAAGACAGCAACAGTTATGGGTTAACTCATGTCATCTCTAACCACCTTCTGTCCCCTTTTCATCAGAACCTTGCTGTCTGATCTCTCCCCACTAAGGCTGGTGCAAGTCCAGCTGTGAAACTGCCTTCTCTGGAATACGGCTCAGCTCTCCGTGATCTTCCTTGTGTTGTCTCAGTGGGCTACAGCTGTGCTTTGCCCCCATGGCTTTTGCAGTGTTTTGTACTTAGCACCACTTGATCCAATGAAGTCTTTAATGCATTTGGTATTCTGTTTTAAGATTCTACAAGTGACAAATGTTGGGCCTCTTAACCATGCCTTGAAATATCCTTTTCTCTCTTTCCCTCTGCCATCTTGTTTTGTACTGAACATCCAACCTGATGAAGAACTTGAAAAGTTTGTTCACTGGTTTGTGATGTTTTTGGTTGGTCTGTATAAAAAAGAAATCCTGTGTTTTTTGTTTCTGGGATTTTTTTCGGTAGGTCAATGGGGGTATCCATAAATGTTGTCCACTGTGGATAGCTAGGTGCTGGTTCCATCACAGTCTTCAGGAAGTGCTAGGATGCTAAATGGCTTGATTTCAAAAGAGCTTATGAATACTCTGTTGACGTGTGTTCTTCCCTTTCATTTCCTGCCTGTCCTGAAGTGAAACGATTGGAGTAATGGATACTGATTCTTGAACAGATTGTCTTCCCCTGACATTGCATGGTTGACCTGAGAAGTTCCTGGGCTGCCCAACAGTGCTATTGACCTCTCCATCAATGTTGGAACAGTCCAGGAAGTCTTACAGGACCATTGCATGCCTCTGACACTAATGTCTGGCCATTGCCTTCTGGATGGGAGGATCCCTCTTTGAAATGGCTTGTGTGGCTGGCTTCTTGTTCCTGCTAGCTTGTGTCATGATTGCTCTCCCTGTCTAGACCATAGGAGTGAAGCTGTGCTACTACTGTGTACATTCTTCAGAATGCATCTACTGCTAACATTGTATGTACGTGCACATACCTCTTGTCTTCTGCTGGATAACCACCTATTCCTTTCTTTGCTTGCTACATGCATCCAGAGTTATGTGTTCCTCACTGGCAGAACCATTGCCTTGGCCTGCTGGCATTGCTTGTATGCTTAACTCTTTCTGGGGTGTACCTTTCATCCAGCTGGATTCCATGCATTGAGCGAATGGACTGGGGCCCTAGTATAGCAGCTCATTTTTGGTAACAATAGTAACTTATTGGATAGGACCAGTGAGTCAGAAATAAGGATGTTTCTAAGAAACAATCGTGTGTATTCTGAATCACAGAGCGGGTGATACTCTTGGGTCTATCCTGTGCAAAGACATTTTCACCTGGGGGGTACTTTCTAAGAAGCCTTTCCTTAGATGCATTCTAATGTATGTAGAGCAAGTGAAGAATACAAATGATCTAGGATAAATACATAAAAATATCATGTTATAATCTCTTTCTATTTACATGCTGAGAAGTCATACAGAAATTATGGCTTATCATTGAATAACTCATGTGATAGAAACCACACGGCTCTAAGGTCTGTCCACAAAGTGCTTCCTTTCACAGTTTGGTAAATGTGGCCTCCATATCTATAAAAGCTGTGATGTACCTCATGTGTGGCTCTCCTAGGCAATTTCCCAGGCCACAACTATGGGCAATGACAAGCCAGAGAATCACTTCTGTTTTGTGGCTTTAAGAACAACAACTTTTTCTGGTTCTGCTTCCTACTCCTCAGTGTCATGTTTCTTTTGTGCAAGCATGAGTGTGTGTGCACACATACACAGCCTGTTTTATTTATTTCAAGCTTGCAAAACTATTCCACCATGTTGATAGCCTCTGAAACATTTTGATCTGTTTCCATGTTATGAGGAACATGTTTTACACCTCTTGATGATGTCCCATATTTGGATTCCTTCAGGTAATCTATAGAACTCCTAAGGGAAGCAGATACCTTTTGATCAGCTTTCCACCCCCTCTCACCTCCAGCACAAACATCTGGCTTTTTCCTTCTGAAGCTCTTTATGGCATTCTCCCCGCCTTACCTAATTTCTCTGCTGTCATATCCAGGTATATTCTGATCGATGGTCATTTTTATTCTATGTGCACTAACCTCAGCCACCTCAAAGGCTCTTTTGCCTTGATGCTCACGGAACAGCAACATAATTCCACTTCTTTTCTTTCTTCAAGCTCCAGCTCAAAATCCAGTTCTATCTTGACCTCTTTGGCCTCACCTCCAATTGAAACAGACTGTAAGTATGCCTAACTGCTTTTGCTTAAATCCCTTTTACCTCGCCTTTCCTTCCCTCTGTCATCTTGGCATTGTCTAAATCAAGATTGTTAACTTCTTGAGATGGGGAACTTATCTTTTGCTTGTTACTGTCTTGAGGCACAATGTCCAAATAAAAATAACAGGACACCAAATGTTAACCAGCACAGCATGTTTAAACAAGGTTAAAAAAAAAAACCTAAACATTGTCTTTGCATGACCTATCTATCTACAGTCACAAGGACTGGTATGGTTTTAACTGTAAATGTTTTTTATTTACTATTGTAAATTATCTTGAACCACAAAGAAAGATGAGTTAAAAATGTTTTAACACACAAACACACAAACACACAAATACATGGAACTCCCCCATTGGTAATATTCACATACATGCATACAAATATTTTAAATAAATACATTTTGATTAAATATTTATTTAATAATAATATTTACTTAATATTTATTTTATTACGTATTTAATTAAAACATTGCATTAAAATTTGGAATATCTCCTTTTCTTACAACCTGATAACTTAAAAAAAGTTATTAGTGAAACAATGGGCAAAATTTCTTACCATACAGATTAAAATCTCATAGGACTGCCTGGAGCCAGATAAAATAGCTGTCTAAAGGCTACCAATTGGCCATACCTGCTCTAGAAAAAGAAGATAAATCTTCCTTGCAATTCTTGGCCGATTGAACTTTATGCTGACAATATTACACTCTGCCAAGAACTGCATAAGTGTCAATTCACTGGGAATCTGAGCATGATGCCACATTTTTTCAGTTGTGTTCCCATTTGCTTCAAACTACAGGTCATTACCAATAGTACATTTGTTCAATATAGTGTACAATTCAGCTCTTTTGTGAAAATTTATCCAATACAGTTCAATTATAAGGGACAGCCTGTACTTTGATCTTTGTGACACCCTTGCAACAGATGTCTCAGGATTTCTTTAAAAAAAAATAATAGTAAAAATCAGCAGAAAGTAGACAGGTCATAAGGAATTTTGTATCTTAAATATCAGGGAGATCTAGTGCTCGTAATACAGTACTGGGCATACAGGAGTTCCTGGGACAGTGATTACACCAACGATCTGGCTGGGCTGCAATTATTTTGCAGTTCAGTAGTGCCGTCATCACCTTCAGCAAGGAAATGTACAGCAACAATCATAGTTATATGTGCAGTATGTTTACTACTAGTCTATCTTCCATGATCTTGTCTAATGGTCTACACACTTGTTAATGTCAAAGCATCTAACCATACTGCATCATAAACCTGGACAAGGCACAGAAAAGAGCAGTGAAAATGCAAATAATTTTCATGAGGAAAAGCTAAAGAAGCAGGGGTGGGGGAGACTGTGGAGCATGAGAAGAAGTGACAGGTTTCTAAACTTATGGAGTAAACAGAGAGATTTCCTCACTGTATTCTAACTGGCTTGCTACTTGCAAGTAACAATTATGCCCACTATTGGTAGGTAATATTCATGTCATATTCTCAGAAGATGACTAGAAGGTGTGGATCTGGTTAGCAGCTGGGTGGGACACCTCCTGAAAATGTGCATAAACCACTTAGGGTTGCCAATAGGCCTGGAGAAAAATGTCCTTTCCTTTTAATAGAGGATTAATGGGATGTTATTTACCTCCATGCTGCAAAAAGCTTCACCTGCCCTTTTCCACACAATAAGCTTCTATTAAAGGGAGGCCTGTTGACAACTTTAACACTGCTTTAGACCTTTATCAGAGACAGGTGAGTAAAAAATGTTTTAAACAAAGTAAAAGGAACGTATGTCAACTGAATTTCTGTGACGGAAGAAAGGTAGGATATAAAGTAATAAATAAATAAGTGAGCAGCTTATTATGTTGGAAGAAAACTTTAAAATGCCAATTAGGCTATGCTGATCTCTCTTTCTACATTTGATCTTGACCGTTGGGTTTGTATTTGAACAGCAATATCAAATACGTTGAGCAAGTTTTCATTGTAGCTTTTATTTGGAAGAGCCTATTAAGTGGGCAAAGCATTTGTACAAGGATATATAGTAACATCCTGGCATAATAATAAAGAGAATGAATCAACCAGAAATAATTATATCCAACTATAAGTAGCAGTTTCTGACAACCAGTTCAACCAAAGTTTAAAATAGTTTCATTACAACCTATCAGGTGTTTCTTTAGTATTCCAAAATGAAACAACCTATTTGGTGTTCTCTCAACACCACTCAACAAAGAGTGCACCCTCTTCCCCAATATGAATCACTACAAAACAAGACAAATCTGGTTTCTAATCAAAAAAGGTTGTTTAACTAGTGATTCATTAGTGTGTGTAAAAGTAGCTAACCTTGCTGGAAACCACTATCCGGACAAAAAGAAAAGCCTTCCATTACCATAACTCATGTAAAGTGAAGATTAAACATTTTAACATGGACAGTGCCTTAATCCCACGAACCTTATTTATGTCTAAATGTACTGCTATTGGCAATAAACAGCAATCTGAGAAGTCATAAGCCAAGAAAATCATTGTCAAGTGGCTTTAGGGCTGCCTATAAATTTCCTCTTGATGACCAGAGTCCCAGTGTGGGACTGCACAGTTAAATATTTGTATTAGAAGCTCCTACCTTCAACAGACTAATTAAAAAGATGGAATTCTTTGATTCTATCTCAAATCGGTCTAGTTTTAATCTCTCTCAAACCAAGGTAACTCTATAAATGCAAGTAAAGGTATTCCCCACCCCCCCTTCCAAACAGAGACTTTTACTATGTTGCAATAAATCCAGGCACTGGAAAAAGTAAATGTCACTGAAGTGCTTTTAATGATGCTATTTGGTTACAATCCCATTATGCAGAACTTTATGTTGAAAGTTACATATTGTTTAAAAGTGTGTTGTAGCAAAGAACAATACTGATAAAGGAAAGTAATTGCAATGAAAGAGAATCAAAGGCCCTAACAAAAAGGAACTTGTTTAAACCTGGGAAGCAAAACTTAAAATGTATGTATAATTATAGCAAACTATACTGAAAATGTGTAGCTGTAGCTACAAGCTATAGTTTAGATAAGTGTACGTGTGTGTGTGTGTTCGTGAGAGAAAGAGAGAGACAGCAGCAACTATAGTTGCAGCTACAGCTACAATAGACAGAGACAGACAGACAGAGCAAGAGCACAGTGCACTGTTTATAAAAATAGGTAAATTCCTAATAGTAGTTAAAATGTAAGACACCGAGAGAACATTGTTTATAAGAATCTTCATGGGTGGAGACTGGCTTAGCAAAAGCTGAAATATGCTGGTTACAGTGACATTCTAAGCAGAGCTGTACCTTTCTAAGCCCATTGAATTCAGTTAACTTAGAGGGGTGTAACTCCGTCTAGGATTGCACTGTTCACTGCCTTAGCAAGAGGTACGATAGGGGAATAGCACAGTCATGATTTTTAGAGGAGGATGTGGAGAGATGTATAAACAATTGGCATCAAATTAACAACGAAATCCTAAACAGTTACACCTTTGTAAACCCATTGACTTCAGTGGACATAGTACTCTGTTTAGGGTTACATAGCAAACCACAGTATAATTTGCAATAGTGTAAATTAGGGTTCCCAGATTCCCACTGGAGATGAGGGAACCCAACAGCCAGCTCCTGTTTTCCACCACCACTCCTTTGGCAGGGAGGAGAAAATTAATGTTAAAAAAATCTCTGTCGGTGACAGCATGGTGTCACTCCCTGGGAAAACCCAGAAGTGATGTCAGCCTGCTCTAGAAATTGTCAGAAACAATCTGGGTTTTATCATAAAGTTTCCAGCAATTCCTAGAGAGGCATGATGTCACTTCTGGGTTCACCCAGAAGTGTCATCATGCTATCGCCCTATGGTGCCCCTCCCATCTCTCCCCCCCCCCAGTTTCTTCTTGGTTGTCAGGCCATGCCTGGCAACCCTGAAATAGATCTAATTAACATTTGAGGGTTTTGTAGCTCTTATGTATTTGTGTGTGTAAGTGCACATAAACACAAGCCTTCTTTTAAAACTGAGAGACTCTCCTGTTTGAAAGTGCAAGGAGACTTTGATCCAGGAGGCCCCTTACAATGAGATGATCCAATGACTTTATGGGTTTTCAGAAACTGAGAAAACTACTAGAATCATCTCAAGGCAAGAAAGTCGGAAGAAGGCATGTAGGAAAGAAATACAAATGGAGATGGAGGGGAGACACATTTTGGAACTTCTACATTCTGTTACAATTATTGTTGATTTACACAACTGTGTTATTTCTCTCTTCTTCAATATCATCCTTATTGCTGTTTATTTTCATGACTAGATGAATTTTTTTATAGACACAACAGATCAATTCATTAAATTTAGAACGTATAATTAATATTAAAATGGAGTAATTGTTAAGCTAAATAGTTAAATTAATAAGCCAAAATACTAAATATTGTGAGACTGAATTTAATGTTGAATATAAAAAGTTTTAAGTCTTGCCTTTTGTTGAATCCCAAAAATATGTTATTAGATATTCTATCTAAAAGTATTATAGTATAAATATGTGTTTATGGCTAAATTAACTTCTTTTCTGTATAATAGACTAATCCTAAAGTTTCAGAAAACGTAGACTTTTTTAATAGGTAGCAGAAAATTAAGAAAATCCAAGAATGGCGATTGTTGAAGTAGAACAACTGTAAAATCAAAATTTTAAAATGACGAATATAAAATGCTGTTAAATGGTATGAATATGCCTCTATGGCTAAATTGACCTCTTATATGCATAATAGATCAACACAAGAGTTTCAGGGGAAATGGAGAGATTTCTTTGTATATGCAGCTGGAAATTAAGAAATATTAAGAATAGTTAACATAGATTAGATCAATTTAAAACTAAGATTTTAAAAATGTTGAATATATAATGTGATATATAGGACTGAGTATAGAATGTTGAGTACAAAACTTTGGGTATAAGTAATTGAGGAGAGGGAGAGGAGCTATATTATGAAATTTAGCTGTGTTGTTATATATCTTGCTTATATATTTGGTTGCAGCTTAAATCTATTATTTTATTCTTTGTTCAAGATTCTTTATGTGCTGTCAAATGTCTCTTTTTTTCTTTTAAAAAAAGTTTATAAAATTTTTTAAAAAAACCTGAGAGTCTCTCTATGCAAGACTTCTGACATGTGTTCTTCATGTGTCGGGAGATGCAATGTTAGCTGGGAAGTGTAGATTTAAAAGAAAGAGCCTAACCTTGCATCATCCTCAGGGTCTCTCAACATAAGATGCCTGGGCACATGTTCATCAGGTGCCGGGAGATGAGATGTTAGCTGAGAAGCATAGTTATAAAAGACAGAGCCAGCGGAAATCGGTCCAAAGGGGATGGGTTCTCTCACAGTCCTCTGCCACTTCTGGTGTACTGGTCTGTCTCTCCTTCCGGAGACTTTGCCCTGCTGAGGTTCAGGATAAGTTTTAGTTTTAAGCAGCAAGTGCAACAGGGCAGAGGCATCTCATGTAGAGAGACTGAATATGATGCTAGGTTAGGCTTATGTATCACAGTTTATTCATTTCTGTCTTTTGCAGCACTATATCTTGATATATACGGTGTTTTTTTAAGTCAATAAAAATATCCAGAATTTGTAGGAGAGAGTGTGGTGTAATGTTTAGGGTGCTAGCCATGGAAGCTTGCTGGGGGACCTTGGACCAGTCACATACTGCTGCCTAACCTTTCTCACAGAGTTGTCATCAGGATAACATGGAGGAGGAGAGAACGAGGTAAGTCATGTTGGGTCTCCACTGGGAGAAAAGGCGGGGTATAAATGAAGTAAATAATAAGTAAATAAAGTGGGGTATCACTGAAGTAAATAAATTGTGGACTGGCTTAGATTTATTCCCTGTCTATTTCATTAGCATAGTCAAAAGTAGGAAGAGAGACATTCAGAACTGTAGAAAACTATTATGCATTTCTGACATACATATAATTTACATTCATTTATCAGGATAATACTGGGAGACTTCTGGCAAAACACATTCCATTATAGGAAGCCATATTACACTGAGAGCCAAGCTACAAGTGACGCCTGACACAGGTTGGACACCTGTCAGCTTCCCTCAAGTTTTGATGGGAAATGTAGGCATCCTGGTCTTGCAGCTGTAATGGAGAGCCAAGCTGTAAAACCAGGATGCCTACGTTTCCCATTAAAACTTGAGGTAAACTGACAAGTGTCCAACCTGTGTAAGGCGTCACTTGTAGCTTGGCTCTGAGTCCCACCAGGGTTCCATCTAGTCTAGTACTAGAAGGAGGCATGTAATTCATTAGGCTGTAAAAGGCCATTACATACAAATTCACTTAATATAAAGTAAAATTATTAGTCTACCTTTTCTATTTTGACTGCCAACTCTTCTCCGAGGCCTTAGGCCTTTCCCCAACCTATTACCTGAGACCCTTTAACTGGTGATGAACTAGCCATACAAAACTTTTACTATAACACTGGTAGAAGTAATATGTTACATTTTTGAGGGATATGCGATTGATTGATTGACTCCATTTATATTCCACCCTCCCCACAAATGGGCTCAGAAGTAGGTCACATTTCTCTAGCCAAGGGTTGGTCAATTGGCATCTATGGGTTATATTTTGCTGCAAAAGACTTTAGGGGGCAGCATCAGTGCTAAGTTTTATTCAAGGGGCAGTGAAAAATGATATCTACTTTCTAAATGATTCTAAGAGAAAGCAGTATAATGTACTTTAATTTTACATCACTCAGTAGCTCCTCAAACAATGGCCATTTGGAATTTTTTATATCGAGGCTGAGCATCTGTGAAGGTGATCATGCTATATGGTAAACATACTAGTGTTATTTATTTGTTTGTTTGTGTATAGTCTGCCTTTCTCAATTACACTCAAGGTGGATTACACAGTATAAGTTAATATAATGACTGATTGGGACATTCAATATACAATATAAGAGGTTAAGGATAATTTAAATTTGGAAGTGTTGAAACAAACTGATATGACATAGATTGATACAACATATTAACAGCATAGAAACTATCCAAAAGGAACAAACCTGCTGCAACAGTGGTAACTACATCCCTCTGAACTATTTACTTAGAGCAAAGCCCTATTACCTGTGTATGAAGGCCCTCCTGAATAATTTGGTTTGGCACAGTTTGTGGAAAGCCAGGAGAGTGGGGGCTTTCCTGAACTCTTCAGACGTATGATGGCAGCTACAACAGAGAATGCACGTGTATGGGCAGCTGTTGATTTTGCCTGACTTTAGGGTGGCACCTGTAGAAGGCCTTGTTCAGATGAGTGAAGCTGCTGTGCAGAGCATAAGGAGACAGGTTATGTCTTAGATAACAGGGACCAATATCATAGCCAATACCTTGAATTGACCCCAGTAACTGATGGGTAGCCAATGGAGTGACTGCAGAATATGCATGCTCTGCCTAGCTCCTGATAATAACTGAGCTGCAGGGCCGGATCTAGGGTTGTCGGCACCCAGGGCATGCCAGGTGCAGACTACCCCCCCTGCCCCCCTCGATCCAGCCCTGCTGAGCTGTGGTGTTCTGCACCAACTTGAGTCTTGGAATTGACTTCAAGGAGAGACACATTACACTAGTCAAGTCTCTGTGTTACCGTGCTGTGGATCCAGGTGGCCAGATCAGCTGTGTCAAGGTAGGGGGCCATCTTCTGGGCTAAACTGAGCATCTATTTGTTAGCCACTGTTTGAAGGGCCTCCCAGAATAGAGAAAGTAGCTATACCTGCATTAGCTGATTTGGTTCTCGCACCAAGTTCTTCTCAAAAGCCCATTTCAACATCTAATCCTGTCAGGCAACTTGAAGGAATTTTGATTTGACCTTTAGGTACATCATCTAGCACTCTAAAGAACTTTATACCTAAACTTTCCCCACTAGTTGGTGAAAATGAATATAAGATGAGGTACTTCTATGTGTATGTAAATAAAAATACATAATAAGAGCATTCACCAACAACAACTCCTAAAATATGAATTCCTTAGAGCAAAAAAGTTCCTGATGATCCTTGTAAAGAGTAGATATAAATTGATATATGTCTGATGCACACCTTGTTAAAAAAATGAGCCCCATTTTATCTGTAGTGAATCACTGCTTAGTAAAGTATTCACTAGATTGGGCTCCACAGCAGTAAGGTTTCAAGGTATACAGAACTTTTTAAAAAATAGATTGAACTATATCTCAATGTAAATTGGCCCAAATGTTACCAATATATGGAAAATTGTAAACAGGAGCCACGGTAGATCTTGCACTTTTGGGCATGATCTTTTTTGAAAACTCAGTTGGCTGGATATTAAAAAAACAGCATCATAGTTTCCCACCTAAGAAAAAATTCTATAATTATTCTCTCTTCTTTGAAGTAGTGCTCTTAGTATAATAACCTCTTAATCTTTTCAAGATAGTGAATTATATATATAAAACCCAGTTATAAAACTCTCATGGACTCTAATAAATGTTAGAACATTGCAGCAAGAGAAACAATTTACATGTTACTTTTACTGTGGGGTTTTTTTTGAGGGGAGGGGGTATATCTTTGTGAATTAAATAATTAAGCTGGGTTTCATTGATATTTACCAAACTGACATTATTTCTGTATGTGAGTGCCATCAAGTCACAACCAACTTATGGTGACCAGGTGCCTTCAAGGCAAGTGAGGAGCAGGGGGTGGTCTGCTATTGCCTTCCTCTGCAGAGCAACCCCAGTCTTCCATCCAAGTACTGACTGGGGCTAATCCTGCTTAGATTCTGAGATCCAAAGAGATCAAACTATATACCATGCTACCTTCCAGCCAACATCATTATTTACCAGACCAATATAATATAATCCCATTTACCAGCTGAGAATCTTGAAGTAGTTGCGCCTTCCAGGTCTGTCAGTTAAGGACAGTCCTCTTTGGCTATATTGCATGTTGTCTGCATAGCATATGGAAGTCTGCTGGAGGAACACAAGAACAATTGTGCTGGATCAGACCAATGGCACAGCATTCTGTTTCACTCAGTGGCCAGCTGTATGCCCTTGGAAGGCTTACAGGTAGAACATAGAGTTCAAAGCCTCTTCTTCAGCAACATCTAGAGGATTACTGCCTCTGAACATGGAGGCTCCATTTAGTCATTGTGAGTAGACATGGGCACAAACGCGAAAACTGGCTTGACGAACACACTGTTCGTGGTTCGTTGCCATCCACAAACTACAAACAACGAACATTGACGAACATGATGCTGTCACGAACATGTTCGTTGTTCGTTGTTCATGGGGGCCTTCAGCCCCCCACCCTCAACCACCCCCATTTAGCCCCCTTCCCTCTAATCCACTTACCTGGCCCTTTAAAGATCCCTTTAAACTATCAACTGATTATGCCTCTCAATTGGAAGGACTGAGGCAAGCTCATGTACAGTGGCAATCCTAAACATAGCAATCCTCTTCTAAGTCCATAAGAACGGGCTACTTTGTTCAGGTTTACAGTGGAAGAGATACAACTGGCAGTCAGATGTGGGGGCAAACTTAGCATGCTACTTCCCTACACTGGGCAATAATGAATGATCCAAATGCAGACAGAAGAGACATGGCAGAATTATCCACTGGTCATATGAGAGCAGCCAATCATACAAAGAAAGAGGATGATACATGAATTCATTTATGGTTTCACTAGCAGTTATCATAGTTTTATCCCAACCCTTTAGCAAGGCTCTCCCGTCCATATACATGGTCCTACCTGTATCTCTTTTGATCCTTACAAAAACCCTGTGAGATACATTAGACTGAAAGAGAATTGTGAGCCCAAGGTAACCCAAAGGAGCCTGGTTACTTAGTGGAAGTTAGAACCAGGGTTTCCAAAGCCCTACCAACATTATGCTGTTCTCAGGTTCATCCAGGATCCTCTCAAGCCAAACAGATATCTCGGCAATTTTGAAACTTCTCAGGCATATGGAGGACCAGTTTGGCTAGAGTGGCAGATGAGGAGCTGGTATTTGGAAAGAGAGGCCTTAAGCCTCCCCCCAAGCCTTTCTCCTCACCTAAAATAGCCCCAAGAAACACTCATTGTCCTGTTGGAGAAACTTACATACACCATACCATTCTGGAACCTGGAAATACCTTAACAGGATTTGAGTCCAGTGGCACCTTGGAGACCAACAAGATTTTCAGAGTGTAAGCTATTGAGAGTCAAAGCTCCCTTCTTCAGACACAAGAGGGAATGGAGATCCCTGAGCCTTTATATCCCAGCCTTCCCCTCTCATTGGGTGAAATAAGCAGGGCGAGGCTTCCCACGCTTCAGCTGGCCCATGGGGAGAATTTCCTCCGCTGGCCAGCTAAATTTAAAGGCCCTTCCATGGCCCTTGCAAGCAGCACAGAAAGGGCCCTTCCTGCACTTCAGCTGGCCCATTGGTGGTGGTGGGGATTCCAGCTGAAGTTTAAAGGGCTCTTTCCATGCCACTTGGCCCTTTAAACTTCAGCTGCCCAATGGGGGAATTTCCCTCCGTGGGCCAGCTGAAGTCAGCTGTGGGGTTTGAAAATGCTCCAAAGCTTTCCGAAGCGACCCATCATTTCATGAAGCTTTGATTTGGTATTTCTAAATTGGAGCCAGCATGCTGGGCCCAATTCAGAAATCCCGAATCTTTACAAGTTGGGTCTGATTTGGGAAACCTGAATTGCACACCCCTAGATTCTTCATTCCCACTTGTGTCTGAAGAAGGGAGCGCTGATTCTTGAAAGCTTACACTCTTGAAATCTTGTTGGTCTCTAAGGTGCCGCTGGTCTCAAATCCTGCTGTTCTACTGCAGACCAACATGGCTACCCACCTAAAACTGGGCATACCTTAGTCATTTACACATGGGTTGTTTGCCCTGGCATGGATGCAATCTGGAAGAGGGTTTTTTTCCAGTGTGGTGTAGTGGCTAGAGTGAAGGGCTAGGATCTGGGTGACCCAGGTTTGATTCCCTGCTCTGTCATGAAAACGTATTGTGTAACCTTGGGCCAATCACATACTCTCAGCCTAACCTACCTTATATAGTTGCCATGAAAATAAAATGGAGAAGAGGGGTCACTTTGGGTCCCCACTGGGGAGAAAGGAGGTGTACAAATGAAGTAAAAATTAAACAAAATAATTTCCCTAGAGCATCATGGTGCTTTTATGCATTTTCTGGGTTTCCCTGTATTTCCTGGAATCTTTCCCAAACCTGTTTAGCTATGATGCTTTGGGAAAGATTGTTGCAAAGATGGCTGCTGTATGGGCAGGAAAGTATGGATTGTTCCTGGTCCCACCCACATCAGCATCATTTTCCCTGCCCTAGACAGCCATCCCGCCCCCCCACATCCCCAGATGTATTTTAGGAAATCTTTTTTAAAAAAGCAATTGACATTGTGGAATAAAATTGTATTGTATTGAGTACTGACTTTAAAAACCCTTTGAAAAGCGTACTGTGGCAGGAGGGAACGGCCATCTGAGGGACTGGGTCAAGGAAACCTGCCATATAGGAGCCCCATTACTGATGCACAATAATGAGGAAATCACAGGGAAGCATTGCGTGTAGAAAAGTCTTTTGTGAAGATTGTTGTTCTATCCATTGTAATCTTTCTATTCACACTGTAAGTTAGATGCTGAAGCAAAAGCTGTCTTGTGTTTGAAAAACTCTTCTATTAAATTTCACCCATCATATTGACCTCCTCTACCATTCCAGCATCTTTAACAACTCAGTCGATCATAACTCAAATGTTAAGTCCAGTATAAATCTTATCAGCCGCACTAAAATAATGGGATTTTTGTTTACAAGGTGTCGATGGGGTTTAGAAGCTTTGATAGTAATTCCAGACAGTCAATAAATACAGAGACTTTTACATGGCCCATAGGAGCCTAACTAAACTATCTAATCTTGGAAATGACAGACAACACAATGAACTCTGAACGTAATCTCTACCAAACACTAAGGACACAGCTGAGTGTTTAATGTGTTATTTGACTTCAGTATCCATTTTGAAAAGAAATCGTTCAGTACCTGAACACTCAGAAACAATGAAGAGGCGAAGGGGAATGCCTTTTCTAGAGGTGTCTGCTGAGAGTGTATGCGAGTTTGTGAATTATGCAACATTCCTAATCAGTCAGAATATTGATGCCTACACCAATCCTTACACATTCTTATTGAATGTCAATGTGCCACCTGCTAAGTTAACTGAAGTAACGTGAAATGTGTTTGGTGTTTATATAAAAACTATTTATTTAACTCCTTATTTATCCTCGTCTTTCACCAAGAAGCAAATCAAAAACATAAACAAGGCCTGCAGATATTTGATATCTGGTTAAAATAAATTAGGAACATGCTTACTATTACATATTTGATGATATTTTGAGAAGGAAAAGAGCCTGCCAAGAAGCTAGAGTCCTTTAATATTAAATTAGAACCCATTTAGGCAGAACAGGCTTACAAAGGTGAAAGCCAGTGTGGTGTTGTGGCTAGAATTGCGGACTAGGATCTGGGAGAGCCAGGTTCAATTCCCTGCTGTGCCATGGAAGCTTACTGGGTGCCCTTGGGCCAGTCACACACTCTCAGCCTAACCTACTTCACAGGGTTGTTGTGAAGATAAAGTGGGGCAGAGGCGAATGATGTCCCCATTGGGAAGAAAGGCTGCTTTGGGTCCCAAACGGGGAGAAAGGAGGGGTATAAATGAAGTAAAAATTATTTAATTTAAATAAAGCTACCAAAATGCTGATCATTTGAGGTTTTTGACTGATCTATATCTCCGTTTTTGATATGAAAATTTAATATTGCATTGGAATTGACCACATTATGTAAACTATGGTTGATGGAGTCCATCTTTCAGATCAGGGCTGTGACATCTTCCTGGAAGATCTGCAGTGGGGCATTGTAGAAGCCATAAAACGTAGGTGGGGTAGAGGAGAGGACCAAGCTGTGAGCTGATCCCCCCTGTGGTGGTAGCAGTGCAGGAAAATGTTGCTGAGTGGTACATGGTACAGTTTTGGTGAGCACTGTAAGGTATCAGTTTAGAGGATCAAGGGGTAATCCTCAGCCCAGAAGTCTTGGGCCTTGGTGCCAGCTTATGGTGTTGGTTCTCCTTATTCTACATTCACAAATGATTTAGTATTGACTTGGTACTGACCACATTATAGAAACAAACTATTGTGCGTATTTTTGAAAAAGGAAGAAGAATTCTTCTAGAACAGATCAAGGATCTATTTAATCCAGCATGTTAATTCATCTTTTCCAGTACCCAATATTCAAAGTACACATGACATAGATTTGCATGATTATCTCCACCCATCAAAAAGTTTTATTTTAATAATGAGAGGGAAAAAATCACAATGAGTATCACGCATATAGATTGGCCCTGGTATTTAGGGATATACTGAATACTTTACGTTTGTACCATGTACTTACTGAGGTATAAAAAGAGGGATCTTCATTCAAAGGAAGTGTGTGCCTTCATTTATTGCTTGCCTTTCCACTAATGTTAATTCAAAATTTGTTGGAATAAGTTGACCGAAATATTTTATTAAAATGTAATCTACCACAAGAAGTGAACAAGTAAGGTAATCAGAAATGTTTTCCCAATGAACAGTTGTAGTTCAATTGTTTTTAAAAAGATGTTCTATAAAAATCCTCTTGTTTTTATTTTGCAGTAGTAGCACGAGCGTTTGCGTTGGAGGACTGGTAAATGAATGGCCCATGGAAAGAACTGGGGAAGAGATTTCCTCTTCTGATCATTGCCTTGGAATGATTCATTTTGACTTTCCCAGAAAACAGTGAAAACTTGCCACTCAAGGGCTATCAACCAAACATCTTTCTCGAAGCCATAAATTAATCTGAGGAAGAAACACAATAATCCTATTACAGTCTCATTAAACCCATTTGACTTTAGACGATTGGAGTCATTCATGTTTGGGAAGACTTCTGGTGAACAACTTTGACTATTTATTTTCCACCACCATATTTACTTTGAATTAATCTATTTCCATGGTTACTTAACAACCATGAATCAACTGAGAGAGAAGGAAGGAAGCTATGTCATTTGTAAAGGGGAATAAATAGAGCTTTTAATAAACTCTGCCTTGTAGACAGAGTATACGTGTAGTTTTTGAATATTTGTTCAAGTTTGCAGTGCAAATATTATAATTATTTTGTTCATTATTTCTATCCATTTTTTTCTCAAAGGAAATTTTAAGAATGATCATTAAAAACCTTTGAGATATTAACTTTAATACTACTATGTGAATGTAAGTCCATTTTCAAAATCCAATTCCAATGTCTCTCCAGTCTTACAGCCACTTCATACAGTATGTGCATAGTTGCTTACCTAAAATGTAAAGCATGAATAAAGAATACACATTTTTAGATAAAATGACGTCAGCTCCCTACTGAGTGCACAGTCGATAGAAATTCTGGGTTTGCCTAAATGATGTATGAAATGGTTCCTAGTTGGCTTTCTGAAAAATTTAAAGTTGAATCTTGGTTCCTTCTGAAAACCTTTCTGAATCCTAACAATCTGAGACCCTAACAATTCAGGAATTAGAAGACCCACATAAAGCGATAGTTGACTGTTCCTGTTCTCAAAATCTCCCTAAGCAGCATCCTGGCACGGGTTACTAGTAAGGGATTATAATAGGTAATATCTTCACAAAAGGGCAATTGCTTTGACATTATTTTTCCTTATCTTGCAGATCTCTTGGAATCAACATACCTTGTTTGATTTTAGGTCTGGATGGATTATAGTACGGAATATGTAGAGGCTGCTTTACATTTCTCCATATACAGTAGACCCTTGCCATTTGCAAGTTTGTGTCTCATGATTTCAATTGTTACCAGTCCACAATTTGACTGCATGATATGGTTTCCAGCCTGCTTTTATCCCCCACTGCGGTATCATTAAATGGTTAAATATTATAGGAAATTTGGGGAGTTTGCTACCAGGAGGCAGCAGACTTCTACCTCCTACAATCTACAGATTATGCTGTTTGCAGTGATCCCAGAAATGATCCTCCCATGAATGGTGACAATCTACTGTAGCAAGTGGCACCACATTGCAGGCAATTGGGAAGAAAGCAGAAAGCCGGTTCCTCTATCTGGCAATGGCAGTTCTCTGGTGCTTAATGGTGTTCTCCCAGCACAAGGAACTCTCTTAGTGCCACCTATGGCTTGAAAATATGTGGTACATGTTCTGAGTGCTTTTATCTAAGCCAGAGTGATCAGGCTGATGTACTGAATACTGTGTACTACGTAATATTCAGAAGTTCTGTCATTATTGTAGTAGGCAAACATCTCCTGAATGATTGCTGTCCAATACATTTTGCAATGAATTTGTGTACCATTTTTTTGGCATCATTAAATTTGTCATCGTCACAAAGAGAATTTTTGCATATTTCTGTTTTATTTATGTGAAACAGGCCAAGTAATAATAATCAGTTAGACATTTGCTGTTATAGTATGTTTCAGACACCTTTAATACTGAACTAAAACTCATTTTCAGATGAAAACTCTCTTGATTTTCGACAACGGAATGGGGGTGTGACAGCTCATTCACTCTCAGCCTGCCATGTTCTGAAGTTATGAGTATTAGCAGGATGGAATCCAAGTTTGAAAGAAATAGTTATACTGCACTTGTCTAGGAAAGACAAGAAGGCGGGTAGAGAGGTTGAGTACAGGTACATGCAAAACACTCAAACAGACACCATGCAGTGGACATGGTTTGGGCAAAATACTGACCCTCACTCAGAAATGTTATATAGCTAGATAGCTCTAACCCATGCCCTATGTTGAGTAGGGCCTCAGAATGTATGGGTGCATATGGAAGTCCTCACTTATGTATAGGTGGGATCAATCATATTTGCCATAGGCTGCAATTTTCTATAAGGCAGTGTAGTTTTCCCAAGTGGAGCTCATTTACTTACAGATAAATCTTAGTAATTTATCAGTCCAGTCTCTTCATTGCAGCCTAGCATCGAGGATGAAAGAGAGGAGGGGGCTATGGTGACAAATACAGGCACACACGTTGGATGGAGTGAAAATTGGCCACAACTTTATTAAAATACAGCAAACAGGAGCATTGATGATACATGCGGGTTGGATCCTATAACATTGGCTGAACCACCTGCCAGTCAATCCTATAACATTGCAGCTGAGGGGGGAACCAAGGAGTGACATTGAGGGGGAGATCACGTGGGTGTACACCCCTGTGTGACTCCCCTGCCACCTGGGAGTGAGAATGCCTGACAGCCCCTGAGCTGGGCACGCACCACCATAACTCACTCCCAAGGTTCCTTATGGGAATCCCCTTAATGGGGAGACTCAGCTCGCAGGCCCTGCCTCCCCCCAAAAGGGATCCAATCCAACAACAAACCACTAAAGAGCCAAAAATGGCTCTGCGCCAATGTTCCTTCAGCCGCAACCAGCCTAAAAGGCCATCCTGTACATCCTGCAACCAAATATCCTGCCCCCAACTGGACAGATGTACACCATCAGAGTGAGTCTCCAAGCAAAAAGAAATGTCCAGGTGCATGATGTGAGCCCCCCACTGACACAATGTACTGTCCCATGGCCCAGGCCACCCTCTGCCTGACCCCCTTGATCTTCTCAGGACGTGAAGCCCCCTGCCAAATGTGCCTTTGAAGCAAATCTGACCAAAAGAGAAAGTCCGTGGAAAAAGTCCCCGCAAAAGGCCCAAGTTGTCCCACATGGAGAGCTTCAACTCAGGACCTTTGTGCTTGTCCAGATCATTCTCCCTGAGCTGGATAACCAGGGCGTCTGGGGTGGGTGGGTGGTCCCAGCACTGGGCCCGG
Source organism: Eublepharis macularius (assembly GCF_028583425.1). Classification (NCBI taxonomy): domain Eukaryota; kingdom Metazoa; phylum Chordata; class Lepidosauria; order Squamata; family Eublepharidae; genus Eublepharis; species Eublepharis macularius. The sequence goes on from NC_072795.1 coordinate 101,143,921, forward strand.
TGCATCAGTGTCGGTACCAATGCTTCCCCCTGCATGCCCTACAAGCCGAACCAATGGATCCTGATGTGGCCAACTAGTCCAAGGTGCCTCCCCCATCTGGACAACGCTGCATACTTTCCTGCCCAGTACACGATGCTGTGGCCACAGATCCAAACCTAAAGGGGTAAACAAAGGAACAACAACTATTAGTGCGTCCCATTGGGCACTGGGCATATGTACAACCAGTAGGCCCTGGACTGCCACCTCCCGAAGGCCTGAATCTGGGGAACTGGGAGGCCCAAGCTTGTGGCAACGGTGGCAGCCCCAATCCTGTAGGAATGGGTGGTGAACTCTTCAGGGGGTAGGCTGGCTGCCCGCAGGAGAGCAGCAAATTGGAACCGTGTGACAGGTGAAAGGTCTGTGTGCAGGAGAAAGGGACCCTGTTGGTGGTGGCGAATGGCCAGATAAGCCCTGACTGCCTGCACCGGGCAAAGGGCCTGATTAAGTGAAGTCTGTAAAGAAACTGTGCCCCTCCACCCCTGCTGATCTGTCTTGGGGTGGCAGAGTGTGACTCTCCAGGGTAGCAAGGCCATGTTGCTGCTCTCCAAGGCCCACCACCAGCTCCCTGATGTGGAAAGGCCTAAAAAAGGCCAACAAAAAGGCCATGTTGAAGAGGTGAACCTCAAAGGGCAACCAGCAGAGGCCAGCAACAAAATGCGCTGCAGGACCACTGGTCTGTGTGTGTGTGGGTGGAAGCTGGTCCCACCTCTCCACAACCGTGTGGATGGCAAAGCAGTTGTAGGGGTTGGGAAACCCAGGAAAAGAAATGGTAGCGAGGTTCCTACACATGGTCCTGGGTTCAAGATCAAGATCCCGCAGGTGGGCCAAATAGCGCAGCACCATGAACTGTGAGTTGGATCAAGAGGTCAGGCCCCCCAGCCCAGCTGCAATGGCCAGAAAGCGTGTCACCACTGCGGAGTAAGAACATTTTCACATGGTGGTATGGATTAGACTTCTAGTGGTCAAAGTAGAGAAGAGGTGTGACTCAGTGGCAGGACATCTGCTTTGCATGCAGAAGGTCCCATGTTCAATCTCTGGCACCACTGGCTAAGGTGATCAGGTAGCAGGTGATGTCAAATACCTCATCCTGAGTCCCTGAAGAGCTGCTGCCAATCTGAGTAGACAGATCTGACCTTGATGGTCCACTGGCCTGACTCAGTAGAAGGCAACTTCACTGTGCATGCAGAGGGTCCCAGGTTCAATCCCTGGCATCTATAGATAAAACAATTGGTTTTATCTCCTTACCACCCCCTTTCCACAACTCTACCCAGTACTTTGTGATCAAAATTATTTGCTATTTTGGTATTCTGATCATGTAATTCCCATTCTTATATCTTTATTCTGGCTTTCTGTCCATTTGTAGACACAGAACCAATTTCTCTTTACTTTCAAAGCCCTTCATGCCCTATTTTCATATCCTGAATACATCACTCACAACCTTTGCCATAGTTTGCTAGCTAGATGGACCTTTTAGCATATCTCATGAAGAAGAGCATTGCTGGATCAAAACTAACCAGGGCAAGTCTCTTTAATATATTAAAGATTTTACACCATTAACATTTATTTTTCTTCTTTTCCTCCTTTTTCATTTCTTATTTTGTTTTGCTTTTGCCTTTTTCCTATTGTTATGTTTTCTTAATGTATTTTGTTGTATAATTGAGAAATAAAATTAATTTAATAAATAATAAATTAATATGTATTGTCGAAGGCTTTCACGGCTGGAGAACTATGGTTGTTGTGGATTTTCCGGGCTGTATTGCCGTGGTCTTGGCATTGTAGTTCCTGACGTTTCGCCAGCAGCTGTGACTGGCATCTTCAGAGGTGTAGCACCGAAAGACAGGGATCCCTGTCTTTCGGTGCTACACCTCTGAAGATGCCAGTCACAGCTGCTGGCGAAACGTCAGGATCTACAATGCCAAGACTACGGCAATACAGCCCGGAAAATCCACAACAACCATCAATAAATTAATAAATTAATAAAATTAAAATTTAAACATTAGTGCTAAGTTTATTGACAGCTGCAAATATGTAGCAAAGTGGAGAAAAAAAGAATCACTATTCAGAACTGAATCACTTGATAAGATATGGTCCATTGCTTTATTGTTAAAAGTAACATATTATCAAGAAGCTAGTATGAATAATTTTCAAGCATCTGATTTATTTCACAAACATTGGTTATGGTTTTATTATACTTTGGAATGAGAAGATATCTGATCAGATATATCTGTTTGCTTATGAACCTCTGTAAAAGACCTTTTCTTTTCTCGGCTTGTATGTATTTACAAAATAAAACACCATTACAATTTTAAAATAGAAGATTTTAATACTTTTGTAGTTTGTCATGGTTTTTAAAAGCTTGCTTTTCTTCCAAATCTTTTAGAAATCTCCATTTGCAGATTTGCACCAGTACAAGTTGGTAAAGAGATGAAAAATAAGAAAGGTACACACATTTATGAATAAGCACTTTTTTAAAAATGTCCCCGTTGCAACAGGATTGTGATGGAGAGTAGTTACATTGTTCTCAATTTGGAAAAATGTCAGCCTAGAAGAAATACTTGGATTAAATTTTAGCCGTTTAGCAAACATGACTATGGGCTAGAACTACTTGAACATTTATTCTCCTGCTCTCTTCCGTTGTATAGGAATGAAGCTGGTATGATACTTCTAGGCTGTTTTCACACTGCTTACCGGCCATGGAACATCGCACCAAGCTCCTGGAACGGCAGCGTCTTCCTGGTGCGATTTCACGTGAGAACTGCCATTCTTGCATGAAATCGCGCCAGGAAGACGCTGCCATTCCAGGAGCTCGGTGCAATGTTCCGTGGCAGGTAAGCAGTGTGAAAACGGTCCTAGCTAGTTGTATATACTTAGGTTGCAGTCTGACCATGAAATCAGAATACAGGATCTGAAGCCAATTCATAGTGCAGATCTAAAAAGAGTTACACCCTTTGACTTCAGGTGCGACTCCATTTAAGATTGTACTGCGAGTCCTGTTATAAACACATTTACTTGGAAAGAAATTCTGTGAGATTTCCATAGGATTTATTTTCACCTAAATGCATTTTGCATTATGAAATGCTCCATCTTAACTGATTTGAGGGCTACAAAGTAACAGAATCCAATTACAATTAGTTGTCAGTCTAATTATTTATGCATGGTCAGCAACTTGTTGTGCCAGTTTTAGCTGTATGCTGCTGGTAAAACCCACTGGCTTAGAAAGCTGTAATTCTGCTTAGGACTGCACTACAAACGTACTAGGCAAGGGATGATATGGATAATATCATTTGGTACAGTAGATGGCACATAGTGCAGCCTGTAATGGAAAGAATGTATTATGGATCACAGCCTTGAACACATGAAGACACAACCATGCCAAAGGTGCTCAACCCTTTTTAGACTACTGATTACAAGGCTCAATTTGTGTCAAAGTGCATCAGATAGGGAACACGTAAAAAAGTGTGTGACTTTCATTCCCCAGTGAGTAACCACAACCAGCCTACATGCTAATAAGAGTGAAACGTAAATAAGAAAGTCTAATAAGAATGAAGATTCAATGTGGCCTAGTGACTGGCCTAGAATCAGGGAGAGCCAGGTTTGAATCCCCCTTCGCCATGCAAGCTCGCTGGGTGATTGGCTCAGTCCTTCACTCTCAGCCTAACCTACCTCACAGAGTTGTGGTAAGAATAAAATGGAGGGGAGGAGAATGATGAAAACTCTTTTGGGTCCCCACTGGAGAGAAAGGCAGGGTATAAATGAAGTATGAGTAAGGAGTCTTAAAGCAGAACATGTTCCTGTCTTCCATAAAGCTTTAAGTCCTGTGATATATTATTTTAGAAAGCAAGTATTGAGTATATCCAGATGTATATCCAGATGCTAGTAGACTACACAGTCCAGTCCTTCAAAGAGTTTCCTGAGAGTAAGCCCCACTGAATAGACTTGAGTAGGATTCATGTAGGACTGCTTAGGATTGTGCTCTCTGTTTAATAATAATAGTTGTGACAACAACATTTAGGGTTGTCAGTTTCCCTCAGACTCTGGGTGGGATGTGTGAGACTTGGCACTCACCTTTGTAGATGTCTTTGTGTGTGTGCAAAGTGCATGTGTGCTTCCAGCCACACAATGATGTCACTTCCAGAAAGTGATATCATCATGCAGGGCCTCGTGCCACTCCTGGGAGCTCTCCTGTGCTCTGCAGCGGGCTGATTTCAGTCTGTTTGGGGCCAAATTGGGCATGTTTGGTGCATAAATTTTCTCACTGAGAAGTGCAGCTCCCCAGAGCCCTCCCAGCAGTTCTTCCATGCTCAGCAGCAGGCTGAATCAGGCCTGTTTGGGACTGAAATTGGCCCTCTACAAAGCACAGGAGCGCTGCCAGGGTGGTGCAATGGGCCCTGGAGTGCTCCTGCGCTTTGCAGCGGGCCAATTTCAGCCCTAAATGGACCTGATTGGGCCTACTGCAGAGCTGTTGGGAGGGCCCTGGAGAGCTACACACTACAGTGGGACAGTTTAGGCCCCAAATGGGCCCAATTCTGTCTGTTTGTGGCCCAAATTGACCAACTGTGGTATGCGGGAGCATGTCACGCCACCCGGGAACCTACCCCAGAGAAGGCGCATTTCTCCCTGCGTTTTCCCCTGCCAGCCAGGTAGGTGGAGGTGGAGGGTCAGAGCAGGGGATCCCAGTGGGGGACGGACAACCCTAACAACATTCGATGTATATATTGCCCTTTAGGACAACTTAATGCCACACTCAGAGTGTCTTACAAAGAATGCAATTATTATCCTCACGACAATCACCCAGTGAGGTGAGTGGGCCTGAGAGAGTTGTGACTGACCCAAGGTCATCCAACTGGATTCAAACGGAGGAGTGGGGAATCAAACCTGGTTCTCCAGATTAGAGTCCTGCCACTCTTAACCACCACACCAAACTGGCTCTTTAGAGAAAGTAACTTTGCAGACTGTTTGGGGGAAGGAAAAAATGTTATATTGTTATGGAGGGCCAGATAGATGACTTCTGGGTGTCTGTGGAGATGATAGCCAATTTTCTGTTTTCACTGTTTTTGAAAGTGAGGCTGAATAAATCCAACAGAGAATCCCTGCTCTGCACAGTAGGATTCCTAAAAGAGGAGTGCAGGGTGAATGTACAGCCTTGCTATTTTTTGCCCTGAAAAAAAAAGAGCATACATACAACCCCTTAAAATAAGACTAGTAAATGATTAGTAAATGGTATGGACAATGGAGGGAGATATGAGCTGTGTCATTAATTACTGCATCATAAACTAGACACTAGTTGCGTATGCTACTCACAAAATGATATTCCATAATGTAGCAATAGCTGTAGCAATGAATGTGCTATTATTAAGTGATGAATCATCTTCTGCCAGTTACATATTGTGTTCTTAGGAAATGACAAACCTTACTAGGAGGAAAGGAAGATGTTTGGATCTCAGGCAATGAGTAGCTGCACATGTATTGCATGAAAAAAATCACCTGGAACAGGCCTGAACACTAATATTGTGGAATAGAATATTTTTGCTTGAATCATAGAATCCTAGAGTTGGAAGGGGTCTTAAAGATCATCTAGTCCAACCCCCTGCACAATGCAGGAACAGCCCAAAGCATCCCCAGCAAGTATTTGTCCAGCTGCTCCTTGAAGACTGCCAATGAGGGCGAACCCACCACATCCCTAGGCAGCCAATTCCACTGCTGAATTACTCTGATTTGCTATGTCTCCTACAGAATACAGATTTGAGCAGTGCAGATTCACAGGGTTTAGGCTGCCTTTATATCTCTTTAAGTACAAAGTATACATGGACTTGGAGATTACACAGTCCTGAGTTACCTGGTGTAAGAAAATATGTAGCCCGGTTTTGTTGCTGCGGGTTTTAAAAAAACCCAGTAAGGCTTTTTCTTCACTAATATTGCATCTCAATGTCAGCTGGCCAGCCAGCTGTCAAAGGCAGGTGTTCTCAGGTGGGTAGGGAAGGGGGTTGTACCACCATGTTTCTTCTCCTGCCCTGGAGACCAACAGCACAGCCCAACTCTCTCTTCCATTGTCTTCCTCCTTGGTTGTCACAGGAACCTGCTTTTAAAGGATTCCCTTTTCCCACCTCCCTTGGTTTCCTCTCAACCCCCACCCAGCTTCCCTAGCCAGTAGGAGGGCTGAGCAGCTTCTGACATTCCCTGGCCCCTCCTACCACATCTCAGTCCAGGGTGGAGTATTTGCTCCACCCTCTGCCTGGCTTGCCCTTGCCACTGCTGAACCTTCCCCGGTGCTCCCATGGTGGCCTGTTTGCCTGTCCTGGCTGCCAAAGTACTCCTGTGGACCTGGCTGAGGGTGGGCTGCCTGTACTGCTGCAGGAGGCAGGTGAGTCAGGGATGGGACACGGGCACTGGCAATAACCCGTGAGGCACCTCTAGCTGAGATGCAGACAGAGAAGGTTGTGCATGGCATGGGAAAGGTACTTGTTGTTGCAGTGTTGGTGAGGGTGGTGGAAAAGCATTGCCAGACAGTCACAAACTGCCATTTTAAAATCTTAATTAAAACACTATGGAATAAAACTAGAAAAACTTCCAAGAAAGAAAAGGGAAACAGAACCAATTTCTCAAAGTCACCGAAACCCTTCAATCTGTTTTACAGTGCCTACTTCCTTCTTTCCCGAAGGACCAGGGAACTGCAGGAATCATCCTGTATTAAGGAGTCATGCTGTGCCAGCCTATGCCACATGAGCACATGCCATATACAAAGCTGCTCTTTACTGAATCAGACCATCAAGGCCAGTGTTGTTTACTCAGACTGGACGCAATTCTCCAGAGTCTCAGGTAAAGGTCCTTTTCCATCACTTACTATCTGATCTTTTTCACTGGAGATGCCTGGGATTGAACCTCTGTATTGGCTGGACCTCTGCATGCCAAGCAGATGCTCCATCACTGAGCCACAAGCCCTCCCTACCAAGGCAATGGCATCTCTTACATAAAGGGGTGAAGGAATTACTGGCTGAAATGAGATCCGATAGGCCTGGGAATGCAACTGCATGCTACATGCTAGTGAACCTATTCTGGACCCAGTCTCCCTAACTCCCCAGGGAACCTTACAATGCCACATTCCCTGTGACTGGCACAGTACCAGGGTAACACTACACACCTGTCTTTCCTGATCTTTATTCATAAGGACCAAATCATGCCCTTGATTATTAATTATTTTGTTCAGAGTTAATAATTCTGCAAAGCATTTTCAATCACCTTGAAATTAATAGCTAATCTTTTGTTTATGTATGTAATGTTACGGCTGCAATAGGTAGTTTAAAGGTATCCTTTCATCTGTGTTTGTGTGACATCCAGAGGCTGGATGGATCAGTCACAAGCACGTTGTCTCGGTTAATGATTTAAGAGGCCATTCTATCTGCACAAAAGAAGTAGTGCCTCTGATTACTGAAACCAACATTAACTGATGCAGCTCATTGACTGCAAATTGCATAAATAGCTGAATAAGTGTTTGCTGCTAAGATTAAAAATTTGGATTTTATTGTACTCTGTTGTCACTTCACATGGTAGCTCCTCTAGTGATTATAGAACTGAAGTGCAAGAAAAGGAGGTTGGCTAAACAGACCACTTCGATGCACGTAAGTTTAGCAGTCCAAGCCATTGATCTGGCCTATGTCAAGTCTACCATTGTCTGCTATTGGACTAGTAGGGGTTGGCAAGTGTGGCCTTTGGTGTTTGCAAAGGGGTAGCCATGTTAGTTCATTGTAGCAAAATAAAAGTCCAGTGACACCTTGAACAACCTTTATTTCACCTATCAATAAAGCTTTATAGTCAAGTTCCACGCATGTTTTCTTGGAAGAATTCCAATTAGTTCACTGTGGCTTACTCCTATGAAAATGCACATTGGATTTCTGCTGTAGTAGATTAATTGATTAAGGACGGCCATTTTTAAGGGGGTGGGGTAAATGCAACATATTGCTTCTGGGGACATTTTGGTCCCACTGTGCTATTTTATTTATGTATTTACTTCCTTTAGTTATAGCCTGCCTTTCTCACGGAGACTCAAGGCAGATGTCAGGAACGCATACATTAATGTTTAGGTGCCATTAATGTTTAGGTGTTTTGCTGGCTATACTGAGTTATTAATGAGCACTGTGCTGGACGGAGGAGGGATGGGTTATCAGTTATAACTATGTACTTTCATTTTTAGCAGTGAATGGCCTTGAAGGCCAGATGTGTAATGAAACTTGTAACCATTCTCACAGACAAAAATGACCGAACGCTGTGCTGTGTCTAAAATGCTCTTATCAATTCTCGCAAAACTCTGGGATGTTCGCGCCAGAATGCAATGGACCCCAGGGCAGGAAAATCTACCTATATCTAGTTAGCCTATGTTTGACTGATCACTTCTGTCAACGACTATCTTAAAGATCTTGTACTGATAGAGCTTTAATAAAGTTACCTTAACCAAGACACCTGCGTGCTTGCTTGTAAGGGGCTTTGGGATTGAACTGCCAAGGACTGACAGCAGATTACAATGGAATCAGATAGCGTGAGACATCTATAAAGCAATGCAACAGGACTAGGATTACAAAAATTAGTAACAATGCAAAAAGGGTAGGTAGAAATGGTATGCCAAATGAAAAAGAAAATGGTGTAGGTGGGTAGTTGTGTTGGTTTGCAGTAGAACAGCAGGATTTGAGTCCAGTGGCACCTTAGAGATCAACAGGGTTTTCAGAATGTAAGCTTTTGGGAGTCAGAGCTATGTTCCTCATCGTTGCTTGTAGTCTAACATGAAAACAGTGTCTAGAAGCCAGAAGGGTTCTGAGAGGTTGCCAGGTGAATACTATGTGATAACCATTTTTGGCTTCTAGTATAAATGAATGTCAGAAACACAAAACCCCCAATAACACATTTTGAATATCACTGTTATTAAAATACATTGCCAAGATCATTTTGGGAGGTACCAGAGCAACAAATGTGCAACTTTATACTTTTTGTAGCACTTTCCCCAGTATTATCTATTTTCTTGATTTGCAGGGACTTTTCTGAATGGAACAGAAAAAAATACTAAGTGAGGAAAATGTGACATCATTGTCCCATTTGGCAGAGGGAATTCAGAACCTGATGTCAAGGCAAAGAACTTAATTACTTTAAAAGGGTCTTGTGTCCCCCCCTCATCCTATAGATACATTTTGGTGCTATGGATGTTACAGATATTATGGATTTTTAATCAGCACATTCTCTGTTATATTGAGATAAGTCTGCATTAAATAACTCTGGCATCAAAAAGGCAACTGAATCTAGGGTCGCACGACAAGTGACGAATGACACTTGCCTGGCAAGTGAACAGACTCACATGTATTCCTCCCTGTTCACTTGCCATTCACTTGCTCTCTACTTGATCAAGTGAAGCACAAGTGAATGGCAAGTGAACAGGGAGGAATACACGTGAGTCTGTTCACTTGCCAGGCAAGTGTCATTCGTCACTTGTAGCGCGACCGCCTAGGCTCATCAGCAAAAGGTTACCAAAGCAAGCAGGAAAACAACAGCTGCATAACACTTGTGGGCAGTCTTCAGGAGTCCCGAGGTTAAACCAGGGTTTGTTTTCTATCTGCTAATTTTGCTGTGGGGAGGATCTTTCATCCAGATGACTCGAATAAGAGAACTCCTTCATTAATGCAGGACAAATTTAATATTTGACCATGGAGACAAATACCCCAAATGTTGCAGGATTTTATGCAGAAGAAAATAAAGATAACATATACGAAACTGTCCTTGGAGAGATTAAGTACTTGGAGCTGCCTCTAGGAATCACTTTAGGGTAAGTATCATGTTGCATGGAATGTATTTCATACTGTCTATTCTTTATTCTATTGCTGGGGATTTTTTAATTTATAAAATACAGAGATATTAAACATGGTTTTTTTCTGACTTCTGTTCCTAAAGTAATCAAGAGACTGATTCTCTAAATTTAAAGAAGTCATTGTATTTCAGATTTCATCTTCTACATTTCAAGAAATGCTTTTTTTCGTAAAACAGTCTTCTGTGTCTTCCATTGAGTTATTCTGTCTATTTTGGGGTCTGGCTGAGAAGTATTTTCTTTGTTAATGAGCATTTGTCATCTGTGATATGTGAATTGATCACTCTTAAATCTCTGTTTGGAGTCTATCGTAATATTAAGAATGAGGTGATAGATGTGCATGTGTGGGTGTGTATTTCATATACATACCAATATACCTCTGACTATTCAAAGTATACCTGCTTTTAGAAAAAGGTTAGTTAATGAAGTACTGGCATTAGGGTAATAGCAAGTTTGCTTTCAATATAATAAAATATATTAATAGGTAAATGAAAAGAGAAGGAAAATACCATATAAGATTACAAGGTATCATGTTCAAATTTATTTTTAGAATCTGCCAAAGTATTTTAAAATAGCATGGCTGCATGTGGGTGTCAGTTTACAAAGATGATTATGCTAGAGATAATGTGAAGTCACAGTTTTAACAGTCCTTTTAATGTTCCCAGTAATATGCATGTATCACTCCATTGCATAAATAAAGCCGGTAGCCATTTTTATATACATTTTCATTTCTAACTAGCAGAATAATGTTGCAGGAATAAGGACAGGCTCTAAGGATAGAACTTTCCTTCCCACAGAGAGAAAAGTGTAGAATAGAAGGTTCCTCACAGCCATAGACCAGCAAAGTAAAACATGCCTTAACCCCATAGATAGCAACCCTAAGAAAAAACTAGTCAGAATTCTACTCAGGTCTACTCAATGGGGCTTACTTTCAGGAAAGTACTCTTAGGATTGCACTAGTAGTGTGTTTCTGCCAGCATGCAAGCTCTTTGGCATTCCCCCCCCCATCTACTTTAATGTTCCTCCTATTTTCTCTTGCCATCATATGTACAGGGACTCAAGTTACCTCTTTAAAAAGTGGTGCTTAGCCCACCCCCCCCAAGATCAGACACTTGTGTGGGAGAGATCTCCAAAATTCTACATCCCCACATGCCAACTGAGCTGTGGAGGCACGTGGGTGATATGGTCAGAAAGGCCATGGCCCCTTCCTGATATGTCCACCTGGCAAGGGGAAGAATGGCCGGAAGGGAACCGGACCCACGTTGGCAGAACTCCCTGGCATGTATTCACTCCAATTTCCCACTGGCTATGCCACAGTCCTCCTTACGGGGGTGGGTGGGTGGGGGGGGGTGGTTCCGTATTTCCTTTGTTCCTTCCACTGCTGTCCTTTAGAAGGACAAGTTGCTCTTTCAGGAAAGGAATTTATTTATTTAAAACATTTATAAACCCACCTTTATCTCAGCAAATTGCTGGATAAAAGAGTGTTAAAAACCACTCACCCAGTGAACCAAAAGCCCTTCTAAAAAGTTCAAGTCCTGCATCTTCTCTGAAACTGCTGAAATGATGTTACTCTTATGTCCTCTGGAAAACACTTCCACAACATTGCATTAGCTACCCAAAAAGCCTGGAAATGGGCTGTTGCAGTCTGCTGCCACATGGGAATTTTACCCTGCATGGAGAGATGCACAGCCCCACATTTTGGGGTGTTTCCACACTGAACATGACTTGTGGAACTCCCATGGCTTCCCTGCTTAAACCAGATCAAAGGAAAACCTCTTTTGATTCGAACACGGAAACGGAGTAGATGTTCATGGCTGCAAGCAGAACTTCCATGTGGAATCTCTGCCTGCAGCCAATCTGGAGTGGAGAAAAGGGTTGGAGTTGAGTATTGCTCCCCCCCCCCTTTCAAAGGCTTGGCTGCAAAGGGGAAAAGAGGGGGCTAACAGGCTGTGTGATGAAAGGAGGGAGGTTTAGTATGACAAAAGGAAAGGGGAGGTGCCACAAATGGGGCAGGGATGGCGTGTCACTTGCTCCCACTTCACTTGCTGCTGCTGTCATAGTGGAAAGGATATTTTACACCTCCTATTAGAAGCAGCCATTGTTCATATCCTTGCAGGAAGTGAATAGGAATCTGAATGTTTCTGAAAATGGTAGGCACTTTTATTGCTTATTTTATTAGTTGTTTACATTGCATTGTTTTATAATTTTGTAATCCAGGTGTTTTTGTTGGCATTGTTTGTAGTATGTATTGCAATGTTTTACTGCATTGTTTATTTTGACGTATTATACTGTTCTTATTGCTTTGTCTTTCAATCTGTTACCTGCCTTGAGTCTCTATGAGAAAGGCAGACAATAAATAAATAGAAAGTGTGGCTGGGTCAAGTGGAATAGCTGCATGGCTTTTTTGAAACAGAAGTTCCTTCTAAAGCCATCCTCTTTTAGGGCAAATATTTATAAAAGTTTATAGAATCTTCTTTTGAGGTACATCCTTTCTGAAGAGAAAAAAAAGTTTATTCAGTCCTCTTTAGTGGCAAAATCTACACTCAACAACCTTCTCTCAGAAAGGTCAAGCAGGGGGAATCCAGTATCCACAGATCACCCCTTCCCACATGTACTTTGAATGTCCAGGGGATCCACTAGAGATGTGCAACTGGACATTAACTACTTGAAACCTGTGTGGGATAACCCCATTCTTTAATTTTATTGTAAAGGATTAAAATTAAAAAATTAAGTATACCCTGTAATAACTGGGAGAAAAGAGCAGGGTAAATTGACAAATAATGTGAGAGGGACATTGTCCAAAAAGGAGAGTATATTGACCAAATAACCAAAGAGGCTTGCATGGATAGGTTTCAGCACAAAATCTTTTCATTGGTCATTGAAGTGGTCTGGGTTTTTTTGTGGATTCTAAGAAGAGCTGTCTGGCCATTTCCCTACTTGTATTGGCTATTTCCACACAAAGGGTTTTCTCTGCTTTGGCTTCCAAACTGGAACACTCCTCTTTGGAGCATCTGCATGACATTGTATTCTACTTGTGCTCTGATCATCTTTTTCCTTCCCCGAAAAGCTTCTTCCCAAAAATGCTCTACTCTGACCTTTGTGGATGGAGCATAGTCCAAGCATGTTGTTACGCTATCTGGACAGCAAGGTGCACATTTTCACCCTGTAAAAGTTCTAGACAAATGAGTGCCATTTTTCTTCTATCAGCCCGTCTTGGGTGTCATTTTCCTCACCATGCCACAAGAGGGTTTTTTTCTTTTTAAATAGCAGTATAATACTATAGTGCTGTAACAATTGCAGTTTTTTTTAAAAGCCCTTCATTGGTGTGAAGAAGGAAAACACAGAGAAAATGGTAGCTGCGAGGGGCTGATGGAGGAAAATGTACAGAAAACTCCCATGTGGAAACCCTGTCACCAATGTGCATGCTTGATTTGCTAGTTGCAATTGTACAACTGAGTTGTGGGCAGTTTGGTTTTGAGTACCACACATTGGAGGGTACTCTGGAGACCATCAGCTTCTTCATAAGTTCTAAAAGTACATCACACTGCTGTTGCCCTGTCTCCCACCTGACTCCAGTGGGAGTCATTGTTCCTGAACATGGATATCTGATCTCCAGGAAAAATCCCCCCTCCAATGGAACTGCTCTGTCTCATTGCATCAAGAATAAGTTTGAACAGAGACATAGTATAGAACAGCACCATTTGTGTTAGGTCATTGGGAAAGTAACTCAAGACTGACAGCCAAGAAGCACAGCAATTGCCTCTGGAGAGGAAAAGTCCAAGGAAGGAGCTAAGATCTTGACATGGCTCAATTCTGCTAAGGGGCTGAGGAGTTCTAAAATTACAGATTTAACTTACTTTAGCTCTTTCAGTCATTATGATTTTGGATGAGCACAGGATGCGTGATTCTCTCAGTATGCACGGTTGCCATTATGCATGACTAGGGCAACATACATATTTTGGTACACAGGATCAGAATCCTACACCTACCATAGCAAAAAAGGCCACAACTGTGTTCAGGATCCTGGCCAGTACACTCTCCTGGCATGTAAGAAAGGAATCCCAACACTGTAATGACTGAAAAGGCCTTTTCCACAGCATCAGTGCCTTTGAGAGTAAGGATACCTTTGGAGACCAGATCATCAACTTGTGTCTCTTAAAGCCAATTGCTTTTTCCTTCTTTTTAATCTTCCACAGGAGGCAAGAGGGCTCGTTCTGCCCGAAACTCACGTGAAGGCGGGCTTTTTTTCCCTGAGGGGCCAGGAGCATGTGTCTTCCTTGACTGTGTAACATCCAACCGTTCTACCTAAGGGGACTGCAGGTAGCTCCAACCATATTCCAGAGAACCTGGAAAAACCAAGCCCCCTCCCCAAGATCCAGCTATTCTACCATGTTAGGCGAGAGCACGAATCTCAACTCATGTTAATCCAGTCTTCCTTTTAGTATATTGCTTTTATAGTTTTTTTAGTTGAAGTATGTCTAGTAAATTAAATAAAGACTGCTCCTTCTTTTGCCCACAAGTCCACAGAAATGATTTTTTTTAAAAAAGCACTAAAGCTTAAGCTTCTCTGGAAACCTCCTCAGATGTGGGGGAGGCATCCTGCAGTCTCAGAAGTGGTCGATTACTATTTTACCCCTTCCAGATTAATCCACATATTAATCCACACCTGCAGCTGTGTGTGAACAATATCCATTGACAAGTACTGTTCGGATACTGCACCACTGCAGTGTTTGATGACTGTGGTACATGCAAACCATCTGTGGTTTCTTCTCTATGTTGCGATTATACTCAGCTGTAGCCATCTACGCAAACTCCTCCAAATGTAACAGAATAAGATCTTGCATAAAACCTCAACAATGATGACCTGATAGGTGTAGGGAGACAAACATCCTCTAAAACGTATTATAATATGTTGTTGTTATGATTAAAATGTATTATGATGAATACTGTTCGGTGTTTTTTCCCTCAAAAACAAAAGAGGTGCTGGTACTCATGATGTTCTTCCCTCTCAGCCCAAGAGCCCAAGAGGTGCTGCTTGTACCCCTGACCCCAACCCCCCCCCCCGATAGTGTTTATAATATAGGTTTGTGATAAACCAAAATTAGATACAATTCTTTTCTAAATAAAACGTTTCGCGAGGTCAACTAGCAGATCCAGCATCACCTTGGGGCTAAAAAGAAAGTCCTGAGGCTGTGAGGCAGCTAGACACAAATCTAGCTTTCTTACTAGCACTTCTGGAGATCGAGCCAGCCCTGGGCTTCGTCCCCGAAGCCTTTTCCCTGCAGATGCTCAGCCGTAAAACACGAGAACTACGATTTACCTGCAAGTATTGCTCAGTGACGTTTCCTTCTGAGTAAGCTTGCGTGGGATCGGGATGTTCATCACCGCGGCCAACCCTCCTCCCACTTTCAGATAATCTTCCAGAAAAATTCGAACACCCGCACGCCTTTGGTTTTAGAGGTCTGCCAGGAGCACCCCAAGCCCGTTGATTCCAGTGGGCCTGGGGAGTTCCTAACGCTGCAGAGAGGAAAAAAATGCAAGCTGATGTACAATTCGGAACGAGGCGGGGAACTCAACGAGACGCCTTTCCCAGCAAACCGGCGTAAGCTAGGGGAGCCGCGGGATGCCACGAAATGAGGCGTCCCCAGTTCCAGATGAAACCACCGTGCTGGGCGCGCCTGGCAGATCGCCGCCTGACTAGGAATGGGAACAAGCCCCACCCACACCCCGGCTATCTCGGCTGCTTCTCCGGCTCCGCCCGGAGCGCCTGAGCCGTGTCTGGATCAGCGCCTCCGCCCCGAACCCCGCGAGGGCTTCCCAGGGCCGGCGACGGGGCCTGTTCGTTCGCCCGCTCATTGGCTGGCCTGGCTCCAGAGCGAGCCGCCGGCCCCACCCCTTCCCTCCCTGCCTTTCTCTCGCTGCGCTCCTGCCCTGCGCCCTCCCATCCAAGATGGCGGAGAGCCTGCCCGAGCATGAGCGGATCCTGCAGGAGATTGAGAGCACCGACACGGCCTGCGTGGGACCCACCCTGAGGTGAGTCCGCCGGGGAAGGAGGGGGCGCCCCGCTAGTCGGCCGGAGGAGGGGCTGCGCGTGCCCCCCCTGTAATTTCTCCCGCCTCAGAGTTGGCGGACCTGCGGGGAGAAATGACAGCTCCTCCCAAGGCGCACGCAGGTTGACTGCGGGGAGCGACCCCTGCGGAGAGGCGCCCCTGCCGTGCTAAGCTGAAGGGAGGGGAGGGAGTCCCCCTTGCCTTTTACCGCCTCCCTTGCCCTTCCCCACATAATGCTGGCCCTGCTTCGGCGTCCTGCCTTGGTTGCAAGCCTCACACTTGCGTTGGAGCAGTTTCCTGAGGAACCTTCCTTTGGTGTCCTCTGCAGGGTCTTCTGAAAAGGGGGTCTTTGCCCTCCTGCGGCAGCTCTCTGGAGGCAGGCAGCTGTCAAGAGGCTGATGGGCCCCTGCTGCCAGAGACAAAGCGCTTGTCTGCTGGGTATGGCTTTGGGCGTTTCAGGCTCTTGGTTTTTTCGAGTTGTCAGAAGAAGAGGAATGCCAAAGTTTTAGAAAATTCCACAGAAGGGCCAAATGAACTGCATGAGAATTCCTCTATTGTTTTATCAGTGAGAAAACTGGGGAGAGGGGAGAGTGAAGGAGAAAGCAGTTTTATGAGTCCAGGACTCCCCACTCCCTATTTTCCTTTTGACATTCAAAAGGCGAACAGGCCCTGGTTTCTTCATCTGTATAAAATAATTGTGCATTTTATGGGAAAGAGCATAGGTTTTTATGTTTGAGGGGTGATGTGGGATCATACAGACCTTTGTATTTTTGGAACTGTCAGAGTCAGTGGGTGTGTCTAGCCACTTGCGTACTCACTGGACTTGTAAATCAGCTTCTTGGAAAGGTGATCCCTTTGAGCCCTATTGTGGTTGTTTTAAACTATAACATCTTGAACCTAAAGATGCGGTTTATAGTATGCATCAGTGTATTGTTTTTTGTGAAGCAAGCGGGGCAAGTTAGTTCTAATTATTATTCTTTGCTACACTATCATGTGGGCAGATCCTTGAAGAGAAGAGCATCTCTTTAGTGGCTAGAATGACTTCAGGAGAGTTGATAGTGATGCTCGTCTTCCTTCATCCTGCCCGAAGCACGCCTCTCTTCCTTATATAATGGAATAGTTTTGCAGGATGATACTGTGAGACATCTGTTTGGTCAGTATTTCCTGATGCATCTTTCTGACACTTATCTGAAGGCTTGCTAGGTTCTAATGTTCTGTTCATATGAAGAATCACTGTGCTCCGTCTTCAGTGTTTTTTCCCCTTTCTTTCTATGGAATACTGTTTTGTAGTTTGGTGTAGTGGTTATGGTACCAGGTTTGATTTCCCACTCCACCACTTGAAACCAGCTGGGTGACCTTGGGTCAGCCACAGCTTTTCGGAGCTCTCTCAGCCCTACCCACCTCACAGGGTAATTATTGTGGGGATAATAACAACATTCTTTGTAAACTGTTCTGCGTGGGTGTTAAGTTGTCCTGAAGGGTGGTATTTAAATCAACTTCTTCTTCTTCTTCTTCTTGTTACTATTATTATTTTGAGCAGGATATTGAACTAACTTCACAAACTACTTGAGGAAATAATAAAGCAGAAACAATTCATAGGCTTTCTTGCTCAAGGGTGGTAATTGTACACATGTGCACGCATGGTCCTTCAGTTTATTTTTGTTTGTTTGGTACATTTTTATACCTCCCTTCTTCTAAGGAGCTCAGTGTGGGGTCCTCTTCTCTGTTTTATCCTCATAACAACCCTGTGAGGTAGGTTAGTTTGAGAAAGTGTGATGGCCCAGGTTTACCCAGCAAAGTTCATGGGTCTCCCAGATCCTAGAATGATACTGAATCACACTAGTTCTGCACAGAGGAATGTCTGGAATTAGCTGAAGAGGAGAAATGCTCAGTTAGGGCTATCAGCTCGATCTCTGGGACATCTAAGTCCTCTTTCCCAGTGGAAAAAGCAGGTGCCTGTGTGAACCTGTTTTACCATAAACACAAAGTTTCTTTCACTTCTTGGTTATCTTTAGGGCACAGTCCAGTAAAAATGTCAGGCAAACTGTGAAGACCAATTGAGATGACATCCTTTAGAGAATAATTCTTAAGATAAATTAATACTTGCCTGATATATTTTGTTGATGTAGTTTTCTCAAAAGCTACGACCGTTTTGAAATTCATAAATTCAGTTTCCTTTCTCTAACCCCCTCCAGCCTCACTCTGAACACGGAGTACAGTTTTGCATCAGAAAGACTGATGTTCATGATGGATTGTGTTTTTTAATCACAGCACCTGTACAAGGTTCATCAAAGTGCTGATGTGCAATGTCATTCCCTTCAGCAAAGTTCTTCTTGGTTGTGCACAAGGTGCAGCGTAGCCTTCTGTGGTGTGCGTGCAGGGCCCTTGAAGTATCACCTGCTCCCCTATGAAGCTGCTTGAGTACTGGAATCTTCATCAGAGGTGGTGCTCGATGCATTCAACGTGGGTTGAGTGTGATATGCAAGATACCCTTTTCAGTGGTAGCTATGTGTCTTTTCAGCTGCTGTATGCATGGCACATCATCTTTTTAATTTCAGGTCCCAGACTAAGACTTGTATGCTTATTCTTGTCTTTGGCTAGTTGGTGTATGTGCACACATACTTTGTTTTTGATGTTGTTGCAGAGTTACAGTTAATGGGCTTAGAAAGGTGCAACTCTGTTTAGGATTGCTGGACTCCTGCAAACATAGGATTAAAGACCAAGTGTAGGTGAACACACATTATCTCTTACACAACTTCTCCCAAATGGCACAATTAAATATGTAATAAGTACCTGTACTTTTTAAAGTATACCATATGCAGTGTAGCTCAATACACTCTAGTGCAGATGACTACTTTTCAGTTTTTGGAGCCAACACCTTGGTGCACAAGTTTCGCTTATAGAACTGGAGTCAGATTGTGCATTAGGGATTGCAGATGGAAAATAGTCCTGTGAACTGAATCTTGGCATGTAAGTGACATATCAAGACTACAGCTGTCCTGTCCATCTAAATATGTGGCCCAAGTTCCAAATGGACTTTTACTTTAGGGTAGAAAATTCCCTAAATAATTTAAAATTGATTTTATTCATTCTGCAGTAGCGAATACAAAACGTTATTTATGAAACAAAATAGATGCAACCTAAATAAATAAATAAATATATAAAGTCGGTGGTAAGTATCCTTCATATAGGAGATAGCTATCCAGGAATGACAGTGTTATGAACTAAACATTGGCTCAAGAGCTTTTGAAACATTTGTGAGTAGCCAAATACATTGTTGAACCTATAATCCTTATACAAATCAGAAACTGACAAAATTGTGAGAGTGGATTCCCATCATAATGACTAAGAATAACCTACATAGAAGAGGTAGAGGCTGTGGCTGGGTGGTAGAGCCTCTTCTTGGCTCGCAGAAGGTCCCAGGATCAATCCGTGGCATCTCCAGTGGAAAGGACTGGCTAGTAGACGACATGAAAGATCTCAGTCTGCATCCCTGGAGAGCTGCTGCCAGTCTGAGTTGTCTAATTCAGTGGTCTAATTCAGTGGTCTAATTCAGTAGAAGACAATTTCATGTGTTCAAGGTTAAGGCTATGACACTAAATACACTTCTTTATAACAGCTGCAACTGTCCAGTGTAGTACAAGAAGAAAATACTTGGTGTGTATAACCTGAAACGTTTGTATTATGCAGTTTCTTTACTGTGCAACAAGACAGAAAGCTGAAATAATGTAGTCATTATATATGTGCCTCTATTTTTTTATTTTATTTTAAAACTTCTCTCTCATCTTAATTATTGGCTCTTAAGGGAGCTTCCTATAAAAAATATAACAGTGCTATGCAATAAAAAGTTTTAACCGTTCATTAAGGCAGCAAACCATCATATCAAAACTAAAGCATGTTTAAAATGCGCAGGATTGCGCTGCTAGCATGCCATGTGCACAGCATGTGTTTAACTTACCAATAATCAACTATGTAACTGGTCTGCTCTGTCTGAGGGCTCCAGTACAAAAAAGAAGGTAAATCAGCGGAACTTTTGCTTTCAGGAGGCTGGATAATTTGGCTAGCCAAATTCAGGCCCTTTATCTTTTTTTCTAGCTTCTTTCTGAGGAGCTTGTCTGCTCTGTTTTTTTGCCAGCATAACATTCAAGTTCTTTGTGTTAGAACTGTACTTGTTTTACAACAATATTTAGTAAGGTTTATTTATCTCTGCAAGAGAAAATAAATTTTGAAAGTATTAAAGTATAATTTGTATTTGTATTGTTGAAGGCTTTCACGGCCGGAAAACGAAGGTTGTTGTGGGTTTTCCGGGCTGTATTGCCGTGGTCTTGGCATTGTAGTTCCTGACGTTTCGCCAGCAGCTGTGGCTGGCATCTTCAGAGGTGTAGCACCAAAAGACAGAGATCTCTCAGAGTCACAGTCACTGAGAGATCTCTGTCTTTTGGTGCTACACCTCTGAAGATGCCAGCCACAGCTGCTGGCGAAACGTCAGGAACTACAATGCCAAGACCACGGCAATACAGCCTGGAAAACCCACAACAACCATAATTTGTATTTGTTTCTTACGCTCAAGTCAACTCTTGTCTGCCATGCATCAAATATAACACTCCAATCCAAAATGCCAGTTAGTACTGTAAATACCTTATTTAGTCATATCTAATGCTCCATCACAAAAAGAACCTCTATAAAAAGCATATCAGTTAAATGCTTGTTTTAAAAGGAAGATTTTATAATCTCTTCCAAAGTCAACTTTCCCTTGCTTCTGTGGGGTGTTTGTTCAGAAAAAAATTAGTCTGAATCTTTGGTTAAACAGAACTAGGTTACCAAAGGAGGGAGCGTAAAGTAATGCCAAGCAAGAAAGGTAGCATGAGAGTACACTTAGTAGTATGGGTGGATGTTTTTCCAGCTCAAAAGTATGTGTGGATGCTGTATGCAAATAGTGTGGTGTTGTCTCATTTGATGTGCTGTAATTTTCAGTTTCACAATATAACTTCAAACAAGGACTCCCTGCTCCCCCACCCAAGCACATGCTGTTGATAGTGAACTTGAGAAGTATGATTTAGATGTTACCATGGGGAAGAAATAGTTATAGCTATTTGAAGAAAAAAGGTGGTTCTGTGGCTGAATTGAAGGCAAGATTTGGAGTGAGTTCAAATAGAGTGTTTTCTTTTAGAGGGTGAAATCTGTTGACATTATCGATTGTTCACTTGTGAAATAGAAATATTCAAAATCCTCCAAAAGGGAAATGTGAAAGTCTGTTACTACTCCATTTTTTGTGCATCACTGCTGCATCCAGTAAACCATTTTATACTCTATTTCAAGTAGGAACTACATGAGCCGTTCTGCTGAGTCCATGTCCTTTCAAAATAGAATGAGTTTTATAAATGAATGGTGCTTGCTTTATGTCTGTTATGTTAGTTCTGATCAAAATGCCATAGCGGATCAACTGTGTGTGAACTCTTTACTTCCAACTTTGTTTGTTTGGACTTTAGAAACACTAATCTCTGCGGATTTCAAATTTCTTCAGTGGAACTTAAAGAGCCATTGGAAATAATAAAGGATTTTGAAATGAACTGAGGAAAATGTTAGCTCTAGATATACAGGTGAAAAAGGCACAATTAGTGTCCCCTCTCCTTAAGCCAGAATTAGAAAAACAGAAGTGATATATCTAGTAATACACAACAAAAAAACCTCTCTCTTTTCATTTGGCAAACAGGATCTTTCCCCCCCCCCCAACAATACAAAGCTTATTAAAGTATAATAAATATTGTTTAATTTGCTTTTTCTTAAATTGCTTCTCTTACTTTGGACAGTTTTTAGGCTTGTCAAATAAAAATGATTTATCAAAGTATCGTGATGTTCTAACGAAATAAAGTACTACTACAACAATTACAAAATAGTTAACTTGTTCTTATTTCATCTGTGCACAATTTACCATCAACAGACCAGTACACGCAATCTTCCCACCTTCAGACCTATACATAAAGTGCTAGTGCATTCAATACAATTGATGAACAGTCACTTAACAACATTCAATATTGCTTTTTGTAAACAGTTCTTGATATAAGGTGCATAAAGTCCATCAATGCCAATTGTAGGTCAAGGTGTGCAGGATGGAAAGGAAACCATCTAACAGGCTGACCGGTTCGCTAAAGGTCCCATTTCATTTCTTTATCAAAGATGGTCAAAAAGCTGACGTCAATTTCACCATTCCTGAAACCATTCTATTCAATCACTAGTAAGCCAGACATCCTGTAATGCTCCTAAGGTCGACTTTTTGACCATCTTTGATAAAGAACTGAAATGGGACCTATAGCGAACCAGTCAGCCCGTTCCACAGAGCAAAGGCCACAAGTGAAAAGGCCCCAGGCCAGATGGGCCATCCAAAGTGGAGTCAAGCTGGTGAGATACAGTGCAAAACATGATCAGCTTGATTACAGCTAGAATATCTACATAAGGGTTGGAAATGTGAATTTTGTCTGGTGAACTGAACATGGATTAACATGGCTACTCACCTGAAACTTTGTTTTTTAGGCATCATTGATGTTAGCTTTTTATTAGCTTACTCAGAAAGTTGTGGCTGTTTGGAGAAAATTGTCTATTATACGCATGAAAATCAATGTTTTCGGTCTGATTGCCATTAAAAATGGTGATGATAGCAATTTGTGAAGCTGTAGGTGAAATGATTTAGAATTTAATATTTAAACTGGAATGAGTACTTCTGGATATCAGGTTTAGGTATCTCAGGTGTACACAAAATTTTTTTATAGTGACCTGCCTAAACATGCTTTGCACGTTATTTGAATAGCTTATGTTTTACCACAACTTTAAATTCTAGCCATATCTTGACTTCAGTAGCTGTTAATGGATTCCCACAGTTATGAAAGTTGCCTTTAAGACTTGGTGCCAAGTTGTTAACTGGTAACAATTTAGTTGTTTGTCTGTGCCATTGGAGTCCAAAGCTGCTTGCCCTATGCGTTCAGCCGTTTAATCCACAAATGAGTACAGTTGTGGCATGATTCATACTATGTTTTGTAGTTGTATACCTGATATGGGGTAAATGCATACCTAAAAATATCAGCAGTGAATGCAATATTCACATTTCTGAATATGTTTGTCATATAGGTGCACTGATCAGGGTTAGCTGGGATCCCCTGGAGCATGTACACCTGGAGTAAACCTGGGTGTGCCACTGGTTAATGTACAGAATTGTCCCAAGTACATCCAGCAATTTTTATGTGGGCTTTCCTGGCCACCAACTATAACCTGCATTTGCAGGATCTTACTTAGTCGTATAAAGTAGTAGTTACTAGTTTTAGAAGCAGAAGCTGAACAATATGGACGTGCCTGTGCTATTTGCCTTTTGAGCTCTTAACATTTATTTTTGCCGCCCTCAATGGCTACTCCTGTTTTCTCTTTCCTAGTTTTTTCCTTTTTATGTTTTTTGAAGTTTGCTAAGAAAGCCCCGTGTTGCCTTCCTGTTTATATAGGTCTGAATAATTCTTTCCCTCTTGAAACCCAAGCCATGTCCTTCCAGTGCACTCTTTGCCTTCGCACTTTCAGATTCAAGGAAGGAAAGATTGTTGTTGTGCAATGTGCTGTCGCTGAAGAGAAACGTCTGGTCACATAGAGTCCTGGTAATTTGTAGAACATTGTGTTATGCCCTCCCTTGTGCAATGAAGAGTTTGGGCCACTTTGCAAAGTGTCCCCTATTCTTCTGAAAATGCTTTCGCTGCATTTTATAATGTTTTGTTTGTTTACAAATGGAGAAGTTGAGCAAGTATCAAGTTGCACAGAAAGAGTTAGTTTCACAGTAGCATCAGTACCAGATTGTCTGCCCGACCAGCCCCTCTAGATATAAGTATTTTTAGTAGTGTTGGTTGAGGTAGATATCCTTCAATAATGAAAGCTGATCTTTCAAAGGTCATTAAGTCAATTCCAAGCTAGGTATTCTAGAGAAAGGAAAGCATAATAGATCACCTTTGACCAGGCCAAGAAACACCCCCAGAGATTTTTGCATAATAGGAGCAGATGTGTATAGTGATCTTACATAAATATTTCCTCCACTAAGATGAATATCATAGATTTTAACTTCAAAACAATTGGACTGTAAGCATATTCAAGTTTCTAGGAGTCTGAGTCAATTTTCTAGAAGTCTTAAGTCAGTCAATTGTACAGATCTAGGAAAGTTCTAAGTTTTATGGGTCAGTATACATTTTTTTGATTTCTGCCCTAAGTGGTCCAGAGAAGCCATATCTTGGGAGATAAGCAGGGTCAGCTATTGTTGCTACTTGGATGGGAGACCACTGAGGTCACTGTGCAGAGTAGGGTTGCCAGCTCCAAGTGGGGAAATTCCTGGAGATCTGGGGGGTGAAACCTGGAGAAACCTGGAGAAAGTGGGGTTTGGGGAGGGAAAAGACTTTGGCATGGCATAATTCCATAGATTCCACCCCCCCCCCAAAGTAGCCATTTTCTCCTGTTGAACTGATCTCTGTGGCCTGGAGACAAATTGTAATTCCGGGAGGTCTCCAGCCACTACCTGGAGGCTGGCAACCTTAGTGCAGAGGCAGGCAAAGATATATCACTTCTGTTAGACTCTTGCCTTGAAAATCCCATGATAGTTCACTGTAAGTCAGCTACCTCTTGATGGCACCTTACATGTGTGCGTGCATGCACACACATTCTTGGAGGCTGTAGGGACTAGGCATTTGGGATATTTTACAACTGCAGCCTTGCTTTGTAGTCACAGCTTTGCTGAATCCACATGGTTTCTGAGACTTGCTTTGTCTGTTAAACTGATAACTGCTTAAAACTACATATGGCAATTTCCCCCTACTTCTGTGCTTGAAGTGTTAGAGAAATAGTCAACTTAGAGAAGTGTTTGCCTCCTGAGAGAAGGTGTCAATTTTTCTCTCTTCCTTTCAACTGATTAAGGTCTCTCCTTCCTCAGAATCACAAGCCTCACAGCCATCATAATGGAACTTTGTATGTTCCTGAGAAGGTGGAACTCTATTCATCTTACAAACACTATCAATTTACCTAGGGTGGCATTTTAGGGTTTTATAACTTGCGCATCTTATGGATGGATTATTTTTGCAGAGGAAATTTAAGAGATGGCAAAACATTCTTCGATATATTACTTTTTAAGGAACATGAAGGAGTTGTTCCTCATGTGCAACAGGTGTTCAGATGATATGTCTTATATTTTGAGGAACAGCTGCTAAAGGAAAGCTTGTAGTAAGAAAAAAAAACACCCTTGGCTTGTTTGTAAATGGGAGACTTTGAATAGGGGGACACAGTGCAAATACTTCCTAGGTGGTGGTTTCAGAAGAATAGATTATTTAGTATTGAGGAACATATTTCTCAGTAACATTGTCCACAACATTAGTGTCTTCCTTATTGAAAAGTAGTAGCCCAATACGACCCTGACCTACATGGCTCAGGCTAGCCCAATCTCAGATTTTGGAAGCTAAGCATGGTTGACCCTGGTTAGTACGTGGATGGGAGACAAAGGGGGCAGGTGATGGCAAACCATCTCTGTTTGTCTGTTGCCTTGAAATCCCTAAGAGGGATTGCCAGAAGTCAGTTGTAACTTGATGGCACTTTGCACACATGCGCACAACCCTATACATACATTACAGGGAACATGCATACAATTTTTTGTAAGAAAGAGCCAACACACATTTGTGTTTTAAAAGTAAAATTTGAGACCAGTGCCTGGATAAATGTAGGGTTTAAACTGAGCATTCAGCCATGCCCATATTGCAGGTCAAATAATAATTACACATGTACACTGGACTTAGATTGTTGACTAAAACAGCCTTGCAGCATCTTCCAAAGACTAGTGGGAGCCCCTAGTGAGCAAGACCCATAGTAGATGCCAAGTGGGCAATCGTAAGCAAAGGGAAATTAGAAGGAAGCAGCCCAAGGACTATAATTGGTGCCTGGGAAAGAAATGGTCCTTCAGATATGTGGCTTCTAGGCTGTGATGGAATTTACGATATGACCAACATTTTGAATTGGTCATGGAAACAAACTGGCAGCCAATGTAGCTGTTTTAAAATAGGTGAGATGTATGAGATGTGCAGGGCTGCTGAGAGCCACCATGGGCGTCCAGACAGAGTCTCTCTGCCCCCTCCATATAACCCTGATCCAAACTAATTATAATAGCAAAACAAATCTTGCTTTCTACCATGAATCTATAATAAGAAAAGATCTGTCTGCCCGCCCACCTGTCCATTTGTGACAGGAGTAACTCATCAGAAAATGAAGCTAGGTGCTTGAAAATTGCTCACCAACCTCGGGATGATGGTAGGAGTTGCAGTGTCGAAAATGAAGGGAATTGGACCAGATTGTCTCCACAAGAGGCAACATGAAATATGGGCGCTTTTAAGCCACACTCGAATCCCCTCTCTGCCATGGGAAGTTGCTGGGGGGCCTTGAGCCTGCTACACACACACTCAGCCAGACCTACAAGGCTGTTGTGGGGCTCAAACTGGAGCACTGAAGAACAATGGGCACTGCTTCGGGTCATCACTGGGGAGAAAGGTGAGAAATGACATTTGTTATAAATCTAATTTTGCTTAAAGTTCACCAAAACAGGATGTTTGTCCTTGCTTCTGCTTCATCAGGAATTGCTGGAATTCTTTTGGCAGGAGGAAGAACTGCTCGATTGGTATTCAAACTGCTATTAAATATTGTGAGCAAAGCTTATTAGTGTCAGGCGGCCTCTAGTATCTGTATGCCTTCATAACTATAAAAGAAGCAGGACTGCTTCTTGCCAAATACACTCTTCTTGTCTATTCAGTTTGCACAGCTTGTGCCTCTCAGTATTTCTGTAGTGAAGGGTCTAATTTTGTAATTTTATGTTTACACATACACACACATATGCATTCCAATATAGGATACACTACTTACGTCAGATTAAGTGGGCTCTGGTTCACAAAAACTTCATGTCTGGTACCTTTACCTAGCACAGAAACAAGGGCAAAATGGGTTACATAGTGGTGATGGATGAGAAGTACTGGGATGGACTTTGATATTTTTGAAGATTGTCATTTGACATATAAGATGAAGCTTAATTCCTACAACAGCAAAGTAGCATTTACAAAGGGGTATTAGATGTCCCACCAATATAATAATACTGCATCAGGATTTAAAATGTAACTAAAGAATGACAAAGAAGGAGTTATGACTTCTGTTTCACGTTTATGACCACTAAAATGGATTAACTTTCTATTGCAGTTCATGTAAGGGATGGAGAGGGGGGAAGCATCCTTTTTCTACTTTGATAGATCATGTGAAAATATTAACTCACCCCTTCCCTTCTTGTTCATAATATTAACAACGGGTTGCTGCTATAGTACTATCAAATGCATTCTTAAGTTGCCGACGCAGGATAAGGATGAAAAGGGGCTGAGACCAAGACTGGAAAATAAGGGGAGGGGGAGAAATGAAGGAAAATCATGAATGGACAGAGAGCAAAATGAAAAGTGTAGAAAAGAAGCAGAGATGATAAGGAGCAGAGAAGGAAAAATGTTTTTATTTTGCTACAACATACTAACATACCGTGAGCAGTCAGTCAGAGCTCTTGCTGTTTAGAATGCTGCGCCTTTCCTGTCCTCCTAGTGGCTGCATTGCAGAACTGTATTAAAAGTAAAATAATTGAAATGCATTTGCTGAATACAGCATGACTTGCTTCGTTAACCTTAGTCTATAAAGCAACCGTTAACTTTTGACTGAAAATAATCTTTTACACGTCCCCAGGCCTTTTTTCTTTTTTTATATTGAGATTAGCACCTAGCCTTGACTTCTCAGATGAATACTTGAGGGCCCTTGGATTCTTTGTAGCCAAACTTTTAGTAAAACGAAGATTGTTAAATCAGGGTGCTCGAATTGATTCTGGACTAATAGGCACTTCGAGAACAATCCTACTGTATAGGCAGTTACTTCCTTCTTCCCTGAGTTTCTAGCATACTTTACTCATATAATGAATTATGAGGACAGAAAGGTCTTTACTAAGATGCTTTTCTGCTCACAGTCTTTGGAAGACTGCTGCAGTGGGATTCCATACAGCAAAAGAGTCTGCTCCTGTGATTATAGGTCCATTGAGGATTTATCCCATATCACATTCCAGAGTCTGAGATTTGATGCTGAGCACAGTAGATTCTTGAAAACCTGTTTCCCAGGAAAGTCAGACCAGGAGAAATTAGTTTTATTATTGGCAGATAGGGACAAATCCATTACTTCTACAAATTGCAAGGTTTGCTACTGCCATCATAAAGATAAAAAAGGCAATGAGGCAAACATGGTTAACCTGTACACGGACTGCTTTTCTCTAGTCATTATGCTTTGGATTGTATGGTGTTTTTATTAAATGATTATTTTGTATTTTAGTCTTTTCTATGAAAATGTCCAAAATTTTAAAAGAAGTATCATGATGGACATTTGCAGTAATTGTTGATGATGCAGTACAGATTGATTGGTTGACTGAGTATGGCTTCACAGGTAGGTTTGCAAGGTGTTTGGTTTTCAGCCAGACAGTATGGTATTTTGGGGGACAGTTCAGGGAAAAATATTACCCAAATATCAGACACGTGGCCCCTTACACTTGGCAGCTCCATCGCTCAGCCTGGGAGCCTGGCTGGCCTCCTGCGGCTGTGCAATACTGGTGAGAGTGGCCAGCCAGCCCAGATGCCCGGGCTCCTGCGTGACTCTTGCTCCTGTGACTGTGCTGCCCAGGAGTGGCCAGTCAGCCTGGTAGCCTGGCAGAAGGGTTGGCATGTTAACATTACTTCTGGTAGTCACATCATCGGGTGGGGGTGGGAGGGTACATGCACTGTGTTCGTGCACATATGTTAAAAAGAGTGCCACCCCCTTGGACCCCATCTGGCAACCCTATTCACATGCCCTAAAGCAGATTGGGGGGGGGGGTTCCTGAATTTTGTACCCCAGGCTCAGCAACCCTGGAAATGTGTTCTTGCTGGTAATCTCCTGATAACTGGTTTGTCGCATTCTGAACCAGTTGCAATTTCTATATTGTTGTCAAGGATAGTTAGTTAGGATTGCCAACCTTCAGGTGGGACCTGGAGATCTACTGGAATCACAATTGATTTCCAAATTACGGAGATAAATTCTCCTGAGAAAATGATGGCTTTGGAGGTAGACTGTATGGCATTATACCCCACTGAAGTCCTTCACCTCCTCCAGCTCCTCTCTCCCTCAGGCTCTACCTCCAAATCTCCAGGAATTTCTCAACCTGAAATTGGCAACCCTAAGACAGTCCAGTATACATACAGTAATTTTTCCACAAGTTTATATAAGCATGGATTAGTATAGGCAGGCTGACTAACAAAGGATAATGTTGGCAAACCAAATCCACCACACCAATGTGCTTTTCAAACACCAAGCCCATTTGGACCCCCAAGCTATTAACCTGTTCTGCAAATGCCACCTCCACTCCATTCCAAAACAAGTGGATCCAATTCCTCCAAAGCGTCAGCCTTCTCAACCATCCTTTCCTTCATCTTGCTCCAGCCTCACAATTTAGATGCACAATTTAATGCATCGAAATAATGATTTAAATCTACAGTTATTTAGCTGCTGGTCTCTGGTTTTATTTTTAAAGGTTTGGAAACTAATTTGGTCTGGTGTATCCAAGGTTGATCAATTGTGTTATAACTGGTGGGGTCACATGTTAATAAATGTATTCATGTTGTATATGGAACTCAATAGGAGGAAACTGTATACACGTATGAACTTGTCACTGTGTTCCTGACTTTATTCAAAAGCCTGGTCAGTTTGTCAAGAGACTAACAGTACAATCCTAAGCAGAGTTACTCCAGTCTAAGCCCATTGCAATCAATGAGAGTAACTTTGCTTAGGATTGCATTGTAAGACATGTAGCGACATGGAGTATGTACAGCTGTGCAGCTGAGTGCTTGTTTAAGCAGTTGTTGAGTTCCTCTGCTGCCTTCTTCTTTGTGACATTAAAAAATAAAGAAGGTTTTTAGTCAAGCTATTAAAATAGTCTGTGAAACTCTGGTTGGGGCCTTCACAAACGAAGGAAAGAACTTACAAAGCAACATGATGAGCTTCAATTAAAGCTTGCAATTAGCTATCAGGGTACGGTAATGGATTACATTGGGAACTTAATAATAACAACATTTGATTTATATACCGCCCTTCAGGGCAACTTAACACCCACTCAGAGTGGTTTACAAAGTATGCTATTATTATCCCCACAACAAAACATCCTCTGAGGTGGGTGGGGCTGAGAGAGCTCCAGAGAGCTGTGACTAGCCCAAGGTCACCCAGCTGGCTTCAAGTGGAGAAGTGGGGAATCAAACCCGGATCTCCAGATTAGAGTCCTGCACTCTTAACCACTACACCAAACTGGCTCTCTTGCTTTGAATTAAAGTTAAAAGCAAATTATAAATTGTTTTGAACCCCCGACAGTCAATTTAGGTAGAATATTAAGTTGCTGCAAAGATTTCCACACTGTCAGTATTCAGTATTGATTCTGTGGTGTCTGTGTCTTTATGTCCCATTGAAAAAGAGCCATCAACCTTTACTCAGTTCATTGGCACAACTTCTGTTTCTCTGTTGGTTTATCTTCTGTGCAAGTGACTTTTTATACTACTGAGACTTTCCTCTCAATCTACGTTGCTAAAGCTACTGAGAAAAGAAAAGCAGGTGAGTGTACTACTTTGACTGCAGACGCCAGGAATGGAAACCTGGCACTTCTGCACAACCTCTGTCACTGAGACATGCCCCCTTCATATGTAGTGATGTTTTCCATGTATTTTAAGCAAGAGTTTGTGCTTGGAGGTATTTTAGCTGAGAAGTCCCCTGAGAGAATATAACATTTATAGAAAACCTGTATGGAGTTGTAGTATTTGGACTTTGTATAGCTACTTGTGATACATGATCCATCTAAGGAAGAATTGGTTTGACATGGGATAGGGGACTATTTTCCACTGGAATGGGTGGAATATTAAACTCATCCACACCCAACTTTCATACCCAACTCCTGAGTTGCCTGCAAAATTGTTCAAGCTGTAAATCACCCTGCTTCCCCCATATGTCAGTTCTCAGATGGCTGGGAGGGGTCAGCAAATGAGGACCTGATATTAGGTGCCAGTTTAAAGCAAATGGACACTTTCAGACTGAGTTATATTAATCATGTGGAGAATCAGTATATTTTGTTCTGGGAGTGTCACTAAGGCATCAAAAAGATGGGGGAGAGACCTGCAACCTAGCCAAAAAGCATGAAAATAAGAGGAGGTCTGTATGAATGTAAGTGCTAAATTTTAAATCCAATAAATTCTAAATATATAAATATCCCTCAATAAATATGCACTAGAAGAGCCCCGTGGCGCAGAGTGGTAAGCTGCAGTACTGCAGCCCAAGCTCTCCTCACAACCTGAATTCGATCCTGGAGGAAGCTGCGTTCAGGTAGCCGGCTCAAGGTTGACTCAGCTTTCCATCCTTCCGAGATGGGTAAAATGAGTACCCCGTTTCCTGGGGGTAAAGTGTAGATGACTGGAGAAGGTAATGGCAAACCATTCCGTTAAAAGTCTGCCAAGAAAACGTCGTGATGCGATGTTGCCCCATGGGTCAGTAATGACTCAGTGCTTGCACAGGGAACTATCTTTACCTTTTTAAAAATATGCACTGTTTAACAAAATAATCACAACTTACACAGTTTTCATGTTGACAATTACATGTCATCAGCAAGCCTGTTCTAAGGAGTATACCACTTTCCCATAAATGACATTTATCACATTTATTTTTTCCCGTATCAAGGCTTGGGAAGTTTCTTGTTTTTGGATTGTCATGATAAAACTGGAGTATTAATCTTAAAACAGCTCTAACAGTTTTGTTACTTGCTTGACTGCTGTGATTAATATCAAGGTTTATGTGGAAGGGAGAAAGGTTTATGAGCATTTTAAAGCAATTGACTAAACTTGTAAATAATTTTTCCTAGCTGAGTAGTTCACAATCTACAGCTACATCTGAAGTTAATGTTCCGGAGTAGAGTATGGCTCATTTTATCACAAACATTGCCTTTTGTAATAAATGGCTCATTGCTTTTTAAATTTTATTGTATAACTCAGTAAGAAGCAGGAAGAGGTATCTCCTTGCTCAGTAGTGTAAAAACAGGAAGGAGGAAGTCCGTTACAAATCTGGGTTTACTGATTATCAGTTGGCGTTTCACTACAAAGAATGTCCGTTAACAACCATCAGTGTGATATGTTGCTTATCCAGACTGAACAATAACTGCTGTAGTGTCACTACCACAGAATATTGACCCTGGTTATAGGAAGCAATGTTAACTAACAAACTGTACTCAGCCCTTTCCTGCTCATAGAAACAGGATACTATTATTGAGAACAATTCACAGAAACTGCACAGAGAGGAAAACATGACAAGTCCAAGTATAAAGGCAGATTGAAGATTACCCCCCACCCTCCAATTTGGCATTTGCTTAAATTCTACATTCTTTTTGCATGCTGTAGTCTTCTAAATATTTTTTAAATGGAAATGGAAGAATTGGCTTTATAATGTCGGCAAATAGAAAGTCTGTTTAGGGATTCAGAATATGTGCATGTTGCATTTTTTTGAACTACAGGAAACACCTGGATGTTACTTTAGAAAGGATTTTAAGGGCGTGTATTTAAAATCAACATGAAATACAGGAAAGAGTAGCTTTAGGAATAGGCCATTTGTGGTAAATGCAAAGTATATTTGTAGGTTGTTAGAGTGTAAACTCTTTCAAAGTGTTGAGAAATTGCTGCAATAATTTAACATTGGTTATTACCCTATCACGCTAGAGACAAGCAGATTATAATTTGGACAGCATTTCAAAATGAATGCTGCCTCATGTTTGAGGTTCAGTGAGTGTCCAGATGTCTGAATCCTTTCTCTTTTGCACACAATTGAATTTAATAGCATTTTAAATAAGTTCTTAGTTGTGGAGTAGTCATCACTTTTTCATCTGCCTGTTGTTTTCAGATTAGAAGGAGGCTGTGGCATACATGGAAGGATTAATGTTCTGGCAACTCCTGAAGATTTCTAGATTACAATTCTGTGATGGATTCATTTTTTGCTTAAACTGGAGGGATAGTTTGCTCTTTTATTTAAGGTTGAATCCTAAAAATAAATCTATTCAGATGCATAAGCACTTTTATTCCTGCAATTGTCATAGTCATCCATCAAAGTGTAGTCCAGTTCTATCTTTTTGTTCACTCACTACCCCATCTGTTCTGCCCATATGCCTAGACTTGGAATATATGAAACTGCCTTAACATAGAGTTAGACGATTGGTCCATCTAGCTCAGTATTTACTGTGACTGCCAGCAGCTCTCCAGAGACTCAGGCAGAGAAAGGGCTTTCCCTAACGAACAAGTTACAAGTTACATTTTTTGGCTAGTCAAATTGGTGTTCCCTTGACTGACTTGCTTTCTCTGGCAGCCATACAACATCTGCAGGGGATATTCCAAGCATGTGCTGCTCCAACGGTACGCAACTAACTACTCGCTTGAATCCCTTTCAGCTAGGGAAAATGGTGTGGAGGGGAAGGCAAGCTCTCCTCTCTCCCACAATGCCTAATTTCTGAGCAAATGTTATTTACTTAAACCTTTTAAGGCTATATCATCTTAAAATACCCCCCCCCCCGTTTGTCTATGAGGCTGCTGTCTTGGGTTTGATTGTCCATATTGTTGGTTTTGATTTTAAGGTATTCTAAATGTCTTTATGTTTTATCTTTGTACAATTATAGTGCTGTAACCTGCCCTGAGCCCGCTTGTGGGGAGGGCAGGCTATAAATCAAATAATTAATAATAGTATGTATAAATGAACTTATCTACACACATCTTGATTGTGTATATTTTTGCCCTGTGAGACTTGGTCATACTGCATGTAAGAATTGGTTCCCACTCCATTTAGTTACGTTTAACATCACTTTTATCTCCTCTGGAGCAAGTTCTTTAGGGCTGCTATTGGAACTTTGATCTTGCCCACATAGGTACATCATCAGTATATATAAGAAGTCAGAAGGCAGCTAGGGTAGTCAACTGTAGGTTGAGAAATTTCTAGAGATTCAGGGGCAGTACCAAGGGAAGGACTTCTGTTTCTCCTAGATGCCATACATTCTGCCCTCTGAAGCTACTATTTTTTCCAGGGGAACTGATCTCTGTTATCTGGAAATCAGTTGTCCTCCAGAAATCACTGGAGGATGGCAATCCTGTTGACAGCACATATAGTTTTATCAATCAGTCTTGATTTATAGGTAGCCTCTGTAGAGACAGGGCCTAATAATTCCTTTTAAAAATCCATCTGTTTTCACACAGCCCCTACAGATGATACATGGAGGAGGTAGTAATAGTGACAACAACGTCTGGAAGGGAATTGCCCAGAAGCAGATAAATTTGGAACAGGCCGTTGGACATCTGGTCCTTGATATAGCCAAGTAGCTGGCTGCTACATCTGCAGAATCCTTTATAGGCTCTAGGCCAATCCTCAACATTATTTTTGAGATGTTTTCAAGGGCAATAAAATTTCCAGGGCTCCATGTCTTATGAAAAGCAAGCAAGCATTTTCAAGATATTACTATGTTAAGACTTCTTAGAAAGGCAAATAATATCTGAGAGTGGATTTTTTAAATCTAATGTTTTATTGCAATCTTAACAAGTTACAGACTATACAATGTTGAGTCCATATTCCAGGCTACCACCCATTTATCTGCTCTTTCCCAGAGCCAGAAGAATTACAGACTACACAATGTTACAAGTATAGTTACAAGTTACAGACATGTTGCAGGCTATAATCCGTTTTACCTACTGTTTCCCTGAGTCAGAAGGAGGCGATCAAGAGAAGAATTTAGTGATGGAGAAGGAACAAAGAAAGGGGAGGAGGGGGGAGGTGACTGTAAAAAACAAAGTAAGCAAATGAAGTGTTAAATTGTACACATGTGGACCAAATGTGATTGCATTTATTTCAGCCTAATGCCTTATATGCTTTTCTCTTTGGTTAAGAGATCCAGATGCCTAGCTACAGTAATCACTATGAAAGTCTACAGTTTTGGAGTTGGTATGTTACATGAAAGCTTGCTGGGTGACCATAGGCCAGTCATTCTTCCTCAGCCTAACCTACCTTTCAGGGTTGTTGTGAGGATAAAATGGAGGAGGGGAGTAAAAATCTTGTAAGCCACTTCGTGTTCATGTTGGGGAGAAAAGTGGGGTATAAATAAGGTTCTGTGCTGCAGGTAGAAGATCTAGGCTGAATTTTAACATCTTATCCAGTAAACAGTAGCATTTGTGTGAAAGGCTGCCATCTAGTGTCACATCATGTGTATAACATAACTGAAAAATAATTTAAAAATTTACAAAATCTAAGAGCACAGTACTAAAAATCCTATTGAATAAAATATTGTGTTGCATTCTTATAAACTCTTACATTAATATTTTTTAAAAAATATATTTAGATAAAATATACCCAGTTTTATGTCTGGATTTGTTGCAGCACTGAGTTCTTATAAAAACCATTATCTTTCATTTTCTAAGAACTGAGTATTTGTAAGTGTGCACCTGCTTCCTCCCTCCTGGACTAAATTTGACACAACACTACTGCTGCTACCATATTAGGCCTGGGCATGCAGAAGAATGAGGTGGAAGGGTGCTGAGGAGATAGAATGGATTGGAGGGCCTCAGGATGCAGCGGTGGGATCGCATTAATGATTCTCTGTAAGTCAAAAACCAGCAGAGTATCTGAAGGGCTGGATTAGGAATTTTATCCAGGATGTGCTCAATTTTTGTCTCATGGGAATTATCTCATGGGAGAATATCCCCTGCCCACCTACAACCTGAAAGTCAGAATTGTATTTTCTGTGACGTATGTAGACTAGATCTTAGATTCCATTGCTGGCCATCAATCATAGTTAAATATCAACACTAGCGGCGTGTAATTTTTAAAAACGTAGTACATATTGTATATGCTACTGCATATTCTCTGTTTTATTTGATATAAATCCCTTCCATGCAAGCAGCACCTGAGGCAAAGTACATTTAAAATATCAATATAAAAATTGCTTATTAGTTATTAGTTACTAGTTACTAAAATTGCTCTTTATTAGTTACTAGAGATTGTCCAAAAGTAGGGCTCTGCAAACACCATCTTCTGTCACTAAAGAGGACTTCTTATTGCTTTTATCTGTCTGTTTCTAAGCATGTACGTCTTTGTACAGTATTTTTATTTATCTACCAAATTAAAAGAAAAGAATAAAAAACCCTTTGTATTGTACGATGATAAACAAAGACTGTCTTAAAGCAACTTGGGTTTTTCATGCTTTATGAAGATAGGTAATTTATCATGCTTCCCACAAGGTGGTGCTGTGTGCATGTATAGTGTAGTAATATTTGCTGTGCTGGATGGTTTATAGTTTTGTGTTGTGATACCTTCAGGTTGGGTAGGAAATGGCTTGTGAAAGGGTGCTCTTTTATACTTTGTATATTCAATAGTTCTTGTCATTCTAAAAGATAGGATGCCTTGAAGAAACAGGTAAATATTCAGTTTGTCTCATGAGTCGGAATGCTCCAAGTTTTACCACAGAAATCTATGATGCTTTGCAGTTCATGTATTTAAAAAATAATCAAGAACACAGTTAACTTTTTTCCATTCTGTTTTTCTGCCTACAAACTTGAGCTTTAAAATTTTCATTTTTCCAGCATACAGCAAATACTTATATGCTTATATTTACTTAGAGCAAATATATTTTCATCATGTTAAAATGGTGAGATACATCTAAATTACAAAATACACAGATCTTTATAAGTAACACATGAACATAAATGCGCAAAGGGGATAAGAATCGGAAAGGTCAAGTTCTCTCAACCAGTCATTGCTGGTAATGAAATATGTGGCAGACTGAGAGATAAGTCCTCTCACCGTTGGTTTGTCACAGGTTAATTGGGAATGAAGATGTCATCATGAGTTGGAATTTGCTGTTATATTTTTGTGCAGAAAGGAGAGACTTTGATTATCTGCTGAAATAGCCGATTTGTGGCTTAGCAGGTTATAACCAGAGTACAAGCTATCTGGAATAAAGCACGGGGAATAATGGAGAAGAACTATGTTAGATCTGTTTTTGATTGGATTTATATCATTTTTGAATCTCTGCTGAAACTGGTATTGTGTTCCATTTGGCTATGTTTCCATGGGAAAGTGGTAGCATGGCACCAATATCTTTAGATTTGAAAATATTAAAATATTATCGTCTATTTGAAATTTGAATGGAGGGCAGTCATTCTCCACTAGAGGGCTCATGGTGCAAGATTTTTTTTTGCAAGTTTAATGGTAGTGATGATTGAATAATGTGATTCATGGGCAGAATTCAGTAATGAGTTCATTGACATTTTAAAATAACTGATAGGTCAATATTTTGATAAATGCATATACATTTTTAGCCAAAACATTTGAGATTACTACTCAGATTTTATTACTATTTATATATACTTAACAGGTCTGTATATGATGATCAGCCAAATGCACATCAAAAGTTTATGGAAAAACTAGATGCTTGTATACGCAACCATGACAGGGAGATTGAAAAAATGTGCAATTTTCATCATCAAGGCTTTGTGGATGCTATTACAGAACTTCTTAAAGTCAGAGCTGATGCAGAAAAACTAAAGGTAAGATGTTGGGTTAAAAACCGAGAGTATTTCCTTGTGCTGGATATGAGATTTTCATAATCATTGATTCCTTTGGCACATTTTTGTCTTTCCAGTTTCTGACTCAAAACATTTTAACTGGTATAACTTTAATACTGTTGAAGATAAAGCTATGTTTTGTAATGAACAGTACATTAATTTTAATTTACAAAACAGTAATTGTACATCAGCCTTCATAAAGTATGGTGAATCAAAACCATGCTA
The DNA here is from genome assembly GCF_028583425.1 of Eublepharis macularius. NCBI lineage: Eukaryota > Metazoa > Chordata > Lepidosauria > Squamata > Eublepharidae > Eublepharis > Eublepharis macularius. The sequence continues at coordinate 101,181,783 of NC_072795.1, forward strand.
AAATATTTAGATCATTTTACAAGGTCTCAGTTTTAGGTTAGGCTCCCCCCATCCAAACAAATGTTTCTCTTTTTCTTCAGGAGTAATTGGAATTGTTGGAATTCTTTAAAAACTGGTAGTGAGAAGTAAATTGTGGAGCTAGTCCTTTTAGCTCCCTTTACACTTTTGCTAAGAAAATATGCACATCGGACAGAATGAGTGTAGTTCACCAGAGGTTACGATTAGAACAGCATTATATAAAGGATATTCAGATAACAAGAGACCCAATACAGCATCAATGAGGTCATTGAGCATCTTTGTTCCGAAATTAATGAGTTTTTTAATAAACTAGAATGTGCTCCCTTATTATGATGACCTAATGAGTCACTTAATGTGTGGGAAAGTCTGAGGTTGAGCTCCGTCTGCACCTGCAGCATTAAAATGTTGCTGTGGCTCGGAGATTTCCACGTTTGATGTTAATCAACCACCCAGTGTTTGCATTCAGCAAAGTATGAATGTTTAATTACCATAAAACGCAATCACCATTTCTTGCAGACAATGAATGGCACATAGAGCTCATTGAGGTTATCAAAAAGGGACCAGTGGTCAATTGGGTCAATGATTTGAATTGTTTGACAGACCTATGGAAACAAAAAAAGTTCAAAAATCCCAAGTAAATTTGAGAAGTTTGCCACAGAATCTGTTAGAAAGAACTGTCATAACTAATTGAAGTTAACAAAAAACCCTCGGTGATCAAAAGTTCAAGTTCACACTGTAGAATTAATTTGGATTTGTGTCTCTTTGTTCTAAGTTTCTCATGAAGCATGATCTGATTACAAGGGTGAACAGTTGCATCAGGGCAATAGATGCATTCTTGTCTAACAAAGGTGAAATTATTTTTAAGGTCCAAGTTACTGATACCAACCGAAGGCTTCAGGATGCTGGGAAAGAGGTGAGAAAATGGTGCTGTTTGAGGTGCGTCCTGAAAACTTGTAAGAAATGAAATGTGCGCATAATTTTAATTGTTTTATGTTTTAAAACATCAAAGGTGATAGCTCAAACAGAGGAAATAATCCAGTGTAGACTTCAGCAAAGGAATATTACTACAGTGGTTGAGAAGCTTCAAATGTGTCTTCCAGGTAAGTGACGAATATGTAGTGTGTCTTTTGAACAATTACAAGGAATTTTAAAATAAAAATAAAATTGCTCGTGTGCGTGTGTCATACTGCTTTTTAAAAAAACAAATATCATAGATTGTTGCTAAATAGGATATTTGCTGCTGAGACACAGCATGATAGGACTATTCTTGTATATCTGGGTCATTGAAGAAGAGAAGGATAATGGCTTAATAGATATATATCTATACAACATAGTTAAATGCCAATTAACATTTATTTGTTTGTAATTGAACTTAATAGATTCAAAGGAAAGCCCCCCCCCCCAACTCTAGCAGTATACTAGTCTTTATGAATTCTTGAGAATGTTTGAATATTTATTTTTAGCTACTGAAATATTGCATATGAACCTTTGGAATGTACCAGGTTTTCCCCACAAAGCATGCATCTTCTAAGAAATGCCTTAGCAGGCATCTCCAACCTTGCATGTTTGCTGTAACTTTTGAAGATTACAGTAGGTGGTACTGTTGGCACACTGTGCTCCCTACTGTATAATTTAGGAATGCTCTGAAACTTTTTTTTTTTTTGCTTAAGGGATCAATTGAGAAAACGTTAGAATGTTTGTATTGAGATAAGCTTAAACTTGCTGTTTTACGCTACTCTTTCTCTTACTCAGTCACTGTTACTTGCTTCCTAAGTGTGCGTGTGTATATTACTTTACATTTTGGTAACTTTCTCTTTATTCAGTTGGGTATAAAACTGATAATACAGAGTAAATACACACACACTGGAATGTTTCCATGTTTTCTAGTAGGACTTACGCATATTCATATCTTCATTTGTACAGTACTGGAAATGTACAGCAAGCTAAAAGAGCAGATGAATGTAAAAAGGTGAGTATGTTTCTTCCTTGGATTCATTAGGAGTCTAACTTTTCGAATGAATGGGTTTATCCACTTGTCTTCTACAATTACCAATGGAATGGTAAAAAACTACTCTGGTCAAGTAATTTAATGAATCTTAGTCTCGTCTTATTGTATTACCTTCAGAATTCCATGCCTTTGTTTGTTTCAAAGTGTCATTGCGGATGAACAGATGTTGCAAGAAAACAAAAGCATTTTCAAAAGCCATCAAAAAAATAAGCTTTATTTTAAACAACATGAAATGCACTCAACTTTTAAGGTGTTATATGGCATTTAAAGTTTACTTTAATGCTATAAAGCAGATTGTTGTAAATAGTTTACTAAATTGTTCTTTACTAATTTGAAGCATGTTTCAAATGAATGTATATAATTCCTTTAAAAGTTCTCCTGCAATAGATGCCCTATATATTTGTTAGTTTTGTTGTTATTTGGTTTAGTATTTAGTGGTTACTATAATATAAAAGTTTGTTTAGGTATGAGCCATAAATTACATATTCAAATATCTATAGATATTTGCAAGCATTGTAATGTTATCTGAGTGAACTTGGAGAGACCCATTTGGGTCTGTTATGACCTAAATTTGTTTTTTTTATCCCCAAATCTCTTTATTTAAAGTTTTTATAACATTTGTAAATATAGGTTGTCAAAAGGTATATAATTTCTTTAGATCACTTTGTCTCATTAGAAGGGTTCCTCTTTAAGTTACTTTGCATAAATCACAGTTCAACACAGCAATCGTACTACAGATCAGGTTTGCTTTTTACACTTGTACACACTGCTAATCTTAAAACCAGAATATACTTTCAGAAATTTTTGGGCAGTGCTGTGTGTGTGCTATGATCTTATAGCAGCTTAGAAAAAGTGCAGAACATGGAACAAGCACCAAACTCAGTTTCTGTAAAATCTCAGGTTTTTTTTTAAAAGCAGGTTTCTAGATGTTTTTGGCTGTGAAGATATGCTTGAAAGTGTGTAGGTAATGCCTGCTGATATCTTAGAATCCAGATGGGGCAAATAGTCATCTGTGTCATTGCAAAGTAGAATAAATTATTCAATATGATAAGGTGTAAAGCTGCTCAATTTGTATTGTCGAAGGCTTTCACGGCCGGAGAACGATGGCTGTTGTGGGTTTTCCGGGCTGTATTGCCGTGGTCTTGGCCAAGACCACGGCAATACAGCCCGGAAAACCCACAACAGAAAGCTCTAGTTCTGTGACATTTTTATAATCAATAATATGGGCACATTTTATTCTGGATGCATTACTAATGGAACTGATCAGACAGAGAAAACAAGAGAGCTGGTATTAAAATTGTATGCACTTCTCTGATCAAATCAGTAACTTTAAATTAAGTATGAGAAACTGGAAAAAACAACTTAACAATTATTTTTGATCTCTAATGTGTGTATACAGTGTCCATAAGCAGTACAGATCTTCTGGCCAGTCATACCCATCTTCTTTAAATAAAATATAATTCCTTTTACTTGGTATCCTATATGTAACAGCTACAAGCTGTGATGACAGGTTTTGTTCTGCTTCTGAGGGCTTCTAACAAAAATTGGTTTTAATTAGACAATATAAGTTAAAATACTGTACTTGGATTATAAATTTCAAGTAAAAATGTCATACAAATTGGTAGAAAGTATTTAGGAGCCCCGCAGTTATTAGGCAGACAACAGATGACTTTGGCACATAGGAGGACTGCATCAAAGGGGAATGTTGAGCTTATTTTAAATACTGTAAGATAATATAAGAACAAGGTGGCTCTTTATGTTACTTTGCATGAATCACAGTTCAACATTGCAGCCATTGTACTAGAGATTTGGTTTTAGTACAGGTCAGAGGAGACAACTGTATGAAAATCTTCCCCAAAGCTGCTTTTTTTCTCCACTGGAATGTTCTTATGGATATTCTTAAGTTTTCTCTAGCAAGGGTAAAATTAACTTGGATTTATTTATTTTTTTAATAGAAAAATGGTAGAAAGGGATTTAAATCTCCTCTAACCCCCCCATTAGTTTCCCCTGAAAATTACTGCTCAAAACGGTTGTACTGCGTGGGTGGGTGGAGGATCATGGAACTACATATGATATGTAGCTCCACCTTGATTTTTTTTAACCTGTAAATAAATGGTATCAAGCCATCAGGTTTCCAAAGAATAAATTTAAACTCTTTGGCTGGTGATAACATCTAAATAGAATAATATGTATTTAGAGGCACAGAATACTATTGAATGACTGAAAAGAGTCCAGTAGCACCTTTAAGACTAACCAACTTTACTGTAGCATAAGCTTTCGAGAATCACAGTTCTCTTCAGCAGATACGAATGACTGTATGAGAAGTAGCTTCAGGGCTTTTTTTTCAGCTGGAACGCAGTGGAACAGAGTTCCAGCACTCTTGAAAATGGCTGGTGGCCCCACCCCCTGATCTCCAGACAGAGGGGAGTTTATATTGCCCTCCGTGCTACTGGACCACCGGCCATGTGACCATTTTTGCCGAGGGCAATTTAAACTTTAAAAAACTCCCCCCTTGTTCCAGCTGACCCAAAGTGACATCATTGTGTGGTCCTGGGAGCATGCGCACACTTTGCACGTGCGCATGTGGCACCAGGGGCACCACCTCCCACGAGGAATTGCCCCCTGTGCTGGCAACCCACTGAGTTCCACCACCTCTTCCCCCCCCCAAAAGCCCTGAGTAACATGAATATTTTCTGATTCTTTGCTGCTAGCTGCTAAAGCACAAGAAAATCCATAGAATGGCTTTAACTTACAGAGCAGGCCTAGTTGGATAGATTATCAAGAATAGGATCTAGAAAACCCCAAGTTTAAATCCCTACTCTGCCATGGAAATTTACTTGGTGACCTTAGACTAGTCACATACTGTCAGCCTAACCTACCTTGCTGGGTTGTTGTGAGCATACAATGGAGGAAAGAAGATGTAAGCTACTTTGGGTCCCCATTAAGGAGAAAGGTGGGATATAAATGAAGTACTTAAGTAAATAAATAAATATAGTGGTCTTGGAAGTCATACAGTTTATCTCATCCCACCAGATTATTACAGTAAATAGGAAATAACTTATATGTACAACCCAAAGCTACTTTGAGAAAGAATAGGCAACAAATTAAGTCAATAGTGGTACAGCAGGAAACAAAGAGCAAAATGTGCTTTGTATAATGTGCTTTAAGTATAAGCTTCATTAATTGGTTACCCAACTAATTAATTCTTTGTGGAGACCCACTGTAAACAACAGTGTGGGTTTTGAATCTGGGACTTCCAGATTCCGGTCTGACACTCTACCCTATGCTGGCCACCCTGGGAAAGAATGTTTCAGACTGTTGCTTGTGGATTAGGCTATGTTATAAAATGTCCAAGATCTCAAATTCACTTTTGTTAACTGCTTTCTTTCAAGATTGTTAAGGGTGACTGTTGCATCCATCTAAAATATGCACACAACTGAAGTGCTTTCCTGTGCACAGGCTCAACTTCTTGTTTAAGCTGTGCTGCAACCCATACAAAGCTACTATGCATGCTTAATTTGCGTGCCAGAAATCTGAAGACTTGGTGGCTATTTTTCTGGCATGTTAAATAAGCATATGTAACTACTTTGCATGGGTTTCAAGACTGTTTAAACAAATGCTGAACCTGACCCATGATTCACAGGGTAGCGCTTTACATTGCCAGTGTCACATGGGGTCCAGTTTGTATACATAAATTGCAAATGAGTAGTGTATGTGGTGGATATATTTACCACAACTTGTTTCAATCACATCAATATTTTTTAAAAGTTACATGTAATAAGTGTTTAGAGAAAAAAAAACCCTAGAAGACTTTTTTTTTCCTTTTCAGATATTATTCCGCTTTAAAAACTATGGATCAGTTGGAGAACATATGCTTTCCTAGAGTTAGTCAGTATCGGTTTTGCCAGATAATGATTGAAAACCTTCCAAAACTTCGTGAAGAAATTAAAGAAATTTCCATGTCTGATCTTAAGGACTTCCTAGAGAGTATCCGGAAGCATTCAGATAAAATTGGTGAAATAGCAATGAAACAGGTATGTTTGACATCTATGCGAACTCGCTGCTATTAAACTTGCTGCTATTTGGCTATACTAGTAATAATTTAGCTTCTTATCATCCATGCACTGCTGCTTTATATGCTAGAGGAATGGCACAGATACCTACTTTTTGCTACATATATACTCTGATGCAGGCACCTACATGGATCCTGATTTGCCCAATCTTTTCCCCCTTACATTTCTTAAAGAAGAAGAGTCATGCATATCGGTCCCACATGAGAACCAGCATCATATGCTGATGTAGCTTGTATGGGACAGGTGTATATACCCTTCCACCATCCAAATTTATTATAAAACTGTAATTTGTGGTATGAATGTATTTTGAAAGTATTATTTGGGTATATGGAATAGAAAGATTTTGTCCTTCTTTCTATTTTTTTTCTTCTTACTCCCCCCCCCCTTTTTTTCTTGGACAGCTTAGACATGTCAGTAGCAGACCCTGTCTTCAAATGTATGCTGTGTCAATTTCACGCATTGGGGTATGCAGTGGTACTGAATCCTTCCTTTCCATGGCACTCCCCCCTTTGTAACTCTTTCCTCTACCTGCTTTTCTACCATGCGGGGAAGGGGGAGGGGGGAAGAGCTGCTCTGGCAGATTGTCTGCTTGAAATGACTTCTCTTGCCAACCCCTCAATTCTTTGCAGCTCTTTGTCAGCAAACTTTCCCTGCTACTTTTGTGTAGCATTTCTCTTTGTATCATCTCATTTAGTATCTAACAAATACTATGGCTTTCATTGACTTTGCTGGTTAGAGATAAAGATCTTCTACTTTCCTAATCATGTTTATTAACTTAGGACTATAAGTGAGACGTGGGAGATTTTTCCATATTTGATTTATCTTTTTGATAATGCAGGCTCAGCAGCAGAAGATCTTTAATGCTGCTTTACAGAAGCAGAACAATCTAAGTTATGGGAGAAGTATGTATATAAGTAATGATGGCCTTCCAGAACCAAGAAATGAAATGTTTTTAAAGCAAAACCTTGAAGAAGAGGAGGAGCATGAAGATGAGGTATTCCAGAAATGATTCTTTATTTGAATACGCAAGTTGTTCCCAGACTAATGCCGAGGTGACACAGTCCTGAAAGAGGAGACGCTGAAACTTGTTAATTATTTTTCAGATGCAGGGAAACAGGATCCAAAGAGTTAGTTGGCCTCACTTAAAGAACTTGCCGTAGTCCGGTGGAATGTCTAGGCTTTTTTTTTGGACAACTGTTTCTAGACTGCCTCACCCCAGTTTTAAAGACAGTTTGCATTGGAAAAGGGGCTGAGGAAGAAACGGCACAACTATTTAAGTAAAACAAGTATAATGCATGGTTAACACATGCATGAGAACACAGTGGCAGAATGAACGGTTCTATTTTAGTCCATAGGTGGAAGATCACATTTTGGAATGCTCTGTGTTAAAAACTCTCTACAACTGGAAAATCAGCATGGCAAGCAGAAAAAGGAATATAGCTGTTCCTCCTGCTGTACTGACTTTCTCTTTTGCATGGACATTTTTAACATTCTGGAATCCACCACTTGCTGTCTGATGCAATGCAAACTGTTCTGTCAATGTAGGGCTCTGACACCTCATTTTTTTCCATGTGTGAACCAGTTATGTAATCCTGCAGTTACATAACTTCTTAAACTGTTCTTTAGATCCTAGTCATTGTTGTCACCTACAGTAAAACAGCAGAAAATACTTAAGAATAGCATTATTTTTCTGTCTGATGCTATAATGTTACAAATGTTTGTAAACATGAAAAGAATAGACAGATCATATTCTAGGCTATGCTTGCACCAGAAACTTGTACACAGTTCTGTAAATTGTGATGTGATGTGAAGAAGTGCATTCATGGTAAGCCCAGAGGAGTTGTCATGTTAGTTTGTTACAGCAAAAAGTAATAGTCTTTAAGGTGCCACATGACTCCTAACATGAAACAAAACTTGTTAGTCTTTAAAGTGGCACAAGTCTCCTTTTCACTTTTCAAGGAGATCTGAAAGCAGATGTGGTGGGGGGAAGGGAACAATACATTTCAGATACCAGCACACATTATGCTTTTGATTGCTACTATCTTTATTTCCTTTTCTGTTTATGAACAGTCCAGAATGTTTATAAAATTGACATAGTTACCTTCTAATGTGTCCTCATCAATGTTTTTTTAAAGAAATGCTTTCATCACATTTCCTGTTTCTTTCTTGCCTTCTTCATAAAGTGTTACCACCAGTCTCATTATTTATATCCCATTTGCTACAGCAGCTGGATAACTGCTTATACAGAGGTGCTCTGTCCAACTTACTGATCTGAATTTGTAGCACCAGTTTGGGTTGCAATGCAGTATTATAGCTGGCTGTTTTTCCCCCTCTTTCCCACAGGTTTTGACAGCTCATGATCTGGTAGATTTTTCTCCCGTGTACAGATGCTTGCATATTTATTCAGTTCTGGTATGTACATAGCTCTTAATTTGTTTTGTTTGATAGTCAGTCTTTTCTGTGGGAAAACTATCTATGAATTTCCAAAGACTTTGCATATCCCTAATAAAACCCATCCATGTTCTAAAAAAATATTCAAGGGTGCTTCTTCTTTGCCAGCCATGTTTTAAGATCTGAAGTCTGTGTTCTATATTCATGAATACTTGTACATCCATTACCTTCATGGGGCTTTACAAACAGGTACTTGATTGGATTTTATAAGAAGATGGCCAAAGTGCACTTTCATTAAAGTGTTGATAATTTTCAAAGAACAAACAGAACCTGAGTCAAGGTTCTTCTGTTGCTTTAAAATCTTTTACGTAAAGAATAGCAAGAGCAGCATCCTGCCAAAGTTAAAAGTGCTCAAGTCTAGATGCAGCCTTGGAAAGTGACTTAAACTTGTGCTTAATGAGCAGTTCAACACTTCTGGGCAGCATCCTAAAATCTTGTTCATGTAAGTAAGTCTTACCTGTGTGCAAGTAAACTCACAGGTCTGGCTGATACAGAAAAGGAACTGAACAGCTCAATGGCAAAATGGGAGCTCAAGTAAAGGTTTCAAAAGATAAAATTGTACATAGAGATTAGGTAGAGATTACAATACTGTTGCTAGGAGTTCAGCGGATGGAAGCATGATGCTTCAATAAACTCTGGTACGTTCACAGGAAGAACATGTTTTTCTATAGTGAAGGTTAATTTTGCTGGGATGATAAGGAAACATTTAAAAACGTTTAAAAAAATTAGTTTACTTTGACACTTGGAGATTATGATTAAAAACAAATAATCTCGTTTACAAAACAGCTAGTAGCAGCTGGATTTCACTGCCTTCTCAAGCTGGTTTTCTGCGGTTCACCTGGTTTAGTATTGGTGTTAGTCCTATGCTGACCCATCTTAAACAGCCCTTGGTTGTCTATTATTAGGACAGAGCAGCCACTGGGGCTAGCATCCATGTTTGGAACTACAGTGGAAGTGCTTGGAAATGTAATGCCTGATGTGCAGGGCTTTTTTTCCTGGGAAAAGAGGTGGTGGAACTCAGTGGGTTGCCCTAGGAGAAAATGGTCACATGGCTGGTGGCCCTGCCCCCTGATCTCCAGACAAAGGGGAGTTGAGATTGCCCTCCGCACCGCCGAGCGGCGCGGAGGGCAATCTCAACTCCCCTCTGTCTGGAGATCAGGGGGCAGGGCCACCAGCCATGTGACCATTTTCAAGAGGTTCCGGAACTCCGTTCCACCGCGTTCCTGCTGAAAAAAAGCCCTGCTGACGTGTATAGAAAATTAGGTAGCAAGGGACCCTGCTTGGTCAGCAGGGGACCTTGGTCAGCAGACAGTCTGCTCAGGGCCCGAGCGGCAATAGCAGCCACCCCATTCCTCAAGCCCTTTTCTTCTTCCATGAACGTTTCCTTCACTTTCCCCCACTGTCCTTAACTATATTTCAGTGTTATATCTGAGCAATATTGAGCATGGTCAGTGCTAATCAGGGTGCACTTCCAACCTAGGGTTTGAAATTCTGGTTTCAAATCCTGTGTTACAAACACTCTTGACAAATGTGGTTAACTCTCAGGTGGGCCTTAATGGTGAAACTTGGGTCAGGATAACAAGGGTATGATGGGAGAACATGCATGTAAGAACGGAAACCTGAGTGAGAGAACACATAATTCAGAGTTTCTATTTCAATAATGATTTTAAAATAAAATCTTCAGACTGTGACTGTGAGGCTGTGCTTTCCCGCAATGAAAAGATAAATTCAGAGAGTAAGTGAGAGCCTCTTTTTTGTGTTAAAAAGAGCATTTGTCCTTTTAATACCATAAATATTCTTAGTCGATACATACCATTTTCCTTGAATTATCCTGTAGTGATTATAATGACAATTTAAACAACCACCTCTTACCCTTGCCAGAAAATTGGAAAATTTTATGTAGTGTGCATACAAATGGTTTAATGTGCTGAATATCAGATTAATAGGAAGTACTATTGTTACCTTGATATGATGTGAGCTGCTAGCAAAGACAATAGACTTGCATTTTTAATCCTATTTTAGTTCTGCATCAAGGAGAACATCCATGTATACTGTTGAGATGTTTTTCATGTTTGCATTTTTCCCTGCTATATACTTTTTTGCTCTAGGTTTACTCATTAATGGAAAATGAAATAAGTAAACTAACCACAACAGGTGTAAAACTTGAACTTAGGCAATTCAGATTTAAAAAAATTTTTTTTTGCTTATATCAGTATATAGATGATTCAGTTTTGGTGTGGTTTTAAGCTGACAGATGGTTCTTTCTGAATGAATCATGTTGGTGAAAAAATGGGTCCAACACTCCAAGTTCTTTATAACTTTATAAAATATTTTTGTATAGATAATATATTCCATGCTTATCGAAGTGGCACAAACTAGTTCCACTTCACTATTCTAAAAAAGTACTTTTGAAAGGTTTGCTTCCCGCCTGTTTCTGAAAGATTAATGAGATTTCTCTCGTTTTGTAAAGAATGTTAAATTAATTGCTGCAACGTTTGTCATATAGGAAGCAAAAGACATGGAAGGACATTACTGAAACTGTTCTGAATCATCTTTAACTTACAGTGCGTTTACTGTACAATCCTAAGGGAAGGTGTGGAAGATGCCCAGGGAGAGAACTAAGTCTTGCGCGGGCATAAATGGCACTTATGTGGGCGTAATGTCCCCTCCGCTGGAAACCATCCAAGGTGCACTACTGCAGATGAGTTGCCGCTGGTGGGCATGCTTGGTGGCCCAGCGGAGGTGTAAGTGCAGCACAAGGTTCTGCACGGGTGGTGGAGGGGGCAGGGTGGGGGGCAGGCTGCAAGTTATTCGGCTTCCAAAGCCACTCTAGGCCTGGAAACGCCCCTGCAGCGGCGGAAAGTTATGCCACAAAAAAGAAGGCATAGCCCATAGGCGCTCATTGAGCAGGAAAACTCGGGTCATCCTCCTGGCCCCTGGCCCCGCCCACATGGCTGAATGGGGCATAGGATGGCAACTACCACGGGGACCAATCCGCGTGTGCTACTGGAGTGGGCAAGCCTCTTTCTCGCACCAGTCGGCTGCACATGCACCTTACATAACCTCCAGCTGCACCGCTCATGAACTGAGGGGAGTGAGTGATGGCTGGAGGCTCTGCCCGGCAGTCTCCTGCTGTGGGGACTTTGTGTGCAAGGCAGGAGAGTAGGTACATACGGTGGCAGGTCACGAGTGCACTGAGGGGACTTAGCGGAAAATTGGGAGCACTTTGTACTTGCTCAAGGGATGAAGACCAAGATCCAGAATGTCTGACTAACAACTACTGCCCAAGTCCCCTTGCAGGTTATCTGACTCTGGAGTCCCAGCTCTGGAAGGGGCAAGGGAGCACTGACGGGTAAGAAGGAGGTGGGGCAGCAGCTACCCTGGCTCACTGATTTGTGCCAGCTGCCCTCCTCTCCTGAACCCTCCCAAATGCCAGCCTCTGAAGGGGGGGGTGCCATTTGGGGGCTCTGTTTAGACTTCCTCAGCTGAGGCCCCTCCCGGCAGAGCAGGAAGTGCAGCCTCAGGTCAGGTTGACAGTGTGTTCGTAACTCCCTGTTGATGGAGGGCAGGACAAGGGATGGATTTTGCAGCACTGACTGCTGCACAAACTGCCTTTGCTCCCTTTCCAGCCGAGGAACATTGGTAGAAAACAGTCTGGTTAATAAAATGTGTTGAAAAACAACAAACTGCCTGTCTGTTTCCTTGCTTCTTGACGATGACAGTAGCCCCCCCCCCAACTCCCCGTCGAGATGTCTTTTCACACATCCCCACAAATGTTTCCTGGCTCAGGGCTGAGTTAAATGAGGTGGTCTCTGCTGCCAGAAGGAGCAGGTGTCAAGTGGTGCCTTGGGGCCCCCTCCAGCTTCCCTGCCCCCTTCCCCCCTGTAACTTCAGGCAGTGGGGTAAGAATTGAAGTGTGGCCCATGTATGTCTAGCCCGGGGGGGGGGAACCACGTAGGACTTTCATTTTCTGACAGACTGAGCTGCTGGCATCTGATAAGTCAGGCAGATGACTGCTGCATGCAGGGAAAGAGGAATGGTTGCTACCGGGAGGTCGGGGATGTGGAGTGACATCTTGGGATCTCCGGGGCTCCTCTTCTGGGAGGATGGGCCTCCTTTTTGCTGTTTGTGGAGGCAGGAATGGGCTTGGAAAATCTGGTGCAGGGAGGGTATGGACAATGGCTCTTGGAGCAGTTTCTCTGCTCCTGCAGGCCGTCAGTCCACTCTGGCATCACCCCAGGACTGGAGCATGGCTCTTGTGGTCCAACCCACATTCTTGCATCTTTGTGATGCAGTGGTGTGTTCAAATGGTGCTGCCTCAAGTCTGTGGGTGCTTTCACTCCCATCACCTCCAATAGGCCTTCTGGCCTCTCACGTGGTTTCCAGTGCACATTCCTGTCACTCATGGAAGAACCAGCCCCCCGACCTGCCTGGTTGGGGGGGGATCCCATGTGCTACAGGCTGCGAGTGTGACCCTCGCAGTCTCCTGCCGCCTTTCTGGTCCCATTTTTCAGTGAGGGGGAACCTGTTTCTTGCAGTCGTGGCAGTGGCAGGGGGATTTGCAGGCACGTGGAGCTGCAGCCACCAGCCTGGCCCTCATCAAAAATGGGAGTTGGACAGGCGAGAGGGTGGGTGCCTGATCTGCACCTTCAGTGTTACCTCTGTCCCCCCCAGCAGGGATACCTACTCCCTGATGTGGGGGTGTTGGTGGGCAGCGGGGACCACGGCCTCTCCATTGGCTGTGCCCCTTGCCTGCCATTGGCTGGTGTGGGTGGGGTTGTCAGGAGAATGGTGGGTGGGTGCTCTTGGCAGCTACCTTGTCTTGCCAAGCTCTCAAGCCAGCGTGGCTCTCCTGCAGAAGTCCATAGGGAGTAGTGGAGCGGTGCCGCTTTTACATCCATGCGCTGACTCAGGGCTTAAGATTGCACTGCTCAAGAATATGTTTCAGAGTATTACAGTTCCGCAATTAAAATAAAGGCTATTTTTTCATTCTCAGATTAGGAAATGGGGGAAGATAGGGATTGAGTATTTAGGTAAAATTGCACATCTGCGTTCAGGGCTTTTTTTCTGGGAAAAGAGGTGGTGGAACTCAATGGGTTGCCCTCAGAGAAAATGGTCACATGGCTGGTGGCCCCGCTTCCTTATCTCCAGACAGAGGCGAGTTTAGATTGCCCTCTGTCTGGAGATCAGGGGGTGGGGCCACCAGCCATGTGACCATTTTCAAGAGGTTCCAGAACTCCGTTCCCCCTGAAAAAAAGCCCTGTCTGCGTTGCTCTTAAACTAGACTTGCAATAGTGTTGTGAACTCAGTCTGAAGGGGTGAGTTGGTAGGAAGGCAGATGTATATATCTTTTATTTCATTTATATGCCCCCTTTCCCCCTCAATGAGGACCGAAAGCAGCTTACATTGTTTCCCTCTCTATTTTATCCTCACAACAACCCTATGTGGTAGGTTAGTCCGAATGTGTGACTGGCTCAAGGTCACCCAGCAAGCTTCCATGGCAGGGTGGGAATTCGAACCTGGTTCTCCCAGGTCCTAGTCCAATATTCTAACCACTACACCAAACTAATTTTATTCGGCTAACTTTCTAAATAATTGTAATATGAACATAGAACAAATTTTTCAGTGATTTTTATCTCAACCATAACATGCATAAATAAAGGCAAAATATTTCTGTTTGAATGATGGTACTGTACATTTAGTGTTGTAACTAAACTGCAGTACAGTTTACTTAATTGTAATATTTGTACCTCAGCTTTAGTTTTGCCTCTTGTCAATCAATGACAGTTTTATACTTTGTTAGTTCTCAGTAGTAGCCTTTGCAAACTAAACTTATCCACCTCCTCATCTGCATAACCATGCCTTCCATTTCCTTTCTCTGTGTCTAATGTGAAGGGATTAGGCTGTAATGGGGATTGGCTTAGATCTAGTTCAGGGTTGGGTAACAAGATGCTGTGGATCATATTCAACCTCAAAGGCTGTACTGGATATCCCAGTGATTCCATTGGTTGCTAGTTCATGTACTTGTAGAAAGAAGTATAACAATTCTATAGAACCAAAAGAAGGGAGTAAATACCAAGGAAACCTCTTATAGTTTGTTCCCTTTGCCACCCTTCCCCCATGCCTTTAGCTCTGTTAGTGCAGCCATTTTTGGAGCACTGATATTTATTGCAAGTTACTTCAAATCTCTTCTTTCTTGTGAATCTGTAAACCACGGCTTTCTGTGCCAAATTGTTCCACTCTCATTCTGACTTATTGTGACAAGAGAGTGTCTATTTGTGTATGAGTGAACAGGACTTTGTGTAAGTCTTGTTGAACAAATGCAAAGTTTGCTGTGATAGGAGTAAAAATAGGTATGTTGTGTGTGTTTTAACTTAGTGAAAATGTCCTAAATTTTGTTTATGTGCTTTATTTCCTTTAGAGTGATGCAGAGACATTTGAAAACTACTACAGAAAACAGAGAAGGAAACAAGCAAGACTAGTATTACAGCCACAATCAAACATGGTACTTGATTTTTTAAAAAACAAACCAAACATGCATGACCACAGGACTAGTCTGTCTTGAAATTTTGCAAGAATATGTAACTTCACTGTTGAAATATGTGTTCTTTTCTTAAAGCATGAAACAGTAGAAGGCTACAGAAGATATTTCAGTCAAATTGTAGGGTAAGTTCCCAGATAACTAGCTGTTGTTCTTCTGTCATAGTTTTAAATGTCAGAGGCTTTTCCTCATTGTATTGCATAGCTGTTCAGCATTTGAAGTGTTGACTTGCAGGGGTGTTACTGCGTTTATGACAAACCATCGATTGCTGCCCTATTTTTTTTAATTAATTTTTTTTATAACTATAAACTATTAAACTATATACAATCAAGAATTTTCAGTCATACAAGGTTAATGTTAAAATCCGTTAATAAATACATACATCAGAATTAATAAACACATAACATGTCATAATAAGTAACAACTGAATGCATACTAGAGCAATTTAGAGGGTTATATCTGAGCATATATCTGAACAAATAAATGGAGAAAGTACTTGTAAATTCTAACATATTAAATTGACAGATTACTTATATATTTGCATATGTATGAAAGAGTTTAAGACCAGGTAAGGAACTATTATTTTCGAGGTATTCAAAGAAAGGAAACCATTTCTCAATAAAGTTGGTTGTTCTTGGAAAATTTTCTATTTGGTAAATTTTATCATATAGCTTTTCTGATATATAATGGTCCCAGATTTTTTTTGTGCCAGTTGTCAATTGAGGGTGTAGACTTAGATTTCCAATAGGTAGCTATTGCGCTCTTTGTGGCTACTAGTAGGGTGGCTATTAGGTCTCTTCTTATTGTTGAAATTTGGTCTTGGCATTTGTCCCATTGGTTCAATAGAATAATTTCTGGCATCAGGGGAATTGCTGCCCTATTAAAAACATTTTCAAACGTTGCAAAATGCAAGGAAGAAAGGTGAGATGCCATGAATGACTTGTGCTTTCCTCTCATAATCTATATCATAGCAAAAGCTGTTTTGAAAGTAAACTGGATTTACCAAAGCAATGGGTTTTGTTGTGTCAAGGATATTCATGACTTACAGTGCAATCTTAAGCAGAGTTACTCTAAGCCCATTGATTTCAGTTGGCTTAGAGTAGAGGAACTTTGCTTAGGTTGCATTATTAGTATGGCTATCTTCTTTTTTTCTTTTTCTGTGGGTCATTTGGGAATAGTTTACCGCATTTCTAAGTGATACATTATATGGGAGAAAAGCATACTGCAACTTTGCAAATGCTGCCACAACAACAACAACAACAACAATTGTTGTTGTTGTTATATTTCTAATCTGCTCTCCCCATGAATGGGCTCTGAGTGGAATACAACATATATAAAATACATACACATATTACTTTAAAACCAGAGAAAAACTTCAATAAATATATAATACATTAACAGTGCACTCCTAAGCAGAGTTACTCCAGTCTAAACCTATTGAAATCAATGGACATAGAGTGGAGTAACTTTGCTTAGGATCGAACTGTAAAATAAGTAAATCAAATATAAAAAATCACTTAGTATTCAACTGAAGACTCAAGGGTAGAGTACTTTGGCATGCATGCAGCAACTGTGATACTTGTAATATAAACCTGCCCATATTTCTCTCCTTCAAATTAATGTACAGTATACATTGTTGTACTATAATTTGGGATATAAGAAATGTATTCCCCCTTTTGTGGTCATGAGCAGTGACAGTCAAGCTCCTATATTAGTGCTACTGTAGCTCAGATACACATTTCTAAGTCAAATGGCAGAATATGATAGAACTAGTTTACAAACTCTAGTAGTAAAAGCAAAAAAAAAGGGGGAGATTCTAATTTTCTTCTGTGGTGTTTGGCTGTAGTTCAGCTCTGTAGCAAGCAATATGGCTTAAAGTAAGAATATTATTTTTTATTTAATAAAATGTTTATACTCCACTTTGCCTTGTTGTGCAGGGTGTCTTACAAGCCACATTTTAAAACATACAAAATACAATTAAACTCCAGATAATTTCTTCCTGCCTAAAAATGCTTGCAGCCTACACCCATTAGCAAATAATATGGGCAAGATTGTTATATACTTTACAAGAGAACAACAGTTATTTCACTGTTAAATCTATTGTGTGTGTGTGTCAGTTTTTTTGTAGTGGAAGATCACATTTTACATGTAACTCAAGGACTGATAACGAGAGCTTACACTGATGAACTTTGGAACATGGCACTTTCCAAGATTATTGCTGTCCTTAGAACTCATTCGGTAGGTGGCCAGGCCTTTTGCCTACATCCTTTCAGTTCATTTACTTCAGGAACTTCTCTATGTATTTTAAAGAAGAGTAAAATGTCAAGATGAGGGGGGAAAGTCTATCTGTGAGGGGTTTTTGTAATTACAAATTACTCAGATTTGGAGAAGACCTTGCCAAGCTTTTGTTTATCCCAGCAGTATCAGGCTGTGAGCCACAACCATGAGCTATCTGCATAATCCTCTACTGATTTACAACTCCCTGGCTCTTCCAAACTGGGCTGTTAGTCTGGTAGAATATGCAGAGTTAATCTGCTGTTATTATTGCAATTGGTCCTAATTAGTTTCAACTGACCTTCATTAGATCAGATTGAATTAGTTTAGCACTGAAAGCCCACCAGGAAGTAATTCCTAATTATCATTCCAAAAACCCTGTTTCCAAAATAAACTTCCCCAGCAAAACCTTTAGAGCTGCCCTTTGGTACTTCCCAGCATTACATCTAGTTTGCAAGTGTTCCATTTCAAGCTACTTGAAACTGGGCCAGTGTTGTGAATTTACTACCAGCTACATTTTGTTGAGGGATTTTTAACCAGTATAATGTCACACTTTATAGTGTAAAATTATTTTTGTTTAACCTGCCCCATTGACAATTGCATGAAAAAGAATAGGATAGCTAGGATTGCTTGTAGCTGAAAATTTTAAAATTTCCACTCTCTAAAACTAAGTATGGCATATTATTTATTGTGCTTAAAACTGTTCATGTACATCCACATAAAGGATACCATGAAAATAACCATTCACACAGTTAAAATTGCATATTTCCGTTTCTGCTTATTGCAAGTACCAACTTCATGGCAAAATCAACAGCTGCCTGAACACGGGCATTCTTGATGGTGGCCCCCACTTTATGTAATGGTTTACCTGAGGAGGTTAGGAAAGCTCCATTCTCCTGGCCTTCTGTAAACAATGCAAAATTGAATTGTTCAAGAGAGCTTTTTGCTCAGATGGAAGGGCTGTACTGTAAGGAACTGGTCTCAAGAGATCCAACAGTAAAAGAATAAGGAGGGACCACAGACTTCACTACTATTGCTATAAACAGTGAGGGACCATATGTTCCTACTAGGTTAGGGTTGCTGGTCCCCAGTGGGAGCAGGGGATCCCCCGCTCTCAGCCTCCACCCCCTGCCGCCACTCACCTGGTCAGCGGAGGAAAAAGGCAAGTGGGCACAGGTTCCAGGAGCACTCTTGTGCTTTGTTCCAGGCCGATTTGGGCCCCAAATGGGCCAGTTCTTTAAAAATTGACCTGGAGCAAAGCATGGGGGCACTTCTAGGGCCTGTACAATGACATCTTTCCTGGAAGTGATATCATTGCATTACCGTTGGGAGTGAGTGCATGCTTTGTGCACGTGCAAAGATCTATTCAAAGTAAGTACTGGGTCACACACCCCCTCTGGCTGGGAGGGTAAAGGGACCTGGCAACACTATACTGGGTAATTCCTGTGTTATTCAATATATGTCATGGAATTTACTTATGTTCTGTTTCAGCATTGTTAAATCTTCCTTCCTTCCTTGCAAAATTGCATGTATATATCCATTACATGTATATTGAAATGTGTTTAATGTTGACATTACTGACTCACAGGTTTTATCCATCTTGAGTCTCAGTGAGAAAGGCGGCCTATAAATGATGTAAATAAAAATCTACAGGGAAAACTGGAAGCAGTTATGGGAGTTCTGCTCTCCTTCCACCCTGCTTTCATCTACTGCTTTGTTAGGAGGAGAGATTGAGACACAACACATAAAGAAGTCTGTTTTTCTGCTGCACAGACCATTATTGCAAGGGCACATGACTGCGATCCGCTCCCATTCAACTTAGAGAGTGAACAGTTGGAAGTCTTATAGAGGGGTCATGGTGATGAGGTTTGGCTCTCTTCATCTCTTTCTCACCCTGCTCTCAATATTGACTTGTTGATAAGATTAGTTGCTCTCTAGGAAACTAGATAGTAAGTCATCAGAACTGAAAATATACTTGCTGTTTTGTTAATTTTTTTTAAAATGTGATTTTAATTTTCAGTCCTATTGCACTGATCCTGATCTTGTTTTGGAGCTGAAGAATCTGATTGTTGTGTTTGCTGATACCTTGCAGGTTGGTAGTGTTTAACTATGGAATTAAACTATTAAGTTTTAAATAAGCTGGGCAACAAAGAGATTCCAAATGGAACTCCAAGGCCATATTTCAGTGAGTTCAAATGCATGTCTCAAGAACAAAATGAGGAATATATGCTTTAAGACAATATAATTTGGCAGACTACATGTTTAGCTATATCCTGAAGATGGTTAGAGTGTACAGCTAAAACAGAAATGTGTGGTATGCATGTGTTTTAACACATGTACTGTACTGATATGGTTATCAGGGAGCCATTATTAGCAAAAACTTTCTATTTAACATAGTCTTTATGGCAAATCCAGGTTAACTTCTGTATTATATTTATTTATGTTATATTTATATTTTATTTACTTTATAGCCTACTTCTCTTCCCCAATGGGAACCCAAAGTGGCTCACATCGTTATCGTCTCCTTCATGTTAGACAGAGAGGGTGGGACTAGCCCATCACCCAGTCAGCTTCCATGGCAGAGTGGGGATTTTGAACCTGAGCTTCCCAAATCTTAGTCCAACACTCTAACCACTAAACAACACTGGATTTCATAATCCTTTATGTGAAATGTTGTTGCACACTTCTGTGTTATGCGTTCCTCTTAAAATACTAGCTTTATTCTTTAGTTGGTTCCAAAAAACGTTGAACTAAAGGTAATAATTCTATTTTTTGTAATAATTGTAAAAAGGGTGTCCCAGATACAGCACTAGACAAGGGGGATTGGTAAAGTAGGAACAAATTTTGAGGTAATTTCTACATCCCCAGAGTACACAAGTCTTGAAAAAGCAAACTAGTTTAAGAGCTCTGGAATTACAAGAGAAAGTTAAAATGGAATCACAGCAAGATAGATTCAAGGAAAAGAAGTTGGAGTGTGAGCAGGAACAATAGATTGCTCACAACTGGAGTATGAGAGAGAGCAACAGATTTTATTTTATTTATTTATTTATTTCAAATTTCTATTCCGCCCTCCCTGTGAGCAAGCTCAAGGCAGATAACAACATATTAAAATACAATAAAAATTCATCTACATTAAAACAGCAGTGTATTTCTATTAATACACATTTAAAACAGGATGGTGGACAGCCTTCATAGGGACGGTTAAGATTTTATACACCCCTTTTTTCAGGCCAGTGGAGGCCCAGCCTCAGCCATATGTCTGGTGGAACAACTCTGTCTTGCAGGCCCGGCAGAAGGATAGTAGGTCCTGCCGGGCCCTGATCTCAGCATACAGAGCATTCCACCAGGTGGGAGCCAGGACTGAAAAGGCCCTGGCTCTAGTTGAAGCTAGGTGGGCCTCCTTGGGGCCAGGGACCACCAACAGCTGTTTGTCCCCTGATCAGAGTGTCCTCCAGGGAATATATGGGGAGAGACAGTCCCGTAGACACGCTGGTCCCAGTCCACACAGGGTCTTATAGGTCAATACCAGAACCTTGAATCTGATCCGGTACTCCATTGGCAACCAATGCAGCTTGCATAAGAACGGTGTTATATGCGCCTTATTTGGCACTCTCGTAATAACATGCGCCGCTGCATTTTGTACCAGCTGTAATCTCTGGGTCAGGCTCAAGGGCAGCCCCACATAGAGCGAATTACAGTAATCTAGCCTAGAGATGACCGTTGCTTGGATCATTTAGTTAAGTCACGGGTTGACAGGTAAGGGACAAGTTACCTGGTCTGCCGCAGATAGAAAAAAGAGGACCTGACAACTGCTGTGACCTACGCCTCCATTTTCAGGGAGGCACCCAAGATCACCTCCAGGCTTTTAACCCTCGGAACTGGCACTAACGGTGCCCCATCGAGGGCTGGGAGCCGGAGTCCCAAACCTAATCCCCCATGGCTCAAGTACAGGACCTCCGTCTTCGTCGGGTTCAGTTTCAGCTAACTCTGCCTCAACCAACCAGTCACGGCTGCAAAAGCATGTTCCAGGACATCTGGGGCTGAGTCGGGCTGGCTGTCCATCATCAGATACAACTGTGTGTCATCTGCATATTGATGACACCCAAGTCCAAAACTTCGCACCAACTGAGCAAGGGGGCGCATGTAGATGTTAAACAATAATGGGGAGAGTATTGCTCCTTGTGGGACCCCACACACCAAAGGGTGGCAGGATGACAATTTCTCCCCAATTGTCTTCCTCTGTCCCTGACCATGGAGAAAAGAGACAAGCCACTTCAAGGCAGTCCCTTGTAATCCCCCCCATCGGCAAGGCTGTGAGTCAAAAGATCGTAATTGACTGTATTGAACACTGCCGACAGATCCAATAATATCAGCAGCTCCGAGCCGCCTCGATTCAGATGTCTATGAAGATCGTCTGTGAGGGTGACCAGCAATGTCTCCGTCCCATGTCCTGGACGGAACCCAGACTGGAAGGGGTCTAGGGCTGAGACATACTTCAGGAAGCCCTGCAGCTGTCCACCACCACCTGCTCAATCATCTTTCCCAGATAAAAACAGAAGCAGAGAAACTTAGGGCCAAACTACAAGTGACAAATGACACAGGTTGGACACTTGTCAGCTTCCCTCAAGTTTTGATGGGAAATGTAGGCAGCTTGGCGGAATGTTGGGCAAGTGACCGTTGAAAAGTCTATTGGACAGCAGTCAACCAAGCTGCAAGACCAGGCTGCCTACATCTCCCATCAAAACTTGGGGGAAGCTAACAAGTGTCCAACCTGTGTCATTTGTAACTTGGCCCTTAGACAGAAGGAAATAAGACACAGAACTGAGGCAGAGAAATTTAATTTTGAGAAGGAAAGACTATAAGGATATTTTGTCAGAAAAATAGCTTGAACAAGAGAATTAGAGGAGAGGATCTCAATCCTCCAAGGGTGATGCCTAAAGATTTTACTTCATGGAAGATCCCCAGATCTTTCTAGCTTCTTTTGAGAAAGCTGCCCAAAATTGGGACATTCCTGTGACACAAATATATACTAACAAGCCTTATTTACCTAGCTGAGGTAAATGAAAGTTTTCCCTCAGACAAAGATGTAAAATATGAAGATTTTGAACAGGCAGTATATGACAGGTTCAAGTTAGAGCCTGATCATTTCAGAAAGAGATTCAGAACTTTACAACCCCAGCCTGGGAAGTCATATGTAACCTTTGGGGCAAAGCTGGGAGATCTGTTTTAACAAATGAATTACCTTAGCCAAAGCTGATACAACAGAGAAAGTAAGGGATCTGATGATATTTGACCAATTCTCATTCCAACTTCTCTAGAGTATCAAAATTCTTGTCAAGGACAAGTAACTTCAGAACATTGCACAAACAGCTGAGTGGGGAGACAGACTGATGACTAACAGGAAAGGATTTGGCAAGGGGATAAGAAAACCATGTTCTTTTAAACCAGTTTTCAAACCTGAGTACAGGAGGGAGGAAGAAAGAAAAGGGGAATATGTGAACAACCATTTCACCAGGGGACTGCTCACTCCAGCAAAAAGGCGGGAAACCAGACTGGGTGTGGGAGACAGAACGCATTCTGTGTGTGTGTGTGGGGGGGGGGAGTGTCTTACAACACCACCTGCAATGATTTTTGTTTATTTTAAACCTTGCCTTAGAATTTTGGACCTTTATTTCAGCTCCTCCTTACATTTCCTTAAACTTTCACCTCAGGTGGATCCTAGTTATAACCAACGCTCCTTTTATTTCTACTCACACAGAGCTTTAGGTGTTCTCAACTTTACCCAGGCTTATACCTCAAGAACACCTTTCATCTGGAGTTTGAATCCCACTGCTAACTCCATCTGTGGCATTTTGGTGTGTGGCGCTTATGTGACCTGTATATTACTGCTTCCCAAAAGATTTTTGCTGCCACCAAAGGCTTTTGCTATACATCTTTTTAAGTGGTATTATAGGAAGGCTTATTATAGATGGCAATGTGACAAAATGGTCAGCATGTGAAGGTGGTTGTGAGGTAAAAAAGGGATCTTTTTTGCTTAACCAAAAATAGAATTTATTTATAAGTACATAAGTGTGATAGTTGCAGTGTTTTGATAAGCATATTGGTTTCAGAATAGTACATAAGCTTGGTGGTTTCAAAAAAGTTATGTTCACAGACCCAGTCACAAAAATTAATTTTCCACACAGATCTTGACTAATAGAATAAACTCTTTCTCATCCATGCAGAAAAACAGATTTACTCAGGCTTTTCCACACAACTTGCCTGACCTAAATAGAATAGCCTTTCTCTGACACAGGTGCACTCATAGTTTGCGTGACTTAGACATAATTTTTCCACACAGGGTCACTAAATTTGACAGAATGAACCCCTTTCAGGTTTTCACACAGTTTGCTCTCTGAGATAAACAAACACTGAAAATCTTTCCCTCCATTCTTAGACTAAAATGGCGCAGCTGACTCGAATCACCCACCCAGCTCCTCTCCTTATTTTTCAAAGGCTGCACAGGCCTGCAAATCTTACAGTAACAAATATTTTAAAAATGCGTATCAGTCCAGCAGAAATAAAACACACACTCATTTACATGCAAAACATTACAAAACTATATTATGATGTGTGGTTCAAAGAAAGCATGCCATCATTGTCTTTTAACTTGCTAGCTGAACTACCTTTCTTAGAGTTCCTTGGGTGAAAGGCATAACAGAACCATAATTTTGAAATTGGTTTAAATCTGTAGCTAGTAGTTACATAAGCTAAATACCTCCTGAAAATCTTGGGCTCCTTTTTCCACTGCCTTCACTGGGGAAAGAGACAAATGCAAATAAATCCCTTCTTCCATCAATAACTTCTTCCCTTGGTTGACGCAAGCAAGGAAAAAGTAGGAGAGGTGTATCATCTACATCAGCTTTATAGAAACCTAGTGGAATGCTCATTAGAGTTGAGGGGGGATGCAGGAATGTGAAAAGACAGCCCATATGCCCCCCTTCCATTTCAACTTTAACACACATTTGCAGCCTTTTACTTTGTCCTTTAGGACATAGGAACTTAGCCCCACCCCCCATGACTGCAAAGGTTTCATCTACATAGGCTGCCTAATAGACACTGTTTGCTAAATGACATTAAAATGTGACAAAGAGGCAGTTAGTTTAAAATACTTACTTTTTCCTATCAAATTCTATGACTTCAGAGTAGTTCATAAAAAGATATAAAAATCATCTGTTGTGCTTGTGATAGAGAACGTTCATCGCAATGAGAGCATGTTTTGGGGAAAGAGAAAGATGGAGAAATTTGTATATTTAGAATAAGACAGGAAGGTAAACTCTGACTCAGAAACTGGCTGTGATAGAAGCTGCCACCATTTGCCTTCTATGTTTCTACCCCCAAAAGAATCGTCTGGATTGTCTTTCTCAGCAATACCTGCCACACAGTCATAGGATCTCTCTCCATGAAATGGGAGCAATAAGATGCAGCCAGTCATCATTATGGCACATACTATGAGAGAGCGTGTTGGAAATAAGGGGCAAACATAATCTTTTCTGCTAATAAATTGACTGCAGGCCTCTGGTCTTATAATTTTGCTGTACTGTATGCTCAAGTATGGTGATAGCATCTTAAATATTCTTTATTGTATTGTTCTTTTAGGGTTATGGTTTTCCTGTGAACAGACTATTTGATCTCTTGTTTGAAATAAGAGACCAGTATAATGAAACGCTGCTTAAAAAATGGGCTGTGTTGTTCAGGTTAGTATTGTAAAATGAGAAGACTTTCAAAGTAATGTTAAATGATTTTGATTATTTTTGATAGCTACACACTAGAATATTTCAGTTTCCAGTTTTTGAGGGTCTGCTGTTTCAGGTAGATAGTTGTGTTTGTCTTCAGTAGAAGAGAAGGGAGCTTTGACTCTTGAAAAATTATACCCTGAAAAATCTTGTTGGTCTGTAAGGTACCGCTGGACTCAAATCCTGCGGAGGTGTTATTAGTATTCTAAAACAGTTTAGGGAATCTGAAGAATTAATATTGTCCGAATTACATCTCGTACAGCTCTTTGCCCTGACGTAAAAACCTTGACCTGTATGTATTCATATGGACAATATGGTTCTTTAGTTTGGTACTGGGCACATGATTCAACATCTGCAATTTTCAACTAAAAACATACATGTCCATGGCTACAATGATATGGTTAAAAGACTGTGAATTGCTTGCTGTGAAGTCTTCAGTGGTATCAGGGCAAGGCTGCAGTGTCCTTGTGTTAGCATCTCACATATACATGTGTCTAGCAAAAGCAGACAAATAGGAGAGTTACCCTAATATAAGTACATTGCTTCCAGTGGGTTTAGACTGGAGTAAGTCTGCCTATGATTGCACTGTAAGTTAGACAAAGTAAGTAATTGAACCATGAACATATGTTTGCAATGTGTTTCTACCCACTATCAAGTCCAACCCTTGCACACACCACTTTCAAACACTTAGCCCTAGTAGTATCACTGTTGTGATATTGCTGCCTTTTTATTTCTCTGCAGCCCTTCTCACCAGAAGTTCACAGTGCTTTCTTTAATTCAGCTCTGTGCACTGACAGGCAGAGTGTTAATGAGCTTTCTGTGACACCTAAAAGTCAGCATTTTTACTTTTTTAACTTTTGATTTTACCTTTCAAAGCAAGTAATAGAATAAAAATTGCTTACTTCTGGTGGTACACATACTGTTTCTGTATTGTCATGTTTACAGTGTGTTTGAGAATTTATGTTCCCCATCTTCTCATTTTATTATACAGGGATATTTTTGAAGCAGATAATTACAGTCCAATACCTGTTTCAAATGAAGAGGAATACAAAATAGTCATTAGCAAATTTCCTTTTCAAGATCCAGAACTTGATAAGGTGAGTACATTCTATTTAAGTTCCCTATAAAATGAGCTAAGGAGTATTAGAGTCAAAACAATGCGCTCTTGAGTAGTTTTTGAATCTATTTTTTCACAAGTGAATAAATTGCACTGGTTAGTCTTAGTGATTAAACTGCTTTAGGTAAACCATTGTTGTTAACTATTAAGTTTGGACACAGTATGGCAAACTCAAAAGTATTTTCTAAGAAATAAGTTATGGTTCTTTATGATGATTCTACCTTTGCTTGATCTGGGGCCTTCTCAGTCATTAGACTGACTGAGGCCTGAGGGAGGAGACTTGGAAGGCAGCTTCCACGGCCATTGTCTCAGGGGGCTTTTTGTTCCAGCTGTTCTTTTATTATTAATATTGAGGACTGTATTAAGATGGTAGTAAATTGTGACCCTCTTCATAAGAGTTTCTCTTGTGTATTAGAAAAGGGTTATAATCTCATACATTAGGGTTTTTATATTACTAATATCTGTATTTTATTCTCAGTGAGTTGCATCTTTAAAACCCCACTGAACAAAATTTTTATTCATTTTATCCTGCTGTGGCTCTCTGAACACCCGAAAAATACTCTAGAGGATTGAGGGACATGCCAGAATTATGTGAGATATCACTACAGTTGAAGAGGGGGGATTTGTGGAAACATGAAATTTGACTTCATTTGCTGAAGATATCCATATTCTGTCCAGTCTTTATTGTACAAGTGCCTTTTTGGGCTAGGGCACTCAGCTTGCCCATTAAGTAATCAAAAATATCCTTTCTCATCCAACTTCTTTTTGCATGTTTTTCCTTTAACCTGTGAAGATAGTTTCAGGTGGGTAGCTGTATTGGTTTGTAGTGGAAGAGCAAGATTCAAGTCTACTAGCACCTTAAAGACCAACAATATTTCCAGGGTATAAGCTTCCAAGAGTCAAGCTCCCTTGGTTGGTCTGACGAAAGGAGCTTTGACTCTCAAAAGCTTATATCCTGGAAATCTTGCTGTCCTTAAGGTGCTACTGGACTCAAATCTTGCTTCTTTTTTCTACATTACATTGTTAGGCATTAGAGTGATAAGGGAGTTTTTGGCACTTGATCTTTGGTGGTGGTTGGTAAAACAGTAGACAAAAATAGGATTTGATACGTGGAAAGTATCTGAAGGAAAAATCTTTTATACTGATTTTTTTTTTTTACAGAATTCAGAACATGTGGCTATGTTCTTTGTCATTTGATTAATAGCTGCAGTTCCATCTGTGGAGATATGTAAATACTATAATGTGTTTAATATGAAGAAACTATTATTAATATGTTTTGCACATCAGATTTCAGGTCTGGAACATCTGTTTCTGTGCAGAGTGAAAAACAGTAAACCAGATATGTGGCATCAAATATAGTTTAACGTTGGATAATGGTGTCCTTTTTCCCCAATCAATTTGAAATCGAATATAACATGGCATTGAATATTTTGTTTCCACAGCAGTGTTTTCCAAAGAAACTTCCAATGTCTCAGTCAGTGCCTCAAATTTATATCCAGGTTAAAGAATTCATTTATGCAAGCCTTAAGTTTTCAGAATCGCTTCATCGCAGGTAAGCATTCACAAAAGCGGTTGGTATAGCTAAGCTCAGTGCATATTAATTCAGTCTTTGTTTTCAAAACAGGCATGAGAATGAATTGTGTGTCTGGCATGATGTATGATACATAATAATGACAGAACTGCTGGGTAAAGGTTCTACAGCCTAGAACCAGCTCATGTAGCTGGTAGTCCCCATGAAAACTCCCCAGGAATGTGCGGAGCCCCTGGCGAGCTTGTGGGTTGGCTGGGATCTGTATGAAGCTCCCCAATACCGTGAAATGGCACTTCAATATACAGTTGCATCTATGATCCTGGTTCTGACCCTTATATTTGCACCACTGACTTACGGCTTGCTTTTGCTTTCAGAATTTTTTAAAAAAACAGCACTCCTCTTTGCTATGTGTGTAGAAATAATATTTTGCTCTGGAGTTTATTGATAATAATTATCCACATCCCTATTCAGAACTATCTTTATTTTTCACTGTTCAGTATCACCTTCCTTTTTAAAGCCATTCAGAATAGCAAGGAATTTAATTTCTAATAGATGGGCAAAGTACATACAAAGAGAGCTTTACATTGTTGCGTAGAAGGTTTCCGTTTTAGCTGATCTTAAAAACTTGACTTTAGCTGGGTAAAATGTATGGTTCTATTTTGCCTGCTGAGATCTGGAAGCTATTTCTACTTTGTCATCCAGCTGTGCAGTGTTGACAGTTGTAAATTAGCCTGCTTTTACACACACTGAACTAATAAGGTGTACTTACTAAGGAGTGCCTGTTGGTCTCCATATCTAAACAGGAACTAATTAACCATACAAATTACTCTTTTCTAATTATACTGCTAACAAAC
Organism: Eublepharis macularius; assembly: GCF_028583425.1. Lineage (NCBI taxonomy): Eukaryota > Metazoa > Chordata > Lepidosauria > Squamata > Eublepharidae > Eublepharis > Eublepharis macularius. Next base: position 101,210,425 of record NC_072795.1, read on the forward strand.
ATAGCTCAAATTACATGTATTAAATTTTGTCAAATTCTTAACAAACCAAGACTGAAGTGCTCTCCTGAACAATCTCCTGTGATTTCCAAAAAAGGGGGGATAGATATAATCCAGAAAGGTCTCTCTTTGTGCCTGTGGAAGTCATTTGTGTTCATAACTTTAATGCTATATGTATTTCTGCTCAGTTCCACAAGCGTACGGTAGGAATAGAAAATCCAGAGGGGCAAACACCATATAAAACTTAAAGAAGTATAATAATTTGACTAAAGAAACAGTAGTCTATATACCACTGACTTTTGGAAGGGTAGTTTAATGGACTCTGTGTCTTCCCAGCTGTATTCTTTTAGGAAATCTATAGCTGGGAGACCCAGTATGGTGTAATGGTTAGTGTTGGGAGACTCAGGTTTGAATCCTCACTCAGCCACGGAAACTCACTGGGTGACCTTGGGCCAGCCATACACTCTTAGCCTAACCCACCTCACAGGGTTGTTGTGAGAATAAAATAGAGGGAAGGAGAATTATGTAAGTTGCCTTGAGTCCCCCTTGGAGAAAAAGGTGGGGTGTAAATGCAGTAAATAAACAAACTCATGATCACTTATATGATAATGTTTGTGCTACTGTACTGAACAATGATTCCTTCATATAGAGCCCTTTAAGACCTTGACAGTAACACTGGATTGGTTGGGGTAGGGAGAGAAGGGAATCTGTTATGAGAGAGGTCTTGGAAGACCATGAAGCCTACATTGTGTACTAGTCTTTTGTCTGCAATATGGAGAATCTGTGGTGGAGGAATACTACCCTTTTTTCACCTGTAGTTATTGTTACTTGTAAAGATCTTAAAAGGTAGGCTTTGCCTTGTAACTTGTCACTTCAACATTTTCTGTGAGTTGGTCTCAAAATTTCATTTTCATGCACTAAAAGGCTAATAACCATTTTGCCCCCTGAGAATTTGTTCTCATAACAGTAATTCTTCTGGCCTGTATGACTCCCTTCACTTTCTCTTGTAAAAAGTGATTGGGAACACTGCTTTTTTCAAATATTCTCAAAGTTGGGAATGGAGCCTGTGCACATACAGTTTGTATGCACGATGTTCCATGTTCTCATATTGCGGGAACTGAGTCAGGCCAGCACATTTTTTCACACTTCCTTTCTTTGCATGCTGACATTTATCTAGACATGTTATCTATACAATGTGTACTAAATATTGCCTGTATGGAAGTAGAGGACTCAAACCCATCTGTCTGGAAGTTTGTTGCTTTGGGGTTCTGCGTGCTATCTGCTAGCTTTGGGAGGCTCCATGAGAGTGGACTTATTGTCTGTTGATTACAACCTACTTGTGCTTTATGTGTGGGAGTAGGTGTGGATAGGTTGCATGTGTTCCTATTTCACAAGCACAATATGCATTACTCTTATATATGCCTGGAATCTATAGAATGAGTATCCATTCTTTGAAACAGACAAATGTAGTCCTCCCTCTCTGACACCTGCATATGCAACATTGGAAGCGTATGCAGCGTATGCAGTGGGGGAAGCAATTTTTGCCCTTTCATTTTTCAGAGGCTGAACAGTTATTTAATGGTTTTGTTGATGATTTTAATCATGCTTTTTAACTCAAACTTTGTCTTTTAGTTCAACAGAAATAGATGATATGCTTAGAAAGTCTACAAACTTGCTGCTGACTAGAACGTTAAGCAGTTGTTTACAAAACCTCATCAAAAAGCCTCACATTGGTTTGACAGAGGTAAGTTTAGGGAGAGGCATGTCTTTTCAGGAAGTATGCTATTGGTTGTCAACGTCAGTATATTCCAGGGAACCTCATGGTTCTTCAGAAGCTTCTCAATGGCCGTTTCCACACACGTTGAATAATCCACTTTCAATACGCTTTAGTGAACATTTGTAACTGATTTTCCATGTGTGGAACAAAAAATCCACTTCTAAAGGATAACTAAAACGTATTGAAAGTGAATTATTCAATGTGTGTGGAAACGACCAATGAGTCTACTGGATGACAAACTCCCTTAATGTGTACTTTTGGTACTATTTTCTTCACCTGCCTCATGCAGGTGCATTCTTATGAGGTGCATTCTAGAATATGCACTGAATTCACAAAAGGTTATGATTAACCTCAAGAGGCCCAAGCAGTTACCATCATCCCATAGTAACAGAATGTGAAACATAGGGTGTTTCTCCTCCTGCAATATACAGATATTCTGTGACAGACACACAGAGGTTCTTTGGTAGATAAGTCAGTGTAGAATGGGTTTCCTGAAGATAGAAAACTTGAAGACAACTATCTAAATCTTCTTTATTCATTTTTGGAATGTTTGCATAAGATAGTATCATCAATAGACATTACAAATAATCTGCCTTTCCAATTGTTGTTTATGCTCTTCCATGGTTAAGTGATGTTTATACCTATGTTGTAAATGCATTTTACTTTAACTTTGCTCTTTCTTGTTTCAGTTGGTTCAAATTATCATAAATACGACACATTTGGAGCAAGCATGTAAATACCTTGAGGACTTCATAACAAACATTACAAATATTTCCCAAGAAACTGTTCACACAGCAAGACTATATGGTCTCTCGACGTTTAAGGTATGTGAAACATTGTCATTTTAGACTGCTGAGGTCCTACCCTGGAGAGGCCTTTTCTCCTTTTCTAGGTGCTTAGTACTTTGGCTCTGCGTTTGGGCATAAATTTCAAATGCATCAGATGACCACATTATAATACTATGAAATGCTTCCAAGACTTGTAGGGAGATAGTTTCAACAAGGTGTGGTTGAGATAACTCTCCCCTCACATTTCCCCCCAGCAGCTGATAATTACACATGTGTGCCCTTAGAGGGCATACATGTGTGATTGTCAGATGCTGGGGGAAAATGAAGAAGACTGTTATTTCAACAACACGCTTTTTGTGATCTTCTCAAGAGCATCTGGATAGCAATGGCTGAAGAGAGGGCTGGATTAATTTAACCTTTGGTCTGGACCAGTAGGGTAGTTCTTACATTCTTGTGACTTGGGGCACCTTGAACAACACTTATATAGGGCCCTAAGGTAATGCTGAGGAAACTTTGAAGTTTCCCAAATTCAAAGGTGGTTGGGTGGGTTGGTATATTAAGGTTGATCATGAGGAGGAATGAGACTTGTGGCTGAAATTCAGAAAGAAATAACTGTCTTTTCTAGGAGAGTAATCTTCTCAGATGTCTCCCCAGAGAACTCCTAAACAGAATTTTAACATCTCCAAACTAGCTGATTCTCAACATGATTTCTAAAGCCAGGAGTTCTGTGTGACAGCTGATGGAGGAATTCCTTCTTTGTGGATGCTGCATAATGTGACTGCTTTATAGAACTAGCATAACCATTCCTTTCTTTGTCTTACTGCTGTGAACTATAAATTCCGTACCATTGAGAACATCCAGTTCCACAGTGAACCTAAATACACGATGAGCTCATTGTTGTTATGATATATATGTCATCGCTTTCAGAATATTGGCTTAATTTAAAGTGGCATAATCTCATTAAGGTTAATCCATAGTAAACTATGTACCATCTTAGATATTGTTGGGGTCATATTTGGGAGGCTGCAAAGTGGAAAGTTGTGCACAACATCTTCCAAGTTACACCTACATATTTCTTAGACTTGATCATACATGTTCATTAACTAAGAAATGTGCATTTCCAAAGCATGACATTGTGATGGTTCCATAAACATTTTTTCCCTTTAAGAACAGCAGCTTTGTTTCTGGATTGTAAGCAGAGTGCTACCAGTAGCCTTTGAGACGGAGTAAGGTCTAGTGGGATTATTGTTCTGGTGTTGCATGCCTTGTATGGGCAGACTCGCTGATCCTTTTAGACCTGCCCTTTGTACTGACTGTTCGTGGCTTTCAGCCTCATTTGTTCTGGGGCCAGGGCTTGGGGTAAGATGCAGTCTCTGATCCCTTGTCTGCAGAAAGAATTTGCACTAGCATAAATGTATCTCAGGAGTTGGTGGAGTTACTCTAGAACCTCTTCTTTTAGAGGAATTAAAAAAAAAACTGGCAGACTTTTCAAGAGGGAAACTGACTACAGACATGTTTCCCCATCCTGGCCTTTTTAAAAATTTACTATGAAATAATTGAATTGGAATGAAAATTCCCCCAACATATATCTGTTTGTGATTTGTCATCAAAATAAAATGTCAGAAAGCTGCTTGCATCTCAATCCTCCATATGTTTACTCGGAATTAAATATCTCTATGTTACATGAGATGTATTCCCATGTCAGTTTTGCATGGTTTTGTAGGCTCATTCAATAAGGTTGTACTTAGCCCCCCATGAGCTACTTTTGAAACTCCCCTTAGTTAAAAAATGTGTTAGGTTGCACAGGGTGGGAGTGGGGCGGGGTAGAGGGGTAGTGTTGTAAGAAAATCTGTAGTACTTGTCTATATTTCCAAGAGGCAAACAAATCTTTATTTTTTTATTTTAATGAAGACTATTTGCTGAATGACAGTGCAATGAATAATGTAGTTTTGTACAGTTTATTTCTTATTCTTTATTCCTATGAATTTTAAATATTTTGTAACAGAGATTTTCAAAAAAGCTTTAATCTGTTTCAGAATATTTGTCTCTTGAATTCCAAGTTATTACGAATACACCCAAACAGGACAGGATTTCACAGACTGACAAACTAAACAGGATTATTCCTGCCTTCAGTACATTTTATTTTGTAACTAAATAAACCTATCAAATTCCATTGCTTAAAAAAAAAAACCATTGCTAATCTCTGACATCAGTATTTAAGGGAGGGTAAAAGAAGGATAAAAACATCCTGCTTGTATTTAATATGATGCTTCTGTATTTTCAGCCTTGGGGATACTGAACATTACCATTATAACGCTGCAATGAATTTTAAAACTAGGGTAAAGTATAAAGCCCGTGAACAAGCCTGAATACCACATAAATGGCAGTTTTTCTTGTGCAAGAGAGTCACCTGTTGCAATTGGTATACTGTGGTTTGGATATCCACATATATCTGTATGATATAGATTATATTGAACGGTAAATACAGTATTTGTATCTAAATAAAAATAATCACCAATGTTTCTTAACAGCTTTCCTTTGTCTGTCAATATATCTAAATCCAACATAGCCCCATCTGTGAAGCCATGTACAGAGAAGACAGATCTTTTTGAAAACCTGAGAAAAACCCCAGGTTTGCAGAAAAATCTGAAATCTTTGAAAATATTTTGGGGAGTTTTAATCTCTAAATACTAGAAGCAGCATTTATACCTTTAAGAAATGAATGGCCCTCTGCAGTGGCCATTGTGAGAGTTGTCAGGCAACCGCAGCAGTACTGCCTGCATTAAAGCCTTGGTTGCTGTCAGTAAAAAGCAGGCAGAAGGGGTCATGCAGGGCCCTTTCCAGGCTTGTTTTGGCAATTGAAGAAGAGACATTCAGGAGGACACACTGCTATGCAACAGTAGGCAAACACAGAAAACCAGTGTTGTGTAGTGGCTAGAGTTCCACATGAGGATCTGGGCGACACAGGTTTGAATCCTCATTCTGCTGTGGAAGATTTTTGGGTGAGCTTGGGCCTGTCATACATTCTCAGCATAACTTACCTCAGAGGTTTGTTGTGTGGATAAAGTGCAGGAGAGGAGAACAATGTAAGCAGCTTTGAGGTTTCCATTGTGAAGAACAAAGAGATATAAATGAAATAAATAAAAATAGCTGAAGGTAAAAGGCAGATAAAAGGCAGGTTGGTGGATGGGTGACAAGGAGAGAAGGAAGCAAGGAAATAGAAAAGGATATGAGGGCTGCCAGGATGAGAGAAAAAATATATAGTGGAGGAGGGGTAGAGGGGGAAATTAGACATCTGTAATTTAAGACTGATGTGATAGATACATTCTGGACCTAATGGTCTGTAAACCATGACCTGGGAAAATTCACCTTTCACTGTTTTCTTATATGCAGGAGTATCATAACAGCTGAGCATGTATGCTCTGTAATTTCTTGTGCTGTTGAGTACTGAATCAGTAGACACAACAAAAGCAAGGACAAGATGTTGCAGGGTCCTAAGGTGACCTGCACTATACTTGGCTGCACATTTGGATGCCCTGTTACTGCTTCCCACAGATGCATTACAGCTGTTTGATGTTATATGATCTGACCGTGGTGACTTGATCAGCGACCTAGCAGCTACAGATGTTCATATAAAAAAATTGGTAAATTTGGTTTGGTAATACCAAACTGGAGAAAAAAATTCAGTATTCCCTGAATACTGAATTGATTCTGTAGTTTGGTTCGGTAATATGGAGCAAATTCGGTAAAATTTGGCCATTGGGAAACTCAATTCTGGTTTATCTGATGGCCTGAAGGGATCATTTCATGACTACATTTCACCGAATTTGCAGGGGATCTAATCCTGACTGTTCTATAAAAAACCCTCAAGTTTCAGAGAAATTGGACACATGGGCCCCTGAACAAGGTGCCCCCAGCCACTCCATTTGTTCCTATTGTGGGGGGGGGGGAGTCCAAGCTGACTCCCACTGCAGAAACACACGAACCAAGGCTGCCATGGCCAAAGGCACACTCCCAAATGCAAGCTCCACACTAGACATTATCTCCATCTCCATGGACATTCTGGCATTGGTCGTGGGGAAAGCCTGCTGGTAGGAGGCCCCTCTTGGTCTGCCTACACCATACCTACATCTGACATTCAGATATAATTTTGTTTTTTAGCCAAGCCCAGGATCTTGATGGAGAAAAGGAGGAATTCTTTTACTTTTTGTTGAAAATGGCATTGGACACTGTATAACGTTAAAAAAATAACTTTATTTAACAGGCAGGGATTGAATAGAGTAGTCAGGGAATGAAAGTGCTGAGGTAAAATTTTGTTGATACTGCAGAATTCACGTTGAGTAACAGGCAAAATAGTTCCCTTGAAGCTTAGTTTCTTATATTCTTGGTTCTTAGCAGTGAGGGGTGTTTTATTTAATACTTTACAGCAACAGTGTTTCTTCACAGTTTTATGACAACTCAGATTTCCTGGAGTTAGTTTAAAACTATTTTCCCTTCACAACAGATCCAGGGTCCTCCTCAGAGTCAACCCCCCTTTTAAAACGGGGCAAGAATTAATTTTCTCCTCTGAAGGAGATATAACCCTTCTTCTCTTGGTTTGAAACCTACTACCCAATCATTTCTTTTTTAGTTCCGTCATGGCTGCCCTTCCAAGTCTCAATATCCTTCTTATTTCTTAGTTGCAGTCTCCCTTTTGGTTGATAATTGAGCCAAGGAATAGAAACTCTTTAACAAATTCAGTTTCCTCATTGTTAATCTTATAATTGTGTAATTCCTTGATAATCATTACTTTAGTCTTCTTGATGATCAGCTGTAATCTTGCTTTGACTCTTTCTCCTTTAACTCATAGTCGTTCCAAGTCTTCACTATTTTCAGCCAATAATGTGGTGTCATCTGCATATCTCAAACTGTTAATGTTTCTTCTACTAATTTGCACTCCCCTGTCATTTAAAATTTGTTACATAGTCCTAGTGTTGTAATTATTTGTTCAGTGGAATTTTGGAGCTCAATTCCCATTTTTGTTTTGGTAAAATGTGCAAGAAATAATTGTTATTGGTGGAAATCATTGGTAGTTGTTGTTCTTTCCCCTTCCAACATCAAATAGACATTTTTTCTTATTTCATTCTGTACAAATTCAATCTGTTGACTATATATATACTGTATATTGAATATAGTGTAAAGGTGCCTATTTCAGTGCATTCTGTGGGTTTAAACAATGGTCTTAATGAGACCCCTGTATTGAACTATGTGCACATTATCTAATTGTCTGTGGGTCCTGCTGTGACAAAGAGCCCCATAGCGCAGAGTTGTAAGCTGCAGTACTGCAGCCTAAGCTTTGCTCATGACCTGAGTTTGATACTGGCGGAAGCCAGGTTCAAGTAGCCAGCTCAAGGTTAACTCAACCTTCCTGAGGTCGGTAAAATGAGTACACAGTTTCCTGGGGTAAAGTGTAGATGACCCCGTAACAAAAAGTCTGCCAAGAAAATGTTGTGATGTGATGTCCCCCATGGGTCAGTAATGACGTGGTGCTTGCACAGGGGACTATCTTTACCTACCTTTTACCTTGCTGTGACTGTCATTTGTAGTTTCTAAGCACCTGGGGAATTAACTGCTAACAAAGGCCAAGGGCAGACCCTTTGCAGATTTCTCCCTCCCATGCACTCACTATTACTTAAACTTGCAATTTCCCCCCCAGAAAATCACACCAGTGCACATGCTTCACTTGTAATTGGAAATCCCTTTTTTATTCATCCCACTACCTTTTTAGGAAAAGCTGAATCCATTTAATGAACCTAGCCATCCTGCAGTTCTGCTATTATTGACTGAATCTTGTAGAAACAACTGTATAAAATAACTGATAATTTTCTTTTGCTATCACATTTATATTGCCTCATACATAATTCTGTCTTCTTAAAATTATTTATGAACTTTAGCCTCATTTTTTTCATTGTCTGTTTAAATGATTAAAGAGGACTTATTCAGACACCGTATTTAATGTCTTTGTTTCCCTTGGATCATATTAATTTGGTAAGGAAGCATCCTAATCAATACACATCAGAAAACTGTGGCTTCTTAGCAGTATCCAAAAGCATAATTCCACACTACAATCTGACAAAAAAATTAATGTCAATCAATATGGAAAAATTATCTTTTAAATAAAGGTATGATTCATGTTTTGGAAACTATCCAGTTAAAAGCTGAGTAGTGTTTTTCTTCCCATGCACTCATATTTGACCTTTTAAAACCAAGACCAAAATATAATGCATCTTAGTATCAAAGATTTGGTTATCATTATGTTATGACTAGAGATGGGCACGAACAGAAAAAAACCCGAACATGATGTTTGTTGTTTGTTGCCATCCACGAACAGGGACTCACGAACAACCATGAACATGGCCCTGTTCATGAACATGTTCGTGGTTGGCTGTTTGTGGGGGCCAGCAGGCTCTCCTCCAGCCATCATCCAAGTCAAGATCCCTACTGCACCACTCTCAGAAACCTGACTTGAGTAGGCACCAGGAAAGGTACCAATAATAAATAATAGCTTGGCCCCAGAGCCTGGCAACAGCCCTGGAACTTGAAGGGGTAGATCCCTGCCGCACCACTCCTAGAAACCTTACCTGAGCAGGCAGCAGGAAAGGTACCAATAATAAATAATAGCTTGGCTCCAGAGCCTGGCAGCAGCCCTGAAACTTGAAGGGGTAGATCCCTATCCCACCACACACAAAGAAAATTCAAGCTCCAATACACTCTCTCTATTAAAATGCCAACAGCAACTCTCCACTGTCTGCAGTCAGAGCTGGGAGCCCCCCTCCCCCCTGCTCTTTGCTCCCTTGTTGTAACAAATTTGGAGCGCCACACTTGAAAGGAAGACCTGCCTATCAAGCTAAATTGGGCATAGATTGGGGTTTCCAGGGCAACATCAGGAGTTCAGACAGAGTTCAGACAATCCCTGCCTAAATTGCCAAGGGAATTAATTGCAGGTGCCAGACTGGCTTGACGAACAGCAACGAACGAGGCTTGCAACGACCACCTGTTCGTTTAGAATGGGGCCTCACGAACAGCTTGTTTGTGAACAGCAGATTGGGCTGTTCATGGCTTTTTTTTTGGTTTGTATTGCTGTTCGTTCCCATCTCTAGTTATGACTGATTAAAACAACTGATTAAAACAACAATATGGATCAACTAATACCATTTGTGGGGTTTCCCTTCTTCTTGGATCACATGGAGTGTTTTCTAACATTTGTAGGAATTATCTCCACATCAGTACATTTTGAGATCCGCATATCGTACCTTTTTTCCTTCAGGATGCAAGGCATGCTGCTGAAGGGGAGATTTATACCAAGCTTAACCAAAAGATTGATGAGTTTATTCAGCTTGCTGATTATGACTGGACAATGACCGAACCAGATGGGAGAGCCAGTGGCTATTTAATGGATCTGATTAACTTCTTGAGAAGCACCTTTCAGGTTTTTACTCACTTGCCTGTAAGTATACAAAATGCAGATGCTTATAGGTTTGATATAGCAAATGAAAAAAAAGTGTCCAGCTTTTACCCATAGTTAAAATAATACAGATTTGCACAGTCCCTCTGTGTAATCTGTCTCTTCCTTTGTTGGGTTTAACAGTTTTGTAGTATTATATATGTACAGGAACTTACCAGGCTTAACTTTTACTAGGATTTGCAAACCAGATTCAAACCCTACTTTGAAATGCTCATTCTAAAACTAATGCCGGTTAGTTTCTGTGCAGCTATAGTACTGTTTTAACAGTGAAAGGGAAAGGAGGAAGGATTTTTTTAACAGAGAGAAAGGACATGTCTATAAGCACTTGGTCTTTTACTAGCTTTTTAATCATGGTAAGAAATTGGTATGTTACCATCTGTGCTGAAACACTGAACTCAGAAGTTCCTGGTCATGTGGTTATGTTGATTGCTTCCCGGGGCAATATTTTCAGGATACTTTCAAGTTATTGAAAGCAACCTGGCTCTTGCAGAGTACTCTTGCTTCCATGAGTAAGCTTTTATAAGGCTTCTTCGGTACAATGGCAATATCCCACAAAAGGTTTCGGAGGATTATTTAAAAGTGTTCCGCTCAAGCTTGTACTTGGAACTTGTGAGTATATATGTGTCTATGATATATAACCTTGATGCCCAGGGCTTTTTTTCAGCTGGAACGCAGTGGAACGGAGTTCTGGAACCTCTTGAAAATGGTCACACAGCTGGTGGCCCCGCCCCCTGATCTCCAGATAGAGGGGAGTTTAGATTGCCAATCTAAACTCCCCTCTGTCTGGAGATCAGGGGGCGGGGCCACCAGCTGTGTGACCATTTTCTCCGAGGGCAACCCACTGAGTTTCACCCCCCCTTTTCCCAGAAAAAAAGCCCTGTTGATGCCTAGGCTAGGTCTTCTTTACACTCAAGTGTGTATGGGAATTGTCTCTTATATTGTTGTCAGTCTGGCTGGTTGGTTTCTTAAGAGTTTTGCACGTAATCCTCTAGATTTCTATTTAAATTTTACTTAATTGAAGATGTAATATAGATGTTTTAAAAGCAAATATTATGTTTGGTCTCTGTGATACATTCCTTTTTGTATAGCCTGTTTTCTTGTCTTATGTGAGAATACTTACATTAACTGTTGGTAGTACTACATTAAAGGATTTGAGCAAGGAATACTTTCAAGGTTTGTGGAAAATAGATAATTATATATACTGTGCTGTGGCACAAAACAGGATCTTAAATTTCCTGTCTCTCATTTATGCTAGATTTAAAAGATCAACCAGTTTAGTTCTCTAAAGCTGTTTTCTGTAAGATAATGCTTTCCCCCCAATGAACGTTGATGCATATGCAACCATAGCCAGTGCAGGAGGTTTCGGAGCTGTGCAGTTGTGGGCACCCTGTCCTCCTGCTTAGAACTAGGAGGACTCCCAACTTTTATTCAAATTGAAGGCTGCGCATGTTGTCTCTGAGCGCTTTCCAGATTCTACTGTGATGGTTCTGAAGAATTAGGAGTGTATTCTTGTGTCATGTGCCCCATCCCCCACACTAGTTTTTTTCTTTGCTCCTCACTCTGACACAATTGTGGAGGAATCCTACTGTAAGGTATCTCCCTTCCCTGTATCTAATTACACTATCTGCGGTATATATTCATACCACATTCAAAGTGGCAAATTAGGATCCATGTATATAAAGTGTTTCACTCTGGGAAGAGAAATCCTAATCTTACATATGAACGAATAAGATTTCAACTGGCATTGACTGACGTGGTCATGATAGATAGCTCAATGAAAGTATTGATTGGGTGAGCAGTGGTGGTAAAAAAGGGGGGGCCTTATTCTATACTAGTTATTCTTACAAAAGAGATTGATAATAAGGTTGCTGGTATTGGTGATAAAATTGCTGTTACTGATAATGAAGTTGCCATTATTTAATGCTCTTGTAGAGATCAACTGAGAAGAGTTCTGGTTGTCTTTAAAAAAGGATATCATAGAGTTGGAAGAGGTGCTGAAAAGAGCAACAAAAATGATTGATTGGGACATTTTCATTATGAGTTCTAAGCATATATCATATTGTATTATAAATTAAGGAATCCATAAAGTCACTGTAAAAAAACTCAGTTTACTATTTTTGGTTGAAGTCTTCATAATGAAATATATGAACAATATTATTGGCAGTTGTGCACCTGACTTCTATAATGTTAAGAATGTTTCCACTTCATTACAAATGTTGCAAAGAACAAATCTGTGTGATTACTGCTTTCCTTGTGAATCAGTCATCAAGTTATAGATGCTTTCCCACTGTTCTCTGAGTTAAACTTATTAGTTCTATTATATAAAAATGCAATAATCTATATGTGCCTTTAGAGAGAGATTTCCGAAGTCATCAAAATGACAAATGATACAGCCTCTGCATTCTGCACTATAAACATCCTACTTGTAGCAGTAGATTTCCCAGGTCTGTAGTCCCAGTAAATCATGCAGGGGCTGTGGATTGGATACAGCAATTCATCATCAGAAAGTCTGGCAGTCATGGAACTTCCTCCCTTTCTTCTCTCTGCCCACCCCAACAATCCTTTCAGCTCTTAGGAAAGTTTATAGCTGTGTGGTTGTAGTTTGCAGGGGGATCAAATTGTTCTTTCTGACTCTTCCAGCAATGTAGCTTTGCTAATGAAAGAGGGAGGAGAGAGGGATTTCTCCTGCTTCACCCTACCCACTGAAACCTCCCAATGGGTGTGGCTATGAGGATACTGCTGAGGGAGGAGGAGATTGTAGGAAAAGTTCTGGGATCCTATACATCTCTAGACAGCTAGATCCATCTCACTGAATGTGGGTCATTTGCACAGTTCTGATTTTAAAAACCCAGGTTTCTGCTGAGCAGTGCATTAAAAATGTGATTCCGCAACTTGCATTCTAAAGTGATGACATTCCATTTATGATACTGATGCATGTGCATCTGGGAAGTTTGGAGTTTTGGAGCTTGGTGGGTAGGTAAAGGAGGTCTGTGTTAGAAGCAGTTTTGTATATTTATACAGATTAGGACACCCCCCCCCCAGTATCTCTAGAAGTAATTGGGATTGGAGGAAAAAGAGAAGACAGAAGAAAATAGCTTTGGGAAATCAGGGCCCCTCCAACCCTAGAGCCACAACAATTTCTGGAAATATTGCCAGAAACCTAGCTTGCAGTTACCGCAAACTCTCTTTTAGCAGTCCCCAGGCAGTTGGCAGTGGCAGTTGCAGAAATAAGTAACACCATTGGAGTGTATGAACACATGGGAAATTCAGTTAATTCTCCCCTCTGTGCAGTTAGCTTGCTGATAAGGCATGATGATCCTAGGGTCTTTGGCACTTACTTTTAGTAATTAGGATTATAGAAATTTCACATTTTTCTGTAAAATAATGGTTTCTATCTTAATGCACAAAAAAGCTCAACCTTCCCTATGGTTGGAAGGCAGTCAAGACTCGGAATGGCCCGTCGGCAGACAGAACCAAACTCCTCTCGGTAGCCTGGGGATAGAATGAAGTCAGGGAGGCATCTTCCTGCTAGAAAGCTGAAAGTATGTGATCGTCTTGTGCTGTATGATGGATAATTTACCATCTGTTGTCTCCTGGTTTACAGAGTAGACTTGGCTAGAGCAGTATGTACATCAAGGAGAGAGGAAAGCCCAGTAGTAGTTAGACATCTTTGTATATAAATTATGGAAGGTGTTGTTGTAACCAGAAAGCTTGGCCTTAACATTAAAGTCTGCCAGAAAGCAAAACTGCTGGAACCATATCTGTACACAACATACTCTTCAGAGGATGTTTTCTTTTAAAGCTACCAAGTTCTAATTACACATTTAAAATTAAGTTACATTTTTTCTTCCAGGAAATATGTTGAGAGTTGAACTGCAACTTTCTAGGCCTCTTGACTGAATGGGGGAAATGTTTATCAAATCTTGACTGGTGGAGTAGCTGTGACTTTGGGCATTTCCACACACTCAGTTTAGTCCTGACTTTCTTAGCAGTCGATCCCCAAGCATTGGTATCGGTTTGGATATGGTTCTTCAACAACAACATTCGATTTATATACCGCCCTTTAGGACACTCAGAGTGGTTTACAAAGTATGTTATTATTATCCCCTCAACAAACACCCTGTGAGGTGAGTGGGGCTGAGAGAGCTCCTAGAAGCTGTGACTGACCCAAGGTCACTCTGCTGGCTTCAAGTGGAGGAGTGGGGAATCAAACCCAGTTCTCCAGATTAGAGTTCTGCGCTCTTAACCACTATACCAAACTGGCTGTCACATGTCTGTTATTCCTTTACATTTTTACAATTGTGGAGTCAGTTTATTTTGTTCTGCACGTGCTGTAAATAATCAGGATTTTCAAGTGTTGTCATTGGTGGCATCACAGCATACCCCTTTTAAAAAAAAATTTGTGCATGCTTCTGTCGATAGAAGGGGGAAAAGCAAGTCTCTAGCCCCTTCCCTTGAGGAGATACAAGGAAAAAGGCACTCAGTCAGTCGATGTTGTTCACACAGCCATGTTTTTGTGTGTGCTGGCTGTATCCTTAGTCTAGAGCAGTGTTTCTAAACCAGAGTTCTGCAGGACATATCTCATTCCATGAGATATTGTGGATTGTGGAATAAACAAATAAATAATTTGTAATACTGCAAAAAAATCCCAAATACCTTTTGTAATATCACAGTTATTAAGGTTATGTAAGCTGACCTCTCTCTCTCTCTCTCTCTCTCTCTCTCTCTCTCTCTCTCTCTCTCCCCCTACCTACCTACCTACCCACACTTGCACTGTGCAGTCCGCCCTGAGTCGCAGTGAGAAGGCAAACTATAAATGACAAATATAAATAAATTTTGTCGAAGGCTTTCATGGCTGGAGAACGATGGTTGTTGCGGATTTTCCAGGCTGTATAGCCGTGGTCTTGGCATTGTAGTTCCTGACGTTCGCCAGCAGCTGTGGCTGGCATCTTCGGAGGTGTAGCACCAAAAGACAGAGATCTCTCAGTGTCACAGTGTGGAAAAGATGTTGGCAGGTCATTTATATCTACTCAGGAGGGGTGGGGTTGGGCTGAATCATCCTGTAAGAGTTTCCCAGGGTGTGGAATGTTAATGGAGGGAGGCTTCACTGTATCCTGAGGAGGTTCTTTTGCATATGGATTGGTGCTTGATGTGCTAATCTTCTCTGCAGGGCTATTGTCAGGTATAGAGTGTTTTGTTAGCCTGGTGTTTTTCAGGACTGGAAACCATGCTCTATTCATTCTTAAAGTCTCTTCTTTCCTGTTGAAATTGTGTTTATGCTTATGAATTTCAGTGGCTTCCCTGTGCAGTCTGACAAAGTAGTTGGAAGTGTCAAGTATTTTTGTGTCCTGGAATAGGATACTGTGTCCTGTTTGAGTTAGGCTATGTTCAGCCACTGCTGATTTTTCAGGATCCTGCCAACATCTTTTCCACACTGTGACACTGAGAGATCTCTGTCTTTTGGTGCTACACCTCTGAAGATGCCAGCCACAGCTGCTGGCGAAACGTCAGGAACTACAATGCCCGGAACTATACAGCCCGGAAAATCTGCAACAACCATAAATAAATTTTCTTGACAATAATTTAGCAGAAATTGAATAGAGCTTTATCATTGACTTTTTCTGTCTTGTAAATGTTTTCATAGGTAGGGGTTCCTTGGGGTTAGAAAAGTTCATTTAGGGGTTCCTCCATGGAAAAAAGTTTGGGAAACACTGTAGAGAAGAGCTAGTTACCCATGAAGCAAAATCTCACTTTAGGGCAGTCAGGAGTCTTCTCATACTTTTCATACGTGTCTTTTAAAATAGGTGGGGGTCTTGTAAAGGAAGTAAAAAGTCAAAGACAGTCAATGATGTAGAAGAAGCAGTATATGTAGTATGTTGTTTGTACACCTGTTTGTGAACGTTTTGTTAACTATCTGTGCATTTACATGATGTAACTTCAAAACTGTTTCTGTTTCTTAGTGTGTTGTGGAAGATCAAGTATATATGATGTACTAAACCATAAAAAACACCCACATAAAACTATGTAGTTATGTTGTATGAGCATTTATTACAAAGACAGTTGTCTTGATGGCATAAGATCTCTTAGCTGTTAGCAGATTCCCTTTTGTGTATTCAGTTTTGTTCCCCTAAATGTTTGTTTAGTATCTTATTTGTTTGTGTCATCAATTGCTAGGAGCTCTAGTGTAAAAAATAAAAGAAAAAAGAAAAGGCAACATCTTCCTTTCTTTATTCTTTCTTTATTCAGTTTAATGTGAGTATTTTTATAGATATCACTTACTGTGACTTAAATAGAAACAACTTCCACAGTTTTTTTCAATAAAGGAGCTAAATAACAGGTTGGTGATAATAGCCAGGATCCAAAGCTTCCCCCCCGCCCCCAAACATGTGTGAAACAAATATGCAGGTGCATATGAGAAAGGGAGTGATATTTCTTTCTGGTGGCAGTCTCTGAATGAACATGGAGAGCCATTCTGGAAGGTCCTCCAATCTTGGGGAGGAAATAGGACTGAGGAGACCTGCTGCTAGAAGGAGGGAGCTTATATGCATGAGTGGAAGACTGCCCACAGCACCTTGTATCCCACTCAGCGTTTGGAATTACTATGATAATTACATTTGATACAAAACCGTTTCTGGTAACTCTTCACTAAGTCTTTTCAGGATGTCTTTTGAGACATACCGTTTATATAGAATAAGCTACTGTCCTGGCTTTTGCATTTGTTATTGTGACATTCTGGAGAATTAATTCAGTTAGTCCTTTAAAATGTGTGTCCATTTGATTTCATAACTTTAAACAGAAGATGTATTTCAGTTTATCAAAGATTTCTATTTAATTAAGGGAAATTGGATTTGTTTTTATTTTGATTGTTTTATTGCATGATTTTATCTTGGTATACTGTCTCTAGAGCCTTATGTCCATGAGATGGAAAAAATTATTTTGTTTTTAATGATAACATAATGTTTACTACTCAGGTTTATAGAAATAAACTCTATTAGTAGGCTTATTCCTTATTTTTTTAAAGAATTATTTCCTTCTCTGACTGCTTCCCCAATGCAATTTGATGTTGACAGTACTTTTTAATTTTTGTTTTGTTTTGTTTTGATTGCCTTACTGGTTTCCTTCTCAGAATAACAACAATGACCATGCAGCTATGTCGGTAAGTAGATGCAAGCTCTAGAAAAAGCATGCACATGGAAAACTTAAAACTATGAACTGTCTGCAGGCTTATTGCTTCAGTACTGAGTGAATTATTAAAAAGCCCTCTATTTGATTTGATCTACTCACTGCTAAATTGTGTTGTTGCGTGCAGAATCCAAGTTGAAGACTAACCTTGGTCTTTTGGACATCAAGGCAGAAGGAACCTTTTAAAGGCTCATAGAAACATGATAGGGCATGCATTGCATCTGAAATGAGATCATTCAAAGAAGACATAAGACCTCTTGGATGTGAGGTCAGGTGTCAAAATGCAACTATGAGATCTGCATACGAAATAGGGTTAAAATGGCCAAATAGTGGCTGAGAATAAAGAGCTGGTGAAAGTTTCTTAGCCTCTTTCAAAAACATACTTTTTGAAGTTAGGAGAATGTCTGCACCCAAATGTATTTCTTAAAAAAAGATGATGGATTGCTTTAAAGGATTCATGCCCCAGTTATTTTCAGGTCATCAACTTATTTTAAGAAGTTTACTTTGGTCCAACACAAATATTTGCATTATAATAAATTGCTACTTTTAAAATAGAATTGCTGACTTTTTGAAAATTGGATTGGAAAAACTCTCTTTTTAGATTTTTAATTTGCCCACAACACTTTTTTTCACATAATAACAATGTTTCATACAATGGAATATTGTGTGAATCAGTGCTTCAATAGAACAATAAAAACAGCATGTAAAAAATTGTCTGAAAGTCAAACTGGTTCCTATTTGTTATATTAAACTATGTACGTATGCACATATATTACTTGAGGAGTTAAATAAAATTTATCTATCATACGCAAGAGAATAAATCTTTACAGACAGACAGACAATAAGAGGAAAAGTTAAATGTTCAGTTCTGCAAATTTTCCAAGGAAACAAAACATATGGATAGCAAAATGAAAGGCTGGCCAAAAGCTGCTACACAGTAAGAAGCAAATCAGACATCAGTGAAGGCAGTCCAAAAATGGTTTCCATGTGGCTATCAAACTTGACATATCTGTATTCTTGAATTCATTCTTTCATTTGTTATTAAAGGCTGATCCAAATGTTACTGTATGAACACAGACACAGTATAGACTTGCAGTATATGTACCATAAAATTGTTCGGTATGCAGCACATATATGTCTTTATCCCAGTGCAAATATGTTGCGGGAGCTGCTTTTGTCCTTTTTTCTTTTAATGATTAAAATAAGCATATTTGTGTATTTTGAATCCTTGCATCTGGGGAAACCCAAGATTTACTTTACAATTCCATATCATACCACAGTATTTGTAAGATGGGGAAAGATCAAACAAATCATTAGGTTGGATCCCAATAATGATGATATTGCTAATGGAAAGCATTGGTAGGATAGAATTTCCCTCCCGCATCAGCCCATTGATCACCCTAAAATGCAATTCCTATGGAACAGGGTACCACAGGAACAGCATGAGCAGTGAATTGGAGACCTGCGGTGGTAATTGCTCCTTCTATTAATAGAAAATATTATCAGGATCTAAATCACTACCTGGTTTCCTGGACATTTTCAGCAAGTAGAAAGAAGTGTGTATGTGCATTGCTGCTTGTAGAGAACATAAGGAAAATATTCTCTGGCAAAAAGTTACTTACTTGTGTATTTAGGTACATATATGAAAGACTGATTAAGTGCAGATGAGGAAAGACAAAGACCAAGCTTCATCTTATCTTCTTTCAGTTATGCAGCTTCATTACACAAGATATATCAGATTAGTTGAAGATGAATATGTGGTACTAGCTGCATGAGTGCTTGAACTTGTTTTTATTTAAATCGGAAGTCGCTTCAGTGGCATTTGCATGATAAATTGGTTCCTTTAGTGGGATGATCTTTTGTTGGGCAAAATGACATTTGTAAGGACAAAATTAGAGTCCAGTAGCACCTTAGAGACCAGGGTATAAACTTGCATCAGACCAGGGTATAAACTTGCATCAGATATCTGACGGTGAGCTGTGATTCACAAAAGCTTTATACCCTAGAACATTTTGTTGGTCTCTAAGGAGCTATCGGACTTGAATTTAGTTCTGCTTCTACAGACTAACATAGCTACTTGTCTGAAACTATCTTCCCTAGGAACAGAGTCTCTGGCAGCTATCTGTCCCAGAACTTACATGTGGAATATATATAACTAAAAGGGTGTCACTATGACAGCTTCTGATGTACTGAGCTTCACAAGGCTCCTTTTCCTTGGCAATGGGGATTAGATGTATGTGTGGAAATGCACTTTATAATACCTTTATAGCAAAAAGGGAGGAAACATAGGGTTAGCCCTTTGGCTGAATTAGGATTTTTTTTTTATAGAAAGATTCCTACCATTGGAGGAAGGACTTCCTCTTCAAAAGGTTCTTCTTGGTTAGTGGTAAGGGAACCATAGGATCCAATGTATTGTTAGATTCTCTCCACTGAGGAAAAAGAAGAAACTTGTATGCCAGAGTTAGAGATTGATCTTCTGACTTCTTATCCAGTTTCTCATCTTGAAGTTAAAGCCAGTTTACCTTTTGAGAGTTGTGTAGTTCTTCTTGGCCTTTTGGTTTTGTGCTGGCTGGTTCTTCTGAGGATTTGATACATATTTTTGCTCTCACCCTGGTGTTCTTCAGAAATAAACATATCACAGATTGAGGTAACAACAGTTTTATAATGATGGAAGAAGCTGAGGGAAAGACACCTATAATCTCCAGTTCCCATGTAATCCTATTCTTACCGAATACAGGACATTTATTTATATTGCGCTTTTTTCCACAGTGGGGACCCAAATTGGCTAACATAATTCTCCTGTGCTCCATGTTATCCCCACAACATTGTGAGGTAGGTTAGGCTGAGAGTGTGTTACTGGCTCACCAGTGAGGTTCCATGACACAGTGGGGGGTTGAACCCCGTATTCAGTCAGATTGTAGTCTGACACTAACTGCTACACATACTGACTTTCTATGTTTGGAACATTTCAAAAATTTGTTCAGAATTGGTCAAAAATACTTCAGACATTTAAAAAAAATCTTTCTCAAGCATTAAATGAAATATATAGTTGGTAAATGAGATTTTTGTGGGAAGAAAGTTTGTGGCTGGAAACAAAGCCTTTCTAAGAGCCACCATATTCATTAATCATAAGAAATTCTTGTGGAAATAAAGCTTTTTTCTCAATATTACAATCCAGCATCTAAGTGTGTGAGCCAGCATATATGTCTATGATTGGTTGATTCATATTATGCCCTTATAACTATATACTGACAAAATAGTTTGTAAAATTTTATTTTATTTATTCACAAAATTTATATCCCACCTTTCTGCCCAATCAGTGCCCTCAAGGCAGCTGGAAACTGAATGTTACTTTGAAATTGGATGTCAGTCTGAAAATCTTAATTGTCTCTAGAAAAAAGGCCTGAAGGAAGCATTGCAAATATTTTCAGTGTGCAAACTGAGCTTGTATGTTTTAATCAGTCATCATAAAGCACAGCTGATGATCATTCTGTTTCTTTTTTTAATGGAAAGATGAAATTTAGAGCTGTTGATCAAACTAAGTTTAATTCTTTTGGGTACCTGTCAGCATAGCAAAGTAGATGTGTTTGAATTAAGTTTTAGTGTAACGTATTGAAATAAAATCTATTTAATTTATGCTTCAATATTGTTTAATTATGAAACTAGACTTCTGAATTGAACAGACAACTTTTGTTGTTTCCTGTTTGCATGGGGGATTGTCTTATTGTTCCTGTGATTGGCAGCAAAAGCCGTATTTCACAGCTTGCAGTGAGGAAGGATTGGATAAAAGGCGGTAGTGCTCTGCAAGCGATATTCAGATGCTGTCAATCAAAAACCCACGTAGGCTACTTAGAGAAAAGGGTTTCTTACTGATTCTTCCAAATGCCGTCTCATGCTGTCCTTGATTGGCACTGCCTGGCAGGGAGGATGGATGAATCTGTCACCGGCTGGTTAATTGTGTTGCTGGTCTCAGTCTGACATCAGGTCTTTGACTCTTAAGTGGCTCAATACAAAACAAATTAGCAGATTGTAGTCATATTTCTCATTCTATATGCTTTGACTTTGTTGAATGCAGTCCATAAATCATATTGACTGACACTCTAGTGAATGATGAAAGCTGCTTTTGAGACAGCTAGCATGGTTCTAGAAAGCTGCGCCGTGAAGGTGCCATGGAAGGATGCATATGGCTGACCCTTTGGGAATTTCCTAGGAGCCAAACGTCTCTTTACAGCAATTGTTCTTAAGAGAAAAGCTTTTGGATACTACAGAAAGGATTTAACATGTCAGCAGATTCTCTTTTACAAACCCCTTTGAAATATAAGAAGTTTGTCTAAGGGTTTTCTCTTTTTACAAACTTGTATTTCAGCAAATGTGAAAGGGTGGGTAAAAATGTATATGCTTCTAGCAGGTGTTCCTTTTTATATATATATAAAGGAATCCTTATTGCCTGAGCTTTATAGGTTGGAATTAAAAAAATATGTGTATTGGATGGATGCATTTAATTTGGAGGAACAAAGATGAAAGTGTTAGTAACTGCAGGGTACTGTAGAGGAATGAAATGGAACTGTATTTTCCCCTGGTTAAATATGTTTAATTGATGTAGTTATATTAAATAGTATTCTGGTGCTGAAAATTAAAGAGGACTTTGGAAACAGTTGAATGATTTTAATTCAGAATTTTAACTGATAATGTTTATGTTCTTATACTTCCTTGAAAAAATGTATTTAAAAGAAAAAGAAAATAATGGTTAAAAAGTTTAAATGCCGCATTCTATAGAGAAAAGTGCCTTGTTGATGAATATGAATTTGAATTAGTATCACATTAAACACGTATCTGGTTTGTTGGTTTCAACTTGGAAAGCAAATACATCTTTGAAAAGATTTTGGTAAAGTGGGAAAACAAATTCAGTGGCACTTAAAGCTCAGACTTGCTTCTTTGACTTGCTCTGAAATGTAAACCCAGAGACTTTAAACAGTTCTAAGATGCTTCTTTCCTCTCCTTTTGCGTTTGTTTGACTGTGCCCTGAGAGCAATAAGCCTGTAGTCCAAGTGCATAGTTGAAAGCAGTTGTATTAATTTTTAGGGTGGCATTTATACATTACTTATAACAAGCATATAATGTATGTGAATGAAAGCTAACAAAAGAAGCCATAGCATTCACTTTCATATTGTAATCATTACCTTGTGCTCCAGTACTATTCATATGCCAGTTTTAAACAACTGAATACATAGGTTTTGTGAGAAAGGTGAAATGGAATATTGTATAGCAGTGCCGTCTACAACATGTTTCCATGTGGGATTTAATTGGATGTTAAAATATTTTGATCTTGATAACTTGATCTGCTTACTGTTAGTTGTTACATCACAGTGGCACAAAAAATAGGACACGGAGCTGATTTGATGAAGCGCTACATTAAACTACAATGCAGTTGTTCCATTAAATCAAAATGGCATTTCCATTAACTGTCTCAAATCTGCTACATCATAATTGAATTAAGTTAATTGATTTGTTCTCCCTTCCCTCCTCCTCCTCCCCTCTTTTTTTTTCTTTTCCCCATTCATATTGATATTGTTCTGTTTGGGGAATAGCATTGCATGTCTCCCAGTGTAATTAATTACCACTGGGTTCGGGAGACATTTAGGCATGCTGATTGTGCTTTGTTTCGTGCATTATTTGTTGACAGTTGGTCTGTTCCTGTCAAATTCATTAGCTTCAGAACGTAATTCAGTTTTTAAATCTCTGTTAAAGGATACCCATTGATAGGATGGGTCTACAGAAGTTACTATCATAAATGTAAACATATTGCAACATGCAAAGTAGATATAGAAAATCAGGGCGGGAAACCAGGAGGAAATTCATACCACTGCCTGTTGAATGTATTTTGGTTTAGCTGAACACAAGTAAGGGCTCAGTATGTTGCCTGCAAAAACTGCCCACCGACTTCAGAGCAGTTTTCCTATGCGATGAATAGCATTATCTGTATGTGCAGGCCATGAAATCTTTAAGTGTTTTGCTGAGAACTTTCTTTTCTCTCCTTTTGAAGTTTAATATTTACTATATCAAATAATATACAATACCACTGACATGTTATTTCTAAATAAAACAGCTGTAGTACTTTAACTCGTGCATTAGCTTTGTCTAATGGCAACATCTTTTTTCTGATATGTTTCAACTTCTGAAATGATAGCAAGTTGCAACCTAACTTGTTAGGAAAACATCATATTTGGCTACAGAAGAAAACTCTCCTTCAAACTGAGTTAAGCTGTGATCCTAAGATATCAGTCGTATGGACTCTAACTTGGATTAAACCCCACTGAACGTGATGGGGCTTACTTCTGGGTAAATGTGCAGTCACTTCCCAGGATGGCATGTTAGCATGTTCATAGCTAGCTCTGATTTGTTTTTCGTAATCATTGATAATGGTAGCTATTATGAATTATACTGTATAAAGTACTACAGTGAAAATGTAGAACAGTAGGATTTGAGTCTACTGGCATTGAGAGACCAACAAGATTTTTAGGGTATAAGCTTTCAAGAGTCCAGGCTACCTTCTTTAGTGGAAAATGTAGTCATTGACATGCATGCAGAGGGCATGCATTTTGAACAGCAGAGGGCTGCATATAACTTGGAAAATGTGATTTTTAGAGTTGTTTTCTCAGATGTTGGAGAAGTTTATAGATACAAATGAAGGTGCCAAGAGTGGCAGGACCATTTCAGAATTCAAGGTGGAATGTTGTAGTGTTTTAGAATGTCCATGTTGTTGATAACCATAAGCATGTGTTCTGCTGTGTGATGTTGAAGTATGTAACATGTCAGTTTTGATTGTGCTTGCACCATATTCACAAATATTACAAAGAACAATTACTTATGATATCTTTTGCATTTATTCTGTCTGAAAGTGTTTGAGTATTGGTTTAACATTCTAATAATGCAAAGCTAAATAGAATCACGGCCTTCTAAGCCCATTACATTTTAATGGATTTAGAAGGCTGTCACTGTTTAAGATTGTCCTATTAAAGTAAGTTGCTGTTTTGAAACAGAACTGTTTAACTCTAAAATAGGAACATTAAAACTGTTTTTGTCTTGAACTAAATGTAGACGATAATTATCCATTTTGGTCCTGTGTGCTTGCTTATTCTTGTTATCTTTTTTAATAGGGGAAAGTGGCACAAACAGCTTGTATGTCCGCTTGCCAGCATTTGTCAACCTCCCTGATGCAGATGCTGTTGGATAATGACTTAAAACAAATAAGCATGGGAGCCATTCAGCAGTTTAACTTAGATGTCATACAGTGTGAATGTAAGTATGAGACTTGGTATTATACTAAGGTACACAGACTCATATTTGTTTATTATAATTTTGATTTCCAACATAAATGCATTACTGAATTGAATAAATATTCAGAGTGGGAAAATATACGATTTATCTTACTTATATGGGATGGTATATGCAAATTGTTGTGACTTTGATAGTTTAATCTGTATTTCACAGAATAAGAAACCTGACATGTAACACTATGCTTACAAAAATATGAGCCTTGAGAGACCTTTATAAGCAATTATGTTTATAGTGTAATCCTATGCAGAGTTACAGTCTAAGCACTGGGGATTGCATGGGATAGAACTGTGCACTTAGTTCTTGATACCAATTCAAAATTACAAATGATTGAACATCAGCGGGGCACATGCCATATAAAAACAAACATCATAAGGCTACATATTTCAGCAATTACCTACTTACTTAATAAATCAATCTTAAAAGCATAGTTAATTAATCCTAAAAGCATAATTATTTAGTCTACAATATATACTTAAAATATATCCAGACTGTCAACAAAATTGTACTTCACTATAATTTTTATAATATAAAGTGCATAGAATTCCAATTACCTTATATTATCAAATTATATCAGTACTTATCTAGGGTGCAACGTATTTAGCCTATTAATGACCATCCAGCCATACTTTGTCACTTTAAATTTCCCTATTCCTGTCTGCTAACATTATTATAATATAATTCTTTCTGTCTTTCCCTGGCAGACTATCAATTATAGAGTTAATATAAATGTTTCTATTATGTTCATATATTTTACAGTCGAAGATGACATGCAATAAGGACTCAATGCTCCCATCTCCGCATGGGCATAGACATTTTTCATGAGGTATCTTCTTATATTTACCTTCCAGGACAGCAGAGGATAAGACATCATACTATAATAGAGTAAAAGCTCTCCTATAATCAGGATTCTCTAAGATGTTTATATAAGGCATTGGTGAAACCTTATTCATGATAGATCTCTCCAATAAATTGTTCTTAACTTTAGTCAGGTCATGTTGCCTTTCCGCATCCAGGATTCTTTGTTGATCAGAACCTTAGCCTGTGCCATTTTCATGGTCAATAGATACTGTTGGGGAAAACCATAATAACCTAATTTGCTCCTCAACAATCGCAACCCGGAAGAAACAAAGATATCCTTCAGAATTAGACATGCAAGGCCATTTATGGTAGAAGCCAGTTTTAACCAACATAGAATAACTGCAGTCCATAGTCTAGCTTCCACTGTTACCATTCTAAGTTCCACTATTACAGCTGCATTTGACACATTATTTGGTGTTTGAAGTACTGGTCTTAGGAATTCGGGCTGTGTTCTTTCCATCAATGTCCGCTGTAATACTAAGCAGAGCTCCATATAACATCTGCATGAGAGATTTACTTGAAAATAATCTAGTGGCTGCTTCCGCATTACGGCCCCCTTTGGACCAATAAAATTTTTATATCACTCCAGCACTCTTTTGTGCATTAGAAGAAACATATTTTATATGTGAATTTTTCCTTCTGTTATCCTGTATGAACATACTTAAATATTTATAACAGGGCACCTATTCTATGCAAATCTAATTTAGATACCATGGATATCTCTTAGGTCTCTCTGCAAAGCCATTATTTTGGTTTTATCATAATTAATATCCAGCCGGTTTTGCTGACAATAGTTAGCAAGTGTACGCAGTGCTCTCTTTAGTCCAACTGGTGTCCTCGAGAAGAGCACTGCATCATCTGCGTAAAGCAGTATAGAAATATGCTTATTTGCCAGCTTTGGAGGATGATGATCTGGACTATTTAAACATTGCACCAAGTCGTTTATGTAAAAATTGAATATCAGTAGTGCTAAAATGCAGCCCTGTTTTATTCCTTTCTCTGATTTTATTGATGCTGTAAAATGGCCTTGTGGGCTACATCTTACTCGTATTGTGGTGTTTTTATGTAAGGTTCGAATCAAGAATAAAAGGCGCCTATCAATAGAAGAGGCCTTTAATTTATCCCACAGTATGTTTCGAGAAATGGAATCTAATGCTGACGTAAAGTCAATGAAAGCTGCATATAAGGACACTGATGATTTGTTAGAATATTTTGCAATTAAGTGATCCAGGATCATGCATTGGTCTATAGTTGGACAGCCTTCTCTAAAACTCGCTTGCTTGTTGGCCAGACACTACTCCTGTTCAGTCCAGTCTCTTAATTTCCACTGTAAATGCCTTGCATATAATTTGCTCAAAGTGTTGAGTAAGCTAATTGATCTATAATTTGATGGCAAATCTTTATTGCCTCTCTTGTAGATGAGAACAATAACTGCCGCTTCCGCCCCCCCCCCCAGTCTTTTGGCATTCTACCTGTTTTATCAATTGCCGTAAATAAAGTTGTTAATATCAGGACCCACCATTTGCAGTTCTTTTTTATTACTCCTGGGGAGATTAAATCAATACCTGCTGCCTTTCCTGGCCTCAGAGTTTGTCCTTGCCCATACTGATTTTAAACTATAGCAAAATACATTTATGTTGACGTTAGGAATAGCTTCCTAACAGTAACAGAAATTTTGTAATGGAATAAACTGCTTAGAAAGGGTCACAGTCTCAGTTCTTGGGAGGTTTGAAATGACTGGATATTTTGGCATGAATTGCAATATAACCAACCAAAACCAATAAAGTTATACCCTACAATTTACAGTTATGTGTATCTGCTGCTTTTACTTACAACAACAGTAACAAAGTTTTATAAATTATTCTACTTGTATGTGAAAATATTTTTCCTGATAACTTCTGTCTGAAAAATCAATTTAATAACAGTGGTATTGTCGAAGGCTTTCACGGCCGGAGAACGATGGTTGTTGTGGGTTTTCCGGGCTGTATTGCCGTGGTCTTGGACCACGGCAATACAGCCCGGAAAACCCACAACAACCATAATAACAGTGGGTTTTTAAAGAAAGGCTTTAATGGGCATAGGTGAAGAATAGTTAAATTAGAAAATATGCTGTCTAGCAGAGGCACCAACATAATGATGCATCTGAGTGCCTTCCTTTCCCCCATTTCATAAAATATAGAATAGTATAGTCTCTGGTCTACAGATTAGAAATTTAGCAGTTATGCACAAGTTACTTAATACATAAGTGTATTTTGGGATGGCTTACATGGAGGAGAATTTGTAATGGGGAATAGGAATGAGATGACATACAGTAACTCTTGCTAATTGGTGATAGAAAAGACAAGCTGGGGGGCCCACATGGAATTGTCTGAGGGGAGTAATTTGGAAATCCCTCAATCCCCAAGGTATTCCCCTTCAGGATTCCATAAGCATGCTGGTTTACCCTCCCTCTTTGACTGACACTCATTTGCTGTATGCTCCTGGAGCATATTCAGTTCTATTAATATTTTTCTTGTAATTAATTTGCAAAGTCCTATTTTTTCTGCATACTTGGGCTGTCCTCAGAGTATATAGAGACCTACTATACCTCTTCTATGGGCAGTCTGTTTTTGCTGCTTTCATGACTGGAGCTAGCCACTTTATCAGTTGGATTTAGTAATTAAGGTTGTTCTATAAAACATGTTTTCAGACAAATTTAGCTCCAAACACTTTGCTTAATTTGCATGCTATAGCAAAAAGAAAGTTCTTTAGAATGTACTGAATTTACTTTGTTTTTAATATTTCATTTGTTCTGCCATGGCCACATTCCAGGACTAAGCCAGTTTAGGGGTTTTTTTTCCTTTAGAATTTTGAGTTTATTTGTTACAATAGTGACATACCTTAGTACCTGATGTGAACAACTCAGTTCCATGACTGGACAATTTACGCACAGTGTGTAGCCAAAGTACTTGGATGTAACTTTGAGTTTTGTGACCTCTTGTGTGAGGCAGTAAGCTTTCTGAATTTTAAAGAGATTTAATTTATATTCAGCATCCTAGCCTCATCATTATACTCTTCTGAAATGCCACTAAGTAATGAGTAGGAGGGGAGTCCCTATTGGACAGGGAATGTATGGAATCCCAAATCAAGGACAAAGGCTTTTAGCTCTCTTCCCTTTTTAGGTTTGATAGACTGACAGATACAACAATAGATTCTGTGGGTGATATGTAGGAGTGGTTTTAAATCCGTGTTGAAGGCAATCGTGTGGTTTCTCAGTGAAAAGCCTGGGATTGGCAGGAAAGTTTTCCTTAAAGACATCTGCTGTAAGCAGCTTTCTCTGCCATGTGCTGCCACAGAGGTATGTTTAGACGCATTTCTAAGGTGCACACAGTTCATGTGGTTTGCTGGCTATCGGTTAAGCCTTTGGGCCTTAATATCATCCTCTGTGGACTGAGTGTGGAATATATTCTAGAATGTGGTGACCTTGGCCACTTGAGGGGTTTCATGGCAAGTATGCAGGGGTTTCAAGACAGCATGTAAAGGCTTCCAGAACGTAGAGAGCTTTAAGTCTATTAATATATGGTGTACCATTATCACTTATGCATTTACACATGCTATTGGAGGCTGTGTTGCTTATGGAACTTGGAAGGTAGTGTGTGTATGTTTGAATAAATACATTTTGACATTGCATTGCTGCCTTGCGTAGTTGCACTGTGCTGAACTGCTGAATGGCAGTTTGTCATAGAGGCAGCTGGAACAACAAAGCCATGGATTCTCTACTGGTTGTGGGGATATGATTAAATGAATGACAAGTGGGGAGGGGACCTGTAAGATTTGCACAGTAATACCATCCTTGTAGCTCCCCCTCTCTTGCTGGGCCACTCACTCACCTGTCTGTCTCCTTTACCTAACTTGCTTGTGTGTTGGCAGCTCCAACTCTTTCTCACCTGATTTAGGTGGTGGCAGCAGCTTCTGCTCCAGAAGCTCAAACAATGTTTCTTTCTTTGAGGGGGGGGAATTTAACCACCCCTCCGTTTTAGTAGGATCAAATTCTTTTGGCAAACCTGGGGTATTTCCTACATCTGAAGAAGGAATACCTTCTCTCTGAACCTGACCCCATTCTCTGGGTCTACTGATTTGCACAGGGACAAAGTTCAGCATTAGATTATTGAAGCTCCCTTCAGGTCAATCAAGCTGAATGGTACTGACATTGGTATTGACATAAGATTTGACTCAAAATGCATAATTGGAAGAGAGCTCTATGAGGAAATGTTTATTTCATATGCTAAGACAGACTATTATATTTTATCAAGATTAGTAGTCTGTCTGAATGAAGTACCTCAATATATCAGTCTCAACATGGTCAGATCTGTGGATATTGAAAACCAGATACTGGAGCCATGTGAACAGGCAAGATAGATCTTTCTACAAACCTGAAAAACCTGGTTTGCAGAAAAATCATTTTCTCTCTCTCTTTCTCAAACCTCAAAATAACAGAAACACTGCCTGTAGCTTTTAGAAACAAATGACCTCTCACTGGCTTTTGCTAGGCAACCTCAAACAGTATTGCTAGCCTTCAAGCCTTGGTCCCTGTCAGTAAAAGCAGAGGGAGGGGACAGGGGTCTTTCCAGGGTTCTTTTGGCCCTTGAGGGAGGACTCTTTGGGGCCAGTCCTAGCAGCAACCACTGGGCAACTTAATACTTGTGTGGCTCACCCAGGACTGGCTGTTTGCTACTTATCAACAGTAGCCACTCCAGTAGTCAGACATTCACAGCCTAACCTACCTCACGGGGCAGTTGTGAGGATAAAGAATGAGAGAAAAATGATTTCCATTGGAAATCAATGGAATTTCCCTGCAAATAACACAAGTAGGATATAAAAATTGTCATGTGGCAACTTGTCCCTTTCAGACACTCCCTTTTTAGTTGTCCAGTGACATAATCTGCTTTTTAATTGCTAAATTACTGTACATGTATGTACAGTATGAAAGATGTAATTAGCCAAGAGAAAAACCAACAATTCAGTGAATCAAAGATAATTTGTGCCTTGATTAGTAAAGTTGAAAAATGTAGGTGTTTGCAGCATTTGGGGAACTAAGTTTTAATATTGTGTATTGTTATCAGCCTTCAGCGTTCCATCTTTGGCAGTTAGGGTTGTCAGTTGCATAAGGGAGAAATTCCCTGTCCCTTTAATTGAAGCTTAATAAGATATCTGTTGCCTTGAAAACCCCACCAGGGATTGCCACAAGTCAGCTATGACTTGAGGGCACTCTCTACCTCCAATAGGATTTTATTTATCTCCATACTCTGAAGAGCTTTCACTTCCCATTCCCACACATTAAGTCTCTATTAAAGGGACAAGGCATTTTTCTCCAGGGTGTTTGGCAACCTAGTTGACAGTCTCTTTGAAAGTTAGAATTCCAGTGCCATAAACTCATTAAAAAACATAGGCATTCCATCTTTGGACTACCATTCCATGTGTAGTCTGTATTTACCTACTATCAGTCTCATATTAATGTTAGGCTAGAGGAAAGATTTTTATAGAGAAAACATTCTAACAAAAGCAGATGTTAACAATACATTGACAGCCTGTTCCAGGTTTAGCATTATACTGTTTTGCTACCCAGTTAAGCCCCTTTATCGAATTTGTTAAAGCTCTGGACGTGCCTCACCATTAATATATAAGATTGTGACTTTTTACCCTCCAAGGACAGACTGAAAGTTTACAGTACAATATTTTTGCATTATTGTCCTTAAAATGTGAGAGAAGTTTTTTTAAATTTTAAAAAAAACAACAACTCTGGGTGTCTTTCTTCTTGATCTGCAGCTTTGGTGAGGGGTTAATGTATGCTAGTTTTCAAGTCTGAATGTAGTAGAAAATCATTCATTTTCACTAAACCCTTGGATAACAGGCAAATTCTATCTACATTTAAACTGAAGAAGACTTTAAGACACCCATGTATACTGGGTTTTAGTTCTTGCAATTACAGATGTTATTAAACCACAAGAACCTTGAAGATTCTGTTTCCAGGGAACTAACTGGCTGCATTCTGACACAATGACAAACCACTGAAAAGCCTGGAAAGCCCTCAGGCATGTGAACTCCCTCCCCTGGTGTACAGTTCAGGAATGGAAATCTCTTAGTTCACAAACTATAGCTCAGACCACAAACTGTGGCTTGTTTCTTGCTTACAAACCCAGATTGAACCTGGGTACAGGCCCAAGGACTACCAAGGCTTGCATATATATCAACAAAAGTATAAATAATTTCATACAAGGGCTGTACTTGGAAGTCTCTAAGCACAGTTCAGCTCTATGAGTGATCTCATGTTTACAATCTCATTTCTTATGCTGGTAAAGAGCCTTATCCAGGATATAGCCAGATTTGGAATGAGCTCCTCAATAAGTCAGTGGAAACTATATAGTGAACTCAAATATGGAAGGCTAGTCCTGCAATCTCCATAACTATATATTTATGTGATTCTGATGGGAAGGTAGAGATTTTGAAGGATGTTCTGCTTCCCAATTTCTATGGGGCTCAATTGACCCTTGCTGACTTGGTAAAGAGCCTAGAGATTACTAGATTCAACTCTGCTGCTAGAGAAGCAATGCAGTTGCAAAAAAGGCTTCTTATCACCTCAGTCTAGCCAGGAAAATGGCTCCCTGCCTTTATACAGCTAATCTGGCCACCTGGATCCATGCCATGGTAACATTGAGACTGGACTACACTAATGCACTCTACATCGGTCTCCCCTCAAGTCAACTTGAGACTCTGGTGTAGAACTCTGCAGCTCAATTATCAGAAGCTAGGCAGAGCATGCATATTACTCGTGTTCTGAAATCCAGAGGATTCAGGTGTATTAGTCTGTAGAAGCAAAATAGTAAAGAGTCCCGTAGCACCATTAAGACTAACCAACTTTATTGTAGCATAAGCTTTCGAGAACCACAGCTCTCTTTGTTAGATGCATCTGACAAAGAGAGCTGTGGTTCTCAAAAGCTTATGCTACAATAAAGTTGGTTAGTCTTAAAGGTGCTACTGGACTCTTTACTATCCTGCTGTGAAGTCACTCTATCGGCTCCCTATCAGTTACTGCTTAGTTCAAGGTTTTGGCTATGCACATACAAAGCCCTTCATGGCATTGGTCCCTCAACTCTACAGGCTGGCCTCTCTATGCTCTGCCACAGCAGCTTTGCTAATCTGAACAGGGCCTTTCTGTAGATGCCACTCTGCAAATGGCAAAATCATCAACTGCCTATTCATGCACATTCTCTGTTGTAGCCCCCACTTTATGGAATAGCCTGCCTGATGAGGTTAGGACATCTCCCACTTTCTCTGCTTTCTTGAAACTATGCAAAATTGAATTATTCAGAAGGGCTTTTTTGTGCAAGTGAGAGGGTTGTATTATAAGGAAATGGTGCAGAGAGATGCTGGTAAAGGAACAGGGGCTTTGGGCTACACTACTTTGTGCCTACTGAATAGTTTCTGTGCCATTTAATATGTCATGTTAAATTGCTTATGCTGTGTTTCAGCATTGCTTTTCAGTTATGTATCAGATTCTGCTTGTAGTCAAATTTGTGCAATCCATATCCTATTGTATTGTTTTTAATGCTTTCTTGTATGAGCCTACACTGTGTAATCTACCTTGAGTCTCAGTGAGAAATATAAATAATGTAAATAAATAAATACATTTAAGTGAGCAGTCATGAAAGATTCTTGTCTGCTGGTATATTATCTATGATCTGATTTTCTCTATTCTGAGGACTGGAACTAATTAACAGTGGAAGGGTTGTAGGAATACTACAAAATAGAACTACTTTGAAGTTTCATATTTGGGGGAATGTTTTCATTAATTTGTTGTATAACGGAAACTTAGATTCCTGAAAACCTGCAGTTATATCATCTTAATGCAGTTATCAAGGCACAATATATCATGACAAAACTGATGAAGACAGAAGATGTCACCTAGAATAATCAGTGCAATGTCAGTTTTGATGAAGAACTCACCAAGAAGGAAAAATTTACCCTCCAGGTTAAGGCAGGCAAAGGTTAACCTGGACTAGCTGATTTCCTAATGGTTTGGTTGCTTTTTTTTTTTACAATATACAGAGATTTCCAACAGAGCTTATCTCAACTCCTGTAACAAATCTTCCGCTTACATTGATTAAAGAATTATTACATTTTGCATGTACAAGCATACGCATGCGTATATGTTTAACTGTATCTTTGTGACTTGATCTTTAAGGGAAGAAGTGCTTTTTGTTGCTTTTTCAGTTCTTTATTGAAAAATAAAAATATTAACAGCCTTGTAAATGATATTGTTATGGGCAGGGCTTTTTGGGGGGAAAAGAGGTGGTGGAACTCAGTGGGTTGCCCTCAGCGAAAACGGGGTTGCTGGAGCGGCGTGGAGGGCAATCTAGACTCCCCTCTGTTTGGAGACCAGGAGGTGGGGCCACCAGCCATGTGACCATTTTCAAGAGGTTCCGGAACTCCATTCCACCGTGTTCCTGCTGAAAAAAAGCCCTGGTTCTGGGATATTTGAGTAACCATCCACTTTCAGGCAATTTTTCTCCTCCCCATAAAGTCACTTGTACATATTACTGGTGGAACACATGACCTTTTGTTCCATGACGTTGGCATGTGTATCAGTGAATATGTGCAATTAATTTTTTGTCTAGAAGATTGTCCTTAAAGTGTCATTAATCTGCCATGTGATGGTAATCCACACTATAGTGAAACAAATGGCTTTCTGACTCAAATAAAACTAATCTTTCTTATTTACTTGCTTGCTTTACAGTGTTTGCAAGTTCTGAGCCTGTACCTGGATTCCAAGGAGAAACCTTACAGTTAGCATTCATAGACCTCAGACAAGTAAGATGTTACTAATACTCTTGTTACTTATATCACATTTAATCATTGCCAAGTATTTGATTCCTAAGCTGGGGTTCAAACTAGGCATGTGCGGTTCGGGAATCTGATTCGGAAAAGATGCCCGAATCGGACCTGATCCATAAAGATTCAGGATTTCCGAATCGGGCTGGCCCCAATTTGGAAATCCCAAATCAAAGCTTTCCAAAGCATTTGTAATGCTTTGGAAAGCTTCAGGGCTGAGTTTAAAGGGCCCCACCGGTGCTTGCGAGCAGCGGCGGGGCCCTT
This sequence comes from Eublepharis macularius, assembly GCF_028583425.1. NCBI lineage: Eukaryota > Metazoa > Chordata > Lepidosauria > Squamata > Eublepharidae > Eublepharis > Eublepharis macularius. The sequence goes on from NC_072795.1 coordinate 101,245,001, forward strand.
TAAAAATCACCCCAGCCTCCCACCCACCCCAACTTACCTTGTCGACAGCAGTGGTGGCTCCAACCCTTCCCGTCACCTGCAGGGCCTCGGAGTGGCGGAGGAGGCGGAGAAAGCCCTTCCTGCCCCTCAGATGGCCACTGCGCGGCAGCCATTTGAGGGGCAGGAAGGGCTGGAGGAGGCAGCTCCAGCCTTCCCCACCGCCCTGCAGGCTCAGGAGGTGGTGCGGTGGCAGAGGAGCTGGCTGGCTCCAGGCCTTCGCAGCCTCATGCTGCTGCGGCGGTGGCAGCAACCCACTGCCCAGCTGTTGACCCTCCTGCTCTCTCTCCAGCCAGGTATGTGGGTGGGGGGTGGGGGGTGGGGGTGGGGGTGGGGGGTGGGAGGGGTTGCCCCCCCTCACTTCAATATGCTCCGAATATTTACGGAGCATACAGGAGCGAGTAAAATACCATAGTTCAAACAGCTTTGTGACCAGCAGGAGTCATGAGCAGGACTGATTGAGTCATGAACTGATTCCTCTCAACTACACATATTGTCGTGGTGGGTTCTGGATTCTCAGGAGTGGTGTTGTGTGAGCATGAGCTGCTAGAGTGGAAAGGAGAGCCAGAAAAGTTATATGAATTCCAGCCAAATACCTCTTCTTACTATCAGTAATAATAATAATTATTAATTATATCTAGAGGTGCTCAGTCTTTGATATGAGAGTTATTTGTTGAGGTTACTTTGTCAGTGTAAAAGATGCCTCAGTGGTGTATCAAAATTAAAGTTTAACACATTTGTCCCATCTCCATTATAAAAATAAATGTGTGTGGTGTACTGTTTCCACCTGAATCAATTATTTCTACTTCTGTGTCCCAAAGCTCAGTTGGATGTAGCATTTCTAAAATTCTAAAGAATTGCAGTTTGCTTCTATTTTTTTATGCCTAATTATTTTGCAGTGTCCAGTCCAACAACACAAGCAGGCTTTACTTGTAATTAAACTACCAAAGGTGTGCAAAAACTGTTTTCATTTTGTTTCAAAAACATTAATTTTAGTTGCTGTTACACAAGTTTGTTTTTCTTGCTTTCATTGCTGTTATGAGAACAGTTCCCCTTCATCATACATGGCCCATATTTACTGTGTTTGCAGCAGTGGCTGCTAGTGGAGAAGGCAGACAGAGGAAATGGGGGATAATTTTGGGGGGTTTAATAGGGGAATAATTTAGTATTTATAACCAATTAAGATATTTTTTTATTATCATAGAATACTAATGGGACTTAACAGGTTTTTCCATTCATTTAGTAGCAAATATACATACCTCTGAATTCATCATACAGATTTACTGTGATTGATAGGCTATTAAGTTTGCATATTTAAGAGTCTGAACTTATTGTGGTCTTCCTACGTAAATAACTTACACAAATCTCTTTGCTATAAGTGTATTCTGTTTTTATGCTTTTGGATATTTTGCATATTTATCCATTATCAAAAATGTAGTTTCCTTATCTAGATTTAGTGTCAATTTTTGAATAGGTTTTTGTTTTGCTTTCTTTTATTTGAGATAATGATCTTGGTGTCCTATCAAAAAGCTCACTGAATAGCTCCAAGTCTAATTCCTTATTAAGGCTTATTATGAAAGGAGCGGAAATAAACCAAACATTTTAATGCTATTACAAGTGTTTGTAAGCCAATGACATTTTGGAATATTGCATTTCCAAATGCCTTGTTTCATAAAGATACCATTGTATTGACAAAGGTACAGAAAATGGCAACTAGAATTATTCAAGAGGATGGAGCATCTCCTATACAAGGAAAAACTGGAGAGACTAAATACTTTATTTTAGAAAAAAGAAGACCAAGCAGAAGACATTATTTCGGATTATAAAACTATGATATGGGAAGGAAAAAAGAATATGGAAGACTTGGGGTCTCCCATGACAAATAGTTCTAAAGGAAGTGCTAATGGACTTTGTCAGTAAAAGATGTGGTATTGATTGCTAGGTCAATTAATAAAAGATAGCTCTCTCGGTGGCTCAGACTTAAATGCAGCTTTTCTGTTTGGAGGCAATGTTACCTCTGAAATGCCAAATATTAGGTACAAACTAGAGGGTAGCTATTGGCTTTATGTCATGCGGTGTGTGCTTCCAAATACTTTTGATTAGCTACTGCTAAAAATCAAAAGCCAGACTAGATAGACCCTAAGTCTGACCCAGCAAAATAAATCTTATGAACTTACAATGTCCAGTACAAATGCTGATGAAATTGTGTTTTGATTAATAACAATAATAAAAATGTTGTAATAAAAGCACACCAAAGTCTCTGATGGCATTTTGGAGCATGGATGGAAGAGAATCTGTTGCTTTTCCCACACTGTTAAATTTCATTTTTTCCCCTAGGCATTGTCGTTTTTAAAGAATTTCATAGAAAATGAATGCCTCATCAATTAAAATCTGGTATTTCTGTGAGCAAAGGGTTGCATATTGCATAGTTGTTCAGTTATGACTGTTTCAGTATAATGTATTTATACAGCTGTAAATTGGAATAATTATGCTATTATATATGCAGAAGTAGCAACTAGACATGGGCACGGATCGGGAAAAAACCATGAACTGTCACCACATTTCACGGACTACGGACCATGAACTTTTCATGGACCCGTCCCTGTTTATGGACCGGTTTGTCAGTCCATGGTCCATCACTTCCAGGGGCCCTAGAATCACCCCCTTCACACTCAGAGATGCCAAACTCGCAGTGAGTCTTCAGCAGGCTCTCCTCCAGCCACCCTCCAAGTTTGGCCAAGATTGCATTTTGGAGGTCCGAGTTACAGACTCACAAAGCAGCCGCCCCCAGGAAACTTCCAGTAGTTAGAATAGGAGCAGCAAACGCCAATTGACCTGCATTGGCTTGCAGCAATTGGCAGAGCCCTAGGCTAGCCCAGCACCCCACAATCAAATAAGAATTGGTAGGGGAAAAAATAAGACAGAAGAGTGCGCCTTCAAAGAGCCCAATAAGCTTGGTCCCAGAGCCTTCCTGCAGCCCTGAGACTGGGTTGGGGCAGAACCCTAGCCCACCACCCCACAATCAAATAAGAATTGAAATAAAAAATATTAAACAGAAGAGTGAGCCCTCAGCCGAGGAAACCCAGTAAGCTTGCTCCCAGAGCCTTGCTGCAGCACAATCTTTAATATCTAGATTATAACCTTTGGCAAACACTTTTAGAGACAAATGTTACTTGAGATTGTTTATACTATCCCTTAGGTGGGATGGGGGAAAGACCATGTGAAAAATTCTAGTGGTCTTTAGCCGGGATTCACCTTTTGAATCCCTTTATAATACAGAATTTGTTGAATAATTATTATCTCACCTTTATAGATGCTCTGTTAACGATTTTCCAATCTTTGCTTAGCTAATGCTCATCATCCTGGTGTGGCAAATTGCAGTACTAATTCTCAGTTAACATACTGAAGAGCATTGTGGGTTTGTACTAAATATGACACAATATTTTCAGTGTTTAAAAAATCTGCTGTTGAGAGTTCTGGGTGCACTGTTAAAAGGTAATGCATTCCAGATACTTAATAACAACGAATCTCACACAACTGATTTTATTTTATTCAGCTTCTAGATGCAGAACTTAAGCAAATGTATGTCCCCTTTTTCGTGACTTACCAGCAGTTCATCATAGTGATGTGAATCCTTTATAAAGAGTGACATTTCGCTTTTAGTAAGGATTTAGCACTCTTTTCTCCTCTCTTTTTATTTATGATCCATTTCTTTCCTAATAGGGCAGATGACAGTTCTTTTCAAGCCTACTTAGAAAGGCAACAGTGTCTTTTTCAGAAAGTTCTTATAAAAGGTCAGGCTTCTGTTTTTTAGTTTGAATCTGATACTGTTTCATGAATTGCAGGATATGAAAGATAAGGAAGTAGGTCCAGTGGTCAGGCCTTACCTGCCCACCCGGACTGTGCCCCAAGGTCAAACTCCTGATATTTGCTGTTCGGTACAGAGAAGCTGATGACAGGTAGAGGCTGATACAAGGGGAGAAGCTTGAACCATATCAAAGCTAAATGGCAAGAGAATTGGGACTCAGTGAGAGACTGTAGCTAAAAGATGGATCAGCAGGATTGCCCTCTTTTTAAAAAGTAGCTGACCTGTGAGCGAAAAGACTTTATCGTCCTGCCAATCACATGCTTACTAATGGAAGCCAGTTATCTCAACAACAGCTTACTCCCTCTGTGTGATTTCGTGACAGTGGGCAAGACTAGCAGGAACAGGGCAGTGTACATTGGTACTTTCTGCCACAAATAATAAACGTAACGCACATGATAACTAGCAACAAAACTTTGGTATTTGGAAAAAATACCTGGGGCTGTTTCAAGATGTGATGATGTTTCCTACATGAAAAGTCCTATTGCGTAGAAAATGCTATGTCTGTGGCACAGTAATGTTTTGATCCACATGTTGTTTCCAATAAGGAATTTTGTCATGTTGGAAGTGTCCTTTTAAGAATCACCAGAAATCAGGGAAAAGATCCTGAAACTTTTAAGAACCAAATGAAATACACTCTTTTGCCAGGTGCCCTCGTTTCTGTTTGTTCTAATAGTAATTTATTAATTGGACTATTTCATAGATAGCCAGTGCTGCCAAGATTACCGGTTTGCCAAGTATTACTATAAAAATGTTGATATAGGAAAAGGGAGATGGATTTTAACTGAAAATAAAAAATTGTTAGAATGAATGATTTTTAAATATACTTAGAGCTCAGCATTCCATATTCAGAACAACATCAAGGATAGTGTAGGCTTGGTTTCAGAAGGCCAAGACTTCTACAAAAAAAAAGTATGCATTCAGTGCTTTGACAGTTCACATAGTGAGAAAAATACTTTACTCTGCCAACGAACCATGAAAGGTGTTTCATAGTAAATGATTTAATTAATCTTGGACTATCTAAGCCTACTTGTTTGTAGCTGTTGTCTCCAGATGGGGCATCATGTGAGATTCCCATTGCTAGGGGAGAGAAAGGAAAAGGTGTCGTTTTATTTTTAAACAATCTTCTTGTGATGAAAGGCTGCCAGCCTGCCATTAAAAAATTGTGTGGACCAAATTTCAATCCATTTCCTTGGCAGAATGAATCTCTTTCCCTACTCTTTTTTCTTATGTTGACGCTTAATAATAAATTGGATGTTTTCTTGTCTGCTCAAGTGACCCTGTAGAGCTTTACTCAAAGCCCACTGAAATAAGTGAGAGCTGTAGTAGCACACAGGTTAGGTGGTTGGGATGTAAATGAGCATTCTGCTGGTTCATATCCCACTACTGCCATGAGCTTTACTAGTGGACTTCAGTAAGCCACTTCTTTCATCCCCAGCTCCCCAGTTATATTGTGGGGATAATAATAACACTGAGTGTGACGCTAATCTGTCTAGAAGGGTGTATCATAGCGGAGGCAGATTATAATTGGTCTTAAATTCCTACAGGAACATCTTCTGCTCTCTGTGTTAAAACTTCTCACCTGCTAATTGTGTGTAAGGCTGTTTCTAACTCTTCAATTGTTGAAGTAAATTACTTGAAATAAGTTAGTATGGTGCTACTCTAAGTAGAGTTACATCCTTCTAAATCAGTGGGCTTGTGTGTGTGTAATCCTGCCTAGTGTGCAGATAAACATTTTTAAAAAAAATAATTTATTTGTGCAAAGCAAAAAAAAAAGCCCCCCCCCCAAAAAGCTGGCAAATCTATACATAAGGTTCTGTAAAAGGTCTCCAAATATCTAAAAATAAGTCCATATGTGATTGTAGTCTATATGTTATGACTGAATGTTGATATGTTTATAACAGTCTCAATCCAATGAGTAACAGGAAGTCTTTTAGTAAGGGCATGGAGGGTCCATTTCTGTTGGCCATCGGTTAGGTTTCATGAAACAGGTAAATAGTTTAAAAGCAAATAAACATCCTCAAAAATGAGTATTCTAATAGCCTATCAATTGATTTAAAGTAGAAATTCCCCATCTGTTCAAGCCTTCCATGAAGATTTCCTCCCAATTTTTAAATCTGGATTGGTCCATAATGTTAGTTTTGCATGTGAGAATGGGTCAAATTGATAGTGTAGTGATATTTATGCGTCATAGTTTTCTCACTGCGGAAATTGCAGGAGGAACAGGATCCATTTTAACATAAGTAGACCCTAATGCATTCCATTTAAAGAGTGGTTCCAAACAAAAAGCCTTTGAGATGGAGCCCAAAATGGATAATCCTAATAATTTCTACAAAACGAATATACCGGATGAGATAAACCAAGATCAGGAAAACCAAATCCTCCTTCATTAATGCAGATAAACATGATTAATGTGCAGATAAACATGATTATTCTTGGACTATATCAATTCAGACTGTAGATAAGGAATTGCAAGATCAATCAATTCCCATATGAAAAACACTTTGCATATAGAATTTTAAAAGCTTCTCACTTAGTCTTCTACCTAGTCTTCTAGTTTTTTTGTAATTGGATGCTTTTTGTGGGGAAGCATTAAAACATATTTTGCATGGTATCAAATTGATACAATTTAGGAATAATTTTCAAATTAATCTGTTCTTGTATATTGTGAACTTTAGTATGTATGCTCCAGAGCTCTGATTCTTGAAAGTTCATACCCTGGAAATCTAGTTGGACTTTAAAGTGCTACTGGACCTGAAGCTTACACTCTAATAAACAATTGAGAACTTCAGTAGCATGAACAGGGCCGGTGCCAGAGTTTCTGGCACCTGAGGCCGGGGGCAGCTTCAGGGCTGTTGCCGCCCCTGCGCGTGCACACACACCCAGACTGCTCAGTTGCCCCATACTGCCCTGGCCACCTGCCACGCCTGGCTCACAGCTGTGTGCTAGCGGCGGCGGCAGCAGCACAGGGCAACAGAGCCGGACCAAACGAGACGAGGGTTGCGCAAGTTTTCTTGGGAAATGTAGGAGACGCTTTCCCCTCTGTCACTGCTCACTGCCCTCTCTGAATGTGTGTTTGTGTGTGGGGGTGGAACACCAAAGCATTCCCCCCTATCTCCTGCCTATTGCCTTACAAACTGGAAAGGAGCGGAGGAAAAGTGATATGTTTCTTTGGGGAGACTGGAGGGTGGGGATGGGACGGAATAATGACAGAAGAAAGCAAAGGGGAAGGGAAAGGAGAAAGCAGGAAGGACCTAGAGAAACAGCTGCGCCTCAGGGTGTGCGCTCTAGGTCCTTCCCGCTTTCTCCTTTCCCTTCTCTTTTGCTTTCTTCTGTCATTATTCTGTCCCATCCCCCTCCCGAGTCTCCCAAAAGAACACTTTTCCTCTGCTCCTTTCCAGTTTGTGAGGCAACAGGAGATAGGGGGGAATGCTTGGCGTGCATGCATCCTCCAAGCCCTCCCGCTCAGTTGCTCTGCGGCGCACGCACCCACCCCCGGCTCCTCCTCCAGTGCCTCTGTGCTTGAGGCAGTTGCCAGACTTGCCTCCATGGACATGCTGGCCCTGAACATGAATAGGAGAGGTCCATTATGAGGCAGGTTACGCAGCTTATTCCTTGAAAATAAAGGAAATAACTTTATTTAACAGCCAGCGATTGAGTAAGTGTAGTCAGGGGATGGAAATGTGGAGGTAAAATTTTGTTGGTATTACAGAATACACTTCGTGTAACAGGCAAAAGAGTATTCTTAAAGCTTATTTTCATATATTCTTGGTTCTTAACAGTGAGAGGTGTTTTACTTAGTAATTTAGGTACAGCAATAATGTTTCTTCAGGAAGTTTCCTACAACAGTTCAGATTTTCTGTAGTTAGTCTTGCTCCTTTCTTGGAACTAGAGGGTATTTTTTATCTCCTGTTTTCCCTTCACAACAGACCTAGAGTCCTCCTCAGAGCCAAACCTCCTTCAAAATTGGGCCAGAATTAATCTTCTTCTCCTTAGAAGATATAACACTTCTTCTTTTTGGCTTGAAAGGGACTCTCAACCCACTACCTAGTCACTCTTGCCAAAACACACTCCCAGGTCTCTGTTGTCTGTGTAAAGTATACTTTAGACTTTTAATTCTTAGATAGAATTCTTCCTCAGGAGAGTAATACTACAGTTAAGGCAAAGGAGTCTTCTTTATTCACTCTAACAGTGAACCTGTCTAACTTTTCTTGTCAAACTCTCTGACTCCAAATCCTGTCAGAAACCAACTGACTGCCTTCAAACTGGTTCTAACTGGCCAGTCAGAGAGGAGGGAGTAAGCTGTCACTCAAGTTCTCTATCCCCCTCCTAACTCTCCGATTTTGCTGCACTTCGGAAACCTGCTGTTAAGTGCAGTCCCTCACATAGCCTATCATGTATTTTGTTGTAGTCCAAGTGGGGCAGATCAACTCTGTTTCCCTTATCAAAAACCCAGTTTTTGTTTTTCCAGAATTCCAGAATCAGAATATTTATTGTATGTAGCCAAAGGCCATCACAATCAAGTAAATAAAACTAAGTAAAACATATAAACAAAATAAAAACACCAAACAATAAAACTATGATCTTTTGGTTTTAAAAAGACGAGTCAGCCTTTGATCTCTTGGTGTCTTTTATCTCACTTCTTCTTTAGAAAACTCAGAAAAGCAGCCAAAATCATGACATTTAAAGAAGATTTAAGTTTACAACTAATGAAGCTTGCTGTGTGAATTTTGATCCATTTCCTCTCCAAATCTATCAAGGCCAAAATAGAAATACTCAGGTGAAAGAAGTTGAAAGTTCAAATGATGTAAAAATGATGTAAGCTTAATTTAACTAAGCCAATAATACACCTTAAACTTCTTTTCAGTTCAAATTACTTTAATGAAGGTGTTAATTACTGAGGGATTAACACTGCTTCCAAGTGATAATGGATGTAGTCAATCAATAAAGGGTTAGAATAATGTGGTTTTAAGGAACACAAGAATCTAGTGAAGGATTACTTGCTGGGAATGGATGATATTTCAAAGTAGCTCTTAAAGTAAATCTGGGTAGTAAGTCTCTCTCCCCCCCCCCCACTACTTTAATTCACAGCAGGTTTGAATGGTGAAATTCTTTCTCACTCTCTAGAGCAAAATATTTCTACTTTGGACACAGTGACAAATAAAAAGAGCCAAAGTAATTGCAGTTTAACAGTCATCACATTAAAGTGGCAAAGTACCAAAAAAAAAAAAAACTTCTCCCAAATTCACATTGATCTCAAATGTCTGGGTAAAATTAAAATAAGTAACTATTTGGATAAATGGCATTGCAGTTTGAACAGATGGAAAGACTGCTACATAGAGAGGACAGTGAATATAAATACCTAATTGAAATGTGGATAATAGTTATTGACTATAGTATTAGAACAGTAGGAGACTGATGTTAAAATTATTTACCATGAGTTGCCAAAGGCTATAAAAACACTGGTTCATCTGCACATATGATTTAAGATTGAGTGGTTTAAGATTGAGTGGTTCTGCTTGTTCTCAGAGTTGGACAGGTGTTGGGCAGTTCTCTTGTACCTTCTGTAAGGTATCCAGCAGGGATCCATCCTGTCATTCTTTGTATGCAATATCTATATGAGGCAACTTAATGAGTTTTTATGGAGAGATGTGCTGCTGATGAAACCCTCCTGTATTTTTGCATCCAAAGCAGAGAACTAGAAATGAAAGAAACAGTCAAACAACAGTTCTGATAGGCTGGAAGTTAATTCTGTTGGCAAGCCCTGCAATGTGGAGGAAATTGGAAAATCCCTCATGGTTTCCCCCCTTTCTCCTTGTCAGATTCGTAGTTTGTTGTGCCCTTGGGATATTTAGCTGCATCTGAAAGCTGAGGGTGTCCAGGACCACCTTCCAGCTACATTTGAGAAGACTATTTTTGTGCCCAGGATTATAGAGAAGGGGGATGCTATGATGTATCAGATCACTGGACTGTAGTCTGCATATTCATTAGCCCAAGAAGCCCAAGAGAGTGGTAGTAGGAATAGTAACTGCCAGTCATACCATTAGTCCATACTATCCCTCCAGCCCCTTGTGCTGGCCATTGTAGCCAAAGAGTTCAGTCCAATGCCAGCTGAGTTAAGATTGTTGACTCGGAATAGAATTTTGCAGAGTTGGAAAGGAAGATTCTCTGATTGCTGTTTACTGACTTTTTTGTTACTGAAATTACTGTGTTGTTGTTTTAACATTTGCACATTTCAGTTAGCAGACTGGACTTGGCAGAAAAATGTGAATATTAATACAACAGTGTACTATTGCAAGCAAAGTTCCATTGAATGACAAATAGTGTAGAAAGAGAATCTTCACTCAGAGATGTGTTGTTGCAGTTCCTTTGACTCCTGAAAGACTGTCATTCTCCTAAGAATCTGCACATCCATGCAATTGTTTATAGTAGTTGCTTCACAGACATGCTGAAAAGGAACTTTTAGTGCTTGCTGTACAAGTAACGGAAAAACTGTGGCTACTGCCTAAAATAATTTGCACTGTATTTTGTGTGTGTGTGTGTGTGTGTGTTAATTTGGAGAATTTTTAAAGTAGAAAAATAGCCCATAAATTCTTTAAGTCCCCAAAATGGTATTATTTAAAAAAATCATTTTAAGCCATCATGGCTTAAAAGCTTGGTTCTGTGTTTCTGGTTGTTCTGAATATAATTTATGTTAAAATAATCTTTTCCTGGAGGGAATAGAGGAACAGATTTGCTCAGTAAGAAAAAAGAGGGTAACCAAAGAGGTTGGAATAAAAGAAGTATTAAGCATAACTAAAAATGTGATACAAATAATTTAAAACAACAGTATATAATTTAATGCAACAAATAAAATGCATAGGTCTGATTAAAAACATCTACAGTGTGGTTCAACATATAAGTACCATACCTTTGAAAGTATACCCCATAAAATCACACATATACAGGTATATAAGCACATTTTATCTCCACGTGTACAGAACCAGATACATTTCAGCCCAAGTGCCTTCCCCAGTGATGTATATATGTCTCATACATACTCCCAAAAGTGTTCTTCCCCTTTTGAAAACAATAAACAGAAATTCTATATTTTAAAATGTTAATACCTTTTTTGTACATAAATTGATACATATATAACACACAGTTGCATATAGAAAAATGACATTTTGCAGGAAGAATAAAGGGATGAGTTTGAAATGAATTAACTATCCAAGAAAACTGAATTGTTTCAAGTTTGAAATAAGACTTGTACACATTGTATAAAAATAAACTTGTAAGAGCCTGAATCTCTCTAGTAAGAAATGTAACCAAAAACAGAATTTATCATTCCCAAACATTGCTAGATATTTTATCATTATAGACTGTTTCCCTTTAGTGAAATAAGTTAAGCCTGACATACATTTGGAGTTCTGGCACAAATAGAAATAGTTTCTCTTCCATAAATATAGTGAAGAAACCAACTCCCATTAATATTTCAAAATAATTAAGTTTAAACATACTAAGGCATTTAAACTGTTTTTGCAACAAATTTTACAAATGTGTTTCTCAGTTTAAAACCAAAAAAAGATTGAGAAGCAAACATTAAAATACAGAGGTAACTTGCAGCAGCATTTTTTTCATACAGTTTTCTGGGATGTTCTTATACAAGCAGAAGATGAAATATGTTTGTGGCTTGCCTGTATAACCACTGTGTCCTCCTTTCATCACAAATTTTGTAAAAAGAAATAGCGAACAACGTAAAAACTTCTAATCCACCCAACTTTTACCTCTGCTATTGTTTGTAGTTTTGTCTAAAAGGACTCTGTGTTCTGGCTAACGGGCTACGCAGGAACAACTTGGCCGGAACCCCTTGCCCTTTGGAGACTGAGTGTGTGCCAAACAGCTCCTTTTGAAGCTGTAAACTCAAAAAGACAGTTATTTGCCACTGTTCCTATTTACTTTTTAATGATGAGAAACAAAGCACTACCATGAAACTCAATTTCTTTTTGTCTGTATTCAGAATTGCTAAGGTATTAACAATGCCTGGTGTTTTTAATCTGACCATCCTTGCTACAGTTTAGGAGCTTTCAGCAAAAAAAAAATGTTAGATTTTGAAAAATATTAATGAGATTAACATCCAGATCTTAGCCTGGTTATTCTTGCAGAGCAGGAGTCTTGTACGTGCACTTCCGATCAGCATACATCTTCCCCCACCCTGTATGTAGTTCTACATACATTTGAAGTCCTAAAAATATATATTTAAGGTTACTCATTAATGTAACAAGACCAGGAATCTCTAAGAATTTACCTCAAACTCTGGTTCTGAGAAAAACAATCTGTCCTTTGGGAGAGTTTAAGTTGTGATGGATTAGAATGAACCCAAATACTTTTAGCTTTTTCTGAGCAAAACAGCCATTCCCTGTGGTTCAGCTGTCATAACCCCTAAGTTTACATATTTATATACACTTACAAATGTGTGAGAGATGATATCCTCATTATAGTGACAGCTAATATCTTCACATAGGGATGCTAATTTGAAACAGATGTAAATGTCTTTAAAGGAAATGGATGTTTTAGTTCAAACAATGCATGAGTAAAAGTTTAAATAATTTTTTTTTAAAAAATTGGCTTTTGCTACAACCTATTGAAGAAGAAAATTCATGTTAATGAACTTTTCTTCACATTTGTTTCATGTGGTGTTCAGGAATTCAGTTCTGTTGACACCAGTAACAAGAAGGTGAAATTTCATTTTAAACTAATTCCCTGACAATAAATTTTAGCTGTTCATAATGTGATATGCTTGGGGTGTGTTTGATGTATCAGAACAATTTGTTAGAGCTGCAAATCATCTCTGATTGAGGAGAATCTTTAGAATTTAGAGAGTACTGTTCTGTACCTGAACAGTGCTAGAGTTAAACAAAAGTCAAAACCACTGTTTCACTTCACCTTACCTGCATATGCTGGCACTCATTTGTAAAGATTCATAAGTCTGTTAATTTTAACACAATACTAACCAGTTGCCTTTCTTCAAGGTAACACTTATTTTGTGGAAGAATCATAATTTCCCAGCACTGGAATTGTCATAATAAATTGTTTTCCCTTCGATTCCTGTCCTACCCACCCACCTTTATTGGATGATTCTGTTTGCAATTGTGAATCTATGATCGAATATGTAGAAATGATTTAAAAAGTCATGAGAGGATGCAGTTCCCTCCATGACCATTCTATTGTGCATCCTTTTAAAATATTGTTTTATTAATTTTTTTAATTGAAGTACTTTTCTTGAAGTATGGGAGCACCTCAAGCAGAACCTTGTACAAACAGCAAAGGAACATACATGCATGCTCACAAACAACCCGCTTTGCCAAGTCATGGATCTATTCACTTTTGTTAGTTTTTAAAATACTGTGTGCTTCCTTTCCAACAATTCGCAATGCCTTTAAGTAAATTGCAATTTCATTTACAGCTTTTAATATCTCCGTTTAAGAGAGCTCCCTTTAGTTGAGCAAGGTTCACTAAAATAAGATCTTGTTCCAAAGAAAAGCTCTTATCTTCCTCAGCACAGCGTTCTCTCCAGTTGCAAAAAGTGTATACATACTTCTTGGTTCAAGTACCCCCCCCAAAAGGGGGGTAATGAAGATGTTGGTGTGTCAGTAAGCAGCAGAGGACAAGAGAGGTGTGCTGTACTTGGACAGATACAGTATGAGTAAGCAGTGTTCCAGAGATGCAGCCACACCTCAAGGCTTTTCTTAGGACTGGCTGGCGGCTGCATGGGTCTAAAAGACAATAATGTACCTATCGCATGCTTGCCATCTTCTTCCTTGTTTCCAGCACTAGCAGCACTGCCAGCCAGTGCCTCAGGGCTGGCAGTGGTTGGTTGGGCAGAGAACCAGTTTTAGATGCTGAGCAAAACAGTCTGACGTTGCTGCTATTCTGCACACATGCCAAGAGTTGCTGCCTCCTGTGATATCCCAGATAAAAGGCCGTAAAGGAATTAAACAAGGGTCATGCAAAAGGAAAGAACCCTAAGCCATTGGGGGGGGGGGCGGTTTGGAGAAAAATCTCAAATTCAGGTTGGAGACAGAGGTACCTTTTCCAGGATCTGCCGCTCAGAGCAAACTGCTTTTCATCACCTCACAATAAGCGTACCTTGAATATAAGTCAGTCTTAATATAACCTTCCAATAGTACATTTGAAGATTGTTAGTCAAATCCTGTTGTTTTTTTTAATTTTGTGTGTTTTGTCCATCTCTGCAAAATATATTTTAAAGCAACAGCTTGGATCCTGAAAGTGCTATTCTGCAAAGACATGTACACAAGCACAGTGTTTACCAGCTGTATGTTTGTACTGTTTTGAATAAAACAGGCTGTCATACAATGGCATAGTGAATGAAAACTGCATTGAAAATTTTGACTGGGGCGCAGTTTGTAATGAATAGTGGTCAGCAGGGGCATAGGAGCTTTTTAGTTCTACCTTCCACAGGCCATCACTTTGCCCCCAAAGTCCCTCAAAGGTCAGGACATCCTCCACAGTAGCAATCCTCAAAGCAGAAGCAGCTGCCAGAGTTATCCATGGATCTCTCTGGGTCCCAAACCTTGAACACAATTCTGATGCTCAACTGCTAATGGAATGCATGGTATGGACATAGTCCTGTAGCATAAAAGGTGCAGAATAGGGTGTGTGTGTGTGTGGGGGGGGTCTCTTAGATCAACTTCTGTTGGCAAAGGAGTATGCTTTTGAAATGCACAAATGCTTCATCATGCAGAATCAAAAGGTAAATTAGTCTTCAGTTGATTTACAGTGCAAAACAGAATTTAAAATATCATTATAGATGATATTTAAAAGGATTCTAAATCAGGATTGTAAATCACAGCATGATAGGATTCTAAATCACAGCTTTTAGAATCCTAAATGCATGAAGGCTAGAAGGCAGTTTAAAGACAGTTATAATATATTTTCAATATATATTATATATTATACGTTCAATATATTTTACGTTGGGGCTGAGTAGCTATTTTTTTCTTGTATTGACTGAATTTTAGAGTATTTGCTTGTGCAGTGTTTGAGGTAGAGATTAGTTTATAAATGAATTTGGTAACAGCGCTAAAATTTTATATTTGAAATAGAGATTTTCTTCATCAAAGTAAGGCATGCTAGTCATAATTTGGCATTTTTAAAAAATGGACATACTTGCACATGAAATCATAAAAGCTGAATAGTACAGTTTACAATGACATAAATTCAGCAGAAGTTACTCATTTGGATATATTGCACAGCCTTTTACTTTTTTAAAATTAAAAAAAATTATGAACATGAAATAATAAAAGCTGAATAGTACAGTTTACAATGACATAAATTCAGCAGAAGTTACTCATTTGGATATATTGCACAGCCTTTTACTTTTTTTAAATTAAAATTATCTGAATTTCAAAAAAAAAAGTTAATTAGCAGCAATATGCAGTTCTCTGCAGGGGGCTTTTATACCATTTCAGACCATTAAAAGAGATTGTTTACGTCTCTGATCAAAGGCAAAATAAAACTAACAAGATTATACAATATTTTGCGTATAGAGCATGCATGCTGTGTCAGTAATAGATTCGTTCAAATTTTTTAAAAATACTATCTCTAAGGGATTTGTTTGAGTTTATTTAAAAATACTGTCTATAGGATTCTTTTAAAATTTTGCTTATGGTAATATTTCACTAGGCTTTGAATGTGTCAATTTAACTGTTTAAAATGATTAGGATAACCAAGAATCTTTGGTTAACGTTTGGCACGTGAATGGTTTTGGATATTTGAAAAATATAGAAAGGCAGTCTACGATAACCTAAAGTTTTTGACATAAGTATTCATGTCATCCAAACTAGAGTAAGTTGAATTGATGGGCTCTTTCAGCAATCTAGGGGAATGCACAGTTTTGTACTAAAAAGTTCTAATTTGCACTTTCCAGTGAATTCAAACTTTTTAGATTTGTACCAACTTAAAAGAATGTTTGTGACCCTTTGACCCTTTTGTTATCCCTAGTTCAGAAAGGCCTTTATTCTGTAAAGCTTAGGTATTAGAAAGAAAGAATGAAAGAAAGAAGAGAGTAAAAAAAAAGTTAATGGCATAACAGTCCTTTCTGATCACCCTGCGTAAGATGTTTATGCAAAATGTCAATGGAAGCAATTGGCCTAACAGTGTGACAACTTACTTTGCTTGGAAATGGGCTAATCTCCTGTTTGGGTTATCCGGAGGTCAGGTAGAGATTTCTTTTCGTGCTCCCCATAGTGAAGGGCTATACACTTTACAAGCTTTGTTGAGCTGCAGCCAAAATGTTCTCAATTCTGATGAGTCTCAGTATCCTTCTAAAGAAAATAATATAATTACCATAAACATATTTACTGGAAAATAAAGTCCCATCTATTCCTTACTTCCTGACATGTGTGCTTAGGATTGTAGTGATGTTCAAATACACATACATACTTGAGGTTGTTTAGTATGCATTAGCTATCCTTTAATGCATTCTAGCTACCCTTTCACATCCAGACTTAGATTGACTTGAGAATGGATTTTGACATTATTTCAGTGTACATTATTTACCTTATTTCAATGTAAATTTTTTCAGAGTACCATAAAAATTATAAGAATACAGCTAACAACAATTAGTTACTTCCAGTTAATTAATACAGGGTGTGGTGTAGTGAAAACATAGCTATGTTTAGGATCAGAGTGCCAGACTGGTAAATTGTCTTCTTCATTCTCTCCTGCTACCATCACTAATGGCCCACTTAAAGGAATGCCTGCCTTGTTGGTCTGTTTGACTCATGAAAGCTTATACCCTGAAAAATGTTGGTCTGAAAGGTGCTGCTGGACTTGTATTGTGTAGACCACTGTTCCCCTTTCAAAGTATTCATGATAGGCCTTGGCCTATCCCTCCCTGAAGTTCATATGGCAGTCCACATTCAAACATTGTGCTTCAGAATTTGCCATCTTTGCCCTGTCACAGCAGGGTGGAAATCAATAAATGCTCAGGCAAGCATGGCGGGCCATGAAATAGGCCTTGGCAGGTTGCATGCTGTGAACTCCTGCCTTAGTGAATCAGCTTCTGTGTGTGTGTGTTTGTATCTTTCCCTCCCTCTGTTAATTATGCCCCAAGGCTGTGGAAAGGCAGTATTTACCTGTTGAAACAGACTAAGCAGCAAGTGTTCTGACATGTTTATCAGGCAAATTGTACTTGACAAAAGGTAATTACACATGCAATCGGAGTATCTGGTTGATTACAGGTTAATAAGCTGTTTAGCATATATGGTACAATTTTGGGTTCAAGGAAAGTTGTGTAAATATCGAAAAACAAAAACGTGTAATACCTTTTTATTTAGACTAAGCAAAATAACATAACATGGTATGCAAGCTTTTGAGTTCTTCAGAACTCTTAATTGATTTGGATTTTTTTAAGTGGTGGGGGGAGAAAAAATCTGTCAAGCCATGGTTTTAAGGCCTCTTTGTTGGCTTCCTGTATGGAATGTCTTGAGGGCCTCAGTGGGCCAGGGTGTGGTTGACTGGTATCAGGTTGAATCCTTAGCATGCTGCAAACAAGAAACAAAAATGGAAGCACACCGACTGAAACACCACTAGTTTATGAAATGTCTCTCTTGACACCAAACTAATTGAAGGCAAATCTCCTTTCTGTATGGAAAAATTAGTAATGTTTAAAAAAATTGCATTGTCAAACATGTGAAAGGCCACACATACCTCATCAATCTTTCTAGTTAACATTCAGACAAACAAGAAGTCCAAATCCACTTGCTAGTTCTGTTAATTGGAATTGATCTACAGATATCTTTCGGCTTTTGCACACACACACTTTTTAACTAATTATTTGGAAGTGTGATCATTGATAAGCCTTGGTTTGTTTTCCCCACTGATTTATTGGAGAACGAGGAGCTCTTCTTCTAGGAAATGGTTAAATGGACTGGAATGCACATAGGGCCTGAATGCACCTGAGAGCTCCAGCTAGTAAGACCTCGGTCAACATTCAATATGCAATAATTCATTTATACCCTGTTTTTTCTCCCCAATGGGGACTCAAAGTGGCTTATAACCAGGGCTTTTTTTCGGGGGGAACGCGGGGGAACGGGGTTCCAGCACCTCTTGAAAATACTCGGCAATAGTGCTTGAAAATAATATGATTTCAAAGAATCCCATGTGTTTCTTCCTCATTTTCCTCTTGAGAGTTCTGCCACCTCTTTCCCCCCAAAAAACGCCCCTGCTTATAACATTCTATCCTCTTCCATTTTGTCCTACAACAGCCTTTTAGATAGGTTAGGGTGAGACTTTGTGACTGGCCCAAGGTTACCCAGCAGATTGCAGTGGCATAGGTGAGGATTTGTACCTTGGGCTGCCAGATCTTAGTCTGACACTCTAGCCACTATGCCACACTGGCTGTCAGATGACCTGCTTCTGAAGAATAATTGGAAAGTTGGTTCAAAAACTGTGAGAACAATAGGCAGTGGGTCATCTAAATCAGACACACACATTCTTCAAAGTGATATTTAAAGAATCTAGTGACAGGAAGGGAAATCCTGAAGCACAAAGGTTATTCAGACTGAGCACCTAATGCCTCTTTTTATCTTGCAGCAAAATTGCTGAGTGGGTTATTTGAAGATTGGAATGAGGTTCAAATAGTGTGGCATGTAACATGGGGTCAGCTACTCAGGAATTCCTCACTCAAGTGTCTTCCCACATATTCTTCTGTTCTTTTGATACTGGGCTAGCTGCTGCCTTAGCTCCCTGAGGCTCCAAATAACAGGAATTAACTCATTACTGACAGTAAATACAATAAATAGATTCTCAGGCGTTCATATGTTAGAAACAAGCAGAAGTTTTTAAATGGTGGTTACCCCAATACTATATATACCTAATCTCAAGCCTTCCACAGTGCCACCTTTCAATATGTGGACTGTATTATTTCTTCTCCATTCAGTAGCTTGTCAGGTATTCTTTTAATGACTGGAATCATTTTGGTCATAAAAGACTGTATCTATTTTTGTGCTGATCTTTGACCGTTATAAATGTTTCATTCAGTCAGTCACAAATGAATGACATGGTATAAGAGCATTGGGATAGAGAAATATCAGGAATTTTACAGTGAAGTAAGCCAGTACGTTGTGCTTGAAACCATAACATTCCAAAGTTCCCATCTAATTTACCCAGAAAACTTCTGTACCTGTTGATTATGAGAATTGCTCATAGAAAATACAAATATACCAAATTGACAGCTTGCTCCTTAATAGCATATTCTTGGAAGTAGCCCTGAGGCTACTGTCTTAGAACACACTTGGTAGCGAGTTAAATTTAGTGAACTGAAAGCACGATTTCCTTGCAGTCGTTTTTGTTGTGTAATCTGCAGGAATGTGGATACTCTAGAGGACTGGATCAGAAATCTTAATGCAGCTGAAGTAGACCATGGTAGCTGATTATTTGTTTTAAAAATTAAATCATTCTTTCCTCTGTAGAAGTCTTTTCCTTTCACACTGTTCACATGTATGCATGTACTACTTATATGCTTTTTATGACGTACTGAATTTTTTTCTCTTTTTAGCTTTTTCACTCTGCTCTTGATATAATTGGACTGCTGCTCTTGATCTGCTTATACTTAAAGTAATAGAAGAGATGTGGGGAGGGAGGGGGAACATTAAGGTAAAACATATATTTCATAACATACTATAAATGTAATTATAGTGTTAGTACAATATTGTGAACAGTTTTTTTCTGGTGTGAAAGAGAGAGGCTCACTCCTAGTTCCAAGCCATAAAGGTCTTGAATACATTACTTTCTCTGGAAAACTGAACAGAAAAAATAAAATTTCCCACTCGAGATTTTGAAACATACCAAAATCTGTTTCATTTGGATAAATCACATTGGACATTTAATGTATGAATCAAGACCACCACATCTTTTAATTATTTAGGGTTTTATTTCTAGATATGTTCTAACTAAATGTCACTCTTTATTGTAGCAGATGGTTGAGTTCGATAGCTGTACTGAGTGCCCTTATGGCAGAAAGGCAGGATAAGAACTCTTAAATAAAATGTTTAAGTATGTGTTTATTTCACAATATCTTGTACATGAATTGTGTGCATTTGCTTGATCTGTGTCATAAAGTAATACAAAAATGAATTAATGCTTCATCTTGGGGAATGGATCTTTCCATGCCTTGACCTTGGATCAGATTTTTTTGCAACAACTTCAGTCAAATCTGCATTTTTCATCCTCTTGTGAGGAGGGGTTTTGCTTAAACTATACAAAATTAAACTATACAGTGTAATGCTGAACAGAGTTGCACCCTTCGAAGCCCATTGACATCCAGCTGACATCCAGTACCAGAGGAGTAAAGATGACTGCCAAATTCAACCGTCCTTTACAGTTAATTGAAGCTATATTCTTCTTTTGATTTTGTGCAGTGCAGGAGTCAGGAGTTTGGGATTGGTAAAGAATCTCAAACATTTATGAAATAAGTTTGAGATTTATTGTCCCTCCCACCAATATCCCATCTCTCTTAGCAAATAGCAGATCTCAGGCAGCTGTTCATATCTGAGTTCTAAACTTTTAATTAAAGTAGTGCAGGGAAACGATGACAACTTATGAATCTCTGTTGAATGAACAAATCCAAAAACAATATTGCCTAAAAATTCATAATTTCAGCAAATTTGTAACAATGTTCAGCAGTACAATATGTCTCAGTGTAAGTGGATTGGCCAAGAATCCAGCTGCTGCCAAAGTATTCCAGAGGGTTAAATGTACAAATAGATGAAATGGGAAATTATTCTCCCAGACCTGAAACTTGTAACAGAGTTTTGACTATAAGTGTTATTTGACTCAATTCAGAGGTCCTCCTGATAGCCAGATGATTTTTTTATCATTAAATATTCTGGCTATGAAATCTACACTACATTTGTCCATTCTGCTTAATCAGAAAAGATCTGGAATTCATTATAAATCTAGCAGTTTATTTGGTGTCCACAATATGTAGCATTCTTTGGTGTGTTCTGCAATTTTAAATTGAAATGGTCAATATACTTCAAGTACCTCCTACATATCTGTACCTAACTTTTTAAAAGTACCTTTCATGTTTAGCCAGGCAAAATTAGGTATGCGAAAACCACCACCTTTAAGAAGTCATAATGTCTGAATTAAAATATTGTGCTGTTTGAGCATCTTTTATCCACTAATGTATATTTTACTATAATATTATTTAATATTACTATAACATTATTTACTCACCAGCTTTTTTGCTTCTTACTCTTAATTGCCTAATTATGTACCTGATTTTTTCAAGCATTTTAGCTATTTTAGTCTGTAGTAATAAAACAAAATTTGAGTTCAGTAGCTTCTTGAAGACCAATAACATTTTCCAGTGTATAAGCTTTCATGAGTCGAAGTGTACTTGCTCAGATATCTCCAGTATCTGACAAAGTGAGCTTTAACTCTTGAAAGCTTGTACCTTGGAAAATGTTGTTGGTATTTAAGGTGCTACTGGACTTGAATTTTGTTCTATAAAATTCTGAGATGATAGGAAATAACTGGATAAGTTGAATCGCAGCTCTGTTTGGCTTTGTAAACTGCCTTGAGTCACCACTTAGGGCAAGAAAAGTGGTATAAAAACATAAATCAATTCTCTTACCTATTGTTTTAAAAAGTTTCCTTGAAAAGTTTTGCTTTATTTGAAATACCATTGGTTTTAAAATTCCATATATGTTATAGTCCGTTGGAATTTACCTAGGGTATACGTAGTGTGCACTGCAGAGCAACAACGGCTGGCTTGCTTTAGCTCCCACGGTGTGCACCATAGTTTGAGAAGTGAGTAAACCAATGTTAAAACTTTGTCATTCTTGTAAACAATTGTAATTGTCTTAGGTGATGTATATTTTTGGCAGAAATAACTGCCTTACGATGGGACTTGCCCTCAAATTCTTTTCCTGTTCCACCTTTACATTAATTACAGGATTTAAATCTCCTAGAATTATACCCCTCTTCTGTTTCAGTAGATGTGAACGTGTTCACTGTGTTGGTTCTGATAGGTTATGAATCATAGTGGCATCTCAAGCCAAATTAGAAAAGTCTACAGCAGTTGTGTCATTTTATATTTTAGAAATTGCATAACATCAAATATGTATATAAAATACATAGAAACAAATATACCTAACATATACATGTAGCCTTTGTGTTTTATTTATCCTTCTGACCATCTCATTCTCTTGAGTGGATTATTAAAAAGATATACTGTCCCAATCAAACAAACCCAGGCATCTTATTTAATAGGCTTTTAAAAAAAGAAAATATCCTCTTGCTTCTACTTATCTCATATTCTTATTTCTTTTAAGATGCTTTAGCATCCTTTTCTTCCAAAATGGGTATCAGTTTTAGTGGCATTAAACAAAACAAGAGATTCTAATCAAACTAAAGGTGAACTATGCCTGGGCAGGGCGAAGCCAGAGGAAACTCTGGAGGAGGTCTGTAGCGGTCCTGACGTGCAATAAATGTCATCATTTTTTTCCTAATTCTGTTTTTCTTCTTGTCCAATTTTTCCCAATGCCCTTTTAAAATTCTATAACGATAACATTATAATGTTGCTACATTACCATCAATGCTTCCAGTTTTTATGTTTATTTTCTTCAAAAAATAGTTATCCAAATTAAAATTAAAGGAAGATCAGTGCTTCTGTGTATGTATGTATGTGTTCTGTATGTTCCTTAACTTTGTTTTTTCATATGTGGGCATGCTTGATTCTCTGGTGTCATTACTCTGTCATTCCTTAAGGGCTCACTATGAACACATGATTGGGATTGTCCAACCATGAAACTGAATCTCTGGGTGGTGAACATTTGAAATGGCTCAAATGTCACAGCATAACCCTTCTGTAACATCCAAATGTTACAATGTTACAATGCATGTGTGCACACACGCACACACATACAAAGGAGATGCTTATACTGATGAAAATGTTAATATCGTTGGGATTCTTCCAAAAGCCTGGATCAAGAATGGGGCATTTTTCTAAGTGCAGGAACAAAGAGACACTATTTTGGTTTGGCTCCCTCAAGTGTGGAATTATAGATGCCCAAACCACATCCAATCCTTGTGGACTGTATACACAGAAAAATCACTGTAAATTGAGCATGCACAAAAGCCCAACGAGAGGGAGAGAGCACATGCATGCTGTGAAGTGCAAGAGGTGTAATTTGTGACTTTTTTAATTTTATAGAGGCTATAAAGGGCAGTAGAAGTTGGTTTTTAGAGTAAAAATTAGCTATTAAACTTCGCTATTAAAGTAAAAATAAGCTTTTGGAAAAGTACTTCATAGATATGATTCCTATCATGTGATGCTTCTCAAATTGGCTATATCAGTCCCTGTTGAAGCAAATGCCTCTTACCTTGGCTTGTGGCTAGCCAGCTGTTCGCACTGATGGTGCGGCTGCTTAATACCAAACCAAATGTAGGTAATATGAATGATCAGGCCACCGTCACAAAGGTGTATGCAGCTGTTGCCTGCCTGCTGCAGAGTATATTTTCTCAAAGTCCATTACAGATTGCAGTGCACTAAGCTCATAACTGCAGCTGCATGTGGGACAGAGAAGAAGTCTGTCACGGCTCAGATCAGCGGCTTTACTGTCACTCCAGTTCCCTGTTCTATCTGCTCCAGCTTCATCAGTGAGTTATCCCAACGTAACCCCTGAACCTGCTCTCAGGAGGGGAGAGGGAAGTTATAATTGGATGGCTTATGTAATTTGCTTGTATGCTTTAGTTCTCTGCAGCACGTAAAATTGGCTTCTGTAGTGTTCAGCAAAAGAAACTTTCTAGAATTAATGAGATTGCCATTCAGCTTGCAGTCACACTTTGCCCTTTTGCCTGTCCTTATATTCTTCTCATATCCTGTAGGCTGGGGCTGACCTGGCTTGCATTAGTTGTGGCTGAAGGCTGTTCTAGCTCATATATAATATGTATAGCTCTTGGAACATGAAGTCCTTGTTTTTATATGCACACACTCTCTTTCTTGTTGTATATGCCATTATTTTGCACGTATGCCAAATTCAGCAGCCTGAGAATTTCAGCTTTCATTTTTAAGGCAATTTTCTAGTTTATATATGACCACAAAAACTTTTTTGAAAGTGAGTTGGAGGCATATCTAATAACAGACCAGGGCAGAGCTTATCCTTTTCCCATAACTGTCAGAAATTATGCAAAATATTTTCATCGTATGTACATAGTACAGCATTCATCTTTGCTGGAGGTGATTTTTTTCAAAAGTATGAAGTAGTTCAGCTCTGGCAGTTGTGTGTATTTCTGTTTATTTTTGTTTTCCTTTGATGCTCTGTGGTCTTTGTTCTGCTATAATTGCCTTGTAAAACATGTGGCATGAAAGTAAATCCCATTGGAAAACAGTGGAGCTAGTAATAGTGCATTGGGTAAGGCAGCTTTATTGTGGCCTTTGTACAGCCCATGATATATCAGAAGTTCAGTATCAAAATAAGCTTTCAGCTGTCTTCTGCAACCAGCTTTGCTTCTTAATGCACATGAGCTGTTGCCTTCAAGAATAAATATCCTAAGGATACTAGATCAGATTGATCTGGTGATGTGCCTCTGAATTGTAAAGCATCTGCCAGTAGTTTTCTGAGATACTGGATATAATTATGAGGAGCAAAGATGGCAAAGGGGATAAGTAGAGAAGGGAAAGTGTAATATACTGTGCCACTTTCCCAAGACATGTATCTCTCATTATTTATGCTACCTTTTCCCCAAGAATGATGACAGTATCTGCATTGTGAGTTGTATCACATCTGTGACTCTCTGGCTGCTCTTGGCTGGAGCAATTCAGTCATTCAAATTTTTAATGTTGCTAGAGGTTTGTTTTGCCTCTTCAAAAGTACACCTAGACATCTGGCATCTCAGTGCCTAAGTACACTGGGGAGGGGGGCAACTGAGTTACTTTCAAGTACAGATTTATGGGGTTTGTGACGTTTTTCTCAAGGCAGTTAATATCCGATTTGTGCATTATTAAACAAAGGTTTGCTACATTGTTCTTAAAGTGTCCAAAGGGAAGCTTTTTGGAGTGAGCCACAGTTACAGCAGTCATTAATCTAGCTAATATCAAAACAAATTAGGGAGCACTTTATAGGTTGGGGAGGCAAAAAATGGGTGACCTATTAATGTTCATTGCCAGATGG
The DNA here is from genome assembly GCF_028583425.1 of Eublepharis macularius. Taxonomy (NCBI): domain Eukaryota; kingdom Metazoa; phylum Chordata; class Lepidosauria; order Squamata; family Eublepharidae; genus Eublepharis; species Eublepharis macularius. The sequence continues at coordinate 101,270,087 of NC_072795.1, forward strand.
TGTGCATCTGAGATGTTATGGGTAATGTTTTTATGTACATCATTTGTCTTTTGGCCACATAATGTGAAAAATGTTGTTGTTAAATCCATTCTCATACTTCCTTAAAAACTCTCAATGCACCAGTATTAATTTGATCCGAGTCCCAGTGGTGCTTCACATAAATGGAAAAAAATATGCTGCTGTAATGAAGTTTTTCATTATGGTGATTTGATCTTAACTGAAGGAAAAGGAATATAGAAAACCCAGTATATTAACCACCAACCTGTTTTAGAAAAAGATGGATTTTATTTTGTGGTCACAGAATATTTTTAAGTTTTGTGAGATTTGGAAGTTATTGTATTAGTAGAAATTACACAGTGTGTGTCTGTGTGAGGGGGACTAACTCCTATTTTCTCATTGATTTCTCAGTGGAGCTGCTTAGGAGGGCAGCCTTAATATGTATTTAAGCTCTGTGTTGTATATGCTAGAAGCCAGCTAACAATGGAGTCCTAAGCACTCTTCTAAGGCCATTGACTAAACTTTATTTAGTATTGTGCTGATAGCATGTGCCCAGTTTAAGCAAATTACCCTATTTGAAGCTCTGTGGAGTAATATTGCAGGGCGTAGGGGTGCCTGTAGAAAAGGGATGGTTTAAAGTTGGAAGTAAGAGTTACTAAAAGGGGATTGACTTGTAGAGAATTTAAGAGCAGGATAAAGATACTGACTGATTCTGTGGCAAGAAGGCCTTGAAAGTAACAACAACAGCGTGCTTATATACCACTCTTCTAGACAGATTAGTGTCCCACTCAGAGAGGTGAACAAAGTCAGTGTTGTTATTATCCCCACAATATAACTGGGGAGCTGGGTCTGAGAGGAGTGGTTTATCCAAGGCCACCTGCTGAACTCATAGCAAAGCTCAGGATCTGGAAACCATTACTGAGGTCTCTTTTTTTTAAAAAAAAGCATTTGTTTATATGTATATCATTGGTATTAAGCCAGTTAACCTAGATAAATGTCATATGGTATCAGAGAATGCATCACCAGCTTCTCAAAGCTTGGCTTTTATTTCTAAGGCTGAGTGGTTGCAATTAAGCAAAACATTTGTAGTTTCAGGTAGCTGTGTTGGTCCACCTTAGAAAAGCAGGATTTGAGTCTAGTGGCCTCAGAGACCAGCAAGATTTTCAAGGTATAAGCTATTGAGAGTCAAAAGCTTTCTGAAGAAGGCAGCTTTGACTCTTGAAGTCTTGTTGGTCTCTGAGGTACCATTGGACTCAAATCCTGCTATTCAAAATATTTGTAGTGGCAATAGATATGTTGTCATAAATATATTTTATAGGTATTTCAGAAAAATGCAGAGTAATGTGGCTTTTTCTTTTGGATAAGAGTTTTTTCCTTGTTAAATATTCCTGTGGCCCTGCTTTCTGCCTGCTGGGTTAAGATGAAATGGTATTTACTAATCTACATTGTGGAGCAGATTTGTGGAGCTTGCTTTGATTTGCCAGCAGTCAGAGGTTGTTTCTTCAGGACGCCTTTTTAAAAATTTGCCTGCCTTGTTTCAAGTTCAAAATTAAAAAATGCAGTGCCAGCATTTAAAACTAACATGTTGTTTGGAAGTAAAGCCCCTTAATCCCAATAGAAGTAGTTTCTGAAGCACAAAGGGAGACTATGACTAAGATTAACAGGGCTGGGAAAGCGCCTCTGCAGTAGGTAGCCTGGTTGTCTTGGACACTTATTGGGCCTTCTCAGCAGAGGCAGCTGGTTCACTTCAGGTCCACACATTGGGAAAAGAAGTAGTGCTGATCTGGGTAGACACTGGTGTGCCCATGCCCTAAGCAAATTCTAGGGATGCAGAATGCTCACGTCTTAATGGGGAGCTAAAATAGAGGGATTTCTTTCTAGAGACTAGAAGGAATAATGTGGAGAGATGATATTCACAATGTTGAACTTGTGTATCCTCCTCCTCCTCCATTGCTGTCATTTATTTCTGAAGCTCTTTCGTTATTTTATCGAAGCATATTTTCCTTCTTGTTCCTTCCCTTTAAACTTAACAGAAAAGTCAAGACTGACAGGCTGGGGGGATGCAGGGAGCCACCTTTTCTTTAGTGCTTCAAAGGATATATTTAGATGGTTCAGATCAGTTGGCAAACTCATTTATCCAGAGAGACTTTTTCTGTTCTTCCTCCCACTGTGCTTTTTAATCACCTTGAATCATGGGGCCTTTGGGTGTATCTTAGTGATTCTAGAGGACGTTTTTTCATTGATTGCAAATGCTCTCGTAATGTGGCTTGGAAAGCGGAAACTGAATAGCATGTGCAGTGAAATGAGAAGTGTGTGAGTGTGTGAGAGAGAGAGCACTGAGCGGGTGCTCACAGGTGAAGCCTGAGTCAGATTTTTCTTCAGATTTGTATCTGTGAATGTACATTTGTAGACTCCACTAACTAGATGCATACAAGCAGTGGGCGAGAGAGAGGGACTCAGAGATGCTTTCTCATCTTCTGACAATGGCATCGCTTATGAAAGGGGTCTCTGTTTCAGAAGATGGGAGGCCATCGTGGGGGGGGGGAGAAGGGCACTCAAAGGAAGAGTGCACAGGGTGTGCGGCGGGGAGGGCTCAAGCCACCTTGGGAATAATGCCCAATCCTTGGAACTGTATACAGTTTTCCCCACATAAATACAATATCCTGTATTTTTTTAAAAAAACAAAAAACTGAAAGTGATGCTAAATTTGAGGCCAGCCATATCTCAAAGGCAGGGGAGAAGTCTGGGTTTGGATTAAGGAAGCAAGGAAGACCCCAATTTTGGGATGGTGATCTCAGACTACAGGATTTGAAGGAGGCATATTCCGGATGGGGAGGCCTGTTCCTCTGTAGCAGTGAAACCCAGCAGGCGGCCAGTGGCACCATGAAGATTAGCTGCATTTATGACAGCATCAGCTTGGGTTTATCTGGAGTAAGCTGTTTAAAGGTCCTGGCACCCTGCCTGCCCAGCTGGCTTGGAAAGCGACTGGGATTGGGAGGAGGATCCCGCTCAAACCAGGCTCTACTTGGGAGGGCCCTGAGAACCCCAGTCGCCCACCCCCTGCCAAGAGCGGCGCTTCTTAAACTGCCTGCAAGTGTTGATGGTCCCGGGGCGGCCGCGGGAAGATCGGGCTGCCCCCGCCCCCCCCCCCTTTTAGGCAAGTATCGTTACAGTGTCGAGTTAAGGCCAAAAGGAAACCGCAAATGGAGCCCTGCTTGGTGAACAGATAGATAAATGGCGAGAAGGCTCCTTCCCGCCGCCTGCCCCGCCTTCCCCAGAAGTCAAAACAACCTGCTCTGAAGAGCCGCCCGGATGGGGGAACCTGATCCGCGCCCAAGACGCAGGCGAAGGGCTTGGCGAGTGGAACAATGCGGGAGCGGATCGGAAGTGGGCTTTAGCTGGCTTAGAGGGGATTAGGGCTTCCCAGTGGAGCCGGGGCCGCCGTTTTCCTGCGAGACTCACACCAGCTTTTAAAAGATTACGGGGGGATTGACAGCCACTCCGGCTGGGAGCTGCGGGGAACTCGAGCCGCGAAGCCGGGCGCGAACTGCTGGGCGCTGCCCCGGGCGGGGGGGGGGCGGTGTTTTCACACACACACACCCGACTTGGGTGCTACGCGGGCGTCCCGAAGGACTGGCTGTCCTTCCCCAGGGAATGCTCTTGGGCTGAGGCGGAGGGGCCAGATTCTGGAATGCCGTTGCTGCTAGTTCAGAGGGTGCAGTTAGTTGGGCCTGGAGGGTTGGCGCCCCCGTTTGCAAAGCGCCTTTCCACGACAGCCGGCTGGACCCGGCCACGTGCTTCCCTCGACAATAAGGCCCGGCTCCGACCTGGAATCTCTTCCACGGCCTTTTCGCGCCCCCCCCCCTACTTCTTGCCCTAGACTTCGACCCCTTTCTAGTCATGCCCACCCACCCCCCCGTTCAGCATGCTCGCCCCTTCGGCCAGGAGTGCTTCGGCGGGGTCTCTAACCTCGGCTTGTCCCCCTGTCTTGTCTTGGCTGCAGCTCCTGGATCTCTTCATGGTGTGGGACTGGTCGACGTACCTGGCGGACTACGGCCAGCCGAGCTCCAAGTACCTGCGAGTGAACCCCAGCACCGCCTTGGCCCTCCTGGAGAAGTGAGTCCCGGGGCTTCCCGGCCGGGGGAAAAAGGCTGGGCGGCTGCCGCTGACTGCAGCCCTGGCCGGTCCCTCTGCTGTGCCCTGGGCTCCCCGTTTCCCCGCGCCTCGGCGCAGGCACTTCCAGGCGGCGCCTTGGCCTTCCCTTCCGAAGGCTTTGAAATCCGGTGCAGAGGCACGCCGGTTGCGGCCCCCCTTCGGGCTCGCGCGGGAGGTCTTCCCGGGGGCAGGGGGCGAGTTTTCAACGCACGAAGAGCCCGGGAGCTCCTGGGCTGCTGCCAGTGGGGCTCCGGCCGCTTGGGCCCCCGAGCAAGCCGCTGCCGCGTTCCCCTCCTCGCTTGTCCTCGAGGCTGCGCTGCACGCCGATCTTGAGGCTCGGGGGGAAGTCCCGTTGACCTGGAGGGGCCTTCGTTGGGAGGAAAGTCGGCAGAGGCCAGCAGCGATAGAAGCTGGCGCAGGGGCTGGTTTGAGGCCGCAGATCTGAAGAGGAGCCAGCTAAGTTCTCCTCGGGGCAAGGGAGGTAGAAGAATTCCGCCGGGCGTTGGTCTCTAACCCTTGTCCCCTTTTTCTCTTTTCCTACTTTCCACACGCGACTGTCTTCCAGAGTCCACAAAGGGTACGTATGCCACTTTCTGCCCGAGTTCTGGGTTCTTCGTTGAGTCATTTCAGGGTGAAGTCTCAGAGAGGCTCAGTTTTCAGGATGGCTTCTTTTTCGGAGGAATTGAAAACCAAAAGCAGACCAAGCCCCCTGCCTGTAAATTACAATTAAGTTAGGTTTGGAGGCTATTTCTTAAGCACATAAAGAATTGTGGCTTCGAATGGGGAGTAAATACCATCTAAATAAGCAGCGGGGAGGTTCCTCTTGACTGGGGAGGGGCCCATTGCTCCCCCAACCTATTTCCTATTTCCACTTTTTATTTCAGCGACCTTTGTTTGTAATGTGTCTGTAGGAGGATTTGCTTATAATCACAGCCTACGATTTGATTTCTGCTACTCGGACCCCTTCTGCCTGGTTCATAGGACTGTAGTTTCCATGCGGTCTTAAAGGCAGAATTTCTTCCCAAAGAAATCAGTGGGGATTAGGACTGTGTGGAGGGGGAGGGAATAGTTACTAACAAGGCGACCCTCCCCAAAGTAGTAGCAGAACGTTTGGGCCCCGTATTGTGGCCTTAAATAATGTCGAGTGGCTGAAGACAATCTACCCTGAGCGTAGAAAAGAACAAGAGTCCAGTACTCTACCACACATTTTGTCAGTCTTATAGGTGCGACTTATAGGGTACCCTGTCACACATTTTGTTAGTCTTGTAGATGCTACTGGATTCTTGGTCTTTTCTGCTGCTACAGACGAACTAACCCGCTACCCATCTTGATCGATATACCCTAAGCGTAGTTGCCTGAATCCGCCGCGTTCATGCCCTTGTTTGAAGGTCTCCTCCCCCCTCTGCTTTCAGAATGAAGGACCTGAGCAAAAAGAACAACATCTTTGCCCAGTTCCGGAAGAACGACCGCGACAAACAGAAGCTCATCGAGACGGTGGTGAGGCAGCTGCGAGGGCTGGTGAACGGGATGTCTCAACACCCTTAAGCCGCCCCGGCTTTGGGGAGCCAGCCGGGATCCCGGTCAGGGAAACCTGCTCCACGGAGAAGGAGACGATCGGATGGAAGGGACAGGCCTGTTGGCATTTCCAACAGAGTAGATACTTTTAAAGGAAAAAAAACCACAGCTTTGTAAATCATGAAAGGGCACCGAGGCAAGTCGCAAAATTGTACAAATCCGCCGCTGGCTTGTAAATACCTCCTCTGGTCTTTGGGCACTGCAAGTCTTTGGGCAAATCGAGGTTGAGTTTCGGTTGGAGGGGGTGCCCCGCTCCACTCAGAAATGACTTGAACAAGCTTGCCCCCCTGTCGCCGCTTTCTGCTTGCTCTGTCCTCTTTTCTAAAGGGAGACCTTTCTCCTGTGTCAGACGCTCTTTTGCCCTCCGTAGGATTTGTATACCGTGACCCAATACGGTTTTCTATACCAGTTTTTCTTTTTGTAGGCTGGATGGTGAGGGGAATCTTTTTTTGTAGTGCCCGTAAAACTACCTGAATCAAACACCGGCGCTGGGAGTGTTTGAACCGCTGGACTTTTCTAGACTCTTCTTAACACCCCCCCCCCAAAACCTGGAGTTTTCTCCGCCTCACTTCCGGCAAGACCAGGGATAAGATGCCAATGTCATGTGTGAGTGTAATTCTGGGTGTTCCTAGCGTTAGATTCCCCCCCCCGCCCCCAACCTATCCTGCACTGGAGCATCCCGGCTATTGGAAACACAAGCGAATGTATGAGGATGGCAAACCAAATGAACTTGGGGACGCGCAGAAAAGAATGTACATTTCCCTTTTTTTGCTCCGTGTATTAAGTTATTTGACGGTCCAAAATACAGTAATATAAACCCTTTGGAGCGTGTGCTGGTTTGTTAACGAGGAGTCGGACGCCGGCTGCGGGCATCCCGAAGCAGGCGCCCCTTCGCAGGAGGGAGCCCGCCAGTGGTTTCTGGCGGTAAAGAGCCTGGGCTGCGCTAGGCCCCTTGGTCAAGGACTTCCTTGCCTCGGTCCATTGGCCGTCGCGTAAAGCCGCCGAGACCGGGCCTGGCCCCGCAAGCGCCCTCGGCTGGGCCCGGCAGCGGCTTCGCAGGCTCTCCCCCCTCGCCCGAGCCTTTGAACGGGCCGCAAGAAGCTGTTGGGCGCGGGGTGGAGGCGGGCTGGCCACTGGACCGCCGGGGCGATTGCCGGGGGCGCGGGGGGGGGGCGCTGGTAGCCAGGAGCGCGCGGAGCCCAGGGCTGCAGGGGCCGCTTGGCTCCGCCGGCCGGCCGGACCCCCGACGACTGCCGCCTTCTGGGCTGCCGCCGCCGCCCGCGGTGAGCCAGTGCCCGCTGCGGAGGGGCTCGGCTCGCCACTCGGGCCCTGCTCAGAAGAAGGCCATTCGCCCGCAGCCTGCGGCGCAGGCCCTCCGGAGGAGCGAGTCGACTGACGACGGGCCCGGCAGCCTGGGCCTCCGAGCAGGCCCTGGCGGTCCTTGGCTAGGCAGGCTGGCCGCCTTGGGGAGGAGGCGGTGTGGAGGCGGAAGCGCGGAAGGACAGGGCCGGCCAGGCTCTGCCTCCCAGAGCCCCATTGAGGCCGGGCTCCTCTTCCCCGAGGCTCCGCGCACCCTGCCGGGCAGCAGTCTGCCTACATTGCAGCGCCAAAGGACACGGCGCCAAAGGACACGGCCGCTTCTGCCAGAGGCTCGGCCCGCCCCGGCCCGCCTGCAGGTGCTGCTCAGAGCTGCGGCCCAGCAGGTCTCAGAGGCCCGCCCCGAGGCTGGGGTGCAGGCGGGGGCCACCCCCACCCCCAAGGCCCACTTGGCGCCCATCACCACCACCAGTGCTTTCCTCCTTCCTTGGTGGGGAAGGAAATCCTCGTCCCTTGCAAATAACAATCCGAACATCCGTTCAGGGGCTGGGGGGAAAGCAGAAAGAAAAAGCGGCCAGGAGAAAATATTTGAGGCAGACCAAATGAAAAGCAAACCGTGCTGCTGCTTCAGGCTGAGATCCTTGCCGGGCCCCCTTCCAGTGTCGCTGGACAATGGTTTCCAATCGACGGGCCACTTTTCGGCTACAGAAACGCCGGCACCACCCTGGGAGCCCATTTACAAACGTGGCACTTTGATGGAGAGAGGAAATTATCCCGGATCTCCGCAGAAGAGATCGGTCGGTTTGGGATTTATTCAGATCTTGGCTACAAAGTTCCAGGAATGAGATAAACTGGAATTTCGTTTAAACCCGCACAGTCGGTAGAATCACGTGGACTATATATATATAGTTTTATCCCCCCACCCCCAATCTGCGGCTTGCGCGGCCGAGTCCCGCCGCTCGGGAGGCGAACTCCGCCTCTCATCTCCCGTTGACAGATTGGGCCGGCTCGGTGCCAAAGAAACCCCGCGGGATTTGCAAACGGGAGTTCGGGGCATTTTCGAGCCCGGCAGCCTTCTAGGCTAGAGGAAGCGCTTGTGCGCCCCCCCCCCACCGCCCGCCCCCTCGGATGCTGCCGGTGTGTTCGGGAGAGAGCCTAAGGACTCCCGGCCGGCCACCCGGCTGATGCAGCAACCCCCTGGCCTGACCTGACCTGATCTGGGCCGGGAGCTTCCCTCTTCGGCTGTCTTTTGAGACTGCTTGGGGCGGCAGTGCGCATCACTCCCTGTCTAAGGCTGCAATTCTGGGCACACCGTTCTGCGAGCAAGCCACACTGAAGCCAGGGGGACTTCACAGCCTCGCACCCCGGGCAGCCCGGGCAGCTGCGCTGAGCTCTTCCAGGTGCCTAGAACGGGGCTGGGAAAGCCCCACGGCAAAGGGAGAGCCCCGGGCCCCCCAGTCTTCTGCCCCTCCCTTCCTGATGTGCCGCTGCTTTGAGGCAACGCAAGGGACCAGAGGACTCCGGCACCAGCGACTTGGAAATCGCAGCTAGAGGGAGGGGCCCGGTGTGGGGGGGCGTATGGAGGGGGCCAGGCTCGCCTCTTATTGGCTACCTGGGTGATGAGCCCCCACCCCCGACAGGAGAGATCTGTCAGGGCGATTGCCTCCCCCTTTCCTGGATCCCCCCCATTATTTCACCCGGGAGCCTCCCGGGGGCCAATTGAAGCCTTCTGATCCCCCTTTAAATATGCAGCAGAGACGTCATCCCCGAAGGTGACTCGGGCAGGGAGCTGCCAACCTCTATATAAATCTGCCCGAGGCAGCGCAGCGAATAGTTAAAAGGGGTGGGGTGGGTGGGGGGACCCGGCGCGTCCAGGAGCCCAGCCGGATGAGCGCCTGGACGGCGGGTTCTTTTGACAGCTGGGCTCGGGAAGAAGAGAATGGATCCTGCTGCTCCCTTTGCTGCCGATAGGCGCTCCTAGTTAGGATGGCAGCCTTGGCATAGCCCTGCCCCGGGGCCGGTTGCCTGCCAGGGCCGCGATTTTGGCTGAGGGTTGCGCCGCTCCAGAGATCCCCAGGCGGCAGCACCGGTTGAGCTGCACTCCTCTCAGCCCTTCCTCTGCCCCGTTTCTTAGACAGCCCGAGCCCGCTGACTGCGGCCGGGAGGTGCCGAGCAGGAGTGCGGAGATGCTGCTGCCCGTGGAGCCCAGCGACGTGCTCTCCGGGCTGGAGGCTGCGCTGGCCGCCGCCGTGGCGGTGGGGCTGCTGCTGGCCCTGGCCCGGCACCTGTGGGCGCTCCGCTGGAGCCTGAGCCGGGATCGCGCCAGCGCCCTGCCCCTACCCAAGGGCTCCATGGGGTGGCCCTTCTTCGGCGAGACGTTGCACTGGCTGGTCCAGGTGAGCACCCGGATGGAAGGCGCTGGGAGAGGCCCTCGGGGGGCCTCCCGGGAGAAGCCCCGCAGAAGGCCAGCACATGCCTAGAGGAGCCGCTGCCTCCGAGCCTGATTTCAGCGCTGGAAGCTGCGGCTCTGCATCTGCTCAGAGGCCGCCTCGCGTGGATCCCGAGCCGCCCCCTCCAGAGGCTTGGCTCTGCGATTCAGACGCAGCCGCTCTTCTGCCCTCTGGCTTCGGGATTCGCGCCCTGGACGGGCGACCCTTCAGCCGGTTCTCGCTCTGTCCCCCCTGCAGGGCTCCCGCTTCCACAGCTCCCGGCGGCAGAAATACGGCGCCGTGTTCAAGACTCACCTCCTGGGCAAGCCGGTGATCCGTGTGAGCGGCGCCGACAACGTGCGCAAGATCCTGCTGAGCGAGCACAGCCTGGTGAGCGTCCAGTGGCCGGCCAGCACCCAGATCCTGCTGGGCTCCCACACCCTCCTCGGCGCCAACGCCGAGACGCACCGGCAGCGCAGGAAGGTAGGCCCGGCCTGGCCCGGCCCGGGGGAGCGGGCAGCGGGCAGCGGGGGGAACCGCGGGCTCGCTTGTTGGCGCGCAGAGCTGAAAGCGCGCGGAGGGCTGCCGGGCGCTAGGCGGAGTACAGAATGCACTAGAAGAGATAGTAACGCGCGCCTGGTACAGTCCAGCGGGAAGTCGGGACTGTACTACTTCGGGGTGCTGTGTATCTCCGGCACGCAGGAAAAATGCCACCCCAGGGGCTCCTTTTTTTTCTAGGCGCAGAGGAAAATGGTAAGCAGTCATTGTTGTCCGTAGAAATTTCAAAACTAACAGAACCCTTTTTAAATAGGGATCGACCAAAATAATACAAAATCGCGCAAGCTTTCCAGTCCCCCAGAATTGGATGTCCTATACAAAAAAAAGGGGTGTGGGGGGGGCGGGGGAGGGGACTGCTTCTGACCCTGCTGGAAAAGGCCAAAGGCGGCAGTTTGTGTCAGCGGCTTGGCGTGCAAAGCAAGGGCGATGTGAACCTAAACCAAGTCACGCCTTTCTAAGCGCCGGTGAGCTTCTCAGGGTGTGACCCTGCCTGAGATCGCGCTGTTCGGGAAGGCTCCGCAGCTGTCTGCCCCGAATCCTCTGGCGGTGTCGCCCGCGGGGCCTGGCTCCCAGGGAAGCGTCTTTGGGCTTTCTTGGTGCTGAGCTGCCCCGGAAGGTTGTGCGTAGTAGAGAAGGCAAAAGTCAAACTCGTTGAAATGACAAACGCCCGCAGCCCCTTCGCTTCCCGGCCTCCGCTTTCCTCTTTGCACTTGGCTGAAAGGGGGCGGGGGGACGGGGAAAGGCCTTGGGGCTGTTTCGCCTGGTCCGACTGGCCTCCGGGTCAGGAGGCCCGGCCCGAACGCCTGCCTCCGCCTCCGGGCGCCGCACCCGCCGGGCCCAGGCGGCCAGCCCTGCGCGCAGCTCGCGGAGCCTCTCTCGCTTCGCAGCTCCTGGCCCGAGTCTTCAGCCGCTCCGCCCTGGAGAGCTACCTGCCCCGCATCCAGAAGCTGGTGAGCGGCGAGCTGCGGAGCTGGTGCCGGCAGCCCGGCCCGGTGGCCGTCTATTCTTCCGCCAAGGCCTTGACCTTCCGCATCGCGGCCCGCGTCCTGCTGGGGCTTAGCCTGGAGGAGAAGCGCTTCGCCGAGCTGGCGCGGGCCTTCGAGCAGCTGGTGGAGAACCTCTTCTCGCTGCCGCTCAACGTCCCCTTCAGCGGGCTGCGGAAGGTACGCGCTGCGCCTCCCTCGGCGGGTCGTCCCCCCCCCCCATTCCTGCCAAGAGAATGCCCGTCTCGGTCCTACTCCCGGTGGCTGCACCTCCCTGCAAACGCTAGGGACGCCTCCCTGGCTTCTGGAGATGCTCTGCGGGGACAGCCCCCGATTTCTGAGTCCGATCCAGTCGCAGCGCCCAGTTTCTGCCACAGCGGATCCAAGAAGAGGTGGGCAGGGGGCGACAAGCAGCCGCTTCACCTTTGACTAGGCCAGACCTTGGGCTGGGCTTTAGAGAGCCCGTTTGGCTGGAGTGACACTGTGTGTAAGGGGATGGGGTTGAAGCCACTAAGCCCCAGATTATGTTCCTGCAGCCGGGATCCAGCCTGTGGAGTCGAGGAGGATCCATAGACAAAGGGCTGGGTTCCGAGGCTTGCCACATTAACGTTAAGCAGAGGAGCACTTTTCTCAGCCTTCAGGGCAGTCAGTCTGGCCTAACTCCGTTTAGGGTTGCCCCTACAGCATCAGAGCTGGAGGTCTTTCCCCCAAGAATTCTGTATATAGACGCGGCTTCTCCTAGTCAACTGGAGAATGCTTGCCATTTCCCCTATAGTACCAGGCAGGATGAGATCGCTTTGGCTTTTCCTTCAGCACTTAATGGTTCTTTTGCGATCTGTGGAAGCTGTCCCACAACCTTAGACCCGCAGAGCTATGGAAGCAGAAGCGTTCTTGTTTCTCTGGGGCAAGGCTGCCATGCCTGTGAAAAATCTTGTCTGTTTCCCAGGGGATCAAGGCCCGGGATCTGTTACACCAGTATATGGAAAAGGCCATTGTGGAGAAGCTGCAGCGGAAGGACCCAGAGGCTGAAAGTGACGCTTTGGATTTCATAATCGACAGCGCCAAGGAGAACGGCAAAGAGCTGACTAGGCAGGAGCTGAAGGTAACCCTTCTTTCGGGGTGGGGTGGGGGTCAGCCATGTCCCTTTCAAGCATGTAAAGCAGCCGGTGCCCCTGAACCTGGGTCTTCTTGATCCTAGTCTAACCACTGCATCACACTACCACACCCACCATCAACCGTGCTTGGGTCCTGTTTCCCTGCAGGCTTTGACCGGCTTGAGTCCTGTTTAGCTTTACCAGTGTAGCAGCACCATGTGATCTGAAACCAATGAATGTCAGTGCTACAGCCAGAAGTCAGTCTAGACCAGGGATCCCGCTCCTTTTTGAGCCTGTGGACACATTTGGAATTCTGACACAGTGTGGTGGACGCAGTCACAAAACGGCTGCCACAAACTGGTTGCTGCAGAAGGTGGAGCCAGCCACAAAATGGCTGCCACCACTTATTTTTAGTCACACAGTGAAGTTCCCCAGGCTGTGGAAGCACAACCTTTTAAAAATCTGCTGAGTTAATCAAATCTCCAATGGCTGATCAGAAGCCCAGCTAGGCAACAGCCCCACTTGGCCCCGCCCACTTTCTAAAAACACTTGGTGGGCACCAGAAAAGACAGTGTATATGATGAAGGAAGCTTTGACTCTCCACAGCTTATACCCTGCAGATCATGGTGGTCTTTAAGGTGCTTTTGGGTTCTAATCTTACAACTCACATACAACAAAGACTCCATTATAACATCATGAGAATTTGGGGAGAAACGTATAGAGTTCTTGCATCATATCTGGATCACAATTTGACTTCAGGGAAGTATGGACCCCCAAGAATCAGAGTGGAAAACTTGAGGAAAGGAAACTTGCTGCTGATGAGAGCAGCAATCAGGAGAAAAAATGATTTTTTAAAAAGCTAATTGCATCTATAATAAGGCTGCTTTTAAGTAGGACAGGTACAATGCCTCAAGAAGGTGCATAGTCCATTTTGTCAAAGGCCCAGTTGTCATGTCGATGATATGTCCTATTAATTATACAGATCATCTCAGTGTTTGTAGAGTTCTTTACGCATGAAGAAAATTTAAAGGCAGTCCGATAGCTGATCAGAAGGTCAGCCATCTCAAGGTCAGCATTGTCTACTCTGATCGGCCGCAGTTGTCCAGGGTCTCTCCTGTCTACTACCTGAGCCATTTAGCTGGAGTTGCTGAGTACTGAACCTGCAACCTTCCGCCTGCACGGCAGATGCTCTGCTCTGCCACTGAGCCCTGCTGAAGACTGATGTGGTGTTCCTTTTAGTTTAATCAGTGTGAGGGGGAAAGGTTGTGCATCTGTGGCAGTCTGCCAGGCAACAGATGGGATGTTCAGTTATACACTGACCTCCTGCTTATGTCCTGAGTGGAATCTAGGACTAGGCATTCAGACATTTGCTGCCAGTGGTTCAAAGTGAGATTTATAAGTTAGAGCCAAACTACAAGTGACACCTGACACTAGTTGGACACTTGTCAGCTTCCCTCTTTTATGGGAAATGTAGGCGTCCTGGTCTTGCAGCTTGGCTCTCCGACTGCTGTCCAATGGACTTTTCAACTGTCATTTGTCCAATATTCTGCCAAGCTGCCTACATTTCCCATCAAAACTTGAGGGAAGCTGACAAGTGCTCAATTAGTGTCAGGCGTCACTTGTAGTTTGGCTCTTATTCTACTTGATTCTCCCTGCGTTTCTAAATTAGTTGAATGGAAAAGACTGAATTTAAATCATGCTGGTTTATTGCTTTAACTTCTTTGGAAATGAATACAGAACAGTAACAGCATTCATCCTTAAACAAAATTTAAATACACAAATGGGCAGTTCATCTGTTTCACTGGCCAGGCCTATGCACACCTGTGGGGCTTCCTTCCCTATATGCTTGCATATAGGATGCCTCACCTGTCTGTCACAAGCACAAAATCACATCAGTGGGATTATTCTGTATGAAAGCAAAAGAAAAAAGTTGCTCGATTGACACTTGCTTTGATATGCAATAGTCCAATTGAAATCCATTGGAGTGGTCAGGAATAAATGCTTCCAGCATCCCAATTTTAATCAGAACCACATGCTAGTCAATGGGATTTTAAGAGGGTTACAGAATGAAGGACTTTTGTTGTTCCATTCTGAGTTCTGTTGTTTTGAGCTACAAGGAAAAACAGTGTAGAACTGTAGTCACTAAATGCGAATAACCATACAGCACGAAAAAGCACTTTTCATGGGTCTCTCTCCATGGCTTGTCTTGCAGGAGTCTGCCATTGAGCTGATATTTGCAGCTTTCTTCACAACAGCCAGTGCTAGCACTTCTCTGATTCTCCTTTTGCTGAAACACCCCTGGGCCATCAAAAAAATCCAACAGGAGCTGGTGTCACATGATCTCCCTGGACAGTGCTGTTGCTTCATCTCTGGGCAGCTTCTGACAAGCCAACAGACCACCCAAAAGACAGCCAATGAAAAAGAGAATCAAAACAGGGACTCTAAGCCACCTCTTCCACCAAGGCTGGAATGGGAAGCTGGTGCCAAAACAAGAGGGGTGGAGAGAGTTCCTGCCTTGCCCCATGTGGACAGAATAGTCCAAAAAGCAAGTGATGGTGGGACCGCGGGCTCAGTAAAATGGGAGGAAGCTGGCCAGCTCTTCAGCAGGCTGGAAGGACTGGAGTGCTGTTGCCAATCTTACCTGACCCTGGAGAAGATGAGTCACTTGCGCTACTTGGATTGTGTTGTCAAGGAAGTGCTCCGTTTGCTGCCACCAGTATCTGGAGGCTACAGAACAGCCTTGCAGACTTTTGAGCTGGATGTGAGTTGTGTTGCTTTCGACAAAGATTCCTCTTGTGGATCTGAGTGGCAATTGTTTGATGGAGTTAGCCTGGATTTCACAAGGCCCCTCCTAACCACTCTAGAATCATAAAATCATAGAGGTAGAAGGGGCCTTACAGACCATCTAGTCCACCCGCCTGCTCAATGCAGGAACAGCCTAAAGCATCCCTGACAAGTATTTGTCCAACTGCTCCTTGAAGACTGCCAATGAAGGTGAACTCACCTCATCCCTCGGCAGCCACTTCCATTGCTGAATTACTCATAACGTGAATTTTTCCTAATGTCCAGCCAGCACCTTCCCTCCTGTAGTTTAAACCCATTGTTTTGAGTCCTATCTCTATTGCCAACAGGAACAGCTCCCTCCCTCCTGTAAGTGACAGCCTTTTAAATACTTGAAGAGAGCAATCATGTCTCTCCTCAACCTCCTCTTCTCCAAACTGAGCACTCCCAGGTCTCTCAGTCTTTCCTCATAGGGCTTGGTCTCCAGGCCCCTGATCATCCTGGTTGCTCTCCTCTGCACCCGTTCCCCTCAATAAGGATATGGGAAGCACTTTTGCTGCCGCAGCTGATGCAAAGGAGTTCTCAGCAGTGATATAGTCCCATGAGTTTCTCTTACTTAGGAGCAGTGGAAGTTAGAGGGAGGAGACAAGCAAGTTAGGAGAGTGAGGGATCCCAGCTGTGGTCAGGGACAGAAGCAAGGCCCCGTGGGCATGCCCTTGTGAGGAAGAATGGGCAAGTGAGTACAAGCTGTGGAAGTGGGACAAAGGAAACAGCGAGGAGAGGTGGTGAACTAGGGTCCTAGCTGGGCAAATAGAAAGGTGCTCAGAAAAAGCCCCGTCAAATGTCAACAAGCCATAGAGTCAAGGAAGGACCCTCACAACCCTATAAGGTAGGTCAGGCTGAGTGTGTGTGACTGGCCCCAAGTTACTCAGCAAGCTCTCATGGCAGAGTGGAGATTTGAATCTGGGTGTCCCAGATCCCAGTTTAACCACTACACTACGCTGGCTCACAAACTGGTAGGGTACAGTTTTAATATATTATCTAGTCACAAAAGCAACTCTGTTCAGACCTATTGTTGATTAGAGCAGGATTGATGCCAGATGAGGTTCCTTTCTGCAGTGGTCTTTAGCCCATGGGTTGAAGCCGGGAGAAAAGTTGCTGTGAGCTCAATATAGGGTGTTGAATTTCTTCTGCATGCATCTGGTCACTCGGATGTATTGTGCTGTGGAGATGTGCTGCTTCAGTGTGCCAAGAAGCACTGCTTATTACTTGGTGAAAGGAGGGCTTGCCTTAGGGGTACATTACAGAGCCCCACCCACCCCTGTAAGGCTGCTATTTTTTGCTGTCAGTCCACATGGGTAGAGAGCAAGGGTGCCATGCCTCCTGCCTCTCTTAGCCCACATACTACTGGCCCATCTTTAGCTTTTCCTCCCCACCCCACCAGCAGCAGCCTCTGCTTGGGAAAACTATGGCCCAGTTGTGCAGTGCCAACTGCTGCATGTGTTCTAGTTGCATGGCAGGGAACCCACAAGGCCTTGCAAGGGGCACCTTATTTCCCTCTCTGTCCTCTTCCCAATGTCCTCTTTCCCTTCTCCTGGCATTTCTCATATCCACACCTTTCCCTGCTTCCTTCTCTCCTTCTTGCCCACCCACCCACCTCCCTTTTATCTACTTTTTTTATCTCTAGCGGTACTTATTTCATTTACACTCTTATCTTTCTTCACAAAGGGGACCCAAATAAAGAGTATATCATTTTCCTCTCTGTTTTATTCCCACGACAACCCCATAAGGTAAGTAGGCTGAGAAAGTGAAACTAGTCCAAGATCACCCCGTGAGTTTCCATGGCAGAGTGGTGGTTTGAACCCCCAGAACTGGGTTCAGGGAGAACCAGTTTCAGATCCCAACTCTGCCGTGGAAGCTCTCTGGATGACATTGGGCCAGTCACTCACCCTCAGCATAACCTGTCTTAGAGTGCTACAGGGTTTTGTGAAAATAAAAAAAGAAATATAACCTGCTTTGGGAGTCCAGTGGAGAGAAAGGTGGGGTATAAATGATTTCTAAATGAATAATAAATAAAATACTATCTATTTTTTGTGCCAGTGGCACAATATCTATTGCCAGTGGACCTCCTGAGAAAGGTCTTTCCTTACCAATCTGCTTCCTGCAATCTCATTTGAGGTAAAGGGAGACACCAGACTGCATGGGAATAAACGTCTATGCTAAATGCCACATGAGCAGCCCTAGGGGAAAAAATTAGCATTGTGAAGTGAGTGTGTGTGTGTGTGTGTGTGTGTGTGTGTGTGTATGCTGCAATACCAAAAATGCTATCCTGGAAACTGTAAAGCAGTGTGCATGATCAACTCAAGGGTGAGCCAAACATTCTAATGCTGAGGTCTGAGCACAGCCCCATAATCAAAGGGAGAACAGTGATTATCTGGGAAAAGAAGATATTCTGCAACGTGTCCTGGGTCTCTGCTAATCACATGAGTAGTTCACTTGGACTACTAAAATAAGTTATTTGACTTTCACGGTAAGTGCTCTTAAACTGTGATCCACCCAGTATTACTGAAATATCAGCCACTTGGGTCCCAATAACTTCTGTGTGGCTCAGGAGTTGCAGCTCAAGCATAATTCCCTTAAATGAATTGAGAGGTTTTTCAAAAGGATGGATCTGTTACAGGTGTTCTTAGCAAGTGACCCTTAGCAGCCTGCTGTGTCTGATGCTGGTTTTGTTTTCTCTCTCCTGTAGGGCTACCAGATTCCTAAGGGATGGAGTGTCTTGTACAGTATTCGGGACACACATGAGATTGCAAGCATCTATCAGAGTCCCTCAGATACCTTTGATCCTGAACGTTTTTGGGTAGCTCGGGAAGAGGGTGAGGAACATAAAGTAACAGGCTCTGTCCGCTTCCACTACATCCCCTTTGGTGGAGGAGTCCGAAACTGCATTGGCAAAGAACTGGCTCAGGCCATCCTCAAGCTGCTTGCCATTGAACTGGTCAGCACAGCTCACTGGGAGCTGGCCACCACTCACTTCCCCAAGATGCAGACAGTGCCAATTGTGCACCCTGTAGATGGTCTGCAGCTCTATTTTCATCCCTTGAAGCCCGGAAGAAAAAGTGGTGAGCCAAACAAGGTAAAAAGTTGAGTACCATTGTAATCTCCACTGTGTCTCTACTCTGCAGTTTAGGACCACAGTAGAACAGGCATCTGGGACAAAAACAACCTAGATCTCTTCCAGTATAAGGTCCTTCTTCCTATCTGTTGAGTGTGGGAGGGGAGAAAGGACTAGGTCCCTGTCCTTGGTCCTTAATAGCCTATGAACTAACAGCCACTCACATTTAAAGATGTGATTCCACACTGAGACCCCCACCCCCAGTAATAATCCGTTGCACTTTTTGTTAATCTGCTGTGTGTGTCGTGCTATGTTTTAACTTGATTAAGAGAAGTTATAGTTCACAGCTAGATGTTCCAGAAGGAATTCTATAAACACTACTATTGGTTTTCACAAAGGAGACAGAAAGTTTGTATAAGTATGTTGGGATTCAATGGTGTGAATGTGGACCTCATCTGATCCCAGCGAGCGTTCTTCAAAGGTCCTCGCAGTTATGAACTAGGCTGCTGCTCCATCTTCCCATGACAAGACAGTGACGACTAAGTTCCTGATAGGAGAAAACATAAACCAATTGTCTACAGAATGGCTGCACAACACATTTCATTCATGTGCATAGTCAGATATGGGAACGGAGCCGCTTCTGTGTTAGAACAGGTTAAGAAAAACTTGGTGTGTCCAAGATTTACATGGTCTATGCCTCATTGTAAGGATCTCCGTGAACTCAGGACAGCTTTAAAGGGATAACAGGTGATGGGAAGGCTTAGCTTTCTAATTCTTAAGATCAGTTCTTCTATATGTCCTATAACACTTCTTAAAAGGTAATCAGCATAACTGAGCATTTCTATTAAAAAGGGAGAAAGTGAGTTTTTCATGGTCCCTGATTCCTCTGCTGGGTTATATTGATTTTGGTTGACCTTAAATATCAAACAACACAAAATGTAGATTTGCAAGTGATCTCTGATTCTGTGATAGAGGGAAATTGTGTGGAGAGGATTCTTAGACCTGGTTCACATGTATACGTATACTGCTATTTCTCATTGTTTTCTGATTCACAGCCAAGTCATTAACACAGTGAATCATTAACATAGATCTTGAGGTGACATGAGGCAGTAGATAATTTTGATCTGTGATGACTGATTCACAAGTCATTGCTTGACGCTGCAGGCATCCGATGATGAACTCACATGCGAGAGCCAGCCCTTAAGACTGCCTTCAGTCAATCTTCTACCCAAGCTGCTCTCTAGTACCTAGAAAAAGAACTGCCAGCAGAATAAGGCTGCCATGCTGAATGCGCTGGCAGCTCACTCCATAGAACAATTCTGTAACAGCACACACATCTGAATACATTCCAGAGGAATAGTTAGATTAACCGGTTGCAGCACATAGAGACAGGAATTCTGTGATGCCTTAAGGATAAATACGTTTTTAAAAAATCCAGCCTAAGATTTCATGGAGTACAGCCTACAACAAGACTCCTGTTTATATTTTAGTTCCCCATAATTACATTTGTGGACTATGAATTGCTTTAATTTGTGAGCACATCTCTTTGGGGAGGAATGTCGTCTACAGCATCACTTAGACCAAAAAGGCATGCATCTCTGAAGTCTATGAAATTACGTGGACCAAGATCTCCCTTCGTGGCCCCTACCTGTTGCTGAGCAAAGCGCCACTAGGCACAAGAGCGTAAATCAGGCCTTTATGGCTTATTAAGGCCTTTTTTCAAGATAAAAATGAATGCTATTGTGGAAGAGTTGCTGTATGTGTGGAAACACAGATCCACGTCTATATATGATTGGAATAATGGGGGCTATTCTGTTATGAATGTCTGAGTAGGTAGGATTGGATTAAGTGTCTTAAGTGCTCCTGCCAGCTATCTAATACAAGCTACTATGCCTTGTCTAGGTGCTAGGAGGATTGTGCCATGTAGAGTTATGACTTAGAAACTGATGGGTTTTTTTGTTTAAAATGTGCAACGGGTACAATATTGCTGTATTAACGCTAGGATTTCCAACACAGCAAGCAAAACAATCTCGTCTCAACTCAAGGATAATTCTCACAGAGATGATAAATTAGTGTTATACTTAATCTTGTTGCAAGTGAGGATTCACATGCTTCAATGTTTTTCCATACCACAAAAGAGAAATCCCTTCCCACTGAGCAGTCATATAGTAGGGGGGAAAGCTAGTCAGTTTTCAAATGTACTCATTTTCTATGTGCAGTGAATCTTGGATGGAGCTAGAATTCAGTAATCGAGCCCTTAGCTGTAATATAAGTGGTATACCCCACAGGTTTATCACCCCAACGAGCACCATACTTCAGCAGCAGCACTTCGAAAGTGTCCTTGCACTTCACTCAGTGCCTGTTGTTCCTCCTTAGAAAGTCTATACCAGCAGGTTCTTCAGATATATATAGTAGTTGTTGTATTTTTAAAGTGTACTGTGGCAACCACCACGCTGCTAGTGTTAAAGGATTAGCAATCTACATCCAGGGCAACTACTGTAGCAAACTTAGTTATAGGTAAAATCCCTGTGCAGAGAAAATGTCTTTCAGGAATAAACATTGGTAAGTCATTGTTGCATTGAGTCTTTATTTAAAATATTTCCCACAATACACTAAATTGAGAGCTGACTTGGAATGCAAGATTCCAGCAGTCGCCAGGTTTTCACACATGGCCACAATGGACTAATGGTACCATTTCAAGCAGTATTACCGCCTTCTACCTCCAATGGACTTGGAAGGGTATAACTGTTGAAGATTGCACTATAAGAGCCAGAGCACACATTACCTTAACCACAGGTGTGCTACAGAGAACAACAACTCTAGAAATGGGAAGAATTGGTTGTGTCACAGAGAATTATTACTTTTTAAAAAGAAGGGTTAAAATCAAAATGAAACATATTGTGAAACACATTGAGCACGCAGAGCAGGATAAAACATTAGATAAAAAGTGTCTCACATAATTTGATCTGGTGGCCACTTTGTTAAATTCCACTTTACAAAGTAGTCTGTCCTTTTGCTAAGGCCACTTTTTATGTCTAGACGTTAGAATGATGATGATCTTTGGTCTCTGATATTTCACCAGTGGGACTCCCTTTACCTTCTCTTTCTGGTATTACTGGCCATTTCAAGATTGTTGGCAGCAATTTTCTCTTCCAAATGTCTTTTAAAAAGTAAGTCTACACAGGGGTTCCCAACATGACACCAGACACTTCTTCCCTGACCGAACAGTTGAGAGAGACACGGCAACAGCTATCCTACCAAGTATCACTCCGTGACCAACTAACTAAACTAAATAACGTAGCTAAACTACAATGTAACAAAAATGAAAAACAAACTTTATTAAACTTCTTCACATTACTCTACATGCAGCAGTTAGCTATCCAGGCTCCAATTACTGGTGAACAATATGTTCTTTCCCAACGGAAGAAGGGAAGAAGCAGTTACAACTGGAAAAAAATACAGAGAATATTTAATACAAAGATTCACAATTGTTAATAGTATATAAATTATTTAAAATCCATTCCATACTCACAGACCACAATTCAAAAAGATGTACAATCTCAATCAATGTAAAACAAGATCATATAGCATTTCATCAGATTCACAATTATAAATACACTCATACATAATCATTACTCAAGCTAATACTTACAAGCGGCAAGTCAGAAAATCACAGCCTCTAAAGTGCATAATAGCGGCTCGCTCAATGGCGTAAGCACACAATGTATACACGAATCCACATAAATACTCACGTCCAATTAATTAATTACAACATTATTCATCTAATTTAAAGTGCCAGTGCTCCTTTAGATGTCCTCAAAGAAATACAGAAAGATCAAAGGAATTATTAAGACCATATGGTTCCATGGAATGTAGTTTGAAAATCCACCACGTCTCCTTTCTCAAAAGTTCCCGTTGTGCCAGCAATGGATCCTTAAAACGACTGATATATAGCATCTTGTAAGTAAAGTCCTCTTCCTTATGTTCCTTCTCTTTGAAATGCGAAACTAGTGGAGCATCTTCCACTTTCCTCCTCAGTCTCCAGCGATGCTCCTGTATTCTTGTTTTGATGGTTCTGCCGGTACAGCCCACATACATCTTTTTACAGGCACACACTATCAAATACACAACGTTTTGACTATTACAGTTAGAAAAATCTTTCCAATACAGCCCAAGCTCCTTAAGTTGTTGCAGTGACATAACCAGATCGCAGGTGTTACAACTACCGCATTTGTAATGCCCTATCGGCAGGTGTCTCCGTTGTTTAATTCCCACCAGATCTGTATGTACTAATTGGTCCCTGAAATTTTTAGTCCTGCGAAGGGCTATCAATGGTTTTTCCTTACACCCTGGCAGACCTTCCACCAATGGCCAATACTTATACACGATCTGTCTAATCTGCTTTGCCAAAGGGGTATAATCTAGTGCGAAGCAGAGTCTGTCCCCTTGTTTCTTAGTGGTGTTTTTCAAGAATTCCTGTCTATCTCTGGCCACAGCTCTTTTCCTACTACTATTAATAACCTGACCTGGATATCCTTTTGCCACAAACTGTTTTTCTAACTGTTCCGCTTGGGCATAGACATCCCTCAATGTACTGGAATTTTGATGGAGTCTCAAAAATTGACTGTATGGTAGGTTACTCCGGAGATGGGGTGGGTGGGTGGAAAGATTGAAAATGTAAGAGGGCGTTTTTGTCAGTGGGTTTCTTATAAGGATGCACTTTCACCACATTTCCCTCTGACCGGAAGACGGAGACATCAAGGTAGTTAATGGTATTCGTGTCTGCTGACCAATCTTTGCAAAAAGTGGGTGGGGCCATTGTATTGCAGGACTTGCTATTGGCTGCCCTCATTCATATGAAAGGGGTTCCAAAGCTGCAATAGCAGCCCCAGTCGCTGGAGGATCAGAATGTGTAGTAAACAACCCAGGCTTTCCTTAATGTGTGGTTCCAGGTCTGACCTACTGTTGCCTTGAGCTTCTTTTGCAAAGCAGAGAAGGACTTCTGGCTAAGTTGTAAAGTCCACGGAGGTGGGCTGTTCCATGGAGGTGCTATGTATCCAGGAACTGAGGCCCATCTATTCCTTCTCCAGGTTTGCCACCCTCCTGGTCACCAGTCTAAGCTTCCAACCAAAGTACAGTTAATAACAAACCAATGACAAGACTCTGACTAAGGTAGCTTCATGAGTTCACCTTGGTTGCCATGCAATTGTTTTGCAAAGGGAAGAGGGAGGTATTGCTTTTGGTTCCACTTCCTGCAGCAGCCATTTTAGGTTTGGCTCCATCTCCCATGGCAGTCATTTTGGGGTGACGCTCACTCCCCCCCCCCAATGCTATAGGTGCCCACAGTCTCAAAATGGTTGGAAATCCCTGATCCACAGGTTATATTGGCCCAGACAAGCTCCATATATTCCAATTCTTTATAGCAATCAGCTGTGGCATCAGTACTTTCAGTTGAGGCAAATCTTTATTGTTGTTAAGTAAGAACTTCTCAGTATATGAGGTCTAGATTTGTATACGTTTGACAAGAACCAGGCAACCAGAGATTTGCTGCCACAGATTGGTTGCATCAGTGGAGAGAGGCAACATAGCGGTTAGGTAGCTTACATGTCAGACTAAGAACTGCTATCTAAATGTGGAAGAAGGCTGGTGATAGAAGGCTGGAGGCAGGGGGAGTACAGAGCAGACGTAAACGGAGATACACCTTTCTAAACCCAGTGGCATCAGTGCACTTAGAAAAATGTAACTATGTTTAGGATTGCATTGTCAGTATGTGCCAATATTAAACATGAATTTGATAGCAACTTTTCCTCAGGCAGGTGAGATTCCTTTTGACCATAATACAAATGGCTTGGATAAGTTTTAGAGCGTGCTTTTTTTGTGTATTTTCATACAGTATACTCAAGAGTTATCACAATAGTTTTGTTGGCAACCCCCCCCCCGTCATCATTCTGAAGGGCTGTTATTTAAGGGGGGGAGCTGTGGCAGCAGCTATGAGTTTTATGGCACCTTAAAGACTGATGAGTTTATTTTATGTGAGCCCAAGTTTCATTGATGAAGTGGGTTCCAGTTCACAAAAGTTGATGCTAGAAATCTTATGTTCGAATTAAAGGAAAAACATGAAGTGGGTGCTAGTCCCAAAAACGTTTTATGCTAGAATAAAATTGTGTTCATTTTTAAGGTGTGATGGGACTTCTGTTCATTTAGTTCAGTAGACTTTCACTCCCAAACTAACCCTTTCTTCTCCACTCTTCCAACAAAGTATTTAAGTATGCCTGAACCCAACATCCCGATCAATCCCAAATATATTTTCTTGGAAGCATATCTGGTAACTTTCAACTAAGGCTCTCCTATCCATTTTGAGTAGACCATTTGGACCACAGAGGTGGATAACTGTGCATGAGGGAACAGATGAAGACCAGTTGGCCATGAAGCTGGTGGGAGCACATGGCCTGGGTGTTTCCACTTCTGAAACAATATATGAGTATCATTCCCTACTATCTCACTCAGAGAAGACTTTCCACTGAAAAGTCTCAACAGATTTCTCCATCTGTTTCCATCTGTTATTCTGAGATTGTCTCTCTGAGAACAATTAACTTGTCTGGATTAAGTAGTTCCTTGGAAATAGAATGATCCTCTACAAGTAACAGCTCAAATGCTATAGTGTAAATGTTTTATGCGACTTTATGGGAATAGTTATATTTTGTTTGCTAGCAGAGTTACCCAATCAGAAGCATTTTCCTCCTAGTTCAATGTGCCTTTCCCTGAGAAGGAAAAATATGGCATTATCACCTCTGTTCCTGCGCTCCTTGTAGAAAGGGTAGGATATAAACATTGAAGAATAAATCAGTATTGAAGGTAGGATCTAATTTCTGAATAAACCACTGCCTAATCAGAGAAAATCAAGATGCTCACCTGTGGCTGCATTTTGTCTTATGCAACTATTAAAGGCACATGCACCCACCATACAACAACAACAACACAACATGTGGCAAACCCTACCTGGAGAGGAGAAGCCTGAGTTGGTCTCCCTTCTGCATCCTTCCCAACAGGGGACAGTGGAGAAGGTTGGACTGCATGGCTGTGTTAAATGCTGGTGGCAGGTTGACCCTCTAGTGACCCAGAAGTCCCTGCCCTCCTGACCTTGTCTTTAAGGTGGATCTTTGTGATAAAATGAGAGGGGGGAAAAAACAGTAGGTGGGAAGATCCAAGAGTCAATGACTAACTTTAATTAGCACAACTCTCTAAATGATCTATCCCAATGCTGCCAATCCTATTGTGAGATTAATAAAAGGCTTCTGAATTGGGAAAAAAGAAAATTGTTAGGCCTGTTGGGTTTGGGTTGAGGGATTGGCTTTTGTTCCCCAGTCCCATATCTCTTAATTTTGGTTGAGCCTTTCTGCGTAACTCTACCCCACCTTGTTTTTATACCCTAAACTTGAATTAGGAATGGATGAGAGAAATCTATTGTTATTGAACTCCACCACCTTGCCATCTGAGTGAAATGATTTGGGAGGGAAGGGTCATCTTAAGATCTCAGCTCCCCAGAAGCTTCATCAAGTTTTCAAGATACCCTTGAGCCTTTGGCTGTCAGTCTACTAAGGAACTTTGCCTTTCAGCCTTGAAAGAACCTTCACAGAAATCAGGATACCTTTATTCCAGATGGTTATCCTAAGCATATTTTTAAACGTTTTTAAAAATTATCCTAAGCGTAACACCAATAAAGTCAATGGGTTTGAAAGATGTCTCTCTATACAGAATAGCACTGCACTGTAATAATATAAAAATGATGCCTAATTTAGTAAATTCAAATTTGAAGTAGGCATGCAGTGAAAGAAGGGAATCCTTTTATTTACTCTTCAGTCAGCCAGCATCCACAAAAAAATGACCAAGGAAAGGACCAGAGGGGATTTTCACAAGCTAGTAAATCTAGAGGACAGCTGTTTGTGAGACTGTAAACGTGTGATAGAATGAAGAACAGAGCTGATTTGGACTCTAAAGGACGCTGGCATCACAGATGCGATTCTTATTTAATCCATCACCCTGGAAAGATAATTGACCTGTGGAAGAACTCAATGTAAACTTCTTGGTGAAAACCAGTTTGGTATCTTAATTCTATTCTCTGCACACTTACTGACGCACGATCCTTACTTAATTCTATTGGCTTACTTCTGAGTAAACATCAATGAACTCGGAGTGTAAGAGAGGAAAAGATCCTACTCTGGTTAGAAATCAGTAGATGGAAATCCTTTTTAGAAGTCCCGCTGGGTAATCTAGCTCAGAGGTCGTGGCCTAAACTCGAACGCTATTACTCCAGAGTAAATGCATTTGAGGCCGGTTGTCCAAAGGCCTATTGAACATTCGCAAGCGAAGTGTAATAATCGCTAACTTGTAATGGTGGCTGTCTGGTGGTACGACCAGGCTGTTAATTTCTTGACCTCCTTCCAAGATGTCTTTAATGATCCCTTTCACTGGCGGACCATCGCCGGGTTGTTTTCTTTCTCCCCCGCCTCCCCCGCCCTGACGACTCTATAATAGATGGCCGCGGAGATAATAAAGGTTTCCTGTGGCAATTAACGGTGCTCAGACCACCGTATCTCGTTATTTGACGGACAGTGAACTTGGCGCAGGGGCTGGCCGGGTTCATTCAGATGTCACGGTCCGGGCTGTAGGTCGCCCGCAGGTCAGCGCCTGGGAATGCGCCAGGGCCCCGCGGTCGTGCCACGCTCTCCAGCCGCCACCCAACGGGCATCCTGCCCCCTTGGGCGCGCCCCGCCAGTGCGGCAGCCTCTCCAGGCCCCGGGGCGTATCTAGGTCAGGCGGGGGGAGGCGGCCTCGGAAAGGAAAGACGCGAACTGGCCCCTGCGCCAACCTGAGCGGAAATGGAGCCCCGGGAAGACCGAGACCTGCCTCCCCGCCCTCGATCCTTTCCTTCTCTTCCCGCAGAAGAGGCAGAAGTGGAGCTGCGCTTGACGAACTAAGGGTGTGATCCTCCGCTCGCTCGCCTGCCTACCTGCGAGGAAGTACCCTGGGACACAGGGGCGTTGACCTCTGAGTAGGCAGGCTTCGGAGAGTCTTGTAATGCTCCCTGATTTGAGAGTAAGCCCCGTGGAACACAGTGGGGCTTACTTTTGAGTAGACTGCCTTAGGTTGCTCAGATGCTTTTGTGGGTTTAGAGCATGAACAGATGCGGGCTGACTCAGCAGAAAGTCCCTGAGCCTTACTTGTGAGTCATAGATCCAGAGGAGTTAGCCGTGTTAGTCTGTAGTGGCAAAATCGAAGAGTCCAGTAGCACCTTTAAGACTAACCAACTTTACTGTAGCATAAGCTTTCTAGAATCACATCTCGAAATGCACCTGACGAAGAGAACTGTGATTCTCGAAAGCTTATGCTACAGTAAAGTTGGTTAGTCTTAAAGGTGCTACTGGACTCTTTTCGATTTTACTTGTGAGTAAATGTGTATCGGCTGGCAGAGCTATTAGCTGTACAGGCACCGGGGTATTGAATGGGGTTGGTAGCTGTGTTAGTCTGTAGTAGCAGAACAGAATTTGAGTTCAGTAGCACCTTAAAGCCAAGAATGGTTTCCAGAGTATAAGCTTTGGTGAGTTAAATAGAGAATAAGTAACGTTTCAGAGAGTAAGCAGTGTTTGGAGGGAGGAGGCAATCCGATGCACGTCCATAGCCTTCGATTTGGAGTAAAAATGTAGAGGATCGGTGGTAAATGCAGGTCTCGATCCTCTCTGTACTGTTAGGGGTTGCAATCTAGTCATCCTTCTTGTAAATAAGTTTCATTGACCTCAGTGGGACTTCTTTGCAAGTAAGCATGCAGAGGCTCGAATCTTTTTTTCGGATAGCTCTAAGAACAGATGTTCGGGACAACCATTCATGCAAGGGAGTAACGAATTCACACGTGCTTGTCCTCGAGATTGTTAGCGCCCCCCTCTCGCTGTTGCTGTGTATGTGTGAAAAACAGCAAAGCCGTTCTAAGCAGAGGAAAAGATGGAGGCTTTACGGTGAGCACCTGCTGTCGGTCATGTCAGAATTAGAGGGGGAAATGCAACGCCCGAAACGACATTCCTCGGAAGAAAGCCGTTTATCGAGCACCTCGCTACAATCCTAGGCAAACTTGCCTGCAGGGACCAGACGAACAAAATCACTCCTCCAGAATGTGTTACTTGGAAGTAAAACCCGTTGAACCCAGCGTAAACCTGCATGAACGTCGTGGATCGCAACCCTCCTCTCTCCAGCACATGTGTACTCAGCAATGAAAGGTCGCGGAGAGGAATGGGGCTTACTCCTAAGTAAGCTTACAGAAAGCCTGGCTTGTTACACTCTCCCTTGAGGCTAGCTGTAGGGCGCCTCTTCTCCGGATGGCTGCTGGAGAGACTCGCCTCCGATTCCTGCGCGATCGTTCAGCCGGGCCTTTCGGAGCTGCAGTTACGGACAGATTTACGGAGAGGCCTCCGGTGGGTCTCTCGATTAAAGGGGAGTCTTCTTCTCCCCCCTCCCCCGCCGCCCAAGAGAGCGGCGGCGCGGCCCTTGCCCCGGGAAGGCAGAGCCCAGGCAGCCCGAGCGCCTCAGGCAGGGCTGGGCCCGGAGGACCGCTCAGCCGGCCATTGGCAGGCGGCCTCTTCGGGCCGCTCGCCTATTGGTCGCGGCGCTTCTTGCGCCGACCGAGGGCCGCTGGAGCGGGCGGGTCTCGTGTGGCCAAGCCAGGACGCGGCTCGGGCTCCTTCACGAGCGCCGACTTTCGAAATGGAGCGCGACTGACGGGCGGCGGGAAGGGGGCTGAAAACGAGAGGCCGGAAGGCCGTTCAGCCCTCCAGGCAAAGCAGGGGAGAGACCCGAGCCCAAGGTTGCCGCCGGTCCCCCTCCCCCAAGAGCTTGGCTGCAACGAAGGCCGCGCAGGCTCTCCCGCCCCCCCCCCCGTACGCTCTTCCCTTTCCTCCTCACTCGTGTAGTGCTTGCACGTTGAGGGGGACCCTCCCGGCGGCGGGACCGGCAGTTGCGGACAAGTATAGGAAACTCACCCCGACCGATGAGCCACAGGTAAGGTTCCCCAAGGCGGCCAGTGGAGGCTCTCGGGGCATTTCCAGTCGATCTGCACAGGCCCGGCCCCAGCCCTCTCCCGGCGCCCCAAGGCCGCCTTCCCAACTGCGGCTCCGGGCTCCTGAGAAATTCAGAACCGCAGGCAAGCCCACCGCCAGCGCCTCCGGGGACGCGGGGACTGGCTGCCGGCCGCATCGCTCCGCAACTCCAGCCGGCGCTCTCGCCGCCGCTCTGGGCGCTGCCTGCGCAGAAGCCCCCGCCGACGCTCCAGGCGCCTCGCCAGCTTTCCGAAGGGGAGCCCCGCGGACCCGCCGCGTCTGGCGAGCACCCAACAGCCCCCGGCACCAAAGGGACGTTCGGCCGGGCCGAGGCAGCGACCTCCCGAAACGGCGCCCCGGGCTGCTTTTCGCGGGATCCCGATTCTAAGCGGCGAGGGCGGCGGGCAGCGGGCGGAGGCTCCGGGCGCGGGAGGAGTTGGGAAGCAGCCGGGGATGGGGGGGGGGTTGATAGAGCAGGTGGAAAAGACGGGGACGCGCATGGCGGCAGGAGGGGGGGCAGCGAAGGAAAAGCTCCGCTGGGCCACGCGGAGAGGAAGTGCGCGGCCCTCTCCAGGCCTGCTGAGTCGGACACGGAGGGCGTCCTCTCGCCCCGATCCGCCCGCGCCACGCCGCAAGGCTCCTTCGGGGCTCGGCTGCAGCGGCCTCGCCCGGCTCCCTGCTCTCGAAGTCAAACGGTTAACCCGTTCGCCGGCGGCCGCTTTCCACGCGGAGCTCTCGGCCTGCGACTGCCGAGGAACGAAGCAGGTTTCCCTTCCAAGCAAAGAGCAGCCCCGTCCCGGGCACGGGCTGACTCGGAAGTAAGTTCCTCCACATCCCGTGAGGCAAATAGGCAGAGAGGATCGCCGCTTTCGCCGGGGTGTGTGTGCTTACTTTTGACGTTTGCATGTGGGGCGATGAAGAGAGCGCTCATGCAGATCTGCTCAGCTCTCTCCGACTGGACTTACTACTAGGAAAGGGTTACTCTCTAGGAGAGGCAGTGTTGAGTAATGGCTAGAGTGCCGGACTAGGGTTTGGGCTGCCAGGTGTCCAGTCCTTACCCCGCCAAGAAGCTCCCCACCCCTCTTCTGTGGAGACGCTGACTGGGTGGCCTTGGGCCCTCGGCCTCGCCCGCCTCACAGGGCTTTCTTTAGTGAGGAGAACACACCGGGAGGGGGGAGCCGTGCTCGCTGCTCTTCCGTCCTCGGAGAAAAGGTTTTTTAAAAGTCGTAGGCCGATCAGAATCGCGGGCGGGCGGCCCTCGCGGCTCTTCCCTTCTTTCGAAACAAAACGGCGGCGGAGAGAAGCGCACCAAGATGCGCTCCCCAAGGCCCTCGGGGCGCCGCGGGTACCTGCGCGACTATTGTCGGGGCCTCCATTCCCTGCTCCAGCGGCAGGCTGGCGCCCATCTCGGACGCTCTTCCCTCTGCCGCGGCCAAGGGAAGGCAGCGCCGCCAGCCCCAGAGCAACCAGCGCCGAGCCAGCCGGCCGCCCGCGCTCCGCTTGCCGCGGCGTTTGCCAAGGCCCGGCTGCTTCGCGTGTACCTTCCGCCGTCACCGCCCTTTCGCTCGCTGACCTGCGTTTGAACCTGCCAGTGGCGCCGCCTCCTCAGCTGGCGGCTTCCTCGCGGCCGGACCCGGGATGGAGAGATCAGCCCCGGCGGGGGGCTGAACTTCAGGCCAAGGGCGGGGGGCGGGGGGCAGCACCCGCCCGCAGCCCTTTCCCGAGGCGGCGACCCGAGATTCGGGCGTGTTCGGATCGGACCCGGGTCCGGATCTAGGCACACCCCTCCCTTCCTGGGAGACGGCTCGCCACAGAAGGGACCCGGCGGCAGCTGGAGCGGCAAGGCTGTTCTCGAGAACCCCTTTTAAAAGAAAAGCCCACACATTTATCGTTGCCTCTAACAGGTCAGCTCCCGAGTAAGGTCCTCAAGGAAGAGCCAAGAAAGGATCAACAAAACTGCCCAGGATCGGGACCTTACGCAGATGTTCGTCCGAAGATGGAACTGCGCTTGCGCCAGAAATCGCCCCCAAACTTTTTGACACCAGCGCCGCGCCTGAGGACTTTAATAGTTACCAAGACAAGAGTGCGCTGGAGCGCGTGCAGAGCACCGTCCTTTTTACCGTAATCACAACAGTAGCCTGTTGTGATCCCCACCTTCAGGGATCCTTTAATACATTTTTTTTATTTATATGCTTGATTCATGGCTATGCATAAGAGGCACTTGGTTACAATTACAGACCCAGGACAGGCAGAAATTCAGCAGGTTCAGACTCCCTATTATTGCATGCCCGGAAAAGTTTTGCAACCTGGACTTCTGGATCTTATGCAACTTGAGACAAACGACCAGATGTCAGGGCAAAAGGAACCGAACCTGACTGTGGTCAAGTAGTTCAATTTAAGCCTTTAAAAAACCCACCTCCAATCGGGCCTGCTTTAGAATTCTGTACTTGGAAATAATTCCCACGAATGTAATGGAGCTTCTTGCCAATTAGCGAGAGTAAATTTGTATCCAGACAGCTCGATTCTGCACGTGTTTGTTTCTTTACTTGCTCTATAGCCTTCCTTTCTTCTTCCTGGAAGAACCACCCTAGGCAAGCGGTTGCAACCCTAAACAGAGGTAACCCCTTCTCAACCCATTGGCTTCAATGAATCTAGAAGGCTTAAGATTGCCGCTATAAACGGCTTGCACTGAAACCAACCCCTGCTGTGGGAGCGGGTGTGCGAACCTCCCTTTAAACCCAGGCGCCTCTTGATTGGCCGGGAAGTCTTCAAATAAGCGGCTGATCGCAACTTTCCAAACGACTCTAGGGAAGCAGCTGAGTTAAACCTCTGCCTTATCCACATTCACTAGAAAGCCCGTTCCAGGAAAATCACTTAAGTAAGCGCGGGGAGAATTGCAGCCCAGTCCCCTAAAGCACCGGTATTGCGACGAGCATTACTTGTATAGGGGTTATGGCAGGCTAGAGCCACTGAACCTTACTTCAAGGTTGGCAAGCGCAAAAGCCTGCAGAACCGCCCAGGAAACCCTTTTCTGCTCAGTCTGGGCACCTTTCTACACGTCACAAGCGTTTCCCCGTCGTCCTGAATATCTACTGCCCACCCCCAGCTCTGTAAAGCGGGCTACGGATTCCGAGCAGCCTGGAGAAAACCAAGGTTGCAAACCCGGAGCGGAATTGCCAGAAAGCGAGCGACTAAAGCGGTCTTCTCAAGCACGTTTACCCCAGAGCCGTTCGGCAAGGGTGCCTTCCCGGTCATTCCCGCTCGCCTTCCTTGCAAGGAAAGTTCGACTGGCCGTTTGCGTTAAACAAGCAGCCGGGTCGGGATGGTAGCGGCGGCGCTCCCGCGCAAAATACGGCTGGAATTGAGTGATTCTCTCGATGCTCTTACGCCTGAAACTCTTAACGCCCCCGGCCCAGGCACGCCGAGCGAACGAGCGCACCCACCACTCCAGCGCCACGGGACTCGGCGGCCTGGCTGCGGTCCTGTGCACCCTTACCGGGGAGTAAATACCATTCCGCTCAGCAGAGTTTACCTCCGAGGAAGGACCTGCCTCAAGCCAACCGTTTCGGGTTAACCCGAACACACGTTTGCTTCGAAGGCTCCAGGGACCCAGATCCGGACCCCTGACCGGCGGCTCCACGGCGGGCCCGACCTAGAGTGCGCCTAAGTCGGCGGCGGCTCCAGTTTGTTTCGGCGGAGCCTGGGGAGGGGGCGGGGGCGGGAGGGCGCCACCCGCGCGGCTGAGGGGGTGGGCGGGGCCTGCGGGCCCCCGGCGGTAATTAAGGCTGAACTTTGGGTGAACTAATTGATCGCCGGCGCGAAGGTAAAGTGGGCAGCGACCTGGGCCGGGAGAGCGATGATGGGTATAAAAGGGGGGCCGCGGCGGGCCGGGCGCTTGTGCTGGCCGGGCGAGGGCGAAGCGCAGGCAGGCAGGCAAGCAGGTGCCCGCGGCCAGCATGGGCTTCCCGGCTCTGGCGGCCAGCGCCGCCTGCACCTTCGTGCTGCCCCTGCTCCTTTTCCTGGCCGCCGTGAAGCTCTGGGAGCTGTACTGCGTGCGCGGCCGGGACGGCAGCTGCGCCCTGCCCCTGCCCCCCGGCACCATGGGCCTGCCCTTCTTCGGCGAGACGCTGCAGCTGGTCCTGCAGGTAAAGGGGCCGCCTGGGCGGGCGGGCTGGGCTGGGCTGGGCTGGCGGGGAGGCCGAGGGCCGCGATCTCCCCTCTCGCTCCCTTCTCTCCCCGGCAGCGGCGGAAGTTCCTGCAGATGAAGCGCCAGAAGTACGGCTTCATCTACAAGACGCACCTCTTCGGGCGGCCGACGGTGCGCGTCATGGGGGTGGAGAACGTGCGGCACATCCTGCTGGGCGAGCACCGGCTGGTGGCCGTGCAGTGGCCGGCCTCGGTGCGCACCATCCTGGGCTCCGGCTGCCTCTCGAACCTTCACGACGGGCAGCACAAGCAGCGCAAGAAGGTAAGGGGGCGTCGGCCGGCCGGCCGGGGGGAAGGAGGCCCCGGGGAGCGCTGCGGCGACTCCGGCAGACGGGCAGAGGCTCCCCCGAGAGCTCCCCGGAGAGCTTCCCCCAAGAGCTCCCCCGCGCTCTTGGGATCCGGGTCTTCTTGCGCGGCGCTCCGAAGCGTGTTTGCTGGCCGGATTCTCTCGGGTTCATTGGCCGGCGATGTGCCCCGGTGTTCAGTGGGACTGACTTCGGAGTAAACACGCATCGAATCCAGCCGGAAGGCGCGCGCGTTTTACAAACGGGGGCTCGGAGGGCGGCTTCAGCTCCGGGCGAGGCCGGTTCCATGAAAGCGCCTCGCGAAAGACGAACGGAGCCTGCGAGGAGCGCCAGGAGCGCTCTCAGGCCGTCAAGAGGGCTGGCCGCCCCTCCATACCGCACGGCGGCTCTTCTTCCCCTTCCGCCGTAACTGGGCAGAAGTGCCGGGAAGGCGGCCGCATTCAGCCAAGGCAAGGAAGCGACTCCCCGAAGCTTTGCCTCGTTTAGTCCCTTTGAGTACAAGCCCCGAAAGGCCACCCCCAGCGTCGCGCCCTTCCAAACCGCGGCCCCTCCGCTGCCTCTGCCTCGGGTGCAGTTCAATACGTGGCCGAGCGAAATGACGGCAGTTTGGGGGGACCCGAGTCCCCTCCGGTCCGGCTCACCCTTTCCTTCCTCGAAACGAGGAAGACCGCCGAGTCCGCGTTTCTGGCACCGCGGTGTGTCCACAGCTTCCCTCACGCCGAGGGCGCTGTTGAGCACAGTCAGTGCGTACACGAAAGAAAGTGCTCCGGATCCCCGGGGAATCTGCCCGTGAAGCCCCGAAGATCGGGGGACCGGAGCATTCTCCGGCTCCGGCCCGGGTTAAGTCCCCTTCGTCTGCATCCCCTGCAGGTCATCATGCGGGCTTTCTCCCGAGAAGCCCTGGAGCACTACATCCCGGTCATCCAGGAGGAGGTGAGCGCCTGCCTCAAGCAGTGGCTGGCCAGCACCCGCGAGGGCGACTCTTGCCTGCTGGTGTACCTGGAGGTGAAGCGCCTCATGTTCCGCATTGCCATGCGCATCCTTCTAGGGTTCCGGCCCAGCCAGACCGGGCCGGACAGCGAGCAGCACCTGGTGGAGGCCTTCGAGGAGATGATCCGCAATCTCTTCTCTCTGCCCATCGACGTGCCTTTCAGCGGCCTCTACAAGGTAAGGGGGAGTTGCCGGGAGGAAGGAAAGGCTGGTGGCCACTTTCCCCAGTCCGGGAGAGAGAAAGAAAGGAAAGCCGGGAGGGCGTGTAGGGGGGAGGACAGCCGGCTGACCAGACCGCTCTCTGCTGGCAGGGCTTGAGAGCGCGGAACATCATCCATGCCAAGATCGAGGAGAATATCAGGGCCAAGCTGGCCGGGAAGGAGCCCACCGACGGCTACAAGGATGCTCTGCAGCTGCTGATGGAACACACGCAGGGCAAGGGGGAGCAACTGAGCATGCAGGTGAGCCCCTCCGGAGCAGCTGGCTTTCAACCACCGGTTCCCATCCATTTCTTCCAGGCCAGACTTTCCATTTTAGTTGGTCTGGAGGTGCTGAGCACCCAGTTGGGCGGCATTGGGCTCTCCCTCTCCCAAATAAAATCTAGCTAGTTTGAGACACTGGATGGTTCACTGCCTGGATGAACTTCTGCTAGAGCAAGCTGGAGCTGCCAGAGCCTTGTTTTAAGTCCCTGGGGAGTATCTTCAGATACTCTGCTCTGGAATTACTCTGTGCAAGTAGTTAGTGAGTTAAACATGCAGTTGAGGAATGGGGGATTTTCCTGTTTAGAGCTGCCAGTGTCTCCTTCATGAGACAGGCAGAAATTGGCAGCTGGTGACACTTTCCCCATTGGATCTCAATGACCTGACGAAAGTCTGCCTGTCATGCAGCTTGGAAGGCACTGGGGGCCCTGCCCTGCAATTTCATGTTTCACATTAACAGACTGAAATGGAAGTGTGTGTGTGTGTGTGTGTAGGTGGATGTTGTATCCAACCTTTGATTTGTAGCTGTCCTTGTTTCTAAAAGTTCAGTTGACCTGTTCTGTTTCTGAATTTCTGACATGCAAGTCCTGTTTTCTTGCTATGTGTGTTTATTTTTAGGCTGGCAATCAGTGAGCCAAACCAATTTTGCTCCCCTTCAGGCATGCAGAGATTCCTCTCTAATGCCTTTGTTTGGATTATAGTGACAGAAGGTGAAGGAAAAGAGCAAAACCGCAAATTGAAGCCAACAGTATGGCTGAGACCAAATGTATTTTCAGAGGAATGCAGAGGATGATGTCCCTGCCTGCAGCAAGGTTATGGGATCCCTGTCCCGAAGCTCAGCTCAGTGCTGCCCTGCAATGGTCCCTAGCTACTAGGCATGCTCTGTCTGCATGATCCAGATTCTTTTATTCCCACCTCAGATCTGTGTGTTAGTTACAGCTTCGCTACAATCTGAATCTGCAGGTCTTTCCCCCCTCCCCCTCCTTTTTTAAAAAGTTGGCCCGCTCTCCTCTTTATCTGTTTCAGAGGGAACTGACATCATCCAGGCTTTCATTTGATTAAAGAAATCTTACTTTGCTGATTATATTGATTTAGTTAGAACCTTAGCTGACATTGCATTTGATTGAGTTAGGCTGCAATTTTGTGCAGGCTTAGAGTAGACCAGTTGCAACAAGTGGGACTGGCTTCTGAGTCAAATGCTTCAGATCAAATGCAACTCTGCCCCTGGATAAAACAAGTTTGGGTGGGGAGGGGAATCTATTCTTATTGTTATGTGACACTCCCCTGAGTTTCAGCAGGTGGCAGCTCAAAACAACCATTTGCTCCTAGGTGAAGAAGTGGAATGCCTCACAGAGAAGGTGCCTTTTGGGGTGTGTCAAATTAACTTTTAAAACCTGTCCCCTGATTTAATGAAGCCCCTTTTAAATCCATGGCTCAAGGTTGCAGCCTTGAGGACTCTTTAAAAGGAGCCTGCATCTCCACATCAGGAGGACAGACTGACTTGAATGGAGAAAGAAAGGCAAGCTGATATGTACTTGCTGTCTGAATGAGGTCAATGATGCCTGTATGTCCCAGGACATGTGATTGTCCTGACTTGTTTTGACTTAGCCACCCGTTCAGCCTCCCATCTGCCTGGGCGTTGGCAGTGGTGGGATTTTCTAAGGTCAAGAGGCTGGAACGAATGCCATCCAGTTAATGTGCTAGAGTAGGATCACTCCATATCCCAGTTTTGTCCTGCTTAACACTACAGTTTTACTTTCAGTGTAATGGGAATTCTAAAAAATATCTATTTCCCACTGGTTAAAAATATCTATTTCTCCATCTATTTACCACTGACACTTAAACAAGGGTAGTTTAGTACTCACAACTGTATTGGTTACCACTAAAAGATCCACTTGCATTTTCAAGGATTCCATGGGAATAGGCACTCAGCTGAAAAACAGAGGCTTCCTATCCATTCAGTAATTCAATTGGGGATTTGGGAAAATTGGCACCTACTGAAGACCTTTGCACGACATAACTAAAGATGTAGAAACTCCACCACTCCTTGAAGCTACTTACCCTAAATGGGACCAGGATTACAGAACGGTCCAACTTATTCCAGAACCAAAAGTCTAGGTAACTTTCATCCTCTAAAACAGAAATAGCTGGGTAGAAGGTCCTTTTCAAAGACCAGCATTGTTTAGATTCCCTTACCCTCATTCCAAGATACATTATTTAATGCTGCATAAAGTTGTTGGGAAAACCAGATGAAAAGCAAGGAACTCTGTATGACAGAATCTGTCATATAGATTTTGCACTGGCTTGAGTTCTGTGAAGAATTTGCCATAGCAATACAATCCCAGATATTCTTTAGGCTCCTCGTATAGCCTACTCTGCCCTACCCCACTTAGATTACTCAAGTCATCTTAAAGGCTAGAAAGTGGTGAGCCTTAGCAAGGCAAAAGGGCTAAGTCTGGAGTGGAGGGTTTTGTGTGCTTCTGCCTAAGTCTGCCTTTAAATTACTAGTACAGGTGTCAAGAAGTGTGGATTTTGTCATGCACTGGAATAGTGATGATTAGAGACCTTGCAGTCTGTACTTAGTTGAAGGCAACCAGGAAGAATGAAGAGGGGTGGGTGGTGTAGTTTGAAAGAGACTTGATTGCTAGATGCTTAAGCTGGTTGTGTTGAGGTGGAGGGAGTTGTTTTCTTATGTCAGGGGGCAAGCAGTGGTATATGGGAAGGGCGCTTAGATGGCCAAGCTTCAACTGTTTAATTTTAGGGAGAGGGCTCTGGGTTAAGAGATCTGGGGGGGTGGCAGGATAGTGAAAGGTGTTTTAGACTTGATTTCTGAGCTGCCTTCAGATTAAAAATGTGTTATTGTTTGGGTGCAAAAATGAGCAAATCCTCTCCGTTTCTGCTGGGTGGTGAGTTTGTCCATTCAACCTATTTGAATTTGCCCTGAAAAAGGGACTGATGTGCCAAACCCAGCATAACCTTTGCCTTCCTCTCACAGGAGCTCAAAGAATCTGCAACTGAGCTGCTCTTTGGAGGGCATGAAACCACTGCCAGTGCGGCTACCTCCTTGATTACCTTCTTAGGGCTTCACCCTCACGTTCTGCAGAAAGTGAGAGAGGAATTGCAAGCAAAGGTGGGTGCTTCTTCTGACTGCCAGGAGACCAACGAGGGTGGGGTCAGAGGAGGGCAACAGAGAGATGGTTGGGGGTCTGGAAAACGAGTTCTGTGAAGAATGTTGAAGCTGGAAAGGATAAGACTGAGGGGCTTGATCAAGCCCTTCAGTTATCTCTTCACGCAGAAGAAGTGGGTTCTACGCTGTTCCAGAGGGTGGCTCGAATGCGTATAAGTTACTGGAGGGTTTCTTAAAAGATGAACATTAGAAGAAACTTCCTAATACTGAGAGCGTTTCAATAATGGAACCAATTAACTAGAGGGAGTAAGGGTGTTCTCCCGCACTGGGAATTTTCAAGCAGAGACTATCTAGCCATCAGGAATGCTCTAGCTTTTAGTTTCTTGCACTGAGCAGGGATTTGGGCTGGATCATCTATGAAACCGCTTTTAGCTTTATGAAAAGCACAGTCGTGTGAGACATGAATGCTGTGAGCCAGTGGCCAGAGCATTGGATACTTGCTGGTCTTGCAACTCACTATACAACATGATAGTTTTGGGACATGTGTAAAATACTATAAATAGCTGTTCGGAATACTGCTTGACTATTGTGTGTCTGCTCTGACCTGGATGGCCCAGGTAAGCCCCATCTCATCAGAACTTGGAAGCTAAGCAGGGTCAGCCTTGGTTAGTAATTGGATGAGAGACCTGCAAAAAATACCAGGGTTGCAAAGGCAAACCACCTCTGTTAGTCTCTTGCCTTGAAAACCACAGCAGGAGTTGCCATAAGTCAGCTATGACTTGATGGCACTTTCCACCACCATTGTATCGCTATCACTATGAGTTTCTAACTCTCTAAGATATCATTTGCAAATCCTGTTTTCACCATGGTTGCTGCCATCTCTTGTGTTTGCTGCCATATAATGTGTACAATGTAGGGATGCAACAGTTAGCCTTAACATTTTGATTAAAAAGTTGCTCAGGATTAATCAGCCTTCATATTTTTCTTCTGTATTTAAGTGCTTATTTTTAAAAAGATAGTGCTTAGAATCATGGCCAGCTGGCATCTTTTGTTTTAGAAGAGGTATTCTGATTTTTGCATTCAGCAGACATCATCTTGGAAGAGGCATTCTCTCTTATAACACCTAAAAACAAAACCTATTTTGAAGGGGGGATTGTTTATAAATAAATTTACACAGTTATTAAACCTTGTGATCAGCTAAGATCTCTTTGAATGATCATAATATAAAGGCTTCTGCTTACGAGCTGCACTTCCCAGAGAATCTCAAACCCTGCAAGCCAAGTCTAACACCTTGGGAGTGATATTGCTTCCTGATCTGTAAATATGCCAGGAAGCCAAACCATGAGTGCAAAACTTTTTGCACTGGCTTGAAACATTACAGTAGCAATCACACAAAGGCAGCAGAAAGCCTTAATGGAAAAGATGCAGGCAAATGGAGGGTCTTTTGTCACTTTCAGTGAAAATAGGTATGTGTTCTCTTGTTGCAAATGATGAGAATGTCTCCATTCTTTGAGAGTCTTATAATTTAACAGGAGGCATGTTCTAGACCTATTATACACCAAAACTAAGTAACCAGCCCTACAAATCTATGGGTCCTGGATATGTAGGATTCCTTTTATTCCTGTTCTATGTTTCATGACTATTTTCAGGGACTGCTGGGCAATGTAAGCCAAGATAAGCATTTGGAAATTGAAGTCTTGGAACAGCTGAAATACACAGGTTGTGTCATCAAAGAGACTCTCCGGCTGAGCCCACCAGTTCCAGGAGGATTCCGAGTGGCACTGAAGACTTTTGAGCTAAACGTAAGAAAGCAGGCCAAGTCTAGGCAGCCCCCCTAACAGCCATGCCATCAACATATTTCTAGAAAGCAGTCAATTTTATTTTAATGGAACTTGCTTTACAGTGCTTACATTGAAGAAATAACTAGATTGACCATGCTGTAACCCAAGAGGAGTATGGCTTCTGTCCTTCTTCAAGAGTGCCAATGCAGGGCCATATTTAGCATTCCTATGGCTCTTTGGGAGAAACCACATCCATCTTACCAAGTCCATCTTTGACAGAAACATTGTTCTGATCCTGTGTTTGGTGTTCTTACAGTAATAGGATTAGGGCTTGGTCAAAGTCCCATGGGACAGTTTCTCCTATAGAGCTGCTGTAATAAGAAAACAATGCCTGTTAAACATAGACTGCTTTCATTCTTCCCCTTCTGAATCACTCATCAATAGTCTTTATAAAACATGAAACTATTGCAAGCCGAGAAACTGACCCAGGTTTGCCTTCTAAACTGGCACTTGTGTTACATCCTGCCATGTGGACTGATACCATTAAACAACTTAGTAAAAGTGAAGTACATGCACAGCATTAAATCTAGTACTCTGTCGCGACTTCTTGTAGGAAGCAATAAGATGCTTTACCATATTAGGGAGCTAAATTGCTAAAGACAATGGTGGGTTCCTGTTGCCTTGATTCAAAGTGTCTTTAAGTTCATCTGTGCAGCAGTGTGCCTGCAGCTGCATGCAGAGATCTTCTCCACTGCGCAGGTGATAGATGCTGTCAACCTTCATTGCTGTTCCCTATGTATGTGTGAGGCAAAGTAATTCCCCTCTAGGTGACCCCATAAAAGCTGGTCAGTTTCCAGGCATAGATTATTCTTCGGCCTTGACCAGTGGCCATCTGGGCTATTAGAAGGACCAATGAGAAGGAAGCATTAGGCCAGCCATGAACATGGTAAGCTGCGGACTGTCTTGCTTGCAACAATTGAGAGAGAGAGACAAACCTGCAAGGGTCTACTTGTATATAGAGAAATGTAAAGCAGCCTCTACACATTCTGTATTGCAATCTGCCCTGATTGTTGTGAGATGCTGCATTAGTGCTTCGGAATGCTTTCATCTCTTAATGGTTCCAGATACGTGACTGTGCATCATCATGGTAAAAGAACAGAACAAGTAACATTGGTTGGTACTGAAGTACAGGAGGAGTTATACCTTCACTTGGCTTTCAGTACAAAGGTGATGGTAGTGCCCCTGGTGCTTTGTTGTGTGTTTTATGCTAACCACCTTCTTCCAATGGTAGTATAAATCTATCTGTAAGGAAACACTTGAGACAAATCTGTATCGTACTGTGTTTGGTCACTGTTCTGTCTCCTTTTTAATAGGGATACCAGATTCCTAAAGGCTGGAATGTTATCTACAGTATCTGTGATACTCATGATGTTGCAGAACTCTTCACCAACAAAGATGAATTCAATCCTGACAGATTTATGTCCCCTTTCCCGGAAGACGTCTCTCGATTCAGTTTCATCCCTTTTGGAGGAGGCTTGAGGAGCTGTGTGGGCAAAGAGTTTGCAAAAATCCTCCTCAAGATCTTTACTGTAGAGTTGGCCCGGAACTGTAACTGGCAACTTTTGAATGGACCCCCCACAATGAAGACTGGCCCTATTGTGTACCCAGTGGACAATCTGCCCACAAAATTCACACGGTTCAATGGTCAAGTCTAAGGAATCTCAGAAGTGTCCTGGTTGTTCTAACTTAAAATTCTGGTGCGTTTAAAGTGTACACTACACCTTTCTTTTTTTAGTGCTCTAAACCCATTATTATATATTTAACTTTGTAAATGTATGATAGCTATTTATCTGTTTTCTAAGAATATTTTAAAGCTATTTCATATATTTGGATTGTTTTTCAAGCAAGCACTATAATTATGGGTCCTCAGGGCTCATAATTGGATAATTTTATTTCTATAGAAATAAAGTGTCCTACTATTTAAGAATCTTATTCAAAGCTTGTATACTAAATATATTGGTGGTATTTAAGAACCTGTATGTGTGTATCCATGTATACACTCAGAAGTAAAATGCAATGAGTTGTATGTATACTGTGAACCAAAATGCCATACCATGGCTTATGTATAAATAAAGATTCTGAAAAACGGGATTTTGACATGGAGTGTTCATACTTAAAGGACATTACAGTGCTCATAGAAGACACAAGGATGATCATGACAAAGTTAATATTCTGATCTTCAGAACACTTAACTTCTAATTTCTGGTTATCTGGGGAATTTAGTTGCAAAGAGCTCTGTGATAATGGTCTTTTATAGTAGCATGGCCCAGTTCCTTGGGGTCCATCTTCGTTCTCTAGAATGTGGCCTGGAGACTGGAAGTACCTGACCACCACACAGTTGTTTCTAATAAAGTTGGTATCACCTAGTATGGACCACAGGTGTTCAGATAGTTTGAGTTTATAGAGATGGTCAGGGAGGGGGGAAGAGCTGATAGGCTTCCTGAAAGATGTCCTCAAGAGGCAGGTTGCTAATGGTGTCTCCCATTCCCAGAAGGCATAGAGGACTCATTTATAAGCAAGAAACAAGATTTACTACACTTTGATTAAAATTAGCTAGGGGATGGTGGGATGGATGCAGTTCCTTCGGGGACCAAATCAGCATTGCAAGTCACCAATTGCCTATCCTTGGTAGTTACCGTGTGGGTAACATATAAGGGGGGAGGGAAGCTTCAACTTAGGTTGACTGCTTCACCGCTAGTCATTTCTGAAATACTTCCAGTGACAAATGTGAAGCTGTAAGGGTCTTTGCAGTAATCAAAACATTTGCAAGTATCTGGCTTTTTTAAGGACAGTGGAAGAGTCTAACTTGTATAGTCTGGACAGGAATCATAAGAGTTGGGAGGGACCTCTAGGATCATCTAGTCTACCTCCCTGCACAATGCAGGAAATTTACAAATACCTCCCCCTCCCCCTCTACATACCCAGTGATCCTTATTCCATTCCCAGAAGATAGCAAAACACCATCAGGATCCTTAGCCAAACTGGCCTGGGGGGAAATTGCTACCTGACCCCAAGGTGGTGATTGGCCTTACCCTGGGCATGTAAGAAGGGGCCACGAGAACTAAGTACTGAGCTAAGCATTTAAGGAAAGATGACTGATTCTTTCCAACTGGAGACAAAATTCATGGTGGTACAATGGTCAGGATAACTTACTGGTTTCTGCAACAGCAATGACATAATGCAAATCACTGGAAGGCTAAACCATATAATTTTTTATTTTGCACAAGTGATGAAGTGAGTTCATGGACATTTTAAATGCTACAAAGCTCCTCCCACACAGCTTTAGCTGTGTAGTTCAACTGTAGTAGGCCACTTGGCAGGATTAACCAATATGGACCCTGCTGTTGTCTTCTAGCTGGGTGTGAAATGAACCTTAGGCTGTGTTTTCACACATACTGGTGAGTGCGTACGTCCTAGCTACCATCTCATTCCATACTGCCACTTAAACTGTCAGCAGTGGCCTGGTGGGCCTGAGTAGTAACCAGAAACATTCACATAACCCCATCAGCATTCCTTTAATGCTGTAAATAAGCCACTGCTCTGGACCTACTCACCTTGATGTGAGTTGATGCGCTCCTGTGAAATAGCATCACACCATCCTTTGTGTTTTACAGTTGCTGGTTGAAACTTTTATTTTCTGAAAGGAAAAACTAAAGAATTGTGAGAATGGCGTGTACTGGAAGAAACGTGTAGCTTACTTGCATTCTAGTTCCTTGCAGCTTAGCAGACCTTCAGTCTAATTTGCTCTAACTCACTCTCCAGAATAATGAAGCATCTCTTCCCCTCCCACTCGGTTTGCTGATGTAACTGAATACTTATCGCAGACACATTTCTAATATAGTGCCACAAACATGATCAAGATGGATCAAATGGCCCAGGAATGACCCTCTG
The DNA here is from genome assembly GCF_028583425.1 of Eublepharis macularius. Taxonomy (NCBI): domain Eukaryota; kingdom Metazoa; phylum Chordata; class Lepidosauria; order Squamata; family Eublepharidae; genus Eublepharis; species Eublepharis macularius. The sequence continues at coordinate 101,314,014 of NC_072795.1, forward strand.
AACCTTGGCTAACCTTAAACGCCTACGTTTGGTCACATTTTCTGCGCTGATGATGATCGTGGCTTTCACTAAGCACCAAAACATTAACCAAGGTAATTCAGTTGTGTCAACAGTAAGAAGCACAAAGTTTCTCACCATACATCACTCCCACACACAAATAAAGCACACTGTTGAACCTCTGGGTCCCTCTGGACAAGTCAATGGATGTGACTTTCTTTTTATTTACTCTTCTGAAGAAAGTGAAGATTTTCACTTGCTCGCACAGCTGCACACAGTGTGCCTTATTTTGCTATTGATTTCAACAGAATATGGACTTGACTCGGGTTACAAAGACTGATGGAAATGCATATTCTTTGCTACCCAATGATGCTATTTAAGCATAAGCAACAATCCTTGCCTATACTAGTACATCTCATTTATTTCACACCACAGATTTAAAGTGATGGCTTGGTGGTGGTGGTGGGGGGCTATACTTTCACTTACTTTATAATATTGAAGGTGTGTCATGCATCTTTAGTTTCTTCCTGCTGTCAAAACACAGTAATTGCTGTTATATATTCTTTGGGACCGCAGGGCTGAATACACGTGTAATGGGAAGCCAATCAAAATGAGTGCATATATTTGCTTCCTGTACGGCATCAATATATCTAATTCTCAACATGGCCAAATTGGTGCATAGTTAAATCCAGAGACTGTAGCCGTGAACAGACAAAATAGCTCTTTCTATGAACTTAAAAAGCCTTGCCATTGGAGCAAAATCTGAAACAAAAAGAGGGTTTAAAAAAACTCTCCAAAATTACAAAAACAGCACCTGTAGCTTTAAGAAACAAATATCCTCAGTGGTTACTGCTAAGCAACTAAAACAGTATTGCTAGTAAAAAGTAATTACAGTATTTTTGTAAAAAACAGAGGACAGGGCAGGGCTTTCAGGGGCTGTTTTAGGTTTTGAAGGAGAAATTACTGGGACCAGGCTCAACAGCAACCACCAAGCAACATGCTACCACTCAAATTACTTGACTTACCCAGGCTGGGCTGCTTGTTCAGCAAGAGACACAATATGAAAACCAGTGTAGTGTAGTGGTTAGAGTTTCAGACTAGGATCTGAGATACCCAGCTTTGAATCCTCATTCTGCCATGGAAGGTCAACCTAACCTACCTCACAGAGTTGTTGAGAGGATAAAATGGAGAAGAATGATGTAAGCTGTTTTGGGGCTGCATTGGGGGGAAAGATGGAGTATAAATGAAGTAAGTTAACACCACTATAGCCAAAGATGGGTGGAATAAAAGGTAAGTTGGGGGGTGTTGCTAAGATGATGAAAAGAGGAAATAGTATGGGGACAGGGACAGAGGGGAAAGTCCTTGCAGATTTCTCACCTCACAGCTGGGCTTGGTGGCTAGCATTGTGCAATTGGGCCATAGTTTTCCGGGGCAGAGGCTGCCAGTTGGAGGGAAGGAGGGAAATCTGAAGAAGATGGAAGGTGGCAGATTGGTGGGTGGGAAGGAGACACGGAAGCAAGAAAAGAGGAGAGGCTATAGGGGGTATCTGGGAAGGGAAAGAGGAAATGGTGGGGGAGAGTTCGATGACGTGCCCTTCACAAGTATTTGCAGGCCCCCTTATTGTATTCTTGTAAGTGACATGACATCAGAGGAGGGACCTTACATAAGATCTTGGCTCTGCTTCCAGGGCTGGAAGAACCACAACTTGTGATTTTACTTTTATGTGGGCAAGCAGTATATATAAGAACCTTCAAAGTTGCCTTCTATGTTACATTTAGTTCAGTATTTACTACTCTGGTTGGCAGCACATGTCCAGGATCTTAGGCACAGAAAAGTCTTTCCTAATTTCTGCCACTCATGGTCCTCTGAGTGGAGTTGCCAGGGACTAAGTCCAGAACCTGCTGTGTGCAAAGTACTGCACTGAGGCATCGCGCCTCCCCTTTCCCAGTGTGTTAACTCAGATAGGCACCATCTTAACTGATAAGACAGGATTTAACCCTGAAAGCTGAAAGAGGCCTGCCCAAAGACTTATGGGTTCCTAGAGGGAGCTTTGACATTTGTTTCATAACAGCAGTCTACAATATGCCATATCACAAATTGTTTTGTACTTCCTGCATCATGTATCAAAAGATGGTAACTTTGTAACTTTAAGGAACATAAATGGCCAAAGACTTACATCTGTGGTTCTTTGGACTATAGAATGATCTCAACAGCAACCTGCTTCCTGGTTGTAATATGCACTGGAAGGATAAATTTCATCCTAGACAGAAAAATGCTCTTAACGGCCAATATAAAGTGGACAGAAAAGCACTCTTAACAGCCAATACAAAGCAAAAGCCGGCCATCCTGCTGCATACCCAATGCCTGGAATGTTTGAACAGCGTGTCTGTGAGCAGAACTACAAGTGACGAAAGACACAGGTTGGACACTTGTCAGCTTCCCTCAAGTTTTGATGGGAAACGTAGGCAGCTTGGCAGAATGTTGGACAAGCGACAGTTGAAAAGTCCATTGGACAGCAGTCGGAGGGCCAAGCTGCAAGACTAGGATGCCTACATTTCCCATCAAAACTTGAGGGAAGCTGACAAGTGTCCAGTCTGTGCCTTTTGTCACTTGTAGTTCCGCTCTGTGAAATAATGATCATTAACCAAACTATGAATTTGTATTGACTTCCTTAATCAATGTGACTTTAAAGAATCCTATTGATTTCAAAAGGTAAGGCAATGCCCAAGGTAGGTAATGTTGACTTCAAAAATTAAACTACAAAACAAATCCAATCAAACAAATACTTCCCATTGAATCAGGAAAAAATGTAACTGAAACACTGGATTTTTCATGTGCTGTTTTGTTATCTGAGCAGTACCACATTTGTTTGCTTGGCCCTTGATTTTTAAACAGCTTCGATCAAGCAGAAGACTCTCCAATTTGTTACTTCCCTTCCAGTCTCCTCTTATGCACATTACATACAAATCTCTTGTCACCTTTTTCACAGGTCTTCTACTAGCAGGACACTTGCTTTGCTTTTTGATTACCCAACTCCCCTCCCCTTCTGATAAAAGCTTTGAACATGGCAGGCTAAAAAGTAAACAGATGCAGATTTCCGCAGAATTAGAAGGGGAGTTATTATTGTGGATGTATGTTAAACTAGTGCTTCTCATGTAGCTTTTCTTTGTTTTCTCCATTACTTACCAAATGTGAGTTTTTTATTCTTGCAATTCTTTTTGTTCTGTGTAACTCCTTCACTGTCCCAGCAAGACTGGGCTGCATTATATTACATTCTACCAGGGCTCTTTTTCAGGGGGAATGCGGGGGAATGGAGTTTCGGCACCTCTTGAAAATACTTGGCAATAATGCTTGAAAATAATATGATTTCAAAGAATCCCACGTGTTTCTTCCTCATTTCCCTCTTGAGAGTTCCGCCACCTCTTTTCCCAGAAAAAAACCCCTGTATTCTACTCTGCCCTTTTCCTCAGTGGGATCCCAAAGCAGCTCACATAATCTTTTCCCTCCATTTTATCCTCACAACAACCTTGTGAAGTAGGTTAGGTTGAAATTGTGACTAGCCCAGGGTCACTCAGTGAGCTTCCAAGGCAGAGTGGGGATTTGAACCTGGTTCTCCCAGATTTTAGTCCAACACTCTAACTACCCCACCACACTGCCTCTTGTTTGGGTAAAAATTCTGAACAATACGGCAAAATCCAGATTTAAAAACAATCAAAATACATTTTGTTTTCAAATCACCTTTTGCTAGGCTGATCATATATTGAACATTTTAAATGAATGTCATTGGGTGGATTGTTGCCCACAAAAGAGTGTTGCCAATTGGCTAGAAAAGCTTTCTTTGATGTGTTTAACAGATATTTGATCCACAGGAATCAGTAGGTGAAGATTTCCATTGTATGGTCCTGATCCTTTTCACTACTGTGAAAAGATCAGGTCAAAAACTGGCAACCCAAACCCATTCTTGTCAGCTTCCTATTATAGCCTAGAGTTGCCATGTTTCTTACTGATAGAGGCTCTGTTTCCAAATCCTATAAATGTTCCATTGAATTGCCAGACCAGAAGAAGCTGTACCAGCCTGTTACACAGCTGTCAAAATCTTTCTCTGGGGACACCGCCCCCCCTCCTCTGGTGGAGCTCTATTTCAGATAAATGCAGCTAACTTGAAGCTTTCTAGACTCTTGGTCTTATTAGCTGGCTTGTACTATACTTGCAAAAGTTTGGACATTGGGCCTGGCCATTGGAGGTTCAATAAACCAGCATTTTTTGCCACATGTCTGCAACTGGGGGTGGGAGGGCATCTTGATGGCTGGAGGAGAGCCACAAACAACGAACAATGAATATGTTTGTGAACAGATCATGTTCATCAATGTTCATTGTTCATTGTTCATTGTTTGTGGATAGCAACGAACAATGTTTGTGTCCATGTCTAACCAGTAGTGGAGCAGGTGGCAATGCCCGCCCCAACCTTCACCCAGCTGGGATCAGATGCAGAACAGGTGGCAATGCCATACCCCTCCAGATGGGATCAGGAGTGGAGCAGGTGGCAATGCCCACCCGCCACCTTCACTCAGCTGGGATCAGGCATTGTGCAGGTGGCAATGCCCACCTTCTGCCTTCACCCAGCTGGGATCAGGTGCAGAGCAGGTGGCAATGCCCACCACCTGCCTTCACCCAGCAGGGATCAGGAGTGGAGCAGGTGGCAATGCCTACCTCCCACCATGACGCGGCCAGGATCAGGAGTGGAGCAGGTGGCAATGCCTGCCCCCCCACCTTCACCCAGCTGGGATCAGGAGTGGAGCAGGTGGCAATGCCCATCTGCTGCCTTCACCCAGCCAGGATCAGGTGCAGAGGAGGTGGTGATGCCTGCACCCCACCTTCTACAGCCTCTTGTATTTTTTTACCACAACAGGCTTTTTTACTAGTTAATTAATATTGGCATTTTGGAAAGCCCAGACACATCAACTTGAAGTGAACCTCTTTAGGCGTACGGATAGGGTCACAAGCATTTCTGTAGCTTGTTCCAGAGGAATAGCTGCATTAGTCTGTTGCAGCAAAAATATACAGGAGACTTCTCTCAAAGATGAACATGTTTTTTATTCCACTGCAAGATTTAATGGAGTAGAGCTCACTTCATTAGACACAAATACCTGGTCCTCACACACATACACAGAGGACTGTGAAGAAAAAAGTTATAAGCTGCAGAGTCAAATAGGACATGAACTGCAGGAAGGATAAGGTGGGATGATATCAGGTAAAATTCAAATGTAATGAAGAAAAGCACCATTCACAATAGCATTAACTGGTAATAATTCAACTTCCCCAATTTTTTAAAGCTAATTAACACCTATAATGAGCGAGGATTCCCAAGTCCATGGGAGATGGAAGCAAACTTTTCATTTAAAAGAATGTTGCGTATAGGTGTCTTACAGTGCAATCTTAAGCAGAACTACACCCTTCTAAATCAATGGCCTTAGAAAGGCATAACTCTGCTTAGGATGGCACTGCTAGACAATGAATCTACTTCATGCAAATGGGTGCCAGCCAATGAAAGCTTCTCCCACAGTAAGTGTGTTAAGGTGCTTTAGAACTCTTTGCCAGTTTTACTCCTACAGCAAAGCTGCCCGGAATGATCCTGCTAATACATCAGCCAGACATTATTATGCCACAATGACCCACCCAGCACTGGGGAAGGCATTTAAAGGTTATCAATCATGTTTGTTCATTGGTGTCGCAGATTGCGTGAATCTGTTCAAATACCCAGCTAACCCCTCTAGAAATGCTTGGGCCTTTTAGGATAATCACAAATATGTTTGTGTATTGTGAGCATTTAACAACTGCTGTCCCCCTACCTAGAAGTGGTTACACTTCAATGAATGCAGAAATTCCTGGCTGTAAAACTCGTAGGGATCAAAGGCCCTGCTTTAAGGGAAGAGGCTATATTTTCCACAGAACACCAAAGGATGGCCAGGTTGGGAAAACATCCACCAAGACAAGTCGAGCTTTCCTAGTAGGGGGTCCCTGTTTCAGTTTTAAACGTTTCTTACCCTTTCTGGATGCAATATAAGAAACCCACCAATTACTCCTAAAATGCTCTTGATGTTTATGATGCGCAAACCGTTAATGTGATAGATTAGCAGTAAGGGAAGGTAAGTACAAGGCTGCATGTTCAGAGATGGCTGATTACTGAATGAGCAAGCCTGCCCAAATTGTTGAATAATGACATGAGAAAACAGATGAGGTTGCATGAATTATGCAGCCTTCCTTGTCTGGAAACGAATGCGTGAGATTTTGAAATAAAATATTTAACAAACCAGTTTGCATATGAAATACGAGAGCATCCCAAGCACTGTTTAATCATTTCCCAATTAATATATTTCCGGTGTAGTTGACAACAGAATACAGATCTTTCTGTGGGACAAAGCAAGGTGCCACTTTAGCAGATGTTTGCCACATGCATTAGAGAAGTGGTTAATATTCAAGTTCGCCTAGTCATTAACAATATGCACAGTACTACATCATTTATCTGAACGGCGTAGGCTCTTGCAAAAGATTTAGAAGATCGCAAAGTTAGATCATGAGCAAAAGTTACCCTGCCTGTACATACCCAGAATTAAGTTTGACTGAAGTCTGTAGGAAGGTCTCTCACCCTACTGTCCTTGGGTGGCGTGTGGGAAGATACAGCAGAACCTTAATGAAGTTTCTTTCTTTGGGATCCTGAAGTAACAAAGACTATTTTTCATGTGTTCCAATCAATGTACCTTACCTTCTTACATTCCAATTACAAAAGGCATCCCTGGACCCAAATGACCTGAACAATATCTGCACAGTAGCTAGTACTGACTGAATGGTGCTTGAGTGGTTGAAGGCTACACACTTTCTTGCAGACTTCGAGAAGATGGATTATCTAGACTAATTTTAATCTGGATTCAGGCCTAGAAATGGAATCAGTTATTCTAATTGATGACCTTCACCAGGAGACTGACAGGGGGAATGCTTCCCTGTTGATTCTCCTTAACCTCTCAGTGGCTTCCAATATCATTGACCATTATATCTCTTTGGAGCGGTTGGCTGGGCTGGGAGTGGGAAGCTCTGTGCTTCAGTGGTCCTGGTCTTAATTGACCAAATGATTCCAGAAGATGGTCCTGGGGGACTGCTGCTCAGCCCCTAGCATTTATGCAATGGTGCCCCACATACTATTCCAATGCTATTTAACATGTACATGAAACCACGGGGAGAGGTCTCCTCTGTGGCATGTGGTGCCATTTCTCAGCTCTGGCTGGTTCACTGGCTACTGCCATTCCTTGAAAAGCATGCTCTGGCCCCAGTGATCCATGTTCTGATCACAGGCCAAGTTAAATTACTGCAAAGCGTTCTGTGTGGGGATGCCTGTGAAAATAGTTCAGAAACTTCCATTGGTCCTAAAACGCAGCAGCCAGGCAACGGTCAGGGGTTGATTGCAGGGATTGTGCCTGTGCTGAAAGATCTGCCCTGGCTACCCATCTGTTTCCAGGCACAATTCAAAATGTGGGTTCTTACCTTTAAGGTACGTAACAGGTTGGAGCAGGACCGCCTCCTCCCATGCTATCCAGCCCACCAGTTAAGATCCGCCTCTCAAGCCCTGACTCTGCGCCCTTGCCTTCAGAGGTGAGGCGGGTTGACTAGAGACAGGGCATTTTATGAGGTGGCACCATACCTCTGGAACGTCCTCCCCTTTGAGGCGGACGGGTGCTTAATTTCTTTTAGGCACTATGCCAAACCACATTTTTCTAAGCTAGACTTTTAATTAGGGGTTTCATCTGATCAGTCTTTTAAAGGTCTGCTGCTGCTTTACGTATAGTTCTATATGCTGCATTGTATATAGAAGCAGCACTCCAATCAATCGAATAACTCCGCATTCTTGAAGAGTATGCCACTGTACGAACACTATAATTTCTTTCATTGTTTATTTCATTGACAGGCTGTCAGTTGAATGCTGCTTGTTTTCAATGGCTTAAAAACAAATGAAGCTGCCCTATACTGAATCAGACAGTTGGTCTATTGAGGTAAGAATTCTCTACTCAGACTGGCAGTATCTCCCACTGGAGATACTGGGGATTGAGCCTGGGGCCTTCTGCATGTCAAGTAGATGCTCCACCAATAAGCAATAGCCCCCCCCGATCCACAGCCCCTCCCCTAACTTGTTTTTAATGCCTGCTCTTACTATTGTGACATGATATTCATTGTAAGCCACCTCAAGCAGGAATCTGAACAGGTGACATGGAAATATCCGAAATAAATAAACAATGAAAGAAATTAAAGTGGGCATACAGTGGCATACTCTTAAAGAATGCAGAGTCATTACCGGTTGGCAGGGCCGGCGCCACCATTAAGGCGGTAAGGCGGGTGCCGTGGGTGCTGAGGCACTGAAGGGGGCGCTGGAGGGGGTGCTGGGGACAGAAGAGGGCACCACTATGTAATGAAAAATGTTATCTTACATTATTACCGGTGTCAACTACCTGATTCTGTTCTATTAATCAATGGAGAATTTTGTTGAATAAGAGATGAAATCAAAGACCTTCTCAGCATACCTAAAAAGAGAAGAGGGTGTATTTAAAAACACTGTATGCATTTTACACATTCAGTTCATAATACCTAAAAATGCATCCAAAATTACATAATTTATGTTCCACTTTTCTTCTCAAGTGGGCTCAAAGCAGCTCATATCATTCTCCTCTCCTCTACTTCATTCTCACAACTACCCTGTGGGGTAGTTCAGGCTGAGAGTTTGTAACTGGTTCAAGGTCACTCAACAAACTTCCATGGTAGGGTGAGGATTTGAACTTGGTTATCCCAGATCCTAGCCTGACACTCTAGCCTCTATACCACACTGACTCCCATATATAAAACATTACATAATCTAAACACTCAAAGACAAGAACAGTAATTTTCAGAGAACATACTGGAATTTGGATCTCTCAATTTTTTTGGCTCTATATCAGATAGTACTGCTATCTGAGGGTTGGGGGATACATGTTTGCCTTGGCATTGCATATACTATATTCAACACACAACTGTAAGTAATTATACATTTCATTACATACATGTACATGTACATATACACTTGAGAAAAGATATCAGTAATGCGTCCAGTTTATTCTTTAGTAATTTATTTATAATAGCACTTTTGAGCATTCAGGTGGCTTCACATAGAACTAGCTCAGTAATTTTTGCAACAGTTCTGAAAGAAAAGTAGTGTTATTATTCCTAAACTGCGGGTTTGCATGCAAAGCAGATGCTCTACCTCCGAGCCTTCCCTAATAAAGGTGGATGGTTATCATCGCGCGGCTCCATGCTCCACCGCTAACAGGTTGCCTGTTAGCTCAAGAGGTTCTCCCTCCAGCAAACGACAGGAGAGGCTGAAGCAGTTTGACAGAGCCATCTTCAATAGAGTTGCACCTTTCTAGGTCCATTAAAATCAAAGGTCTTTGAAAAGTGCAACTCTGCAGAGGAGGGCATTGCAAATCTGGTAATGGTCTACCCACGACAAAGGCCATGTAACTTTCCTTCCAATAAAGTGACTGTCTATGCCTGAGAGCCCATATGACATGAACATCTGCTAAAACACACACTGAGAGAAGAGTGGGTTGGAAGAAGAGCTGATCTACTGCTCTGAAGCTCCTTAGCCCCCACAACCTCGCCATTTACAGGATCCAGGCTCCTTCTCCAGTGAGTGATGGTGGTCCAAGTGAAAAACCCCTTTATTTGCATGAAGGCAGTCAGTCAGTGATTCTTTCTCCACATTGTCCCCACTTTCCTGAAGCGCATGCTGGGTGCTTGAGGAAGTGCTTTCCGGTGCTAAGGTGCCCATGGGCTCCACATTGGGGAACACTGACCTACTTTAAAAAAAAAATCATGGAAGTCACTTTAAGTGCATCCCTAAATAGTCACATCTTTCTAAGTCAATTGGCTTCTATGGACTTAGAAGATGGTAACTCTATAGACTGGCTCTGTCAGAATTCTATTGATTGACAGAAAAGTGAGATATAAATATTTTAATGAAATTAAATGAAATAAAAACATTTAAACAGAACAAACAAGCCTGGTGTATCTATCCATGATTTAAAACACATAGCCCTTAAGTAATGCACAGTTATGCAAACCTATGTAACTAGTATATTTTTATCCTGTTCTTCTTTCAGTGAGTTTAAGGTGGCACACATGATCATCTCTTCCCTATTTTTATCCCAGCTATGTAAAACAGGTTTATCCAGTGTGCAGCAGTCCTAAAAATATGAAGTCTACTTGTGCTATGTGCTGTGTGAAATATTGTGTCCCTCAGTTGCTGCTATTCTTTTCCTACAATCTGAGTGAAACTGTTGGAGGGCTTTGAAAATAGTCTCAGCTAAAACCAAACATCTTTATTCTGCTTCAGCTCTTTGTGGTTCTTTTGATATCAGCCTCTTGTTGGAACTGATCCTCAATATTGAACAAGTTCTATTCCTGTGACTTTTCCTTGCCTCTTAGTATTATAATAAATATAAATCATTGGTGCTAATGAGGCTGCCTTCAAAACTGCAAACAGATAACAATACATAATAAATCTAGCAGTTAATAGTTGACAGAGAAATTCACTGGTCTAATAAAATAATGTGATGGTTGGGCTGATTTTGTTCATTATTATAAGAAATTAAGGCCCATTACGCAGAATCTGCATTCGCTAAATAGCATTATTTATTTATTTAGTAAATGGATTGCACTTTTCCTCGGAGGAGCTCCAGGCAGCATATGCTGTTCTCCTCTGCCATTTTATCTTCAGAATGACAACTCTGTGAGGTTCATTAAGGGAGTGACTGGTCCAAAGTCACCTGGCAAAAGAGGGAACTGAAGTCCAGGTCTCCTAGATCTTGGTCCAACACTAACCGTTAGAGAACATTGGCTCTGCTCTTAAACAAGATGATGCAACCACTCATGGATCCATAATAAAAATATCTGCAAGTGTTTGCAAATGCATGTATGGGACATCCACGCTTTGCAGTTTTAGCCTCATAGCATCTTAGACGCATACCTGAAAATGTAACGTGTGAAGTGCCTGTGCCTCCTGAGAGGTCATAATCCTAGTCCTTCATGATTATCTTTTATAAAAGATTTTACCCTCAATGGAAGTGGGACAAATAGAAGAATCAGTATCCTCATGGGAAGAAACTAGAAGGGCCTTGAAGAGTAAACAGCAGGTCCTAGGCATGCCATTAGAGTGCTGTAATATCCCCCTTTTCACCTTTTCTGAATGTGAGAATAGATCTTGATGTGAAGTCTAATAAGGAGAGACCAACATACTGCACATGACACCCGCAGGTCACAAGGGGGCAGGGGGGAAATACATCTCCACCATCAGCCAAGAACTGGAATTCTGAAGGCCATTTTCCTAGCTGGCCATTTCACTTACTTGTTCATTTGTTGTGATTTACAGTATCAGCCCCACTGCTGACACCTTTATGTCCCTCCCTTCTATCCCAGCAGGCCCCACAGACACAGTTCATGATAGATGCTGGTGAACTTTTCCTCTGATCACCTTCTAGAGAACTTTCCCATAATCTATTGTTTTCCATCACAGTAGAATACAAAACAAGTTTTTTGCTTACACCCTTGACTTTCACTTACTAGCTATTTTGCCCTATCTTTAAAGCAATACACAGAATTTATTACATCAGTGTGAAAGAAGTTTTAAGCTCCTTGTCTCTTTTTCCCACTCCATGAACTTAAAATGGTCCAAAGTAAATCAACATAATGGCTGCCCGCCTTACATTGTCACGGGACTTCTTTATACACAGCGTTGTCATGTTATTTAGAACACTTAATTGAAAACATAAAAAGAACAGAGCTAGTTAACTTTGTCTGCCTTCTGCATACTGTATGAAAGTATTCAAACGGCTACAATTGACTCTGTTAGGCAAAAGAAATCAGTGGGAAATATCCCCATTTTTTAAACCTTTAAAATAGCCCTTTCTGAAAAAAGTTTACTATTGGGCTATAAACAGCTACACAATGTGACTGACCCAACTACGAAAAATACTACATTTAGATCCCAAATATCTGTATTAGCTGCATTACTTGACAATATTCAGCTCCGCTACTGCAACAATACAGGGAAAGAAAATTAAGGGGGATCGGGCAGAAAAAAGGCAGTAGGGATGGCAATTAAAATACTTAGTAAATCTACTGTGTTTTTTTTATTGGCCCTGCTAGAAGCAGTCAAAATACATTGTGGCACAGAAGTTAGACTGCAGGACTAGGTTCTGGGAGATGCAGGTTTGAATGTCCTCTCGGCCATGGAAGCTTGCTGGGTAACCTTGAGTCTGTCTCTTTCTCTCTCAACCTGTTCTACTTCACAGGATCATTGTCAAGAGGATAAAATGGAGGAGGGAAGAATGATGTTGTTCACTGCTTTAGGTACCCATTGGGGAGAAAAGCAGGGGATAAATATCTAAATAAATAATAAGAATAGTCTAGTACGCAGAAACTTAGCAGGTGGTCTTTTTTTCATTATATGTCAAAACAAGTGCATGATGATGAACCATTTTTCTGTTGGATTGAATAAACATGCAAAGTTGCCTTATAACAACAACAACAAGAAAAAGAACAACAAGAACAACAACAAGAACAACAACATTCGATTTATATACCGCCCTTCAGGACAACTTAATGCCCACTTAGAGCTGTTTACAAAGTATGTTATTATTATCCCCACAACAAAACACCCTGTGAGGTGGGTGGGGCTGAGACTAGCCCAAGGTCACCCAGCTGGCTTCAAGTGGAGCAGTGGGGAATCAAACCCGGCTCTCCAGATTAGAGTCCCGTGCTCTTAACCACTACACCAAACTGACTGAGCCACTATTGTCTAGTCTGGCTGGTAGTGAGAGGTTTTCACATCATCTACTCTCTGATCCTTTTAACTAGAGATGCCAGAGGACTGAACTGGAGACCTTCTGTATGCAAGGCAGATGTTCTGCTACTGAGCCATGGCCCTGCCCCTTTCAGTCTGGATGCCTTTAAAAGTGTTGCAACACTGCAGCGCCATTTAAGAAAGTAGCTCTAGCCAGAGTTCACACTTGGTGAAGTGACCAGCCCGGCCAGGCTCAAGAAACTGCCTGTCTATGACCTCATAGGCCACCTGCTCCAGCAACCTGCTTGGAAGGTTTATCAGGGAAGTGAGATGGGGGTGGCTAGCTTTTTTTATTTTGTTAGGGGTTAGCTTCAACACAAATGTGAGGCTGTGGTCAGAACCATATTAGAGTTGGGCTAGTTAAGAGCAGCCAGGTAACTGAGTGGGCAAGAAGGAATGGTGAAATTGGTCAGAACTGGCTTGCAATTTCTCAGCTGCACAATTCTGAATTAGGTATGCTCAGTCACACATTTGTCTATTAATGCTGAAATCCCAAGCAAGGGTTTCATTGGAGATTGGTTTAGAATCCAGTTATCTTTAAATGACAAAGACATCAAATGTATACAAGGCTGCCATACTGCTTAACAAAAAGTTCAGTGTTATTTTATGAAACCAGGTCCAGATATATTAGCAAATTCTGATTTATCTGGAAAAGAAAAAATGGTGTCATCAGTGCTTAAATAACTTCTCTGTTACAGAAAAGGAAGCTCTTTATAACTCTTCTTTATTATCAAATCACTAGAATGTTGTGCCACTTGAATCACTGAACATATGTGCAGCCTATTGTACAGCAGTAGTAAATCCCATTGAATCCAGTGAAATTGTTCATAGTAAATGTGCTTAAGATTGCAGCCTCTAGGGCAAATACCAGAGCAGAAGTCATTTTAATCTATTGCACCAAAAACAAAAGGAGTCGTGTGATTAACAGATTAAATGTGGGCTAAGGGCCAAACTAGATGTGACACCATCCATAGGTACAACCTATGGACACACCACTGTGTTAAAGCCTAATGAGATGATTTTAAAATGCTGTGAGGACCTGGTGCTGATAGGCCCACGATGAGGCACTCTGGCCCCCCACCTTTTAGTGAAGAAGCCGTTTTAGCACTTGAAAAAGGAGGGCGACAAGAATGCCTCATACCTTCAAGCTGTGCAGCATTTAAATTGCCTCCTTAGGCTTTAACATGGCAGTGGTGTCCATGAGTCGAATGCATGGATCCCATCATGTCTATTTTGACCCTAAAATAGTGGTTTTCAGCCCTTACAGGATCCATTTTGCATATGACCCATTGAAGTGCAAGCACAGAGCAGGAAGTCATGTATGTGAGCCATGTGAGAGTAAGATAAGGAGACAGGACTTTGAGGACTATGACCTCACTGAGATCATAATTATGGGCAGAAGACAATGAAAACAGGGGACAGGAAACACAGCCTGGTACCAAGCAATGTGCTATAGTAAGGAACAAGTCAAAGCCATGGAAGAATGAGTGACTTTTCCTTGCTGTCCTGCAGTTTCTCTTCCCGGTATGTATGCAAAGAAGGGAAGGAGGCACAGTTCCTTCTCTGCACATGCCCACTAGCTGAAAGTCCTTCACAAAATGAAGCACAAAATAGTGGCTTTATAGGGGTTCACTACTCACCTGAGGGTCCACCCATGGGTTAAAGACCACTGAGCTAATGCTTGCTTCATTAGATGCATCTGGATGGAAGAAAGGATTGTTGACAATCTAACAAAGAAACAGAAATCAGCATAGTACTTTAGGCATCTTTCTGATATAAATAAGGAGGAATTTTTAATCTGCTTTCTTTTATTTAATACATAAACAAGATGCAATGATAACCATAAGTGACTGGAATGCAAAAGTAGGAGACAAAGCAGAATCAAACAGTGTCAGAAAATTTGGACTAGGGTTACAAAACGAAGCAGGAGAGCGACTCATAAAATCCTGTGAAGCCAACAATTTATTCACTGCAAATACATGCTTCAGGCAACCAAAGAGACAATTGTATATGTGAAAATCACCAAACGGACAATACAGGAATCAAATAGATTACATAAATGGAAAGAGAAGATGGAGAAGTTCTGTAACAACTAAAACAAAACCAGGAACTGACTATGGTACAGACCACAAATTGTTAGTTTCAAAAATTAGAACAAAGCTGAAGAGAAATAGTGAAAGAATCATAGTACCAAAATATAATCTAGATAACATTCCTGGAGAATTTAATGCCTATGTAAAGAACAGATTTGCACTACTAAGTTTAATTGGCCATGAATTGGAAGAACCGTGGGACAAAACCAGAGACATCATGAAGGAAGAATGTGCAAAGATTATTCCTGTAGCCAAAAGAAAGGAGAAGCCCAAATGGATGACAGATGAAACTCTTAAAATTGCCAAAGATAGACAAGAAGCAAAAGGAAAAAGTGACAGAAATAGTTTCAGAATTCTAAATGTAGCTTTTCAGCAACTTGCACACATAGACAAAGAGAACTATTATAATAACCAGTGCAAAGAAATTGAAGACACTGGGGACAGAGATAATTTATACTATGGTATTCTCTATTACTTAGCACGGATGTGAAAGCTGGACAATGAAGAAAGCTGACAAAACATCCAAAGAGATTATACAATATAAATTTATCAATCACAAACATTCAATACGTATTTCCACAATTAAGGAGTTCATTCATGAATTGCCAACGTCTAAATATGACCAACCAAGCTTGTATTAAGCAGTGTCCATCCTATATATAATACTTTCTTGTCAAGAGTCCTTCCAAAATATCTTTCAGGCAACAGACCGTCGTGGCCACGTGGGTTCCAGCCAATGGGCAACAATGCTTCTGGAGGGAGAACCACTCCCAGAGAGTTGGCGACGGGTGCGCCAGCATTAATCACATCCCATTTTGCTCCACTTTGCTTCTTCACCAGCCACTTTGAAGTGCAATATAATCCTTCACAGCAATTTACAATGCATGATAATGACTTGATACCGATTTCCTCTGATAAGTGAAGAAAGCTGACAGGAAGAAAATTGATTTATTTATAGTGTGATGCTGGAGGACAGTTGGCCAAAAAGACAAATAAGTGGATTTTAGAGCCAATCCAGCCTGAATTCTCCCTAGAAGCTAAAATTATGAAACTGAAACTATTGTACTTTGGTAACATTATGAAAAGACAAAACTCACTGGAAGACAAAAATGGTAGGAAAGGTGGAAGACAGTAGGAAAAGAGGAAGACCCAAAATGAGATGGTTTGACTCGATACAGAAGCCATGGCCTCCAGTTTACAGGATCTGAGCAAGGTTGTTAATGTTAGCATGTTTTGGAGGATGTTCATTCATAGGGTCACCATAAGTTCTCTCTCTCTCTCTCTCTCTCTCTCTCTCACTCACTCACTCACACACACACACACAAGTAGAATTTGGGGTGAGTTATACCAGAACCAATATATGAAGCATTTATCTTGTAGGCCTTCATGCTTTTAATGGTATCAGCCAATTGAGCAGGAAGGATTTTTAAAAAATAGATTAGTCTCTCCTTGGCTCAATCATCAACCAAAAGGGAGACTGCAATGAAGAAATCAGAAGAAGACTGAGACTTGGAAGAGCAGCTGTGAGGGAACTAGAAAAGACCCTTAAAGATGTCTCTCTAGTGACCAAGATCAAGATAATCCAAACAATGGTATTCCCCATTACTATGTATGGATGTGAAAGTTAGACAATGAAGAAAGCTGCCAGGAAGAAAATTGATTCATTTGAAATGTGGTGCTGGAGGAGAGTTTTGCAGATACTATGGATGACCAAAAAGACAAATGGGTTCTAGATCAAATTAAGCCTGAACTCCCTAGAAGCTAAAATGACAAAACTAAAGCTATTGTACTTTGATCACATCATGAGAAGACACGATTCTCTGGAAAAATCAATTATGTTAGGAAAAGTTGAAGGCAGTAGGAAAACAGGAAGACCTAAAACAAGATGGCTTGACTCAATAAAAGAAGCCATGTCCTTCAGTTTGCAAGATCTGAGCAAGTCTGTTAATGATAGGACTTTTTGAAGATCTTTCATTCATAGGGTCGCCATAGGTTGGAGCTTGATGGCATATAACACACACACTATTCTCTTAAATCAAGAAACACAATGAAACTTTCACACTATCATAAATTACTTCAAAGGAGAAGGCCTGCAATCTTTTCCCTTTAAGTGAAATGATGTCTTTCTCAGCTGAAGTCAGCAAGTTGGTTTAAGACTGCTTCATACTGAAATATTATACTTCTTAATCCAATTTTTCTGCTAAATCTATGTAAATATGTAATAACAGTTTTCAGAGCAACAGAAAAATGGACTCCTGCATTTAGCCATCCATTTACGTTAAGATTTAGTCTCTGTTTTGATTTGCTGTCACCTCAACAAGATTGCCAACGTCTTATGCTACAATAAAATTGGTTAGTCTTAAAGGTGCTACTGGACTCTTTTTGGTCTTCCTGACAAAGGCTCAGTGTGTATATTAGCTTTAAAATTGAACCAAATAAATAAAACCAAATAAGACAGAAATTTGGTATGAGGGAAGACTTAGGTTCCAATTTCCACTTGTCATGAAAATCAGTGGCTGATATTGCATTAGCCATTCCCTCAGGCAGTCATGGCTGTTATAAGGATTAAAATGGATAAAGGGAAAACAGCCAATGCTACCCTGAGCTCCCTGGAGGAAAGGCTGGAGAAAAATCTTCTAAATAACCAAACAAATGAATAAACAAACACACTCAGCACTGACTTTGGGCCTGTGTTGCAGATTTTCTAGAGATTCTGTCAGGAAATAAGATGGCAAGTTCTGAAACGTTGTGACTATAAGTTGGATGTTTTCCACTGTTTTTGCCAAGCATCTCTCCTGATGATACTACTATTTCATTTGGATAACTTTTACTTCATGTTGTAGAAGAGAAGTTTTGTCTTCTGACCCGTAGCCGATTTCATGGGATCATCATAAGAGAATTCCCAGTTGTGTTTCTGGCATTATTTGCAATTTTGCCGCGCTTTTGGCAGAGGGAGGGGGGGACATATCAAACCATCCCAAACTTAATGCAGATTTTGCTTTGTGTACATTGTGATTTTATAATCTCTCTTCAAGTCTCTCCAAGTTGAAACCAATCAGAATTTATCAAGCATGTAGAGATTCTAAAAGAAGTTATTCTGAAGGCGGCATTGTTTAATCACAGAGGGACAATAGAGTTGATTTTCTGAATTGCTTGAACAAAGCGAGGTGCCTCTTCAGCAACACAGACAATCTCCACACATATGAGACTTTCTCAATGTGAGTGTGACTCTCTCTATTTACATTCACCAATCAAGCTGTGGTGGCTTGCTTGTTTGCAGAAGCCTCTTTTTCTTCTTTCATCTTTATTGGGCAATAAACAATTAAGAGGTTTTCATTCACCTTTCCAACTTGCTTCTGACTCTTTCTCCTTTTCAAAACACAGCTCAGTTTATTGTTTGCCTTGTATCATGAAGGCTCTTCCCTGCCCCCTTTCCAGCCCATGGTGTAACTTCTTCCCTGCTTGCCTATTTTCTCATAGTCCTTCCATAGCTCCTGCATCTGCTCTTCTCTTTAGGATTGCCAGATTATTTCTGGCAAGGCTTCAGTGCTTTTAATAGTTATTTGATGGGCTCATAAGCTTTCTATCATCATCACTGCATTTTTATTGTAAGAACATAAGAGAAGCCATGTTGAATCTGGCCAATGGCCCATCCAGTCCAACACACTGTGTCACACAGTGGCCAAAAAAACAGGTGTCATCAGGAGGTCTGCCAGTGGGGAAGGGACACTAGAAGCCCTCCCATTGATTGCTCCCACAAACACTAAGAATACAGAACGTCACTGCCCTAGACAGAGAGTTCCATCTATACCTTGTGGCTAATAGCCACTGATGGACCTCAGCTCCATATGTTTATCCAATCCCCTCTCAAAGCTTGGGTGAGCTTTGCACACCAGGGGTAAAATTGCATAGAAGTATCAACATACATGTATTTACATAACATACACACTCTTTCAGGAGTCCTGGGGCAGTAATGCTGTATGAAACCAACATGTACTTTAAATCTAACACAACTTCAAGAACAGCTTCTGTGGCTTTATTTATTTTACTGAGTGGGTAAAAGCAATTGTAGCAATAGCTCTGGCCTGCATGCTCTTTTAAAAATGCAGAACATTTGAGAAGGAGAAGAAAGATATAGAGATTGGGGAAATAAAGTGGATCTTTTAGGAGATGAACTCTTGCAAGCAAAAAAGAAATTTTCGTATTGTCCAGAGCTCTTCAAAAAGAAGAATGCAGAACAGCTAATTTGCAACCACGTAGTATACAACAGTGTAATAATGTAATGACTTTAGAGTGCAATCCTAAAACCACTTTGTAAATAGCTTAGGAAACCCAGTGTGGTGTAGTGGCTAGACTGTCAGACTACGATCTAGGAGACCCAGGTTCGAATCCCCATTCTGCCTTGGAAGCTCACTGGGTAACCTTGCGCCAGTCACTCATTCTCAGCCTGATCTACCTCAAAGGATTGTTGAAAGGGTAAAATGGAGGAGAGGATAATAACGGAAGCAGCTTTGGGTCTCCACAGGGGAGAAAGGCGGGCTATGAATGACATAATAATAATAATAAAAAACCCTAAGCTCACTGCTGGTGTATACAGGAGTACAGCAATGCCACACCAGCAAAGGAAACAGAAATGGGAGGTGCAGGGGAAGAGCAGGGCTTCCTCAGTCCCTCTACCAATGCCCCACTGTAACAATATGTCAGCAAAAGCATCAGCGTAAGTATAAACACCTCTCCTGAATTCAATGGAAAACAAAGCCTCCCTGCCAGATGCCTGCTTTCTTTCATGTCTACACGCACAAGACACAAATTAGGATTTCTTTTCTCCACTAAGAAAACATAGGCTGTTTGTTTAGTTATTTATTTCATTTATACTGATGCCTTACCAGTATAAAGATGCCCTGGTATCCAGAGTTTAGGACTGAACTGTGAATAACGGACTAATTACAGAAGTTAGATCTTCAAATATATTTCCATGAAAGACTTTGGCTTTTTTTTTTAAAAAAAATGTGAAATACAACCCATCTTCCATTCTTCTCCTTCTCCAGCTTCCTGATCTCTTTGTCTTCTCAATCATCTTGCTTTATACACCAGAAGCAAACAACGTCTTTGGCCTGAATCTCATCTCATCATACATATATGCACGGCAAAACAAATAACTATACACTGATGATGTATTTTTCCTGAATGACGCTTAAAGAATGCATTGCACAATATACCAGTCACTTTGCCTCAAGATTATTGTTTTCAAATAAATAAATGCAGTGTCATTTTCTTACCCTGTCTTGGTAAATACAGCCAGGGCTTTTTTTCAGCTGGAACGCGGTGGAACGGAGTTCCGGAACCTCTTGAAAATGGTCACATGGCTGGTGTCCCCGCCCCCTGATCTCCAGACAGAGGGGAGCTTAGATTGCCCTCCGTGCCACTGGAGCAGTGCGGAGGGCGATCTAAACTCCCCTCTGTCTGGAGATCAGGGGGAGGGGACACCAGCCATGTGACCATTTTCTCCTAGGCAACCCACTGAGTTCCACCACCTCTTTTCCCAGAAAAAAAGCCCTGAATACAGCTATGTCAAATCGGCATTAACATGTATATTTTAGACCAGCTATACAGTGCAAACCTAAGCAGAGTTACACACTTCTAAGCCCGTTGACTTCAATGGTCTCAGGAGAGCATACTTCCACTTAGGACTGAGCTGAAACCCAGTTTCTTTGCAATCATTTTGTATTCCTGATAGTGGCTGAAGGGTCAGAATCTTTCTGTACAAACTGGACCAAGGCCTATAATAAAGTCATCCCCTTCTGGTAGTAAGTTATGAAGTATATGTAGCATTATGTACTGATATGTAAACTTACATTCTTGTACATGTCACAAAATGTCATCAAATGACAAGAACGATGGCCAGAACAAGAAAAACATGACACTTCTAATTCTGTGCTTTTCTCATGAAGCAAGTATGTGACAGTGGAGGGGGGGGGACTTGCAGAGGAGTATCAGCTGGGTGAGGAGACTGGTGTTTAACTTTTTCCCTACCTGTCAATTCTCCCCTGCCATTTTCAATCTTTTCTCCTTTCTAACACAGAAATTGAAAGGAAACCCATGAAGGGTTAGGAAGTAGACAGGATTTTCAAGGCAGTATCAATGTCTATGGGAGAGATTAAGAATCCTTGCTTTGTTGATTCCCTTCACATTTGTGTTATCTTGGTACATATGGGTTTGAGGACATGTTTGTCAAGATCACCTTGAGTTCTAACCTTTTCCTTTCCTTTTGTAACTCTTTTTCTTTTCCTTATGAATAAAATAATGGGCAGACATTTTTCTTTACCAAACCTTGATTAACATTTGGTGAATAAATCGATTTGGGGTGTGTGTGTATCTGGCCTATTGTTTACAGTTAATGCCAAAAAATACCCATAGAAGGCAAGAATTTAACTACACAGAAAAATAAAAATCTTATAGGATCTGTAACATACCATTCTAGAAACATTCAAATAACAGAGCATTTTTACCATTTTCTGAATTTGAAATCTAGCCAAAATAATATTGTAAAGATGTCAGGTGTTGTATCTATCTTTAGACACCTGGTTTTAAATGTGAAACCACCTGTGCTGTCTTGAACAGGACCAAGGACGGAAGTACAGTAGAAAGGGTGGGGGGAACCACTGGGTGATGTATCCCTTAGGTCAGACAAGAGGAAATTTGTAAATGACCCTTTTCTGAGGCAAGACATCCGAATCCCCAAGAGTGGTGCATTCTACAAAGGGATACATTAAAAGGCAGTTGTTCACAGCAAGAGTTATACTATATGGCTATTAGACTGAATGGAAAGCACCTTAATTCTTGCCAATGGCAGGAAATAAGGTCAAGCAAAGATAACAGGCCTTTTAATTAGGGGGCTCAAAAATAAATATTAGCCTTATGTCTTCAGAGCAGCTTTAAAGAAATTAGCAGTACACTACAACAAAAATAACATTCTGAATTCTTCTCACCTAATTTCTCTATTAAATAGAACCAAAATAATGGTTATCTTTTGAATTTTGTCCCTTGTTAACTGGATTTCCACAGTATCCAGTCCCTAATATATGCTAAAATATAAGCAGTATTTCCCATGTTGATAATTACATGGCTGATAACATTGCAAAGTATGAAAGGCATGTCAAATGTTACAACTTCTTTATAAAGAAAGCACTCAGTGAAAGGAAGAAGGATAATTTATGAAAATAGTGTTTGCACTTCCATAATGTATATATCAAATGCTAAAACAACAATGTATAATGTTTTAATACTTTTGTAAGGAATAAAAGCATGAGACATGCATTGGACTGGAAACAAACCATGAGGCTGGATCTAAAGGTCCCTTCAGCTCACAGGAGTCCTTCTGTTCTTGGAAGATGTCCTTGTATGTGGGCATCATAGGATTTAACTCCATAGCTTGGACCTAACCCATTATTTTAGCAATCCTTATATTAGACCTGCAAGTTAGGGACATCTTATTATCCCCCATATCACAGCTGCAATAATGAGGCAGAATACTTTGCCTAAGACTGCCCAGAGAGTTTGTGGCTGAGATTCAAATAAGGACTGTACAACTCATTTACCTTAGAAATGAAATAGACTAGAGTCTTCCATGATTTTTATATCAGACATTCTTGAGGTTTGAGATTTCTATTAATATTTTTTCTGATAAAGGCCTCATTCTTAAATTTCCAGAATGCCACGTTTCTTCAATCCCATGCCAGTTTGGTCATACAAATACAGAATCATGTGAGGAAAAACATGCTAATTATCTGATTTCTAGTCCTTCCCATTTGATTCCCTTTGCCTTCCTAGATTCTGCATTGCTAAATTATAAATATTGTGGCATGGAACCAACAGGGAGTGGTGGTGACTGCCTTGCTTCCCTAACACGAAACAGGACTTTATAATGCATTTGAAGTTACCCTATCTAACTGCAAATTTCCATGTGCATGCAACAAGGACTATCTGATATGCAGAGCCTGCTAACAATCAGGAGGGAATGTTGACAGTCCTTGGTGTATCTGGTGAAAACCAAAAAGGATGGATTCCAAAGAGGTAACTGTGTTAGTTTATTGCAGTGAAAACAGACAGGAGTCTTGTGGCACCTTAAAGAGTAACACATTTTAGCCCAGTCGGAGTGTTCATGGACTAGAGGCCATTTTCCCTTATGCACGGCGTTCTGTTAGCAAATGCTGACAATGGGTCATCAGACCCCAGATCAGTAAATGGCGACAATTTCCCAAATTCCAGACATTCATAAACTCCCATATGGATCATCAGCATTCCATTGTAATTGTTGGCATTTTCCACATTTTCTTGTAATACTTGCATTTGTGCCGCTTGAAGGGTTAGGGCAGTTGTATATGGATAGATTATTTGAATACGTTCGGGTTTTTTTTAGTGGCATAAGCAAGCATTAGTAAAGAAAAGTGTGGAAGGTAACAAGCCTATAATTTTTTTAGGTGCCAGGCCAAAATGTTTCCTTTTATCCAGGCTTTTAACTAAGAGGCTGATTTTTTACCATTGTTTTTATACTCGGCTTCTACCCTGAGAACTATTTTGAGACTCATTTTAAGATGTTAAATGATATGTACTTTTTAATGTTCTGGTTCCATTTATAAGGCTGAGTTTTAATGGTTAACAACTTTTGTGTTATTTTCTGTTTTCATTATGTGTTACTGTGTAAACCACCTGGAGCAGGTTCTCTGGAGCGGTAGCATAGAAATTTCCTAAATGAATAAATACACAATGTGTTGTGCCATCATTTTGCAGTCTTAGAAACTGATATTTTTGGAGTGTCCTTTAGATAGCAACCCAGAAGGGACTACTCAGAAGTAAATATCAACTGAGTTTACTCCCAGGAAACTGTCTTTAGGGTTGCAATGCAGCCTTAGAAGGGGATGGGTTCTCTCTTTTTAGCAATATAGGTAGCCAACTTTACTTTACTTCTCTCTGAGAACTAGCTGCCTTTTCATTTGATAAGAAATGCCACAGTGCCTGATCATGTCCCTTTTTAATCTCCTCCATATGGAGAAGCCAGTCTTGGGCAGGCACATGAGAAAGTGGATCTTTACCTTCCCCCTTCAACACCCCCCCCCCAATCTCTACAAGGTCATCTCCAGTGCAAGGTCGTTGCAAAAGTTAGACAACTGGTTCTTCATATGGCTGAAGCCACCCCATGGCGAGACGGATTTAAAACTGCCTTTAAGTCTGCCTAAAGGCAACAGGACACCATAAAATTGATACCGTACATACTTTTATCTTACCTCTCTGACTAGAGTCAAGAAATCACACCTTTTGGTTTGAACTAGCTCAAGGTACACCTTCCATTCACTTTCAAATGTGCATTTTATGAACATACAAAAATGCACGCACTGAAAGGGCTGTTATTGCAATGCTAGAGACTCTGTGCCCTGTGGGCCACATGTGGAACCCAAGGCTATTTTGCATAACCTGGGAACTCCTATCTATACTTAAAGATTCTTAACTTTAACTTGGTCCAGTCAAAGGTAACCTTTACATCTTATTAATTTAAATGGCTGAGTTTTAAGCATGTACTTAACTTTCTCATCGACATAGAGTGACATTTAAAATTGCTTAATTTGGCTGGATTATAACTTGGCCTGCCACTTTCCTATGTTGTATTAATTTTTAAACATGAAGTCTAAAGGTGCAATCCTAAACAGACCACACCCACCCATGCTTCTAAGCTCATCAATTTAGAAGGACTTAGAATTGACTTAAAAGGGTATAACTCTGTTTAGGATTGCACTGTAAATGACTGAAATATGAACTTCATTATTTAGAAATTCATGGTAGGGTTTCCTTTCCTATGCGTATTTATACTGTGAGACATACTTCTGAATGAGAATGCATAGGAGCAAGTAGAACATCCTCAATCCAAAAGAACCACACATGGAAGCAGTTTCCACTGAAAGCAAAAAGATTAAGACCAGTGTGGTTAAGAGCCAGTTACCAATAAAAGAAAACTGTGGGTCCATAGTACAGCTCTTAATCACTGGAACTGGCCGGCCATTCATCTCCTCCGAGCAGAGCTGTTTGTAAACAGTGGCTTGGCAAGTGCTATGCTAATACGAATTATGGTAGCTATGTGCAAATTGAGATGCAGTTTAGAGTAGGCTTTCTGGCTTCTTCTATATTATCAACCTAGTTTCCTATATCATAATGAATGAATATATTTATTGTTTGATTTTTCTCCCCAGTGGGGGCTCAAAGCAGCTTACAACATCATTGTTCCCTCCTCTTTTTAATCCTCATATCAGCAATCCTGTCAGGTGGGTTAGGTTGAGAGAAGAGGACTGGCCCAGAGTCATCCAATGAGCTTTCATAGCAAGGCGGAGATTCAGTTTAGGGCCACCCAGATCCTAGACTGATGCTCTTCAGATATTTTCTTGAATTTTTTGCCTGCAAAATTAGGAAATAATTATTATTCATGTTTATTGTTATTAAATGTGAATAAATGCAGGCTGTCTCTCAAGATTGTAAACAGAGGAAGGAACCACTACAGTTTTAAGGGTTAATGTGAAAGGCTCCTGCAACAGCTGAATAACTTCAGAAGTGAATGAATTATTTCTGTTGCCCAAGAACAGAGAATGCTATATGTAGAATGGGGTTTAATAGAGTTAATTTGAAGCATAGTAGTTAAAACACTTCAGTAAAAATGACAACACTTTTCCTACCATATCACATCTTGAAAAAGTGTTTAGAATGTAACCTTTGTAGAAAATTCAAGACATATGTATTAATATCAGGGTTATCAATTCTGATTCCATTTAGTGTTCGATATATATTTCATTTAATGCTGAAAATAATCTGAACAATAAATCAGTGTTATATGCATATTATACATATAGACAGACAATTGTGCATATCTATACATCTTTCAATAAGATGCATACAGGATACAAATGAATCAAGAAACCAAATTGCAAAAATCCATAAAGGTCATAATTATGTCTTTTTACAGTTTGGTAGTATGTGTTCAAAAGAACATAAATGTTATAAAAAGAGAAACCAGAAAGTAAGTTCTCTTCTCTTTTAGCACAAAAAAGGTCAGGCTTTGGCATCTTTTTGATGGTAATTAGCATGTGTTAGGTACTCCAGAGAAGAGATTAAACATCCTTTTCACATTATCCCTTAATCATAGGCAATTTCCTTGATGTTGGGGTTTCCTACCTTTCATGGGGATGTCTGAATGACCCATCTAAATAGCCCAGCAGAAAACAAGTGGAGAAAAGTTCACACACACACAAATGTTCAGTTTGCACCTTTCAATATGGAAAGTACATTTCTATCTGAGTTTCTCCAGTAAAGGCAGAAACATTTATTACCTCCTCAGCACCTTTCCCATTCCCAGCATTTATTTATAGGTAAATGTATGTTTGTTATAATGACAAAAAATTGAACTATAACATTTCTTTCAGCTTTTTGATTTTACTCATAGGATATAGCATAAATAATCATTATTTTTTAAAAAATAGCATTAACCTACTATGAACAAATATTGATCTGGCTGCAATGCCCGTTTAATGTCTGATTCTCTCTCTGTCTCTCTCTCTCTCAGTTATTTATAGTTCACCTTTGTCAATGAGACCCAAGGTTGATTACACATTGTAAGTCAAATATGACCAACCAGGTGGGACAGCCAATAAACAATGCAATGGAATTTGGTTTATAGAGCTGTGAAAACAAGCAGAAACAACAACAACAACAACAACAACAACATTTGATTTATATACCACCCTTCAGGACAACTTAACACCCATTCAGAGCAGTTTACAAAGTATGTTATTATTATCTCCACAACAAAACACCCTGTGAGGTGGGTGGGGCTGAAAGAGCTCCTAGAAGCTGTGACTGACCCAAGGTCACCCAGCTGGCTTCAAGTGGAGGAGTGGGGACTCAAACCGTGTTCTCCAGATTAGAGTCCTGTTGCTCTTAATCACAACACAAAACTGGCTCTCTTAACCAGAGCTGAAACAAAGCATAAGCATTTAAACATGACACATTAAATGATGCAGAAATTACATAGTAAAGGCCTACTTACAAGAACAGAACACAGTATTGTAATCCAGAGTCCCTATCCCTTTACCAAACCATCTCTCTGAACCATTTTCGTTGCTCTGCAGTCTTATTACCTGTGAAAAAAGCCCTGCTGAAAACTTCAGTTTTGCACATTGCAGAAAGCCAGGGGAGTGGGAGCTTTCCTAACCTCATCAGGCAGGCCATTCTATACGGTGGGGCCAACACAGAGAATCCATGTGTATAGACAGATGCTGATTCTGCCCATTTGCATGGTGGCCACTGCAGATGGGTCTGCTCAGATGAATTAAGCTGCCATGGCAGAACACAGGGAGAGAGCAATCCTGTAAATTTGAGGGACCAAGGCCATGAAGGGCTTTGTATGTGACAGTCAAAACCGTGAACTGAGGCCAGTAACTGATGGGTAGCCAATGGAGTGACTGTAGAATGAGCGACTGCTCTGTTGAACTCCTGGTAATAATCAAGCTGCAGCATTCTGCACCAATTGGAGTCTCTACGTTGACTTCGAGGGGAGACATACGTAGAGTGCATTATAGCAGTCCAGTTTCGATGTTACTGTGGCATGGATCCAGGGGCCAGACTGTGTAAAGGAAATGCTTTTACAACAGCATGTTTAGTGATGTATCGGCACAGTTATTTGGTCACAATCATCCCAGACCAAGGCAAACTATTTATGTAGTGCAGGGGTCCCCAACATGGTGCCTGCAGTGATGAACCAAAATATGAACCAAACGAACCAGGCTAAAATTCATCATAGTTCATGAGAAATGAGCTCCCACAAACTGCTGGTTCGCAAGTTGTAACCCCTGAACTTGGCCAGTTCTTAATGAACTTTGGTTCATATTTTGGTTCATGCCTGCCTCTATTCTATTTGCCTGACAATAATTTCCAAACTGAATGGGTATTTTTATAGCTTATAATTTATCTTTCTAAGATCTTAACCACAGCAATTCCCCTTTCTTTGAATGAAACTCCTGCAGAAGTTTTGATAGATTGAGTTCATGAGCAATTTATGATTTTTTTTGTTTTCCTGAGGTAGAAGAAGTCTTACAAAGAACCCAAATGAAGCAGATTCTAGACAGAGGGGTGAGCATGTGTGTGAGTGTACGGGGGGCTATTTTCCTGCTTCCTTCTTTTTACTCATTACACATTTATATCAGTAGTACCAATGTATGGTTTTTGCTTTCTGCAAAGACTCCTGGGAATTAAAGTTTGTTGAGGATGGGAAGAAATCTCTGTTTAAGATCTCAAGATCCTGTCAAAGAAAAAGAAGTTCAAAGATTCTACTGGCCTGGTCATAGCTAATCTTGGGCACTCCGTAGACTCCTGGTCAATATACTCAAAATTGTTTGAAAGCATAGATACTACTTCTGATAAGCAGTTCCATCAGACTATAGATGATGGTGAACATTGGATTAAACACTGTATGCACAAACTAGGGCTTTCAGTTTGCTTTCAATTCCTCCCTTCTAGTGTTCAGTACATTTTGATTCCTTCTTCATTTATATTCCCAGCAATTTAGGCTTAGAAAAGTAATCTACTTTGTGAGGCTTGAATTGAAACTAGGACTCCCCCATCCAAACTGAGTGCTCTTCTCAGTATATCACACATGCCTTGACAGGGCAGTGGGCTGCGACTCCTTGAATTTGTAACTTTACAGTAACTTTTCTATTTGAACAACTTACAGCCTCCCTTCACATTTTGTTAATGGGATTGTTTGTTTTTTTCTCCCTCAGCAAAGGCTTCAAAACTCATTAATTTGATCACAAGCTCATTAAACCCTCATTAATGGGCATATGCATTTATTAATAGTGTAATATAAAATGCATCCTGATTTAAATTTAATGGTGCAACTGCAGAGACTATTAAACATGTCATTTGTAAAAGAAAAGGGGGTTGTGAATTGTCACCTATGAGCTCCCACTAAGCATCTCATCTGTTTTCAAGTGCTAACTTCTCTGACTTCTGGCTACCATGTAAAAAACAGATTAAACTAACATCCATCAAGATGAAAGATAATTATTGTCTGTGTCAGAAAACACCTGTTTTTGCAGCATTCCTCAACTTAAACTCAAGATATGTTGAAACTTTCCACTGAATTTTAAAATTGCTCAAGGCAATTGTGCCTGTGAAGTACCTTTTGGCTTTTCTGTTCACATTTTTAAGCATGATTTTTGAGAGCCTTCCAGAGCCCAGCACAAGTCTGGAGAGCCAAAGGAAAGTATATCCATCGAAGCTATGCAAATTTGCCACCTGATTGTCAGTTACTTTGTGTGGCAGTGGATGCCTCAAGCCTGATTGTATCACTTGGGCCAACAAAGATGTGCCTTGAATTAGGGATTGCTTTCATTGTGCCAGTGTAAGACAGTGAAAAGTTGAACCATCATCTTCAGCTGACCCATGCTGCCATGCTAGTTAAGTAGGATTTCTTGACCAGTGCCAGGAAATGACAAACGTTGGACAGTGACATCACAGAAAACGATCTTTTGGCACAGAAATGGGCAGAGACAATTTGTATGGAGCGTTTGCCACAAAATCAAAAAAAGTCCAGTAGCACCTTTAAGACTAACCAATTTTATTGTAGCATAAGCTTTCGAGAATCAAGTTCTCTTCGTCAGATGCATGATCCGAACTGGTCAAATACAGAAGAGGAGGGGAGAGAGGGGAGAAAGAAGGGGACATATATCACAAGGGGACAGAATGCAATTAGCGTGGAGGCAATCAAAACATTCCTTTGCTTGGAAATGTAAACATCTCCTTTTGGTGTGCAGTCAGTTTGCCGTATTAGTTTGTAGCAGTGAAAGTATCCAATTCCTATGTAGTATAAGCCTTCGATAACCACAGCTCTCCCTGCCAGCTGCATCTGACAAAGAGAACTGTGGTCCCCGAAAGCCCACACCAGGTGTCACTGGGCTCCCCCAGACCACGCCTCTGTAAAGGGAATCTGTTACCTGTGATAATGTGATAACCATTCATAGTCTCTATTCAGTCCCAGTTTGACAGAGTCAAACTTGCATATGAATTCCAATTCAGCAGCCTCCCGTTGGATTTTGTTTTTGAAAGGTTTCTGTTGAACCACAGCGACCTTTAAGTCTTTGGTGGAATGTCCTGGTAGATTGAAGTGTTCTCCCACTGGTTTTTGGATGTTTCCATTTCTAATGTCAGATTTGTGTCCATTTATTCTTTTGCATAGAGGTTGGCTGGTTTGTCCAATGTACAGAGCAGAAGGACATTGTTGGCACATGAGGGCATATATCAGATTGGAGGATGAGCAGCTGTAAGAGCCAGAGACAGTGTAGTTGATGCCATTGGGTCCTGTAATTGTATTCCCTGGGTAGATATAGGGGCAGAGCTGGCATCTGGGTCTGTTGCAGGGCCTGGTACCTGTGCTGGTGACTCTGCTGGCCGATTCATGATTGTAAGTGAGAAGTCGTTTAAGATTTGGGGGCTGTCTGTAGGCAAGGAAAGGTCTTCCACCCAGGACTTCTGAGAGAGAGGTATCATTTTCCAGGATGGGTTGTAGCTCACTGATGATACGTTGGATGGGTTTGAGCTGGGAGCTATAGGTGACAACCAGTGGTGTTCTGTTGTTAGTTCCTTTAGGTTTGTCCTGGAGCAGACTGTTTCTGGGTACTAGTCTGGCCCTGTTGATTTGTTTCTTCACTTCATTTGGTGGGTACTGTAGTCTCAAAAATGCTTGTTGTAAATCTCTTAAGTGTGAGTCTCGGTCGAGAGCATTGGAGCAGATACGGTTGTAACGTGAGGCTTGGCTGTAGACAATAGACCGAGTGGTATGTTTAGGGTGGAAGCTGGAGGCATGTAGATATGAGTATCGGTCTGTTGGTTTCCGGTATAAGGTGGTATTTATTCGTCCATTATGTAGTTGTACAGTGGTGTCCAGGAAGTGTACCTGTTGTGTAGAGTGGTCCAGGCTTAGGTTGATGGTAGGGTGAAAGTTATTGAAGTCCTGATGAAATCTCTCAAGGGCTTCCTTCCCATGGGTCCAAATGATGAAGATGTCATCCAGGAATCTTAAGTATAGTAGTGGTTCCAGTGGATGGGAGCTGAGGAACGCTTCTACAGACTAACTACTACAGACTAACACGGCTAACTCCTCTGGATCTATTGCCACAAAAGAGAGACTTAAAGTGCAATTGTATGCAGAACTACTCCATTCTAAGCCCATTAATTTCAATGGGCTTACACTGAAGTAACACTGCACAGGATTGCACTGTCAGACATTTTCCATTTCAAAGGCATTTCAGCTGCTATGAAGCCATTTATGTCTGTTCAAACCTATGTAACTGATATGTAGCAGTACACTCTTCCACAAGAGAACACCCTGCCCTTCCAGTTAAGCAGTGAAAATGGGAAAAGAAATACCTCATAGAAATGCAAGTACTTCTCACCCTCTTCTCCCAGATGTGCAACATAAAGAGACTCTCTACGTCATACTGCTTCATAACTTATTAGTTTTAAGCAGACTACTAAAAACTAGACCACATTTAAACGACTGTGAAAATCCATCACAAATGCTTAAAATTTTGCTACTGAAAGAATGATGTGTTTACTATTATCTTCTAACTAGTAATGGAGCCCGTTGTGTGGAAAAATACAATGGGCTCCAGAAAACTGATTCAGAGGGCCCCTGCTGTGGGGCCTTGGGAGGGCCGCTCTACCATACTGGGCCTCCCTGCCATCTCCACAGGTGCTGCCGGGCCTTGGGAGGGCTGTACCACTGCACTGGGCCTTCCTACTGCTGCAGCAGCCTCCTTGGGGCCTCTGGAGGGTTGTGCTGCTGTGCCAGGACTTCTCGCCACCACAGTAGCCTTCGCGGGGCCTCCAAGGCAAGCCATGTTGCCGACAACTCACTTTTTATCCCTGTGGAGGGCCCTGCGCAGGAATAAAAAGTGAGTCATCTCCAATATGGCTTGCCTTTTATATAGTAGGACAAAAGAGTTAATGTCTCCATATGATGGATATTTTGGAGGAAAGGAAAAATCAAAAGATTCCTAGCCTCAGAAAAATAGCAGCATTCAAAAGTCACATGATATAGAGTGTCCAGACTACCATACCACAGCCCATACTCTCTCAGAATATGGTACCCTATGATACCTCCCTTGCAGAACTCTAGATGGTAAGGCATTGGCAACATAAAGGCATGCCAACATAAAGACATCAGCAGCATAAAGGTATGCCTAAACCGAGGAACAGTCAAATATGAGCAATTGTCAGGAAGCTGACCAGATGGAAGAATGCCTACTAAGTGAACAGAGCAAACATATCCTGCTCTATCAATCGTGCCGTTACAATCATTCCTAAATAAACGGTTCTTAATCATGCTCATGGATTCTTGTCTGGTGACTGAATGGAGGGACCTCAAGGAAAGATTAAGGAGCTGAAGTCGTTGTTCTACAAGTTTATCCCAATGGGAAACAAGAGTCCTCTCTAATTAAGCCGAGGTAGCCCTCTTGGATGTCAGAGTGTATGATTTAAACTTTAAGAGAAAAGGCCTTCATCCAAACTCAGGCTTCGATTGTCCCAATTCAGCTGAGAGGGCCACCCTCACTACACAGTTTGGAATGGAACGTAGGAATTTAAGGGGAATTGAATCAAACAACTCCTATTTTATCAATCCAAATATCCGCCCTATATAAACTTTGTGTGGCCACCTTGGTGTTGAAGAGTTTAATGGCAGCTGGGATATATTGAGCCCCAGATGAATAAAAGAATCTACAGATGATATTTAAATATAAATTAAACAACAAAGGGGCTAGCACACACCCCTCCCTGCTGTAGGGAGATTACATTGGAAAGTTGACTGTTTAACACAGAGTAGACTTGTGCGGTGAGGTTAGAATACAGACTCTCAGTCAAAGCCAAAAGTTTCTTCTCAACAGATGTTGACATGCTTATGTCATCATATTGGCTTATGCTTATGCCACAATCTGGCACGAGGTACAGCATTAAAAGCCACCTTCAAATCCATGAAGGCAGCAGCAAGAATCCCCTGGCTCTTGGCTGTATATTTGTTGATTAAGAACTGCAGCATCAAAAGATGATCTTCTGTACCAGCTTCTCACTTAAAACAGGTTTGTTCCCTTTCCAGGTTTTTATTAGTTTCCAGCCAGTCCACAAGCTGATAGTAAAGAGACAGAGCATAGAACTTCTTGAACACTGACAGAAGGCTAATCAGCCTGTAATTGGACAGGACTACTCTGTCGCCCCTTCTTATAAACTGGTATTATGATAGCATTTTCCAAGCAGATGGCAAGATTCCTGGGTAAAAACAGTTGCCAATATATTCTTCCACCAAGAGATATTGCTTTTAAAAGTTCAGGGGGCATTAGATCTGCCTTCCTATTCTTCATTTGAGAATTTTTTTAAAAAACACGAATTTTGGATGGTTGAATCAGGGGGCCACTCTGGTATTTCAGCTAAATTCAAATTACTCTGATAATCGTAGTTACTACACGTGCTAGCAAAAATATTAACAAAATGTTCCTCCCAGGTTTGTGAAGGAATATGGGATAAAAACGGACTCCTAGGTGGTAAAATTTAACCAACTTCCAAAATTCACCCAGATGTCTAATTTTTCTAGCTGCTCTGATTAGCTTTTTCCTATTATCAAGATAAGCTTCTTCTTTAGTCCTGCATATAGCTTGTCTATATGCCTTTTGCCCAAAAAGAAAAGCTTGTATGGTAGTTGAAGAGCCACATTCCAGGCTGAACCAGCTATTTTTTGTGAATTTTGAGGCTTTATCAGTTTAGAATAAGTAGACAGCAAGTGAGAGTAAATTTGATCTAACTTGCAACAGTCATCTTGCACACAAGATCCTAAAGAGATTTCTCTCTTATCTGAGAGCATCACACTTCTACACAAAGTGTAGTTTCCAAATCTCTATTTTACTGATCCCAATTTGTTTGATCTTGGCAAACAGGCATCAAATGAGTATTTTGGATATAGAGATTGTTAGGCAAACTTATTAATAGAAGTAAGGGCAATGATCACTGGCAATAGTCTTCCCCACTTTAAGAATGTTTACAAAATCAATCAAATCAGTAGAAATAAGAAAATAATCTATAACACTTGACCCAAAATTATACAAACAGGTAAACTCCCCATAGTCTACTCTGTCCTTGAGGCCATTTAAAACAATCAGTTTTCTACTATCTACAAATATGCCATTAACTTACCAGATAGGTTGATTTTATTATCCTTAGATAATATATA
Source organism: Eublepharis macularius (assembly GCF_028583425.1). Classification (NCBI taxonomy): domain Eukaryota; kingdom Metazoa; phylum Chordata; class Lepidosauria; order Squamata; family Eublepharidae; genus Eublepharis; species Eublepharis macularius. The sequence goes on from NC_072795.1 coordinate 101,348,338, forward strand.
AGGATGATTATAACAGCTTGTTTCCTTCATTGATATTCCCGGAGATACAGAATGAAAGACTTCTAGGGCAGTGCCCATGTATGCATTAAAATCACCAGCAAAAATAAAAGATGCCCTGGGATCTCTACATGTCAAATAGTTGTCAAATTGATCCCAAAGTGATAGTGGACTATTTGACTTGCTAAGGGGGAATTTAATAAGATCAATATTAAGGAGCCTATCTCAATAAGGATTGCATTTGACCATTGGAGGAAAATTAGGTAGTAGAGCTTTTAAAATGATACGATAATGATATCAAACTAAGAAGACGCCCTGAAGGCCTTCCCTTGCCACCAGTTTGTCCAGTTACAGGACTAGGTTGTTTAACAATTATCTTAGGTTCAAGTGGAATAAAAAAATTCTGTTTAGCACCAAAAAAGGCCACTTCATCCTGTTGAACATCCACCTCAGAGCCAGACGGAACATTTGTAGTAACCTGGCAGGTCTGTATTTCATCAAGAGGAACTGGAGATTTCTGATTTGTCAATGGCTCAGTAGGGCCTTCCAATGTTACTAGTGATTGACAAATAGGACATTGGGCAAGCTCAGAGGAATTAGCGTCTACCTTAGAATAAGAATTTCCCCCAAGGTTTTCTGTAGAGTTTTCAATCTGTTGATTAAGTGTGTTTGCTTGTGAAAAGGTAGAGCCCCAGATAATCTGATCAAATTTGTTTCAGTTGGTTCAAAATGAGATCATCCTTTGAGGCTTTTGCCTGGTGATTTAAACTCTGTGGCAGCAGATGTTGATTCTTGCCTAACGTTATTCATTGTAGTTGGCAATGAACGTTTTGATTTCTCATTTACCTTCTTCGTGACATCTAAAAATTTACCATCTTATTTCTGAGGATCACACCCCCTTAAAGGTTCAGAGTAAACAAAAAAAAAGCAGATTTTAAAAACTTGTCTGTCAGGTCATTACATTTATCATATATTCTTTCAAGTGTCTCTGCTATTAAAGAGTTTGACAGAGGCAAGCTCCCTGATACTCAATGAAGGCAATCACTAGATGAATTAAAAACCCTTTCCCTCCCTAATGTCTGAAGGGAAGAAAGAGCTAGTTCTTCCCCTTTACTATCCCCAGAAGGAGCTGGTACATCATTAAGACAACTATATCTATTTGTCACAAGTATAGAAGAAGCTGCCACACAGAAATAATCATCTATTTTACTTTGTTTAGGCAAGGGTGTTGTTGTTGTTGTTAAAAGGCAAAGCCCTTTTAAGTCCCCATAGTCCCAACACCAGCTCCTTGACTAAAAATATATATCCCAAAAGAGGGGTGTGTGTGTGTGTGTGTGTGTGTGTGTGTGTGTGTGTGTGTGTGTGTGTGTGTGCAGAGCTTTTTTCTAGCAGGAACGTGGGGGAATGGAGTTCTGGAACCTCTTGAAAATGGTCACACGGCTGGTGGCCCCGCCCCCTGATCTCCAGACAGAGGGGAGTTTAGATTACCCTCCGTGCCGCCGAGCGGTGCGAAGAGCAATCTAAACTCCCCTCTGTCTGAAGATCAGGGGGCGGGGCCACCAGCCGTGTGACCATTTTCTCCGAGGGCAACCCACTGAGTTCCACCACCTCTTTTCCCGAAAAAAGCCCTGTGTGTATGTATATATAAATAACATACAATATAAAATATAATATGAATATTATAAAATATAAATATAAATTATATATATTTTGGAAAGAAAAGAGCAAAGGAGCAAAGAAAATATAGATTACACAATGCAAGATGGTATATAAGTAACTAAAATGTAAAGAAACAGCAGCTATTAAAAAGAAAGAGGGGAAAGCCTTCTTTTCTCTGGTGCTCAATCTTTATTTCTGTACCACCTGATTCCCCTGCCCCACCACACCCAGTGCTCATTAAACTATACTCTGCGTTTACAACATCTTCACAGAAAGTATACAAAACATCAACAGGAGGAAAAACTACCTCAAGCCAAAAACAAATCTCAAACCAGATAGATAATAATAAAGTAGTAAAGAATAGACAGCAGAATCAAGTAAACAGTAAATCATTCTTCCCTCAGCCACCATCCACTTCCACTCCTTCACTAAAATAAAACAAAGGCTAAAACTAAAATGTGTGAAAAGATAAAACTACATGGATAAAAACTATGTTAAAAAAGAGATAAATTAAAATGTGAAAATGAGTTGAAATGAGTCTAAACGGAGCATTGCCTACAAGCATCTTGCACTCCCAACCAGAATCAGATAAAGAGACTGATGTATACCACCGCACCACAAAGTGCAAAGCTGTTTAAAAGTCTTTTGCTGTGGTGCTATGGTAAAAAAAAAGCTGATGCAGCTAAATAACTGATATTTTGTTGAGACAGAAAGTCAGAGCAGACTGTCACAGTCTCCAATCATTCTCTGCTTATGATTTATAGGGAAAGGGTAAAACTGTGCACATTGTGTGTGCATTTGGTATCTGATGGTAAATAGTGCCGTATGGTCTCTTCAAAGATGTTCAGCATATGTTAAGCATGTTTCAGTGATAAAAGACAAAGACACTTTCGGGGAAAATGAAGAGGAGGAACTAATAGTGGTAGCATCTGAGGATGCAGATGTTGTGTTTATTGGGGCAATAGAGTCACAGACAGAATGCCAAAGGAAGCAGTAGTTAAAGATAAATAGTACCAAAGACTTTTAACAACGTAATATAGCTAGCAAGTTGGACCCAGAACTGAAAACGAGGCTGATCAAATGGAGAAAGAGAAGAAGACTGTAAACCAAGTTGTTAAAGGAGGCTTGTAAGCCAAGGTGTTAAAGACGCAGGTGATACCACAAGCCTGAAGTGGGAATCTGAGCCCCAGGTATATGCGGATTAAAGATGTAGCAAAGGGGCAATAAATATTGATACTACCCTTTGTAATATCACCCCATGGGAAAGAATCTTTGCCGGATGTTCAGGCCTGAGAACCGCTAGGGCTGGGAGAGCTGTTTTGGCAGCAAACAATACAAGAGAGCCTGAAAGAATTATACGTTCTGCAAACCGGAACACAGTAGGAGCAGCAGCGCTACCAGCCTGGGAACAGCAGCCCCTCAGAGGTTTCCAAGAGCCTGAAACATAACCCTTTTATATAGAATTTACTAAAAAGACACAGCTGGCTCAGCAGTTTGTGTCTTAAAATAAGGTGCAATACCTTGCAGAAGAGAATTAAGGACAAAGATTTAAAAAATTCCCAATGGCTCAATTAAAAAAAAACAATTAAACCCAATGGTGTTTGTAATGAGTAGGAGATCAGGCAAGTGCTTGGTTCCCAAGGTTCTTAGGAACAATATAACGTAGGGGAAAAACTAAATACCCAGAAAGGAATTATACAGCATATATGGTGACAAGAACACAGTGGCTTACAAAAGTGGGTGCCTCCTGTGAATTTGGATAACTAGAGAAGCATGGTTTTAAAGTGGCTAAAATGAAATATTTTAACCCTCTGGCAGTTTCACATGGATTGTATCCCACGAAAGGAGTAGCTAGCAGTACAGACAAGATATATATGAGGGTGTGTTTTACATTCATAGTGCAGATATTACTCTTAAATCCCCGAAGCTCTACTGCAGCCTAGCAGTTCAAACAAAAGTTTAGAAAGACCCGCAGTTAACTCAGAACAAACTGCAACATAGATGAGTGTCATGATTTTTTTTTAGCATTTCTGGTTAAGGGATCTTTTATAGAAACACTGAAATGAGACTGGATTTAAATATCTGAATTCCTAGGGATCCCAACCTTGTTGAGCCTGTGGACACGTTTGGTATTAAAAAAACTTTTAAATTTTTGTTTAAGTTCATTGCAAGCTACATTCATCAAAAGGCCCCAAATGATACAACCAGGAGGGGCAAGTCACAAAATCACAAGAGGAGGGGCAAGATCAGGTTTGAGTATGAGACCCTTTCATTTTAAGTTGCAGAGAAAGAGGAGGGCTTGCTCCTAGTCAGTCAGCTGGTGGCAAGTGACCTGAAGCATCTTCTTTTATTCTACTCCATTCAAGATGCTTTGACTTTTACACCCACCCCCCACAAGCAGTAAGCAGGCACCACATCAGCAGATGCCCTGATAACTTTGGCTTCGCTTTGGGATTGCTTCCTAAGAGAACTGGGCTCCTGACCCGAGGTTCATGGAATAGGGTAGCTCACTGATGCAACTGGACCATTTTCTTAGATGAAGGTTTTTGTCCTTCCTAAGAAGTTATAGATTGGTTATTGGAGTTGCATTTCCAAGAGGAATAACAGAGAGCTGCTGTAGCACAGTGGTTAAGTGGTTTGGCTGCGAATCAGCACTTTACTGGTTTGAATCCCACTACTGCCATGAGCTCAGTAATGGCTTTGGGTAAGCCACTCTTCTCAGCCCCAGCTTCCCAGCTGGATTGTGGGGATAATAATAACACTAACTTGTTCACCGCTCTGGGTGAGGCACTAATTTAGTAAGAGGAATAATTCACCTGTAGCTGGGATCACAATGTGATGACTGAAATGGTAACATACCTATAAACGATTACATTGATAAGTTGAAATCTCGTATTTAAAATTACAGTACATATATTGAAACCTGATATGTTCTACATTTATGTTTTCTCAATGGAGATGTTTTTTGGGGATTGCACAGATGAATTACTTACCTATTCTTTGGATTCACTAGCAGCCTGCCAGCGATCTGTCCTGCTCGTTTCCTCCAACAACAGTGTTTTTAAAATTTGGATAAACATGCTGAAACATAGCTAGCCACTCATTTTACAGCTCTGTGTGATTGATGTTACTGTAATAGACTGCCAATACCTGCCCTACAACAAATTAGAGAGAGATAGGAGACGAAGGCTAAAGGCAAGGGCTGCAGGGTCAAAGGTCAGCTTCCTGAGCATGACAGAGAATGCAATGTTTCAAACTGGAAGTGGCCTTGACACAAGGGGTGTGTGTGCTAGAATGCTTTTTGTCCAGTATTAGTCACTGTCAAGGTAAAAGTGGCCATAGTAAGTCAATAAGCCAATTAAAAGGGAGCTCTTTTTTCTGGATATTTGAAAAAGTTTTCAGTGAAAATGACTGGCTCCAATCCAGTCTAAGTTAGCTGGGTCTAGAGTTGCCAACCTGAAAAGCTCCAGAAGAAGGAACACATTGTGAGACCATGAGAAAACAATGCATTAACAATGCAATCTCGAGTGGTGGTACTTCAGTCTAAGCCCATTGAGTTCAATGGGCTAGACTGGAGTAATTCTGTTTAGGATGGCACTGTAAATCTATTACCTTGGAACATTAGCAATACTTTAACAGAATATAATGTTAATATAGACAGAATATAATCCTTTATAATGTTAACAGTGAGAGTCACTTTTTACTGTTCTGATGTATCACATTATTACATAAAACATAATAATATTTCCTTTTAATACTAAATAAAGAACCATTCTTTAAAATAAGAAACACGAGGCAACCTTCGTTGGACCTGAGCCCCGTGGACAATTGGGACAATTTAGTTGCAACTAAACTCACATTCTCTCTTTGACAAGACTTATGTGCCGCTAACTTGTTTTGGACTGGATCATTTGTTCTGAGGTGCACCTGCAAGCATTTCACACAGGAACGATAAGTATACTTTGTTGGACATCCGTAACAACCCTGGCAGCTTCCTAAGAGACTCTTCCTTAGAGAAGGTGTCTGATAAATGAGAAGCCAAAATGTGTTGGCTTTCCAAACCTTCTCTTACCTGAGAAGAGGGATTTAAAAGAGCCATTTTTCTGTTTCGTGGCTCCTGAAGCAGTTAATCAGCGGCCAAAGTCAGAAGCCCCAAGCAGATAATGAAATGTGGGAATGACGCACGGAATGGGGTACACCTGAGGCCCCTCCAGGCCCTACCATAGACTTCCACACACTGAGAGGCTCCTCTGCACGTGTATATCTGCATTAGCATAGACTCTCCCTGTGTATGCTGAAGTGTGGGGGCCGGGGGAGAGGGTAAGAGCAATCCTGATTGTATTTGCTGATTATCATCATCTCCTCAGGAAACTTGTTGCTTTGCATTAATGTTGAAACAGAATTAAAGTTGAATTGTTAACTCCGGTCTCTCCTCAATCTAATAATCTCACTTAGAATTTTAATAATCTCACTGAGAATAACTCGGTGATCAGCAGAAATGTTTAGCAATTTCATTTCTCCAAAGAAGTGATCAATTTTTAAAATCTGAAACTAATATTGATTTATTTTTCAAACTTCATTACAAAGAATGTCCTCTGAAGTATGATACTTCAGGGCTATGTACAAGAAGGATTAGCCCATCGATTGTTCAAACGCTTGTCAGGAGTAGTTTCATGCTGCTGATGTATTTTTTAAGAATGCATGATTCACTTTGCGTTATTTGATTGATACTTCTGAAATGTTGCCCATACATGCTAGTTCAGAGACAGGTCATGAACTTTGATGATGGCAAAGAATTAGATTAATTGTGACATTTTCTTTACTGTTACTGAAGAGGTAAATATATCAAGACCAAGAATATTAATGTTATTCAGTTGTAGAGGATAAAACATGCATCAAAATGGAAGAAAATGACCAAAATGGAAGTATCTGGGACTTTTCGGTATGTATGACCATGGGGAGCTAGAGCATTGTTAGTGTCCTGTGATGCAATACTATTTAAAAAGTCTGAAACTATTCTTCTGTTATGCTAGGCTAGTTGTCCAGAGAGACCATTAGCTTAACCTTGAAAGGCTATTCTCCTACATTTATATCATTCTTGTGAGGAAATCTTGGTCCTGCAGTCTACTTGTGATAAACAGGTTCCATTCTTATTTTGTTATTAGGTGTATCTCTTAGCACATGCAACCATTTTACAGGCAATAGAGCCAGTGTGGTGGACTGCAGTTAGGAAGATCTAGGTTCAAATCTCACTTAGACTTTAAATTCACTGGGTGATTTCATACCAGTCGCTCTCAGTTTAACCTATCTTACTGGACTATTATGAGGATAAAATGGAAGAGAGAAGAAATTTGGTCATTACTCTGAGAATTGTGGAGGAAAGGCAGGGTAAAATAAGATTTATTAATAGGATGCCTGGTTGGCTCATATACGATACCAGAGGTCTAATGTGATACTGGCTTTCCATCTTTCGCAGAGCATAGTATGTACTCAGTTGGAAGCTATGGATATATTTTAAAAGAACACAAGAGCAGTTGTGCTAGATGAGACCGGTGTTCCATCTGTCCATTATCTCACTTCACAGAGTAAACAACTGGATTCCCCCAAGAAGAGAAGAAGAGTTAGTTTTATACCTGCCCTTTACCGTCTGAAGGAATTCCAGAGCAGCTTACAATCACCTTCCCTTCCTCTTCCCACAACAATCACTCTGTGAGGTGAGTGGGGCTGAGAGAGCTCTGAGAGAGCTGTGACTGGCCCAAGTTGGCTTCAAGTGGAAGAGTGGGGAATCAGACCCGGTTCTCCAGATTACAGTCCTGCTGCTGGCTCCAACAGGCCTGCAAACAGTCACTGAGGCCCAAACCTCCCAGGACTGGTATTCAGATGGCTACTGCCACTAAACATGGAATTTCCATTTAGTGATTGCTACTAATAGCCATTTATAGACCTATTCTTCATGGAACTGTTTAATCCTCTTTTATAGCTAATTAAACTGTGGCAGTGAATTCCATGTGTTAATTACTCTTTGAGTGAAGAATTACTTCCTTTTGCCTATCTTGTATTTGCTGTTTATCAACTTTATTTATAATATATTTATATTATGAATTATATATTATATATTTATATAACAATAACATTATTTACAGAGTAAATTATAAGGCTCAAAACTGATTACACAGTATAAATTGACACATTCATTAAGAAGAGACATCTGAAAATAATGTATCAGGCCTAGGACTACAGAAATCTGAATAAGCATAGCATAATAGGCATGTTATCGAGTGCAGATATAATGAAGAATAATGGTATTACATCTGTAGAAAACAGTGCAACAACAACAGGGTAATATCTGATAATATATCCTATACACAGTGGTATAGTCTGATAAATGCCTTCCTGAACCATTCTATTATCGTATAGCATTATTACCTTTATTGAAAAGCTTGCCTGAACAACTCCATTTTATACATAGTTTTTTGCACAATGACCTCATGGCTCTCCTTAGACATTTTTAATTCAAACTAAAAGTCTCCATACTCCTTAGGCTATTCTTGTAAGGAAAGCATTCCAATTCCCCGAGCATTTTTGTTCCTCTTTTATTTATCCTTCCCATTGTTACAGTATCCTTTTGGAGACATGGCAACCTGAACTGTACAAAGTATTCGAAAGGTAGTGTCACTATAGGTATGTACAATGGCATTATGATATTGGCCATTCTGTTTTTAATCCCTTTCCTAGTAACTCTTAGCATAGAATTTGCCTTTTTTACCACTGCTGCATATTGAATTAATTTTTTCATCGAACTAACCACTGTAACTGCAAGATCTATTTTCTGGTAAGTCACCTCCAGTTCAGACTCCATTGATGTATGTTTAAAATTAGGATTTTTTGCCCCAATGTGAATCACTTTACACTAGGGTGGTTATTCCCCTACCTGAAGCAGCAGCGGGAGAAAAATGTAAAAAAGAACCGATAGCATGACCACCAGGGGAAACCTGGAAGTGATGTGACGCCTCTCTAGGAATCACAGGATTCCCAACAATTCCTAGAAAGGTGTGACATAATTTCCGATTTTCCTCAGAAGTGTGTCACACTGTCATGCCCCCATGCCCTCCTCCCCAGTCTCCTGGTAGTTGTCACATCAGGCCTGGCAAGCCTACTTGATACTTACTGCAAACATTGCCATCATATTCATAATCAAGTTGATCAGAGTGATTTTCCTCCATCTTTCCAATTAGGAGAGGAGTAGAGATTCCAGTATACTGTGGCTTTAAAACTGTGGAATATAAATGGAATATATATTTACAAATAATAATGATGATGCATATTGTTTAACAAAACAAATATAATTCTGTGATTTGTAAATATCATGTACATAAAGTAAACTTACTTATATCATCTTTACCATATTTGCTTTCTCCAGCAATGGAAAAGGACAGAGAACTATTAATGGGTAACTCCCTCAAAAACAGAGGCTCCTGCTTGGGCCTGTGCCCCCCCCCGGGAGCTTTCAGACATTTTCCAGTCTGTTTTTCAGAACCATAATGATTCCATATTTATTGCTCAATTTCAGAAGTGAGTGGAAACAAGGCAATAGTGCAAGAGTATACTAGAACTCTGCTAGTAGATGTCAGAAAAACAGATAAGGAAATTTTGCTCAGGCCTTTCCTTCCCCTCTCTATCATTCAAGACAGAATCTGGCCACATAAGAACACGGAATTCCAGAACTGGGTGATTGTGATTACTATGTACATTTTTTTTTAAAAAAAACCCTTCTTTGTGACCTCCCAGCCCTGAAGCATTTGAAATAGGATAGGAAGCTTCGGTCTTGTCACAAATGCTGCTAGGACTTGTCCTGAGGAAGCCTTCATAATGGGGTCAGGTAGAGTTCAACGAACTACCAACCCAGCACTATTTCAGAAATGCGAAGGTGCTCTTTCTCCTGATCCGTCCCTCCTCTTTCTCTCTCTCTGCCTGTTATTAAATGGGTAGTTTTTACAACATCAATAAAGAACTTTCCTACCCAATTGCCCCAGACAAAAGCCTGAAAGCTAGGTTTTAAAACTATGAAAACTTTGTGTTAGGTTCACGTTAGATTGTTTTGCTGTGTCAAATACTCACTTGAGTTCAAAAGTTCAGATGAACCATGAACTTTGTCATTTCACAGCAGGCAGTTCTACAAATATAGCCCAAAAGTGTGGGGGGGGGGAGAGAAGAGAGGTAACACTCCTACAATATTTAGGGTGCACTTGTTTTTCTCTGTGCCTAAAACTGTTTACTTAATTTAGAGATGATTTTACCAGATCAAAACATGGAGGAATGAACAGGCTTTTAAAAAAATCAAGTAGTTTCACAATGGTTTGAAACAATAGAAGGATTTAAAACAACACACATTCAGTGTGGTCACATTCAATGGCTAGTTATTAATGCACAAGCTAAACTCCAGCTAATCTTCTTAATAAATTGTGAAGTCTTGTATGCCTCACAGGCTCAGTGATGGCTTTTCCCTGTCTGGAACAGCACAACAGTATCCAAACAAACGGGTCATGACTCTCTGTGTATTTCTTTAAAAAATTTGAATCCATGTCCTCTTATGAGTGATACAGTCTTTTGAGCCAAACAGTTATGCAAGGGCATTGACAGCTCTAACAAACAACAAGATGACCTATAAAGGGCTATTTGTTTCTTCCATTCAGTTTTGGGGAATGGGGTCTTATCACAGCAAACACAGTTAGTGAATTATGATCCTTTTATTTTTTAAATGTAAAACCAAATCTCTTGGCACCTGGACTCTAATGGAATATCTCTTTCTTGTTTGGAACTGTAATGCCATAAGAAGATGACTGGATACAAACGAAGATAGGACTCTAGTAATTCTAAGAACTGAGTCTTCAGCAGCTGAAGTATTTTTCACCCCTGCCTGACAAACTACACATCGTGATAGATGTCCTCTTTTGTATAAACCTGTAGCAGTGTAGTAAGTAGAACACTGAACGTGGATTGCAGAGACTGGGAATAAATTCCCACTATTACCATGAAATTTACCGGGTATCCCTAGACCAACTATCACCATATGGGGTGAAGTTGGATGAACAGAATGTACATCACTCTGAGCTCCTTGAAGGAAAGCTGAAATATAAATGTAATAAATCAAAGTAAAAGTGCCCGAGGCCTGTTCTGTTTTGGTTCTCCATGTCATGATGTGGTATTGAGAATAGCCATGCTGACCACAAGCCCTAGTTGAACATGTAGGGCTGTCTAGAACGATGGATTGAAAGAAGAATATAAATCTGATGAGTGCTGGTCTGTGTAACCAAGACTGGAGACAAATATCAAAGATACTCCAGTATTGGCAAACCTCTAATATGCTTGTGGATTCCAGGCATCTAACAAGCAATTAGTTGTTTAATAGTTGTGTGGGTAAATCAGGGAAGCTTGCAATCCTCTGGGAAGAGTAATATACTAACTGTATTAAAAATGTTGTCATTCAGTACTTTAATCAGACTTTTATAGTTACCAATTTAGTGATAGAATTGCCAGAATGCAGCCCTCAGGCCCTCTGTCCCAAGGTGTTCCATGACCAACACCTCCTAAGTTCTCTTTCCATTCCAGCTTTCACCAGCCCTCACAGACCTGCTCCCGGGCACCTTTCTGCTATCTTTGTATTTCCCTCTTTTTTCCAGTCACCCTTACCTTTCTTCTCTAGGCCACAAAGGGGAAAGTAGTGGCTGTTGGGAAATGTAGCTCCATTGCAGCAATCACATCTCAAACAACGCAGAGGGCAAAAATGTTATGAAGACAGTATGTTCAGGTTTTGCTGAACTGTAAAAAGTTCCAGTCAGGTTCTGAGGGATATGAGCTGCTCAGCTTCATTCTCCCCTGTGCCTGTGGTGCTGAAAGAACTTCTGCCTGGGGAGAAGAATTGTGACCTGCCCTACCTGAGCCATGCTACGTGGGAGATTTTAGGTGCTGTTTTATAGTGCTGGTATACTTGTTTAGTGTGACTTTTATCATAAGCCACCTTAGGTCCTTGTGGGGTAATAACAACAATAAAAACAATGATAACAATAATAATAACAACAATGATAACAACAACAACATTTTAAAAGCATTTTAAAAAACATGTTTTTTAAAATGGCTTCTTACCAGTTTCAATAAGCTTTACTAACTAACTGTTTTTACTCTTTCTTTAGTCTTCCTCAATTTATTTTGGCTGTGCAAAGTCAACTGAAGTATATTTCTCACTGTTCTTTCAGTTACTTACCATGTGGATTCTTTTATGTGATCTCAAATAATTTAGAGTTCACTACAGCCATGGATTTTCATTATTTGCCTAATTTGTTGCTGACCTTGTGGTGCTTTTTAAAAATTATTCTCTTCAGTGTAAAAGACTACTTTGAATGGATTGTTTGTTTGAGTGGAAGACTGAGGAAGCTCAGGGTTTTAAAGGGAGGGATATTCCAGTGATCTGTAGTTTCTTTTATTTCATTCTCATTCCTTCTTCCTGGGCCCATAGCTAGAATCTTAGAGCGGAACTACAAGTGACAAAAGGCACAGATTGGACACTTGTCTGCTTCCCTCAAGTTTTGATGGGAAATGTAGGCATCCTGGTCTCGCAGCTTCGCTCTCTGACTGCTGTCCAATGGACTTTTCAACTGTCACTTGTCCAACATTCCGCCAAGATGCCTACATTTCCCATCAAAACTTGAGGGAAGCTGACAAGTGTCCAATCTGTGCCTTTTGTCACTTGTGGTTCTGCTCTTAGTGTGAGGAGACAGAAGGCAGGATCAGGGAACACGGAAGAATGTACCTTGGCCCTCAAGACATTTCTGCGTCTTGTTTTTGTTGTTGCCTTGTCGTCAGCTTATGCTGAAACATGTTTGAGAACATAGAACACGCTTGACCATTTTGGAACGGCAGCTTGGTCAATGGCACCAATACCCTGCTGGACATGAATAACATCCTCTAAGAAGACAGGTGCTTTAACTATGTGTACCTGAAGTGTGCACCTGTGTATAACTTGGGGAAGTATGAACAACTGCTGATGAGCTACGCCGGTTGCATCAATGTTAGTGCTGACAGCCAAATCTGTGTGGCTCTTCATTGGACCAAGAGGAAAAGTGCTGAAACAGAATTTTCTAGGCACATAGGTAATAAAAAATAAAGATTCTGTCACCATCTGCCTTTTTGCATATTGAGAAGCTCCTCTTTTCAAAGGTATTTCAGGCTTCTTATGGTCCCGTGTGGCTGTTATATCTCTATTGAACTGTTCTCTTTTAAAGACCTGTTTGCTGTAGATTAAGTGCAAAGAACGATTTTGTAAAATTTGGATAGGGGTAGATGAACAGGAGGAAAATAGAAAACAATGCTACAAACATGTCATATTGGAATTTTATCTGGTCTTTTTCCAGTTATGACATGCATAGGCTTATAAATTTTATCAACATACAAGTGTGATTGTGATATACCCCTCTCTTCAACAAAATGTTAATTTGCACTAGTAAATCTAGAAAATAAATAATATTGGCAACGATCCTCTCAGAAGTTTGAATACATCTCTTTTGGACTTTAGTGGGGATGTAAAAAGTATTTATTTTAGACTGGACATATTTTAGCGCTACTGTTTTCAGTTATTTTTATTAGTGTAAGTACTTTTGCCTATGTGGTTTTAAACTGATGTGAAAGCTGGTGGAGAAGCAGATGTTAATATCTCAAATAACTAAATAGCATGCAGAGAGTGCCCTTGTTTGTTTTGAAAGAACAGCCACAATTTTGGAATGGAAAGCACTCTTGCCAGGAGGCCAGCTGGAAAGCTCTAATGCAGGACTTTTTAAACAGAATTACTATGCTAAATTACAAAAAATTACAAGCAATCATTGCTAAACTGCTATTTGAGAAGACATGTCTCATTTCCTGTCACAGGCATAAAAAAATTCCAGCACATTTATATATATAAAAATGCGGGTGAGCACACGTGCATGCAGGTGCGCACACGCTATAAAGACATAAGGAGAGTCCAAAGGGATTCCACCAATCTAGGTCAGCATCCTTTTTCACACAGTGGCCAGCAAGTTGCCCTGGAGGGCCAAAGAACAGGGCAGTACTCTCATGTTGCCTCCTAGGCTAGCCCTGGTATTCAGAAGTTTACTGCCTCTAAATATGGAGGTTTCCTTCCTTCACCATAGCCATTGATGGTTCTACCCAATATGATCGGTCTAATCCCCTTTCCAAGCCATCTACGGTTGTTGCATCCACCAACAATTAATTCTACAATTTGATTACTCATTGAGAATAATCTAATGTCATTTTAAGGGATGCTTCACTGTTATTTCAAAAGTTTGCCATTAAATCACCTGTCCTGAAGGCCAGATTAGGCAGTACTGCCTCCCTGAGTCCATGGAGATACAATGCCATTTTAGAGCCTATGTTTTTTTACTTTTAAAACCATCATGGGGGCCTGATCCTGTCAGTGTCCATAGTATAGGAAAATGTGGAGTCCTCTCTCCCATATTTTAGCATAGGGAGATAGGAGCCCCTCTTCCCCCCTTAACTGCAGCCCAAGCAGGATTGGGCCCCTATGGTGATTTTAAAAGTAAAAAACAAAAACAGGTTCTAAAATGGTCCTGCATCCCTGTGGCAGTCTAGTTTGGCCCTGAGGCTACTTTAAACGCAGTCCTCTTTCAGAATGTTGAAGCTTAGTAGCATTGTAACCAAACATTCTGAGCCTATCATTTTTTTCAGTTGCACATAATGTTGGTGTGAGTAAATGAGCAATGCTGTTAAGGAAGCAATGGGGCTTTTTGAGATCTCTAAATAGAAGATAAGCAATATCATATTCTTTTTTTCTGGTTGGAGGACACCTTCTGTCTATTTGGTTGCTATTTTGAGATTACCATTAATCTTTGTAGTTACCAGGATACTCAGTCACCTGTTCTTTACTTAAATTTAATATTGCTGTTTACCTACTGAGAATACTATTTCTTTACTGACTTATAAACCAGTTTTTGTTGATGAATGACTAATGTTTACTTTATTTATTTTATGTAAAATACTGGTTAAAATTATTTATCCAATACTGGGAAAAATTGTTCAGCAGAAGATACTTTCCATAGAAAATGGGACATGCTGAAATTCAGGCCAGCTTTGAGGTTGCTTGGAAACTTGCTGTATGATGACTCCCCCTGCCCACCCTTTGCATTACAGTTAAGTCTTTAAACTCACCAGGCAATGCAAATTTTGCACAAAGAAAAGTTACTTACTGCCATCTAAATGCATTCCTTACTTCTCTGTTTTGAAGGGGATTCTAACAGCATTCTCAAAATTAACTTTGATTTTGACTGCTATCATGTAGTTCCACCATCGCCACCACCATCATCACTATTATTATTACTATTATTATCTCTATTTTCTACAGTCCACCAGATGTTTGGGCTATAATTTTTGGTCCCTCAGTGACTTGGATTTTATCCAAGAATCTAGGAGTCAGTGCGATATTTTCTTAGTATGGGGCATGTTCCAAGTAGTTCAGCTGTTTGTCTGCGCTGATAGCGCCTTTGATTTTTTTAGTTAGCCCTTTTGGAATCACACCTATCACTCCTATCACTACCGGAATAACCATTATTATTAACATTAGTATTAGCATTATTAATGTGATGTTAACATAGTCCACCAGATATTTAGGTTGGAATTTTTTAGTCCTTATTATTACTGTTAGTAGTTGAAACAATATCATCATCATCATCAGCAACAACATTTCTATGGAGATTAGGGTGGCATCCATATTTATTCATCTGTTACATTTCTATCCCCCCTTTTTTCCTTCATGGAACTTGAGTTGAAACTTGATCATAGGCAGATCCTCACCAGACTCACTCAGCTTCAACAAAGTTGCTGTTCCCTGTAATACTCTGGTGTCATGGTAGCCCCTTCCATTTCATCCTCACTACGATTCTGTGAGTGTGATTAGGCTGAGAGATAATGACAGACCCTCACTTACCCAGTGTCTTTCACACCACAGCAGAATGGGGATTTAAACCTGAGTCTTCCTCTTCGTAGCCTAACAGTTAAAGCACTATAACACGCTGCCATGACACTTTGAATTATTTACAGTTCTTTCCTCTTTTGCCCTCAAAATAACCCTGTAAGGTATGCCATTAGTATCCTATGTAAGAGATAGAAAACGGACAATAGTAGCTTTCATCAGATCCCCCTTTTGTGGTTGAACTGGTTGCCGCCTTTTCTTTTCTGGTTGCGTACAATCTAGCAGCTGAAGTGGCAAATGATCTAAAATTGTCCAAGTCTCCTGCTGTACAGGGGCAAAGAAAGGATGTTCAGGTCTGGGGCTTTTGTGGCTGCATGAAATCACGTTTGCAAGCATAATTGTAAAACAAACCTTTGCAAGCCATAGTGGGAACAACTTGGGTCATTAACATTCCATTTCAAGTATTAATTTCAGCCATGGGGAGGAGGGGCTCTGAGCACTGAACCAAGACTCCCTTCAATGGTTGGATCTAAATCCAGTGCTTTACTTTGGCAGTACATTTGATCATCACAAGATAGAGCAAAAATGTCCATGCAAACCTAATACTGTAGAGTGGTAGAGAAAATGTAAGACTAAAATGTTTAGTCTTCACCTCTTTTTTAACAGGAAGTACTCAGGAGAATTCTTTAGGACTGTAGATTTGAAGGTTTGGCACAATCTATATAGAAAGCACAGAACAACATTCTGTTCCCCAAAGATCTAAATTTAAACTCAGGTCATCCACGGTTAAGGTGAACTCTGCCACTGATGCCTGCATTGGTATTTCTGAGCTAATACCACGTGGTTTATTTCCCCCTAGGTTTTGCTATTTAAATGTGATTCATGTGAATTGACTTGGAGAATCTCAGGTTTGGTTTTGTAGCTTGGTGCTTCCTGTTTGGAAAATATCATTGTTATTTAAATGCTATAGCATGTGTGATGAAAGTAATTTCTGAATTTCTCTTTGCTTGAAATTCTACGTTACTTCAAAGGCAAACACAGGAATGCAGAGGATACCCTGTGCTATACTGTATGTGCTCATATAGCACTATGGATGTGCATACGGTAAAGGAGGATTGTGTCCACTGGCATCCAGGGCTTTTTTTCAGCTGGAATGTGGTGGAACAGAGTTCTGGAACCTCTTGAAAATGGTCACATGGCTGGTGGCCCCGCCCCCTGATCTCCAGACAGAGGGGAGTTTAGATTGCCCTTTGCACCCGCAGTACAGAGGGCAATCTAAACTCCCCTCTGTCTGGAGATCAGGGGACGGGGCCACCAGCCATGTGACCATTTTCTCCGAGGGCAACCCACTGAGTTCCACCACCTCTTTTCCCAGAAAAAAAGCCCTTCTGGTATCTATCAGTCCCACTCTTTCTTGTATATAGAATAACTTCTGAATGACTATAGCCCTTTTCAGGTGTTATACTTCTGAGGCTTTCTTCTCACGAACTGGGAGAGAATATGCTATGTGCAATCTTCTTGGTGTGCACAATTGTAATTTTGTGTGAAAGGGGTAGTATACGTATTTTGTACCCATGGTAGTTGCTACTCCAAAATCAGACTTTCAGAGGTGTGCATTTACACATATCAAGGTGCAAAATGTGTGTGTGTGTTGCCCATTTTTACATAAAATGTTGATCACATGTACGGAAAGGATCACTTGCACCCTCTACATTTATTTGTTTAGAAAATTTGTGTCCTATCTCTCCAGACCTGCTCAAGGCAGTTTGCTGTAAAAACAGTAAAATACAATAAAACAATAATTTCAATAAGAACAAATAAACACCAATAAAACAGTAATAAAAGCAAGCCAGGGTATTAAAATGCTTAAAACAGAGATCAGTCTAAAACAGTGTTTCTCAATCTTTTTCCGACCGTGGCCCCCTTCTGACCTTGTTTCCTTCCTGTGGCCTCCCTGTCCTACCGGTATAAAGGTAGCTATTTTATATGCCAATAAAAGTGTTGTACTTGAAGGTAGCTATTTCAATGTCTTGTTTGTAAATAGCCTAGGGTTACACTTGCATGAAGAAACAGCACCCCACACACTGTCTTTTCGGTTTTCTTTTCTTTTCTCAGTCACTTCCCTGCTTTCTTCACTTCTCACTTCCCTCTGTGGCCCCCTATTCTTGTGCCATGGCCCCCCATTTATGCAATTTTTACCTGTGGCCCCCTTGGAATATCCTGGGGGCCCCCAGGTTGAGTCCATAGGCTAGGAGTCAGCAATAAAATGGCATAAAATTATTGAACCCCAGGAGACCACCAAGGAAGACTGGGGTTGGTAGGTAGAGAAAGGCAGTGGAAACTACTTCCGCTCATCTCTTGGATCGAAGGCCTTACGGATGGGGTCATCATGAGTCAGCTGCAAATTGATGGCATATTCTTCCTCTTCTTAGTTCAAAGCCTAGGTAAAGAGAAATGGTTTGGCATGGCGTAAGACAACAAGGTAGGTACCAGGGAAGATTCAAAGGGGAAGGTGTTCCAAAGGCAAGGCACCACCACAGAAAAAAACCCTGTCTCGTCACCCTCTGCCTTATCTCTACAGGTAAGGGCACAGAGAGCAAGGCTTGGGAAGAAGATCTTAACTGGCAGGCTGGGCAATATGGGATGAGCCAGTCTTTCAAGTATTCCTGCCCCCGAGCCATTTAAGACCGTATAGATAAGAACATGGAATTGTGCCCAGAAACAAATAGACAGTCAATGTAGATTCTTTCAACTCGGTGATGATGCAACCCTTGTATCAAGCCCCTGACAGTAACCTGGCTGCTGCATTCTGAACCAACTAAACTTTCTAAACAGCAGGGCTTTTTTTCAGTGGGAACGTGGTGGAACGGAGTTCCGGCACCTCTTGAAAATAGTCACATGGCTGGTGGCCCCGCCCCCTGATCTCCAGACAGAGGGGAGTTTAGATTGCCCTTAGTGGTGCCGAGGGCAATCTAAACTTCCCTCTGTCTGGAGTTCAGGGGGCAGGGCCACCAGCCATGTGACCATTTTCGCCGAGGGCGATTTAAACTTTAAAAACTCCCCCCTTGTTCCAACTGACCCAAAGTGACGTCATTGTGCGGTCCTGAGTTCCACCACTGAGTTCCACCACCTCTTTTCCCAGAAAAAAAGCCCTGCTAAACAGTCTTCAAAGGCAGCCCCAGATAGAGCATGCTACAGTAACCTTATCTGGATGTGATCACTGTGGCCAAATCATACTTTTCAAGGAAGGGCCATAGCTGGCATATCAGCCAAAGCTGATGAAGGTGCCATGGAGAAGATCATAGGCCAGGATCCAGCAGCAACCCCAAGTTTTGGTCTGTCCCTTCAGGGGTAGTGCAGCCCTCTCCAGGACAGGGTGACTCCTCAGTCCTTGAGTGTTTTTTCATTAACCACTGATACCTCAGTCTTGTCTGAACTGAGCTTCAGATTATTGGCCCCCATTCATTCCATTACCTTCTCCAGGCATGTGATCAGAAATTCCACAGACTCACTTAGCTCAGCTGTTAAGAAGAAATTACTAAACTGATTAAAGAGTAACAAGAGCTTTATTTATGGAACTAACACACTGGATAGAAAAGAGAAGAAATAAATTTTGCTAACTGAGTTTGTTTGTGTGGGCAGAGAGCTAAAAGACAAGCCTAAGAACAGCATTCTGCAAGCAGACAAAGAAAAGCCCCTGTAGAAAGAAGGTACTCCCCTTACAGTCCAGTCTAGTTCATTCTTGCTGCCCTGTGCAGGGACTTCTTCTCTTCTTCTTTGTACACAAGCCATTGTTTACATCAGGCACTGACCATCCATAGCTCCACCTCCACAAATGAGTGGGGAAGAGAGTAACAGGCTTCTGCCACCACTCATGCTTGCCACGTTGGGGCTTGGGCAGCAGGCTTGTGGTGGTGGAAGCGTGCACCTACCTTGTCTGGGGCTCAGGAACCTAGCTTCTGGTGGCAGTGGTGGCTCCCACCTTGGGGGTTGACCCTGAGCCCACATCCCAGACTTTTGCCCAGAGCCCCAGAATCACTAAGACTGACAATGCACATACCTGCACAAATGATCTCTTCCACCTTTCCCTGCCAACTTCAACTATTACCACAGGTAAGCTTTATATTGGTGCTGATCTTAACAATGGTGTAATGCTACTATCCAGGGTTCCCTGATATCCAGAATTTGTTAACTTAGAGGATGATAAAGGACAGAAAACTATTTCAAACAACACACTATTGTTATAAAAATCACCTTGGATGCTCAAGGGAGAAGTGAGCAATTTTACCCCCTTTCCTCTCTTCATTGCTGCCTGCTTGCTGTGGTTCCTGTTATTTATGAGGGTCCCCTGACCCACAATGGATGATTTTAGGTGGATACAGGTCGCTGCTGGGAGAAGTGGAAGGTAGGGAAAGATTCACCTCCCTGAGTGGAAAGGTCTTGGCATCCAATGCATTAAAATAAAAATTCACATACACACGGATGCATGCGGGCACACACATTATGAATCCTTCTTCATAATGCAAATTGTAGCTTCACTTCCGGATAAATGTATTTCTTTGTATTATATCATTGACTGTGGAATGCCTATGCATTGGCTTTAGGATAGAATAGCAAAGAAACCTATGTTAAATTCCATGTGTCTTTTTAATGGGAAACTGTTCACTGAATTTGTTTTAAAGAACATCCTAATCCTAGTCCAAGCCTGCACTATGCTCTTGCTTAACACCTGAAGAAGTGTTCTATGGAACAGGAAAGCAAACCTGCCGCATTTTGAATGCTAATTGGCCTTGTAAAAGGAAGCACCTTACGGGCACTGTATTTCTTCTCCTGGGACCCCAGTGCTGCTAACTTGAAATTCCTTTTTCAGTGTGTTATGACATGAATGCACCACAAATGGCTATTTTTTTTCTTCTCTCCTTTTTTTTTTTTTATAAAAGCTGGCACACATTCTGAGACAAGTAGCAAAGTATTTAAGATAAATATCTGCCGCCATAGACAGCTGCCAGAATAGAAGCAAAAATAAACTGGTGAAAGGAAACTGTCCAGTTCATGGAGAGGGCAGCTAGGATATAGTGCAGCAAGCCCATGACATTTCTGGATACACATGCTGAAAGAGTTCCCCCGGCTGGCCTGCTACAAATCTCCCAGTAATTCATTAAGGGGAAACGCTCCTTGCAACATTTCACTCCTGTTTTAACACTCTTTGTCTTTACCTTCCATACTTGAAGAGTTCATTCCTATGTCAAGTGAGCCTTGGAGAACCAGTCTTTCACTCTTGATAGAGAAGCTCTCTGTTTGGCTCAAGGAGAAGATTAAACGAGTATTGTGTGTGTGTGTGTGTGTGTGTGTGTGTGTGTGTGTGTGTGTGTGTGTGTGTGTGTGTGTGTGAGTAGTTTAACCATCTGTGGAATTTGGAATTTGTGGTCAAAACAAAGAGATGAGCATTTTCTGATCCAGCAAATAATATTTATTTATTTTATCACATTTCTAGACCGCCCTCGTCAGACGGGCTCAGGGCGGTTTAACAACAGTTTAAAACAGTAAAAACATTATAAAAACATTAAAACATTTTATCAAAACAGTTTAAAAATTGGCGGGTATAAAATATTAAAATACAGCATTTTCCTGCATGGATGGTGGAAGGTCTTCAGTGGTATGGCCGGCAAGAGGACAGCCTAGTCCCCACCAAATGCCTGGCGGAACATCTCCGTCTTGCAGGCCTGGCAGAAAGATAACAAATCCTGCCAGGCCCTAGTTTCCTCAGACAGAGAGTTCCACCAGGTTGGAGCCAGGACCGAAAAGGCCCTGGCTCTGGTAGAGGCCAGATGGACCTCCCTGGGGCCAGGGACCATCAGCAGGTGTTTAGTGGCTGATCGAAGTGACCTCCGGGGAACATATGGGGAGAGGCGGTCCCAAAGATATGCTGGGCCCAGTCCGCATAGGGCTTATAGGTCAACACCAAAACCTTGAACCGGACCCGGTACTCAACCGGTAACCAGTGCAGCTGACGGAGGATAGGTGTTATATGAGCCATGATTGGTGCTCTGGCAACCACCCGTGCAGCTGCATTCTGAACCAGTTGCAGTTTCCGGATCAAAGCCCAAGGGAAGCCCTGCGTAGAGCGAGTTGCAGTAGTCTAATCTGGAGGTGACCGTTGCCTGGATCACTGTCATAAGGTCATGGGTCGATAAGTAGGGGACAAGTTGTCGAGCCTGTCTTAGATAGAAGAATGAGGATCGAATAACCGCTGCGACCTGTGCCTCCATAGACAAGGAAGCATCCAGGACCACCCCCAGGCTCCTCACTCTCAACACTGGTGTAAGTGGCGCTCCATCGAGAGCAGGGAGCCAGAGTCCTGCACCCATGGACCCTAGACCCACATGCAGGACCTCCGTCTTCAAGGGATTCAGTCTCAGCCGACTCTGCTTCAACCATCCAGTCACAGCTCTGAAGGCACGCTCCAGGACATCTGGGGCAGAGCCAGGCTGGCCATCCATCATCAGATATAATTGGGTGTCATCTGCGTATTGATGGCACCCAAGTCTGAAACTCTGTACCAGCTGGGCAAGGGGGCGCATATAATGTTAAATAGCAGGGGGGAGAGTATTGCCCCTTGAGGGACACCACACACCAACGGGTGGTGGGATGACAACAGCCTAAGTAGTGGCCCAAGAGACATAAATAGCTCTCGCGGTTGCCCAGAAGGATACAGCAGAGTGCTTCGGAGGGAGATGATTTGCTTCAGGAGATGCCTGTGAATTAAGATCAGAGAAACTAGAGAAAAGTGGGCCGATTTCAATTTCAATTCACTTTCAAAATAAATGCTAGAGTATGAAGTGGTAAAGCAGATCATATACTCAAGCAAATGTTTTCCTCACGTTTGTGCGGATTCCTAGTAAAGTACTTAGCAAATTCTTGGGGATCTTCTTCCAAAAATCCTACCAAAACAAAAATTAGCACCTGGTAGAACTCAGAACAGCTCCATTCAGCAGGCTGTCTACCAGAGGAACAGTCTTTTTAAAACTTATTGTGCCTGGATTGCAGAATTCCCTCTTTAAATATTTTCAATTGGCGCCTTCTTGGTTATCTCTTAGGCGCCAAGTGAGATCTGTCCTGCTTCCAATGCTGCCGATTAGCCTTTCCTTATTATAGGTTGATCTTTATAGCCACTGTTTAGTTGACTATTTTACATCTTGCTTGTCAGATTTCTTATGGCAGTTTAGGTCCCCACCCCCCACACCAATTGCTGTTACTTTTCTTAAGTTTGTTTATTGTTGTTGCTGACATGGATTTTGTGAGCTGCTCTGAAGGCAAAAAATGATTTGATTACCAAAAAAGAAAGAAAGAATGAAATTTAAAATCTGTATTGACCCCTGAACCCATGGGTCAGGGCCTTCAGGTGGGTCTTGCATTGGATCAGATATGAAGGAGACATACCTGTAGCAGTCACTCATAGACCTGGTAAACTTTTGTGAAGAGATTGACTAAATTTGATAAGAAGCTGTTCTGCGGGAAAAGAATCTTAAAGTATTTCTTTTAAAAATTACTAGAATGAGGGATATAAATAGAGAAGTTAAAATAATTTGATCCAAGCTAGCTATCAAATGGTCTTAAGAATTTAAATTGCTACCAGATTTTGGCAGTAAGAGAGGAGGGTGAATATATTTTCTGCTTCCCACATATGGTCTTCTTTCCTAATAAATGTTACAGCTGTTTTACCTCCAGAGAAATGAAAAATAGGTCTGAAAATTAAAATTTCCTTTCTCTGAAAGTAATCCATTGCTCAGAGAAGACTAAATTTCAGGAGGTACTTAAATAAAATGAGGGGAAAGGTAGAATATATTGTCTGTTCCATGGATGATTTATTTGATTTTTGTGCCTTGCTACAGCACAATTTAAAGCCTTGGCTGGTTAAGTTTTGCCATGATGAGGTTCATATTTGAAAAGAGTTGCAGGTCCCTCCCTATACCCTCCCGGAGGGAGGTGGAGGGACCTGGCACTTACCTTGGGCCTTCCGTGTGTCCTTTTTTGCGCATGTGCTCCCAGCACTTGCATGATTGTCACACCAGCCACAGAAGCACTCCTGTGCTCTGAGTGGGGCTGATTCTTTGAGAACTGGCCCAGTTTTGGCCCCAAATTATGTGCAGGAGCACTCCTGTGGTCGGCACAAGGACATTACTTCCAGAAGTGATGTTGTCTCATCTGCTGGGAGTGCACATGCCGTACATGTTCCTGGGGTGCCTGCTGGTGGCGAGTGATCTTGGGGCAGCCGAAAACCTCCTGCCAGTTGCCAGTGACTTATGGGCAAGCAAGTAAACCGCTAGGAGATTGCCCGCCACCAGTAGGCACCTGGGATCCCTATATTTGAGGTATGTTATAGTCATCTTGCCTTTTCTAGTGTTACAACAAGCACATCAATTCCATAATTTAATCAGTATTCTAGAACAGTGGTCAATAACTTTTCCAGACCAAGGTACAGAGCCCATTTAGAATTTCTCTGGATGTGGGGTGGTGGTATTTTTCATGGATTCCCCCCTCCTACAGGTGATTCCCTCCAGGCTATTCATGGGGTCTCCTGTCCCCCTGGACCAGCAATCTGTAGGGAACACATTCGGAGCTGCTGCCGGAGAAGGAAATTGGTGAAAGTCACCCTCTTCTTGTACTCATGGAAATTCTAAGTGAGATCAAAGCCCTGGTACCCAGGTGGCAACAGAAGACTTAATAAACTGCAAACGTGACAAATGAGAAGAATGGGAGTTAGAGCTATGACCTCACTGATGTCATGGCTAGGACAATAGGCAGCAGATGAAGAAATCTTGACAGAAAGATGAACAGCTAGGTGTATACCACAGTATGAAGGAAGACAAGGATTGGATTCGTGTAGCAATCCTCTCCCCTGCTAGTGAGCTCACTTTGCCATCCTATTTGTGTTTTGACATACTTGCACTCTATGCATACTAGCAATGGGTCCTTCCAACAGCAGTCCCACCCAAAAGTGCTTCAAGACCCACCTGAAGGCCCTGACCCATGGGTTCAAGGCTAGTTCTATAATACCCTCAATAACTGTAACAGGTTTATAACAACGTTAAATATGGCTTTAAAACAACAGCAACGCTTCTAGCAGCACACTGGAAATCAGACAAGCTTCCGAAGCTACAACAGTGGGTTCAGAAAGTATGGGATATTTTTATTATGGAAAAAATAGCAGACCACCTTCATTCTATTGATAAACCACAGTATCAGTCATCATTCTTTACGCAATGGTTGCCCTTTTTGAATTACTTATACAATACTAATCAACTGCCTAATGCTGACATCAATACTTTTAGCTTCTTAGCTATATTATGAGAATATCTCCTCACTGTTCCCCCTTGCACTGTTTTTGTAGTCTATTACATTGGCTTTGTTATTGTTATTGACCATTCCAAGGTTTGTTTCTTGTATTATTGTTATATGTATTTATGAATATTGTAAATTGTAAAATGAAAAATAAATAGTTTAAAAAAAAAAAAAAACAACAGCAACATGGGGTGTTTTCACACGCCCAAAGCTTCCAGAAGATCGAGTGAAACTCATGATATGAAGCATCTTCCTAGTGCGATTTCCCAGCATGATCCCATTTAATGGTGCAATTTCTGACATCATCGCTCCATTAAAGAGGATCGTGCCAGGAAATCATGCTAGGAAGACACTTCATGCCGTGAGTTTCATGCAATCTTCTGGATGCTTACAGGTACGTGTGAAAACGGCCATGGACACTTTTGGTAGAAAAGCATGAGAATGGCTTGGTTGTGTATTGTAACCGAAGCCACTGGGGGGTTTAATTGGCCTTTTTAATTGGATGTAGCTGTCTTGGCCCAACCTCACACCACTTTATAACATGTGGATGGGACAATGAAATGATTACTTTCTCTTCTGGCTTGTTCAGCAGGAGAGATGGTGGCAGAAGTGCTAATCTTACAATCAGTGTGTTTCAGATAATTCCCTGTTTCCAAATATTATTGAAATGTTGTGGAATAGAACCATAGTAATTTGCCTCTATATTTAAAATGAATTACTTGTGAAGAAAGGCGACTTAAGGGATATAAAGTTTATGCGGAAATTCTGTGAACTGCAGGTTACGATAGAGCTTAGGTTTAGGGATATCATGTCTTTCCCCCCTGTATTTTCTCTTCCTTTTCTTCATCCCTTCGTTCAAAAGGTCTAAACTGAAGGATATTTTTGATTATTATATGTTGAACAATAGATGGAAATGCCATTTAAGGATTCAGTAGGGTGAAGCAAAGGGACTCAGCAGAGGAGGCAAAATATATAGCAAGAGACAAGGGCTGCTTTGGGTTTGATTCAAGATTACGTTTCAAAATGGAGCTGTGCATTTTAAGAGCATTTTGTATCCCATGATAGCTAAGTACATAATTTGAATGTGAGGAATAATCACATGTGGTATGGAATTAGAGAGGTGAGGGATTCTGGCAATTTCGTGCACGTTTGCCACTTGAACCCCACTAAACTCTATGATGAGAAAAACAGATTGTGTCATTCTTGTTAGCGTTCAGTAAGATAAGACGACAAGAGTTCAATGACTGGGTTTCTTGGTTTTTAAAAAAGAATTAATGGTATCTGAGGGGGGGGGCAATTTGGATCAGAAGTGCAATATTGGGAGAAGGTTTTTTTGTTACGATTTCCTCCTATATATGTTTCCCAACATAAATCTCCCTCTGAAAACTTTGTGGATGAAAGCCTCCTCCAGTGTCACAGGCCCAATCTGAATTGGCCCAGCTCTGGCAGCTATTAACTTTCTCTTGCTGCCTTGTCACATTTGGTCTTTGAGCATTTTTCAATTGAGCATCAGCTAGAAAAAGGGTCATGAAGCTATGTACTAAGGAAAAAGTAGAGATTTGTGGAAGTAGTTTATGAAAATCTGTATAAACTGAACGTATGATATGCTTTCAAATAGTTTATCTCCTGTATCATATCAATTCAAAGGCCACTAAATCTATGCAAAGAGCTTTAGCAATGTTTAAGCCCAAAGTGTATTGAATCATCAACTCTAACTGCGTCTTGTTTGTTCATCTCTCCCTCAATGTCAGGCCAGTACATGCAACAGCCAGTATCGTTGCTCATCTTTAGCACAGAATGTGTGAACTTGTGGAGGTAAACTAAAGAGCCTGCTTTATCACCAGCCTTCAGAAACATTACTTATCACAAGTCCCCAAAGTCTTTCTCAGGAGTATCCATTTCCTTAGTATAGTCGAAATGCTGGTTATATTTCTCTCCTCTTATGGCAGTGCTGATTGCATTGTAAAAATTATTTTTTCTCACCACACGCCGTTGTCTTACTCTCCTCCCTATCTCTGGCTTGCTTATGTAATTTGAATTTATAACTGCTCCAAATCTACAAAGTTTAATTTTTTTAAAAGTGGCAAGCGCACAAATGGTTCCAACACTCTAAATACAAAATCAGTTTAGGATTGTTGATTGTTTTTCTGGCAGCGCTCTTGCTACAAAAGTTGGACAGGGGAATCTTTTCAATGCATTGTGTGTCAGGAAAAGTTTTTGGCTTGCTGGATTTCTGATCATTCAGTTTTTTAAGATGGAGGAGTCCTAAACCCTCCAGACAAACTATTGTCTACTTTAAGATCCAAACTCTCCATGATGGACACTGAGAGATCTCTGTCTTTTGGTGCAACACCTCTGAAGATGCCAGTCACAGCTGCTGGCGAAACGTCAGGAACTACAATGCCAAGACCATGGCGATACAGCCCGGAAAACCCACAACAACCATCTCCATGATGGCATCCTTATGCCCAGGGCTTTTTTTCAGGGGGAACGCGGGGGAACGGAGTTCTGGAACCTCTTGAAAATGGTCACATGGCCGGTGGCCCCTCCCCCTGATCTCCAGACAGGGGAGTTTAGATTGCCCTTAGTGGCGCCAAGGGCAATCTAAACTCCCCTCTGTCTGGAGATCAGGGGGCAGGGCCACCGGCCATGTGACCATTTTCACTGAGGGCAACCCACTGAGTTCCACCACCTCTTTTCCCCAAAAAAAGCCCTGCTTATGCCACAGGGCCCCCACCACAATTTTAAGGTAATTTTAAAAAGTAGTGAGGGCCAGATCCTGATTGGACTCACAGCGCAGTGCTTTTGTTCTTGAAAACCATGCACGGTGGTTGGTAGTTGTTATGTATATCTGTACCAATTCATCCATGCCAATTTTTATTCTAATGATCAGTGCTTAATGCTTCGTCCAGTATTTGTAAACATGGTCTTGATGTAACTTAGTTTCCTTTTTGCTAGTATTCTAACTGTTTCTCAGGCTTTCACGGGTGGTTATCTGTTGGACCTAATGTTTATGACCTTGTACATCCTCACAGACTATGATATATCTTTCTCTGTAGCAACACAGCGTGATAGCACAAATATGTAAAATGTTCTCACAAAGAAAGAGTGGCAAAAGATTGTTTGTAATTGGGAGGGGGAGGAAAAGTGGACTAGAAAAGAAATGTATCTCTCACATGTTGTCATTTCTGTCAATCTCTAGTCGAGCTGCTTAGATGTTTGTCTTACTCCTAAGCAGACCTATGGACCTGAATATGGAAATGACCTGATTTCTGAATAAACTCCATTTGACTAAGTACCTATGTCTTACTGCAAATGGGACAGAGATCTGTCTGCTGTATCCTGTCACCCATAGCCTGACAGTTGTTGCGGCTGTTTTGACACTTGATAAGTTGAGGGAGGGGAACAAGAGACCTGAGCCTGCTGCTCTGACCTCTCAGCTTTTTAAAATCACCTTATAATGGTGGCAGTGGCCCCATGGCAGCTATGAGGACGCCGTCATGTTCAGTTCATTCATATTAAAATTTGAACCTATGGAGTTGCCTTATACCAAGTCAGATCATTGGTCTGTGTAATCCAGCATTGACAGCAATGGTCTAGAGTCTCAGGCAGAACAAAGTCTATCCAATTACCTGCCATCTCACCCTTTAATTTGAGATACTGAGATGGGACCTTGTGCATACAGAGCATGTGTTCTTCCAAGGCACTCTTATGGACAGCAGTTATACACAATACCATTGTAACCCTGAGAAGGCAGGCTTGTAAGGCATGGAGGAAATTGCCATTTTTAGATAACAAATAATAGATGATGGTACATAATGATTTGCCATTAAATGAATGTTCCACAAAATAATTTAAAATAAAACTACAGAACTGCAGTTTTTATATAGCTCCAATGGATGCAAATCATTAAGCATATCCATCTGTAATAAAAGAACGTTGAGGTCTCTTTTGTGATATGTCTGTTGCTGTACCTATTCTAGAATGAAGTTCATTTCTTTTCCTGTGAACAAAAAATGCTGTGGAAAGGATATCTCTTGTACACTGTATGTGATGTCGATCGTATTCTTGAGTTCTAAGAGTTAATAACTTGGATCCAGTGGAGGATTTCCACGGACGGAAGGAATTTTGCTCCATAAAATGTGACTTCCCTGCTCTTCCCCTCCCTTTGTATTCCAAAATATTCTCCCAAATGCTTTTCCTGGAGAAAAGGCCACAGAAATTCTCCATGGAACTGAAGTCTTTACGGTGCTGTGAGTTCTCCCTGGGAACGCATGTGTTCCTGTTTGCTTGCTTACCTGACAGAGAGGTTCCTCTGTCAAGGACACATATCATCGTCTCAGTATGTCTGGTTCAGGCAGTCTAGTGCAAGGGATTTGGGCTCACTGATAAACAAGCCAACATTAGTAATTGATTACTTTTATATCTATATCTATGCAATCAAGATATCAAGGAGCCTAGACCTGACCCTGGGCAGATTAGAAGAGAGTATGATTAGAAATGGGTTGTGAACAACAATAGAATAGACAGTCATAATCAATCAGACATGATGTACCACAAAAAAGCAAACCAACATCTTGGGAAATATGTAACTTGACAACAGTGCAATTCTAAACAGAGTTACACAGTTCTAGAGCCATTGAAAACAATAAGCATAACTCTGCTTTGGATGGTACTGTAAGTTTGCTAATATAGAGAGTGGTGTGTGCAGGGCTTTTTTTTAGCTGGAACGCGGTGGAACAGAGTTCCGGAACTTCTTGAAAATGGTCACATGGCTGGTGGCCCCGCCCCCTGATCTCCAGACAGAGGGGAGTTTAGATTGCCCTCCATGCTGCTGGGCATGTGCATTGCATTTTCGTTCAGAGAACTTCTTGGGACAATCCCATGACATTATATTGGCCTTAATTAAGATACAATTAAGATCATTTTCTTTTATCAGTCTTAAATCTGCCAAAATATTTAACTAATAATAAACACAACCAGATTTAGACGGTGTCAGGAAGACAGGAAAATATTTACTTCCATGTATGTACCATATAATTTTGGTTTGTTTACAAACATTTAAAGATGATTAAATGTAACAACAAAGGGAATGATGATTAATGGAAGACAAAAAGTCATTTAAAAATAGTATTATTCCTTTCAGATGATTGTACAATTAGTACAAACAAGCCCACTTTATCACAATCTGCAAATGTTTAACATGAAAAAATTTGATAATTAGTGTTTCTATACTCATATGCTTAAGGATTCCTTACAATTGGCTTTTGTTTGTTTCAGAATTGGCAGCATGGACTAGTACATTTGAGAAGGGAATGTTTGAGGGTCATTTAGCATTGTATCGCTCTCTGTGATCCAGGAGCTGCCATAATTCTGCCAAAAAAAGTATAGAGGGTTCTCCTCAGTCAGGTTTCCTCCTGATTTTGATGATTGTTTATCTCTAGACCACGTCTGAATAGTTCTAGTAAAAGAGAGGAAGTTTTACTCCTGAATTTGAGGTCAGCTTGTAATGAACCATGGTTTCAATCGCAAGAACAGCTGCTTCTTTTATAAGAAAAAAGGGTTCACCTACAGTTCAGGGAAATGTGGTAATAATTTAACAAGGAAGTGCCTGTGCATTTCTTTCTTTCTTTTAAAAACTGCATATTTTTGAAGTGTTTTGACATTTGAGCAGCTTTAGCAAACTCCACACCAAAGCTGAATGTTCTATTGATGGTATGCATTCCCGGGGGCGGGGGCGGGAGAGAGGGTTAACTGTAGAACTAGCCATTTCTATCATAGGATAGATAACGGTCTTAATTTTTTCCCTCTGGGACAATATTAATGATTCAAAATTGTGACTGGATTTCGTAGGGACGCAATGAGTTGGATAGGTATATTCTTTGAAATGTGGCTCCGAAGCATTTTGGTTGATCCCAGCAAAGAAACCAAAGAGCAAAACCAAACTTAAACATTTCAAGCTACCCACCTCAAAATATTCCATTTTACATTTGTGAATCTTCCAAAAGTAAAATGTTTAAACCCAATAGATTGATGGTCTGCTTGGCATACAGATGCCCTCAAAAGATTTTTTTTTAAGTTTCAGGCTTTACAATTTGCAGATAAATAGCTTTCTAAAATGCTGCTTTTAGAAATGAAAAGAGAGAGACTGAACATCCTTTGCTTACTATCATGCCCTGTTGCCTCCAGCTCAAACTTGTTACCATACACAGTTAAGTCAAGCGGGTTTAAAAGGTGAATGTAACAGCCTTTGAATATTTGTTATCCCTGCATATTCTGGGTCACTCTTTTTGCCAAAACCCATTGTAGCTATTTAGCCAACGTGTTTGCTTTTGGCAGTGTGTAGTTCACTGGAGGGTGAGCCAGAAGAACTCATCTCTGTGTTCTTGGCAGTGCCACTGAGTCACCATGTGATCTTAGACGAGTCATTTAGGGCTAGATTATAGAGTTCCTCATTCATTCCAGGTAAACTTTTGTTGTTGTTGTTAGTATGTAAGTTTCCTAGCTCTAGTAACAGTCCTGCAGGCTGTTTATGAAATGCCATCCCATAAATGAAATAGTAATAGCTGCCCCTTACTTTTGTCAAGCTGTTTGAGATCTGTGCTCTTGCAACTCTAGCTCGTAGCACTGCACACGACTTAGGCCACCCAATCATTAAAATACTGGTAAATATTCTACAGAACTCAGGGAGATCGGGCTGCTAAGAACCTCTATGGGCCTCCAGGTAAAGATTCTCTTTGCCCTCCATTACACCCAGTCCCAACCTAAACATTTTATAGGGGGGGGAATCACATGATGCAGCCAGGGGGACAAGGACCCCCCACAATTTTGTTCCTGTTACCCTTCAACTCTTGATGACCATTTATGGAGGCATACATGGGATTATTCCATTGAATCCTACTGCATGAGGTAAATTAGGCTATAGTTAATGACTGTTCTAAGTCAGAGACTTGAACTCGGTTTGAACTCCTAATCTAGCATTCTGTACCACACATTAAGAAAGACAGTGGAATCATCTTCCACTGTTGCTCCCTCATGATGTGATGACCTTTCTTTGGGAACCTATCAAAGACTGAGCATTTGTCATATATGTTTTTTAAAATTTAAGTTAGCTCAGTTTATGCTGACCCAGCAGAACTTGTAACATTTGCTCCACGGATACCTGGAACCTGTCCTTAGGTTTAACAGTTGTGGCATAAGGGTCGGCTTGACTGGCCCAACAACTTTCCCCATATCTATCTCAATCTGACCTTGCCACATTGCTTTGTGTAAAGGTCACCTCTTGTTTAGACTACTACAACTTGCTCTACAAAGGGCTACCCTTGAAGACGCTCTGGAGACTTCAGGTGGCGCAGAATGCGGCTGCCCGGTTGCTGACCAAGTCACTATGGTCAGCTCATATAACACCAATTTTGAAGCAGCTGCACTGGTTACCAATTAGCCTCCAGATCCAATTCAAAGTGTTGGTCCTCACCTTTAAAGCCCTTCACGATCTAGGACCCTTACACCTTCGGGTCTGCCTCTCCCATTATGACCCCCCCCCAACTGCTTCATTCATCTTCATAGGGCTTGTTGGTGGTTCCCAGTCCTGGGGTGGTACAACTTTCTTCCACCAGGAAGAAGGCTGATAGTATTGTGGTGCCCTCCCTTTGGAAGGCACTCTCAGAAGGCACTCATGCTCAGCAGGACCTGTTGATGTTTCAAAAACTCTGTAAGAGTTTCTGGCATGCCTTTGCTATCTAATATTCTTTGTGAGGCAGAGCAAATTGCTGTATATTTTTATCTACTTGCAATTTTTATGTTATTTGCAGGGTTTTATAGGATTTTATAGGTTTTATATTGGGGATAGAGGAGTTTTTTAATGATTGTATTATGCTGTTTTATTGTGATTTTAGTGAATATTATATTTTTGAATTGTTAACCACTTTGAGATCTTAACAGAAGAGAAGTGGTACAAAAATTGTATATATAAATAAAAATTAAAAATAGGAGATCCCAGATTGCTTGAAGGCTGATCAAAAGCCAAACCCGAGCATCTTCTAGAAGAGCTGCATTTTAAAGAAATATAACCAGGAATTCAGTGGAAGCTGTCTTTTACTAATCTGCCTGTTGGTTCATCTTATTCAGTATTATTTTTTTTCTAACAGGTAGCAGCTCTCAAAGTCAAAGAGGTTTCTCTCAGTCTTGGCACCTGATCTTTTGAGATAAAAGATCCCGGGACAGGCACAAGTGACTTTTTGCAAAGTGTGCTCTGCCATTAAGCTATGGACATACGATGTTGAAACAGGTATACTTTTAGTGTGTTCCACATTTTAATATATTTTAATATATAATTTATTTTTGTTACCCAAAGCTATAACTAGTTGCTTTTGGCTAAAGAATCCCAGTCCAAACAAGATAATGATTTGTTCCATCACCCCCTCAATTTTGTATACATTTACTAGCAAAAATTCACATTCTGCAAGTGACGAAGTGAATTGGAGAGCTGTCCTGGCAAAGATAAATTTCACCTCGAGGTTCAAGATCTGGGAGCTGGCTGGACTCCAAGCACTCTGACATGATTTTATGCTTCTGCACCCCTGCCACTTTCCTTTTGATCATTTATTTTCCGCAGGAGAAAAGAGGCTTCGGTGGGGTAATTTGAGCAGGGACTAGAAGGAGCAAAGAAACAAGGAGCTGAACTCCTGCTTTGTCAAAACAAATGTGCAAAATAAACACCAGGATTGCGGAGTTTGGTGGCTTTTCAAATTTGTCAGACTTGGAATGGGTGTGAAAAGGAACTACTCATTGTTAACTGCGATATTTGGAAGCGTGCATGGTATTCCTGGTGCACACAGTCATCACACATTGAAATGGATAAACAAATGGGATTCAGTAATGTCAACCCAGACCCCTCCTGAGATGTTGATGAGAAACTTATTGTATCACCTACTGCATTATTTTCTTAATAGAAATTGCCTTCCCTACATTAGTACTAATAAAATACAGGCAAAGTACAGATTCATGTCTTTACTGGATTAATACCTGGAGGGAGGGGATTCTATCAGAAGAAAATGTCAAGATAAAAGAATTAAATATCCCCCTTTCAGCAGCACAGTATCAATCCCTGTCCCCCAAGCTATGCAGGTTCAACAACACCTTGTCAGATCTGATCACAGCTCTCCCATGCATCCTGTAGTTTGAAGTGGGATATACTGAATTTTATTTATATTCTTTCCCAGTCTATTTTGTTAATTAGTACTTTGGGCTGTATTTTTTATGATAATGATGTATACTTTAATTCTTTATTTCCATTGGTTTCAATGGAACACAGATTTAACAACAGCAGCAGCAGCAACAGCAACAACAGTCTGCTTACATACTGCCCTTCTGGTCAGATTAGTGCCCTACAGAGTCATTATTATCCCCACAATCCAGCTGTGAGGCTGGCCCTGAGAGGAGTGGCTTACCCAAGGCCACCTGCTGAGCTCATAGCAGTAGAGAGATTAAAACCAGCAGAGTGCTGATTCAAAGCCCAGCCACTTAACCGCTATGTTACAGATTTCCAGCCATTTTTTGTTCCACCTAATTGAGATATGCTTCTTCCTATCACCAAGGGATCCTTCCAGTCCAATTTCAGACAGATAGGAGGAAAAGTCTCTTATGTTGTACCAATTAAATTTCTCACGTGCACAGCAGGTGCTTGGAATCTTGAGCTCTGGGCAAGTTCTCCTCCTCCTTTCCAGGGTTCCTGTCATGGGGATGAAAATGAGGGTGTGGACAAGGGAAGCTAAACTCCAGTCCCCTCCTCTTCTTTTACTCAGTAGATTTTGTCATCTTTTCCCCAACCTGGCTAATTTCTAGTATTGCAGCAGGTCTAGGGAAGACAGGCTTCAAGAATAAGGGTAGGAGGACAGAGGAGGGCAGAGGGCTCGATTCCACTGCACTTTCTGGTTTGGAGAGGATGCCTCTTTTGTTCCTCTACCAAGGCCAATAGCAGAGGGGTTGGTGTGGACAACTGATCTCATGTCAAAGTTACGCATGCGTGTGCATGCACGGTCCTTCCTTGCAACTGCTCGTAGCCTGCCTGCTTTCCAGAACACCATGTTTGCCCCTGTTCTCTGCAGATGATCTGCCTGTTGTGGGTAGGGGATCCTCTGCCTTTATCTGCCAATCCCCCATTGGCAGATACTACTGTCCACCTTCAAAGAGCATAAACAAAACATTTTCCTGTAGGCAGGTAGACAGGTGCAGCAACAGGACAGAGAATGAAATAGCAAGCAAACAGGATGGAAACTCTACCCAGAAAATGTCTATGGGGATAATCCTCTTCAGAGGGAACATCAGCTAACACTTCTGGTGGGAAGAGGTCCCTATCCCTTAGATCATCTGCTGAGTCATTCTCTCCCTTGTTTGACCCTCCTGCTTCCTTTCTCTTGGTTTGTGCAACTGTGAAAAGGAGACTGTGAGTTGAAAGAATAACAACCACTGGGGGAAAATTCTTGAAAATCATTGTATTTAACAACTGGATTAATTAAGTGAATACATTTTTAAAAAGGGATTTTATTTAATTTCCAAATGCAAATCCCTAGCACTGAGCATCTCAGTATCTACATTAATTGGAAAAGGATTCTATATTAGAAGGTGGTTTTCAGGATTAGCATCAACCATTGTTTCTTTGTGAGAGCTGAAACAGACCTGAAGGAAGCAATACTTCCTACAGAACAAACATATATAAATTTTGTCACTAAATTTCTAGAATTGCAAAAGCAATCACTTTTTCAGGTGTATTATTTGTTTTGGGTCACAGTTTAACATCCAGTTCGATCCTGGCAGAAGCCGGGTTCAGATAGCCAGCTCAAGGTTGACTCAGCCTTCTATCCTTCCGAGGTCAATAAAATGAATACCCAGGTTTTTGGTGGTAAAGTGTAGATGACTGGGCAAGGCAATGGCAAACCACCCCATAACAAAAAGTCTGCCAAGAAAATGTTGTGATGTGACATCCCCCCCATGGGTCAGTAATGACTCGATGCTTGCACCAAATCTACCTTTATCTTTTTTACCTTAACATCCACTATTTTTTTTCTTTTTATTAACTTTAAAAACAACATACATTAACATCCAGTATTTACACAGAAAATGCTGATTCTGAGACTGAAATCTGAGATGCAAATTATCACCCCTTTTCTGTATTTAGATGCTTTTTATTAATTTCACTTGCTTTCGCAGAAGTCAGCAACTGGAAGAGGTGGAAAGTATGGAAATAATGAGAGATGTTGGAGCAATAGTTTCTAGCAGGGGATCCTTGGAAGAGAATATAGTAAAGTGCCTCAGTAAAGAGACCCCAGTAAAGTGCCATCGTTTCCAAAGTGAAGCCCCATCGAAACTCCCATTTGATCTCCCCATCCCTCAAAACAGACCCCTTTGCAGCAGATTCTGTCAAGTTGTCAAGAGAGCAGAAGCTGACGTGGAGAATGGAGGTTGGTTGTCCCTAGTACAGAATGTAATGGAAGGTACTGGAGAAATTTGATAGGAATGATTCCATTGCTCATAATGCAGAGGAGTTCGCCGTGTTAGTCTGTAGTAGCAAAATCAAAAAGAGTCCAGTAGCACCTTTAAGACTAACCAACTTTATTGTAGCATAAGCTTTCGAGAATCACAATTCTCTTCGTCAGTTCTCTTCCATGACTTTGGCACCCCATTATGGTGCTTTAGGGATGAATTCTCTAAGGGCCTTATAATTTAAATTATAAAAAGGTGGTGTAGGGACACAACAAGGGACAGAGGGGAAAGAGGAAAGGGGAAAGGCACAGATAATAAGGGATGTCTTCAAGCAAATGCTCTGACCTAGATGGTCCAGGTAGCCCAAAATTGTCAGCTCTCTGAAGCTAAGAAGGATCAACCCTAGTCAGTATTTAGATGGGAAGGACAGGTTTACTACACAGAGGCAGGCAATGGCAAATTGCCTCTGAAATTCTCTTGCCTTGAAAACCCAGTGAGGTCACGCACGCACACACGCACGCGCACACACACAAACACAAACACAAAAAATACAAGCAAATGCATTTCTGTGCTTATGGGCTTTGTTTCCATTGGAACTGAGAGGTGTGATAGACGATTAGCTTCACCTATTCTTGCAAATGCTAGCATGGAATAAAACTGAGCTGCAGCCCTTTTTCCTTGGTAAGAAAAAATGCTTTCAGAGCGCTCTGCATTTATTCTCCTCAGAATCCTCCCCCTCTTCTCCTGCATCCTCCGTCCTTGAAAGAACTATTTGCTCTGCTAACTTCAAAAGAAGAATTACAACCGCATGCTATCAGCAGAAGAGATTATGGTTTCATTTGATAATTACATAAATACTTCTTGGCCTAGTTGTTTGTTTACTGTGCTATTATTTCAAATCCAGCTCAACTGAGGCTTGGATGCATAGGAACAGAACTGTAGGTGCTTTCCTAGAAGGTTATGCTTTGCAGAGCCTTGCTCTGCCCCTTCTGTGGCCACTGACATCCTGGGATCAAGCTCTCTCTTTTCCAAAGCGTGTCTTGGCTCCTGTCATCTCACCAAATCCATCCTGTTAATACTTCTGCATTCTTAAATAGGAATCCACCTTACATCGTGTAATTGGAAGCAGAAGCCACTCTAAATAAGGAAGCAGGAGATAACATCAGGTCACTCAGCGAGCAGAAGTTCACCAGGAGCAGCAGGATAAATCATCGTTCATTGACATATTTTTATTGCCTTGGCCTCCACTCCTATTGGTGGTTTTTTGCAACTGCATGACTAGTGCCAGCAATTATGATTTGACAGGTACTTCTAGCAAGACTGGGGTAGCAATTCACTTTTGCAATTCACTTTTGTTACACAACAATAATAGGACCAAATCTGACAGACAGGCAAGCAGGCAGGCAGGCAGATAGAGAAAGAGATATCCTCGTTTGGATGGCCTAGGCTAGCCCAATCTCATCAGATCTCAGAAGCTTAAGCAGAGTTGACCCTGATTAATATTTGGATGAAAGACCACCTAGAAAGTTCGGGTTCGCTATGCAAAGGTAAGCAATGGCAAACCCCCTCTGAACATCTTTTGCCTTGAAAACCACTTTAGGTGACCCCCTTACACACTGCCCTCTACTATAAACCTTCCAGCACAAGTTTGGGGTTTTACAAAAAATTCAGGGCAATTACTCATCTTCTTAGAGAGCCCTGACTCAAATCCACACAGCATCCCCATTCCTCTTGCCAGGGACTTCACCAGACAGGCAGCAAGTTCCCTATATTCACACTAACCCTCACCTAGCTACTGCCCAGGGCTATTGAGGAAAGGGAATTCAGTGTTTAATCCCTCTATACGCTACCACTATTTAGTCATGACCAGAATGTTTGACGTATGTGTGTATGTTATTTCTCCTCAGCCAACCACTTCAAGCCAGTCAGAGTTAAAAAGGAGAAAAAATAACTTTTATTTATAAGCTGTATAACACAGGAAAGAATGAGAATGAATTAATGAATTAAACACATACATACATTATTGTTTAGAGTTGAACTTATAACCCCCATGCACTTATAACAGTGGATGGTTACAATTTAATAGATCAGACATCAACAGCTGCTGCCGCTACTCTTCAGCAGCCTAAAAACGTTCTCTCTTATTCATTTACATTACCAGTCCCTCATTCACTGAATACAGTACCCTTTTTCACACAACAGAAGCAGGCATAGAATGAAGGGGAGGGGGAGAAGCAGACTACTGGACTTGCATACGTTATGTGTAGGGAGCCAGGGCTCATACAAATCTCACATGCATAGACCTTTGGATTAAAGTGTAGCTGTCTGAACTAGGAGCAGAGCCTTCAGGTAAATTTTCTCCTCTATACACTTTTCTTCTCCATCTACTCATTTACAGGGCTCCCTTTCCCCAAACATCCCATAGCTACAGCACATGAGAGGTACACATTATCTTAACATCCCAATCAATTTTTAAATGTGTAATTGTAATTCCCTCCCTTCAGAGGAGGCCATTCCTCATATCTCTGTTTGTCCTTATTCTATGTATGCCCGCTTTGGGGCATGTAAGTCTTCAGGATGCCTGCGCTGGGAGTAATTTAATGATTTATATACACTAGATGCAGACACACAGCAGAATGATCCGTTGTTTCTCTGTATGATTACTCTGTAGTAATCATACGGAGATACAATGGCAGCCTCATCTGTGGAAGGCCTTTAATTATTTAATCCTGTTGATTTCTTGTTGTACACTAACATTTTCTCACAGTAACACCATTTGGGAATGACTGATTGAATATAAAATTAGCATACTGTTTTCTTGTTTTCCATAAAGATGACCAAATCCCATTGCCATGATACTATTCCTGTTCTCTGTTACAGTGCAAACAGAAATGTTCTTTTGAATGACCTGATCAGTTTTCTTGTCAAAAATGTTACCTGCCATAATCTCTGTGCTGTTCAGAGTACTTGGAAATCCCCAGAGAGGTAGTCTTTCCATAAGACAGGGGGGTTTCCAGGATACACCAAGCCCTAGTATGTAATGAATTTGAAATGCAGAAGTGTGGTCCTCTGAAAAATGTGCACTTACATCTTGTGATTCCTAAATTTGAATTTATGTGCAACTTATGTTAGATAATGTAAATATTCAAGAGTTGTGGAGAAGATCCACTGATGCCTATCTAAAATATATGCAAAGACCGTGAGGTATACAAAAGACAAAACAGAAACAGTATAAAAGATACTCTGCAGACTCACCACAGAGATAAATGAGGAATAATAGATATGAACACATAAGTACATCTAGAATATACTCTCTGTGACCTCCCAGTTCCTGCAGGGATATAATCATTATTGAACCTAATTAGATCACAGTCTGTGGGGCTCATTTACCTGAAAATACTGTTTTCTGCCATTCATATATCAATGCTTCCCAAACTGTGGGACAGGAGGACCCAGAAGTGGGTCTCAAGGCCTCTGAAAGTGAGTTACAAGGTGGCCTTCTCTAATGGCTGCCCCTGCCCTTTCCATTGGTCTCTTTCTCTCCTCTTCGTCCTTGCCGTATTTTTCACATTTTTTACTTCCCCTACCCTTTGCAACAATAATGAGGGAGGAAAGCCATCTGGTAACTAGTAACTTTAAAGGTATACACA
Source organism: Eublepharis macularius (assembly GCF_028583425.1). Lineage (NCBI taxonomy): Eukaryota > Metazoa > Chordata > Lepidosauria > Squamata > Eublepharidae > Eublepharis > Eublepharis macularius. The sequence goes on from NC_072795.1 coordinate 101,388,445, forward strand.
TTTTCTTATGTAGAATAATTTTTCTGTAGGAAAATCATCACCTGGGAAATGGCTCCTGTAAGAACAAACTTTGATGCTTAACTTGAGGCAAACCTTGACCTGCGCTTTGGAAACTATGATCTGACCATGGAAACAGTGTCTTCCATGTCATACATTAGTTGGTATTTTCTTCTTCACCACATATGCATGTTGATTGACAAAGAATCAATTAAAATGTGTCCTGCTGGTTACTAGAGTGAGTTTTTTAGAATCTTAAAGGGAAGTTGAGGGAGTAATAGAGAAAAGGGTGGTCAAAGGCTAGACTGTAGCCCTTGTATGCTAAGGCTGTATACTTCAAAATGCCACTTGGCTGGGGTTCATAATAGAATGTGATGTTGGTTTCTCAGAAATATATGGTTGGCTACCATAGATAATGGAATGCTTGACTAAATGAGTGCCATTTAGGTAATATTTTCCCTATGGCACCAGAAAACCTTGGACTGACCCTGGACGAATCACTGACCCAGTAAATATGGATTTGTGGGTCACCATTTCTCAAAGGCTGGAAATCACTGACATATATGATGAATAGAGGGAAAAACTTAGGAAACATTGTACCTTTTTAGTTGATATTCAGGTTCTTCATAATATAGTTTATTGGCCAATCTTGACAAATTTGTTAGCATATGCAAAATTTGATGTGGCAAATTGAATTGCGAGTGTATTTTTAAAGTGCTCAATGTAGATATTTATTTACTTATTTAAAATATTTATATTGCACCATATCTCCTTAGGCTCAAGGTACCTAACAAAGCAGCAGTAGGTTGCAAACACATAAAAACAATGTAACAGTACATCAATGAAGTAAAAACAATACAGTTCACCAATGACCTCTGAAATAAAAGCATCTCACACACCTTCCTGAATGTGGCAAGTGGAGGTGCCACTGGCAGACCATTACAGAGGATTAGGCCTACTGCAGAAATAACCTGGGACCTGACAGATATCAAACAGACAATCTTAAGAGAGGGCACCACAAGGAGAAAGCCGCCTGAAGAAGGTTTATGAGATAGACCAGGAAATGTGGAGGGTTAACAGCCTCTAATCAGTTTTCACTCTGCCAAATGTGTCTGATGTTGTAATCTGTAAATACCTGTAATATTGTTTTGCTTGTGATCCAGCATTTGACAATTCAAGAATGTAGACAAAAAGGCATCATTTTGGAGGAGTTTTCACTGGTTTTGCTGATTTTACTGCTTTGTGGATGGGCAGTTGGGATGTTTTATACATGATTGTAGCATATTTTATGCAAACCACCTCCCCCTAATAAGGTGAAAGTGAGTTATACATATTTCAGTCAATGAAACTTGACTGACTGATACAGAAATTATGCAGGGACAAGACAAGACAAGACAGCAACAGAGGATGATGGAGAATAGCAAAAAAGAACAGAAAAACAGGAAAAGTACAGAATCTATGGTACAAAAGGGCTATATATTAAGAAAATTGGTACAACCCACATTCAGTTTTTTTTTTAAAAAAAGTGTTGAAACCTCCATGTATTTATGGCAAAGTACTTTGATTATACTTCAGAGAGTAAGCAAGGAGTCTCCCTCTATGCAAAAAAACTTAATGCATGAAGTGACCCTGAGAAAAAGCAGTGTAACAAAGAGATAAGAAGACTGGACCAAAAGGTTAAAGAGAAAGCCACATTTTTAATCTTTCATCCTCACCCATAAAGGCAAGAAACTATTTATTTATGAAAGGGGGGGGGAAGAAATACAATAAAATTCTTATGCATCTGACAGAAGTTCTAAGCTCCCCTAGCAACTGATGTCATAAAGCTATTGTACGTAATTGTGGATTCAACAATTAAAATTGTAGGTATTTTGGTACATATATATTGAACAAAAAAGGTTAAAAGAGAATTTATTACATATTTGTGGCACATACATCCACAAGCACTTTCACTAGAAATGACTAATTTCAACAACTACTGTGAATAAGTGGAAATGCCATGGAGACAGTCAACTATTTTGGCTTGCGTTAACTGTGTGTTCTGAAGCTACTGTGCATTCCTCATCCAGACAATGGGAGATCTTCACAAAAACACAGGTTCCTGCTGATATACACATATACACTGGCCTCTTAAGCTGAGTTACACTCCTATAAGTTCATTGAAGTCAGAGGGTGTACCTGTGCTCAGAATGGCACTGATAGATCATCCTTCCCATTTTATTTTGTTCATTTGATCTACAGAAAAGTGAGATTTCATCTGAAAAATCTGATCTGACTTGAAAACAGAATCACAGTATTCGATTAACAAGATTAGAAACGATAATGCTAGCTGCCAATTTCTTTCCTTTTAATTTCACTTTTATGCCCAGGAGGTTAAAATTGTCTCCAGGCTTCCATGGGGTAAGTTCTGCCAACAAGATCATCTGCAATTTAAAAATGTTTATGCATTGTCAGTTCTGATCTTAATCTTTCTTGATGGAATTGACACAGGTTTATGTCTGCAGGTAATCTAAACTGTCAAATATTCTGCCAGAGAAAACAGCAACGGTGAATTTAACGAGATCTAAACTGTTTTGTGCTCTTGCAAAGATTTGGAACCTGCTGTTTATCATTGCATTAATCTAATGGTGCAACTCTGCATTTAAAGTGGTTTTTTAATTAGCACAAAGGCTTTTTAAAAGTTTGCAGTTCTTGGAAGAAATATTTTGGGAATAAGTGAGAATAAGTTCTTCTGAATAGTTTATAGGTTTTTAGAAGATATTAAAAATGTTCTGAAGAATATGTTAACCATCTAGGAGTGCCCATTCAGCAAAGAATTCTTACATAATTTTAAAAAATCATAATGTGGAAAAATTGACTGTCAAGTTCACTCCAACAAAACCCTCCACCCACATTAGCTTACAAATATTCCATTAATCTTCCAAATTTATCTAAAATACCCAGGTATCAAAAGTGTATATAAAAATTGTAATTCAGAAGAGCCCATTGGAACAAATGCTATTTTGAAAATAAACAGTGTGAGCTCAGTTGAAAAGGACCAGCTTTTATTAGCATAGGTCAAGTGGTGGGATCCAGCCAGTTTTTTAACTGAATCTCTCCCAAGTTATTTTTGGTGGTCCAAAGGGATTCCCTCCTGCCTTTGTTACCTGCCAAAAACCTGGTTAGAGGGTTACCTCTCTGCCTCTCCTATCCACCAGCAACACATAGCTCCTTCTAGTCCTAGGCCTTGCATGGTAGTAAAGAGTCCGGTAGCACCTTTAAGACTAACCAACTTTACTGTAGCATAAGCTTTCGAGAACCACAGTTCTCTTTGTCAGATGGTTAGTCTTAAAGGTGCTACTGGACTCTTTACTATTTTGCTACTAGTACAGACTAACATGGTTAACTGCTCTGGATCTAGGCCCTGCATGAGATTGTTTCCCTGGCCAAACCAGCCTTCTGTTTTCCTCACAATAGCTGGGTTCATTGTCAAGTCACGTGATTAATCTTTCCTTCAGTGCCTAATGGTAACTTTGCACATTATGAATTGAAAATAAGAAGTGAATTGGTTTCCTGTTTTCATGCATTGAAGATAATACGTAGGTGAGATGGACAAGCTTGTGGCATCCACCATCTCATCTCCATGCACAGAGAGATACATAATTCTGAGCCTCCTTTATTGGCACTTCTACATCATTATGTAGAATGATGTAGAACTAAACCACTTTTACAGACTTAGGAGCAGTCTACAAATATGATGTCAGGTCTACCAAATGACTTTGAACCATTCACAGGAGACAAGCAATGAGGAACTATTTAATTTTTTTTTAACTAACGGTACTTAAATTATTTTAACTTTGGCAAGATTGTGCTCCAAGTTTTGGCAGAAAGCTTACTTTTGTAAGCCAACTGCAGGAAAATGTAATACTGATGATTAGAGTGTTATGAGACATCTTATACAGTGTTGAAAACCAAGATATAGGGAGCCATAGATACATAATTCTTAACAAGCTGTTGCTGCTTCTTTTTTCAATGTAGAAAAAGTACTTAATATAATTAACTAATTCCCCCAGAAAGTCTAAGCAAACAAAGGCCATTCTCTTAGGAGCTTTCAGTGAAAGACAGTTGTACGTTATGTCATTGTCAAGAGAAAACACCATCAGGTGGAGAAGAAAGATCTTGTATTACCACGCCTACTATTTGATGCCACTGTTATTGGTCTAAAAACTTGGCATGGGGAGAGAATGTGACTAAGGGCTGGTTCACTCATGCATATGCAACACTTGCTGACTGAATGCAGATAGATCTTCTGTATCTCCTCATTTCTTCCCCATACAATGGTGTTCCAACCCAGCACTAGAACTCCCTTCCACCATTGTTTGACAAAGCTCAAACAGTCCGTCCATTGGGAAAGTCTCTTCTGCCAGCCATAAAGGAAGCTGCAGGTGAACTTCCTAGAGTGTTGTGTCTCACGTGTATGTTTTCTGGGAGTTTCTGTTTGAATAAGCTTTGAGGATTTTTGTGTGTGTGAAAAGTGCTTTAGTGCACTCCTGTGCTAGTTTTGTGTGCCTGTGAATATTAACATGGGATAGAAAGTATGAGAGAGACAGCTTTAAATCCAGTCAATCCAGTTGATTTTACACTCTCTTTATAATTGAGGCAAAATGAAGAGGTATTATTAATGCCATGCGTGAAAATTATCTAGTCCTAGACAAAATAAAACAGAAATCCAGGCCTATTCTGCACAGCACACTTTAAGCCAGCGATGCTGAGCATTTACGCCAGTCGATGCACTTGGGGTCCCATCATTCTCCACTGCACAACCTTGAGGCAATTTGGTGTCTGCTGACAAGTTGAAATGTGTCTGTTTGGAGCCACATTTTGTGGGGGCTGGAGCAGAGATCATTTTTTTCACATATGTGGTAACGTTGCAAAGTTGGAACCCATCCTCCTATATTTGCTGATTGAACTGTCCCGTGCCCACTGGAAAGGCAATTGGTGGCTGAGTTCCGGGGGGAAACGTACGTTTTGTGCTTGTTCCACTCTCTCTCTTTAAAAGCCAAGTAAGGAAAGGGTTAAAATGCTGCTGCTTCATTTCCTCCCAGCAGCTTTCCTGCCACTTTGTTTCACAAAGGGCAGTGCAAAAACATTTGTTTTATTCCTCTTTGACGTTAGCAGAAGCCTGAAACATGCTGGGAGGGAGGGAAAAGCAGCCATTTAATCCTTTCCTGGCTTTTAAAGCCAGGAGGAACGTGCAGTAAGGTTCCTAATGCAACTACTGCAGTTACAAGTTACAACAACCCATTCCTGACTTTGAAAAAAAGAGAGTGCGCGCATACCCCAAGGGAGGAAGATAAAAGCAGCTATTTAACCCTTTTCTAGCTTTTAAAGCCAGCAGAAAATAAGCAGCAACTTTAGGACTCTTTCCTGGCTTTGAAAAAAAAAGAGAGTGTGCACCTACCGAGAAGAAGGAAGCCAATGAAGAAGCAGCCTTATAATCCTTACCTCACTTTACTGATAAAGATGGCAGAAAATGAGTTCAGAGAGCTGAGGAGGGTAGGAGCGGTTACTGTGGACAGACCAATCAGCTCCTGGTGAAAGGAAGAAGAGGGAGAGAAGTGGAACAGGAGTTTTTGATTCTGCACAGACATAACACATGCCAGCAGCAACTTAAAAAAAAATTGGGGAATATACACAGGGGAAACAACGTGGAAAAGATGGACAAAAACTGTTTCTGCTTCCTATGACTCCCTTGCAGGTGTAGAACTTGAGAGAACATAGGAAGAAGAATAGATTCTGAAATGCTGTAAAGTGACCATGCGGAAAACACCCCAGTTAAACTTTAAAGACTAACACAATTTATTCCAATGTAAGTTTTCTGGAGCCAGAGCTTACTTCTATGGATGTACACTCATTGCATCTAGCAAAATGATTTCTGACTAATGAAAGGTTATGCTGGAATAAACGTTACTATTCTTTGAAGTGACACCTTTTTAATTTTCCTGCAACAGACTAACATGGTTACCCCTCTGGAATTACAGTCCTCGACATGTGCTTGGATAAGTTGCTTTACAGTGCAATTCTGTGCAGCATTACTCCAATATAAGTCCGCTGATTTCGAATGACTTAGACTGAGTGGTTCTGTATAGGATTGTACTATGCTGATACTTTAAAGGGAAAATTTAGCCTTCTGAATTGAAATCTGTAACTGCATGCTGCATCTAACCCAGGCTAGCTGATAAGCTTATGAATTTTGAGGTATAAAACATCAAACTAGGTCACAGTAAGTATTTATACAGGTGAACAATCTTCACTCATACCTGTAAAAGCAAATCTGTGTGGCTGTTCCTTGCTACATTACGGTTCCCTGAGTGCTTTCTTGATTTCTGACCCCACGTGGCTTTCTGACTCATTCATGCAAGGTATGAACAACACCCTAGTTTGGATCTGATCTTCAGGACACTAAGTTCCTTGAGGCTGCCTTGGTAGTTCATGAATCATGTACTCAAAGGTAGATTTGTCAATGAACGCAGCCAAAAGGATCAGTTTGAAGTAGAAGAGGATGTGGAACAGTATTAGCAGCAATTAGCATTATCTTATCCTGAGATAAAGACCCATAAGAACCATTGGCCAAGATTTATGCTCTTCTTTTGCTTTGCTTTGACTAAGTAGTGTCATCCCCTTTATATTGCCCATCATACTCCACCTTTAACATATGGTCTGGAAACCATCAAAAATGCCCTGGGCTACACTGGCCTTTCTCAAGGGTAGGCAAGATCTACCTCTGTTTGCAGAAATGTAACAGAGGTGGTAAGGTTATTGATGAGGTGATGATACATCTTTGGGCTACTGAGAGTCAAGAAGAGATGTAACCTGATTATATACAGGAAATCTGTAATCAGACTTCCTTACATTAGAAATTTTATTCATAAGCAGTCACGCCCAGGGGATTTGGATCAAGCCCATGGCAATCGGGCCTTATGTTGTAAGCCACCTTGAGTTCCTGCTTTGTAGAAAGGTGGTTACAAATGTTTTAGATAGCTAGATAAACAGACAGACAGACAGACAGAAGCAGGGGACCCACAAGGACTTCCGGGGTGCAACTCATTTTTCCCTCTCCACTATTTCCCATAGTCTCTCCCCTTTTCCAGCTTTTTTTTCTCCATTCAACCCACCAGCCAATCTAATTTTATCTGCCCTCTGTCTTCAGCTTTCCTTCCTGACATTCTGACAATTGGAGCGATTCCTTAGTGGAGCAGGCTTCTTTGAAAGGTGGTGGACTCTCCTTTCTTGGAAGTATTTACAGTCTAGATGCCCCCCTGTCAACAATGATGATTTTATGACTCAATATGAACACAAGCAGATTGGGACAGAGAGGGCATGAAGAAATGAGCTTCTGCTATGCTCTCTTGGCCCTTTCTTACATGCCCAGGGTAATGACAATTGCCACTTTGGGGGTCAGGAAGGATTTTTTTCTCCATGCCAGATTAGCCAGGTATCCTGGAGTCTTTTTTCCTTCTTCTGGGCACGGAGCAGGGGTCACTGGAGGAGGGGAGAGGGGAGATAATTGTGAATTTCCTGCATTGTGCAGGAGGTTGGACCAAATGACTCTTGGGATCCCTTCCAGCTCTATGGTTCTATGTTTCTTCCCTCCCTCTGGCAGCCTCTCCCAGAAAGAAACTCTGGTTGACTGGAGCAGTGCCAACTGCTGGGTCGGTCCCAGTTGTATGGGAGGACTTCACTTTCCCCGTATCCTTTTCCCACACTATTTCCTCTTTTCCTTTTGGACCCTCCCCTGATTATCTTAATCTATCCTTGCTGGCTTGCCTTTTTCCCACCTACCCACTCATCTATTTTTATCTGCCCCTCACCTTAGCTATATTTATTATTTATTTACTTCATTTATACCTCATTTTTCTCCCCAATGGAGACTGAAAACAGCTTATATCATTCTCTCTTCCATTTTTTCCCTCACGACAGCTCCGTGAAGCAGATTAGTCTGAGTGAAAGTGACTGGCCCAAGGTTACCCAGTGAGCTTCCACAGAAAAGTAGAGATTCAAACCTGGGTTTCCCAAATCTTAGTCTGAAACTGTGTCTGCTGCACCAGATTGGCTTTTGTGTAGTGGCTGCTATTGAACAGTAGCAAAGAGCTGAGCTTGGGTGAGTCATGCAAGTCATGTGGTAACAAGTCATCTGGTGGTTGCTGCCAGGACAGGCCATATGAGTTTTCCCTCAGAGGCCAAAATAATCCTGCCCTCTTCCTTTTACAGACAGAAGAAACCAAGGCTTGAAGTTTGGCTATACTGCTATGGTTGCCTAGCAATCTTGGCCACTGGGATATCCTTTCTTAAAGGTACAGGTGCTGCTTCTACAATTTTGGGAGGGGTTTTAAACCCTAAATGTATTAGTTTTTAGATTTCAGATTTTTATTTTTTGTGAATCTGGGGCATTCCTTGGGTTTCTAGAAAGAGCAGTCTTGTCTGTCCATGGCTAAAATCTCCAGATTTAAGCATCCACAGTTTTGTCCACATTGTGAAGTAGAAGAGGATGTGGAACAGTATTAGCAGCAATTAGCATTATCTTATCCTGAGATAAAGACCCATAAGAACCATTGGCCAAGATTTATGCTAATATTAATTTATGCAATATTAATTGACCACTCCAAGTGGCTATTGCTCCAGGAAGGAAAAACTGAAATAACCTCTTCCCATTTGGGGGGCTCATAGCTGCTTGCCAGGGGAGGATTTCCTGGATTTCTGTTTGGGAAATTACTTATTTTTTAGAATATTTCTATGCTGCTGTTTCAGAGTCCTAATTCAGGCAGCTTACAATTAAAAAACACAGTATAAAAAGCCATTAAAAACAAGCCATTAGATATAAACAGCATAAAAACTATACTTAAAAAAGAAGACAACTATTAAAAAACAGATAAGATAAAATTCCTAATCAAAGTAAAATAAGTGTCAGGCAGACATTCCAAAGTTGAGATGCCATCACAGAAAATGCCCTGTCTCTAGTTACCACCCACTTCACCTCTGAAGTTGGGGGCACAGAGAGCAGGTCTTGAGAAGCAGATCTTAACTGGCGAGCTGGATGATGTAGTCCTTCAGGTATCCTAGCCCCAAGCCATTTAAGGGCATTAAAGGTAAGAACCAGAGTTGTCAAGTCCCTCTATCATGAACCTAGGGGTGGGTGTGTGGGTGGGTGGCCCTAGACATGGTGGGGTTTTGCTGCTTTTCTTCTTTCACATGGTCCCCAATGATGTCATTTCTGGTTTAAACCAGAAGCAATGGAAAGTCAGCAAGGCCTCACTGAGACCCTATTGCTTCTGGTTTAAACCAGAAGTGATGTCTTCGGGGGCCCATAGAGCTCATGTGTATGCCATTCTGCCGCGTGCTCTGGCCAGCCTCTGTACACCTTTCCTCCTACTGCTGGCCAGGGGAGCATGGTAGGGAGCTACAGGCTAGGGGCAGGGATCCCCCACCCCTAGTGGGGAGCTGGCATCCCTAGTAGGAACCAACACTTTGAATTGTGCCTGGAAACTGATGGGAAATGGCATGGACAAAAGGTTGCCCCTTCTGTACTGGGAATGTCTGAAGATCCTCAAGGTTCCACAAATAACTGATTCCAGCTATGTGCGAAGTTAAACTGAACAGGTTTTATTTCCATATATACAATGGCATAGAGGCCATAACTGCAATGACTCCAGCAGTCATCTTAACAACCACCACCTTCTCTTCTTCCCAGACACCACCAGGGGGCAGATGCCTCTCCTCCAAACATTAAGAGCTAAGCTACAAGTGATGCCTGACACAGGTTGGACACTTGTCAGCTTCCCTCAAGTTTTGATGGGAAATGTAGGCAGTCTGGTCTTTCAGCTTGGCTCTCCATTTAATTGAAGTTTACAGAGCGGCAGTCTATGGGAGGGAGAACATGCGGTTGGGAGGGGAGTGCAGGTGTTGGGCTCTCACTGGGTGCCCCCCTTCCCCTCTGCTGGGTGTGTGTGTGTGTGGGGGGGGTTTCTAGAAATTTCAATTAAATGGAGAGCCAAGCTGTAAGACCAGGATGCCTACATTTCCCATCAAAACTTGAGGTAAGCTGACAAGAGTCCAACCTGTGTAAGGCATCACTTGTAGCTTGGCTCTCTTTCTTAACTGAATCATTCCCTATCTCAACCTCCCCCCCCCACTAAGCTTTGCACACCAAATCCAAATTGGACTCTGCCATGCCCATGTTGACTGCGTTTAAATGAAATTAAAGATGTCAGGAGGATATCCGTCCGTTGCTTTCTCATGTTTTGTCTGGTTAAGGCCTCTATGCAACTGGCATAGGGTACCTAGGCAAACCTACTGCTCCCAGTCCAGTGAGCTGGTATTGCTATTCCAGATTTTTCTGGGAGATGAGGGTGATGGAATACTCCCCTAACGTTGGCCCCCACTTCCACACACCCCTCTGAATCAAGACTATGATACAGTGATGACTCCACATCAAGCATTCCTGGGATTGCTGACAGAAGAATGAGTCTTGAATCACTGCACACCTGGCAATCTCTTACATTGTGTACCTCCGTTTCTTCTGATATATACATTATTCAAGAATTATTCTCTCACAATTGACATTTAGAAAGTGCTTCTAAACATTTGGGTCCTCTCTCCCACGAAAGAGAAATACAATAGCCTCTTTGGTCTGCACAATACAAAAATGTTTGTGTGATTAAAAAAAAAAGTAGTAACATTATCACAATGACTATCATTGCTTCTGCTGCTGCTGCTCATAATTTATGTGACATGCTTATAATTTTGCTCCTACTATCCCACAAAATAACATCACATAATTCTAATACACCATCTGTTTTTGCCTCTGTTTCTATTACCTTACGTTGTTCTAGTTCTTATAGTAGCCAGCTGAAAGCTAACAAAATGGATCTGGCCTATATTGTCAGTAGGGGTCAGAGGAAAAGTTCCAGAGATTAGAATAATTCTGATTTGTAATGAGAAGCTGTGTTAATCTTTTCCTGCAGCTCTGAAGTATACATAGAAATCGTCTGCCTTACTGTTCTTCCCTGTTGTACTAAATAAAGGCAGATTTGTAGAGTTGGGTCTGTTCATTCTTTGTTCTCCTTTTTTCATTAAGTTCTGGTGGTAACAATCATGACTGCAGAGAGGCAGGAAATAGTCAGATTTGATATTTAATAGAGCACAGACCTATGAACTTAAGTAGGACAGAAAGGTGGGGAATGTCCTCTATCTCAGAGTCAAAAACAAATAGGTCTACTTGGTATAATTATAGTGAGTCAGCATAATTATCCCAGGTTGGAATTTGACTGTTTGTTCTTTTCATCTCCTGCCATATTTTCACAATGAAGAGAAACATGATTCTTGGAGCTGGAGAAATTTTTGGTGATGAGTGTTCATTAAAAAACAATATGGAGTCAAAGCCACGAATGGTGTCACCCCAGATTAATGCACACTGGTATTTTTCCAGACTCATAAATCAATAGCTCAGCCTACCTCTTGACATGTTTTGTACCTCTTTGGAAAATACATGTGGGTGTTAAAATTGCCCCCAAGGTAGCCAGTCACCACTAATCCTTCACACGCTTCTGCTCCCTGTGAGCTTGCTGGTGCCACATCTTCCCTCTTTGGGTTCCATACCTGTTATTTAATCTTTTGTTTGCCTAGCAGCAGAGATAAATTAAAAAGAAAGTTGCCAGACAGAATGGCCACAATCCAGCTAGGATAAGGGTATTTTAGCTGGGGAAGCTGAGATTTTCATGCCAAACACATACAGCAAGTACACATACCATTTTTGACAGTCCCAGTCATACATGATGTAAGCCTCTCTCTGCAGTGGTAGAGCATCTGGTTTGCATGCAGAAGGCCTCAGGCTCAACTGCCAGCTTCTCTAGTTGAAGGGATCAGGCAGTAGGTGATAGGGGTGTCCATCTCAAAAGTTTCCATTTCAGTCTCAATTCTGGGGGTTATTCAACAATTGCAGCGTATTACTGGTCTGTTCCGGCTGGAGTGATGGCAGTTTGGAACTGATCCTTTGTTGTTGCTGTTTTTCATTGCATGAGTTTCGGTCCCTTGTGCATGTGTTGGCCATGCATGTGCAAACGCACACTCTTCTTTTCAAGGGGGTGAGGCTCTGCAGTAGGTGTTTTTGCATGCAACGGCACCAAAATTGCACAGAAAACACAGTCCTCCCTCTAAATCATCAAGCCTCCAAGTCTGAGAGCACGTAAAAATGCTGTTCTGTGTTTATGAACCCCAAGGGATGGGGAAGGCATGTATCAACATTGGGCAGCTGTGCACACATGCACACACTGTTCTTTTTGCATCATCCCCAAACCCATCAATCCAATGAGTTTCTCCACAAGCACATGAAAACTCACACAACAACAGACCCCAAAGAAGGAGAGTGTAGGCAGTGGCCGGGAGTACACAATGGCAGGAAACAAACAGTGCCAGCACAGCATACAAACAAGAGAGTGCTCCATTGCCAGCCAGGTCTGGCACAGCAGAGCAAAGACAAAACCAATACATTCTACCTTTAAGTCCTGCTGTTATGCCATGTTTCCCTGTGCCTTCTAGTTTTGTTTTCACAATGAGGGGCTATTTGGGAGAATCGTCCTCACTAATCTGCTGCAGGAACCGGGGCTGGGGACTCCCGGCTGCCAGCCTGCCCTTGCACTGTGAGTAAAAGCACACAGAAAGGGAGAGCTAGGATTTCATGGGAAGAGAAGTAGAGGGGGGATGGCCCTCTTTCTCCCTGATTTTTTACTAGTAGGAGACTGGACAGGTTGCTGGCTGCCAGTCTCCCTGTCCAACTAAAACCATTGAATGAAAAGGAAAAATGAGAAAATGGGGTCACAAAAGAAACTGAACAGGAGAGTCCCACTGTTATGCACAAAAATAAAAATTCTGACCAGGTCGGTCCTTTCACATGGAATAATGATTTGGAAAGACTAGGGGGTGAGGTACATATGCGAGTATGCAACACACGCCTGCTACTTCCTCGTCATTTACCACTGGGTTGACAGTTTTAATCAGAAAAGCTGAAAGCTGAAAGGCTTTCTGGGCAAGATGAAATTCCTCCTGGTGTTCATCAACCTGCCATCTTTGGACGACTTCTTAAGTCACAGTGAGTGGCCCCGGCACTATGACACCTAAGCAAAGGACAGCAGCAGCAGCAGAAGGCCACTGGATGGGTATGAATCAGCTCCACATGCCTGGGATCTCCTGCTGCCCATGTGGGTGCTGCTGGGCCCGCCTTTCCTTGCATTGTGAGTAAAAATGCCCAGAAAGGAATGGCAAGGGTGACGCGGGCACTGATGGCACCAAGCTGTCTGCTGCTCCCCTCCCCAGTGCAAAGCAAACATTTGATCCCTACAAACCACTCAGTGCCCATGCCATAACCACATTGCCCAGGAAGTACTGAAAATAATGCATTCACACATGCCACGCACATTCCCTTCTTGCCAATGGAGTTAATGCTAAGAGCTCAATCTCTTCCCTTTGGAGCCAGTTGGTTGCATGTGCAGACAGACTGGCCATTAAGGAAAACAGGATGCTGCTAGATGGCCCCCGACTGTCTGACCTGCCTGTGCAGCCTATTTGTGCTAAGTACTGAAACAAAACATACAAACTTTTTGACAAGGGGGAATTGTTACAGCCTCATTGCCCAGACTTTGTTTGGCGTTCTGGAAGCTGCTTTAACGAGCCAAACCAGTGATTTCCATGTGCATTTTCAGCTTGTTTTTTTGTTATGTACACCCCTAGTAGGTGATGTGAAAGACCTCTACTCTGGACAGCTGCTGCCTAGTCAGAGCAGACAATACTGACCTTGATGGACCAACCGTCTGACTCAGTAGAAAGCAGCTTCATGTGTTCATTGCCACCATCTGATTTGAGCAATGAGCAAAACAGTTTTGCAGCTTTATAGTAGCAGTGGTGGTAACTAACTTTTATTTCTTTATAATTTGCAGCTTTCTTTAGTGCGTGAACAGTAGGGGAGATCCATCTCCACAAGGGTCCTTTTTGTTGAAGTGCACAGACCACGCGATCTTCCCCCTCTCACACATGTGCAAAATGCGGCTGATCACAACAATTTGGCAGCCATTAACATCAATTGCATGGAATTAAATGAACACCAAATGGTAAAGTCTTTTTGAAAAGCACAACATCTTTAAATCAGTGACTGACTGAATAAAGAATGAACCAACCAGTCAGACTGTTGATTTTGGAGCAGCATGCCATGGCAACTGGTCTGGGGAGAGGGGAACTATTACTGTTATTGGGCTGTGTGTGAAATGCTGTTGATTTCACTGCACTGAAGAACTGTTTGAATATCCAGAAAGTAACAGGTTTGAGCTGTTTATGAACAGTCTAATTGCCCAATGAAAAACAGAGTCTTTGCTCATGACAGGTGAGCAGAACATGAGCTGAGCCTGTGGGTTCAAGCATCCCTAATTATAGCTCATTGATTGCATCAATCTTAAGGCAGTCTAACTGGACTTTGGCCTTTCAGTTTCTATGTATTGAATTTATAAATTGCTTTAAAAATTCATAGCCAGAAAGAAGGGCATCAGTTCCATGTGTTTACATGTGGAGTTGCACCTAACGTGCACCCAAACTTCTTCCCAAGCCTTTTCTTCCTCCGCTAAGCTCCAATACCAAAAGTATACTTGGCTGAAAGAAAGGTGGCCTCCTAGAGAAAGAGATTTAGGTGAGGTAAGTTATAGGTGGGTAGTACTGAGAAGTTTTTATTCGCATACTCCTTTTATTGCTAAAACCAGCCTCTATGCCCTCTTTCTATTAAGGCATTCAAAAGAAAGTGGTCCCCTCCTCATTGCTTTCCTGCCTCAATGGTTAAAAATACAGTTATCCATACCTTTCCCCCTGTATGGAAAAGCACCTGGTGTGTTGTGTTTGATTAGAAAACATCTGGAAAGGGAAGAGTTAAGCAGCCTGCCCATTCTTTCAGTTGAATTTTTAGTCTCAAACATTTTTTTAAAGTGTTGGGAGACTGTAACACATATCTGACATCTAAATGTATAGTTTGGCCTCTGGAACACAATATCTCCGTTGACCATGTTAGGATCACAAACAATCAATCTCTCCTGCCTTATCTTTAAAGTAAGGCGGAAGCAGAAACCTGAGGGAGATTCAACTCCAAAGTACAGAAGATCAAAGAATGTCACCCAGATGTTCAAGAGCATTCCACATGACTATTCTAGATGGTTTGTAAGTTTCACTTGGGGAGGAGAAGAAAAAACTATATAGGCCCAACTGAGGCAGCTGACATCCTCCTACTAGATGGCTATCTTTAATATACGCTGCTAGAATTGAGCTTGATATCCACTGGGAAGGTCTTCGGAGCACACCTGGGTGGTTAGCCACATTTTAATGATGAAGTGTTCATCTATAATTTTGTAAGATTAGATAAATCAGCAGTACAGAAAGTTGAGCATCACTTTTTATGTATACTGAAATATTTTGACCCATTCCTGTTCAGGCGAAGAATGTGTGTCATGGTTCCTGAGATACCTATTAGATTTCTTTCTAGTTAAGTGAAAATGCCTGTCGTGAATGGCCTGTCGTGAGTCTAAAGCAGCATACAAGATATTCATCTTCAGAACATACTTTGAAGACAAAATACCTTGTATTAAAGATTATCTGTTGAATAAGGCAAACTTTTTCAACAATTCAAAACAAAATACAGTCTTCATGAGGTGGTGGAGAGTGCCACCAAATCATGGCTGATTTATGGCAACCCCTGGTGGGGTTTTCATGGCAAGAGGCTAACAGAGGTGGTTTGCCATTGCCTGCCTCTGGAACCCTGGTTTTTGTTGGAGGTCTCCCATCCAATTACTACCCAAGGCCAACCCTGCTTAGTTTCTGAGATCTGACAAGATCAGGCTCACCTGGGCTATCCAGGTCAGGGCTAGTCTTTTTGTAATGATGGATTAATACTCTTGGATTAGTCTTATGCAAGACCTGAAGTTCTCTTTCCATTCTTCACACCTTCCAATTTTAATGTGATTTACTGTTCTGATTGATGTGTAAAGCAAGCAGAAATCCAGGGACATACCTCAGAGCAGTTCACAACTCAATGCCACAGATACAGAGCAGACTCTAGGCTTAACTGTTCATATACTCTTCAGAAGAAACGAGTCCACTAATACTTGATTAAAACAGTTTGTCCGTCACCAGTTATCTAAAGAGCACTAAAGCAATGTCAAAATATCTCAGCAATGCAAATCATAATCGCACAGGGTGGCTACCAAACTGCCTTAAAACCCACTACAAAAACTTCTACTTAATGGGAGATTTACAGTGTAATCCTCCTAAGAACACTTTCCTGGGAGTAAGCCTCACTGAATGGATGTGAGTAGGGTGCTCAGCAGGCCTGCTTAGGATGGTACGGTTATTCAGGTAGTGTTTATTCATTGAAGTTACATGAATTTTTGAATGAAATTTGTTGTAATAAATGTTTTTTAAAAGCATTACATAAATTAACAGTGCAATCCTAAGCAGAGTTACATCTTTCTAAGCCCATTGACATCGCTGGAATTCGAAGGGTGTAACTCTCTTTAGGACTGTATGGTAAAAGCGCTAATACCATGGTAGAACTATAACTCTTTTCCTGATTTTTAAAAAAATGTTACAGATTGCAGTTATGGGCAGGGGCAGACTGGCTATTTAACTTGCAGGGAAATTTCCCAGTAGGCTACTTCTCCAGAGGACACCTGCGGCCAGGAACAAGCACAACCGACTTCTAGCTGCTCTGCCAGAACCTCAGTGGCCACGTGGCCCAGACCCTTCTTTGGAAAGGGTGGTTCATGTCAGTTCACCAATTGTTGCTTCCTCCTGACATTGGCAGTAGTGTGGGAAAAAAACAACTGGTGAATTCACACCAAAGATCATTGCCACTGCTACCTGTAATTATCATTGCTACCTGAAGCTATCATCATTGCCATTGGGTGCTCTAACACCAACCATTGTTTGCGCCTCTGAGCTGAGTGATCCTGGCCGTACTGGCTAATAGCACCACAAGGGCCATTTGCTTTGGCTTGTTCTTCTGAGACCATTTTCACTTTCCAGTCCACTCCTGGTGATGGGATTACTATTTAAAGGGGGAACTTGAAACAGCAGGACAAAGGATTTTTTTCCCTCCTTGCCCTATTTCCCATTGAAAATCACCACTCCCTAAACAGCTTTTACTACCATTGGGAAAAACAGATATCTACAAAAGAGATATGGGAACATGTTTTGTGAATACTTAACTTCATCTTCCATATCTATGGATAATACATCTTTCAGTAATCTACATCTAAGTCCTTTCACGTTTACAATGCAAAAATATTTGCCTAAAGCCAGGGAATTACTTAACATTTTTTATTATCTATTGCTTTTAAGAGATTGCATTCTCAAAGAGCACCAAGCTTATGGTACACAAGAAACCATAGGGCACCATCTGAAAAATACTTCATATGAGATATATCAAAAAAACTTAAATGCAATCTCTCATTTAAATCCAAATGGACAACTGTTTAAAGAAGATCTTACCTGTAACAGCAATAAATTTATCCAGTCGGTTATATTGACGTTTCTATTCAAAACATTTCAAGCCTGAAAGTTTATGTTCTAAAAAGTGCTATACCACAGGTGCTTCAAGCAACCCTCGCTTGATCTTTAATAATCCTGGTTTTTCTAAGATCTTTTTCTTTTCCCTGCACATGCAAAGAATCCCATAGATTACATTTCCACTTCTCCAGTTAGCAAAGCGATTTGGTCTATATTGTTTCTTATCGAGGGGATGAATGGAAGTCTTCAGCTATAATGACATTTGCCAAGGAGACCAACTGCTGCGACAATCCTGGTCCCTCAGCGTGCCTCCCCCCCCATACCTCTGGGCATATATGAAGGAACTACTAAAACCCGGATGCTTTTTAAAGGTTTATTCCCAAAGACTGAAGGAATTAAAAACCCTGATATCTCACCCAATATACAGCAAGCCTTCCAGGGAATTTACCCAAGGCAGTAACATCATGTTGTGGTATAACAGATTGTATTTTATTTTGTATCTTGAGGTATGTTGTACCATAATGTATGTTGTACCATGTATCATAAATAGTCAATAATTGGTCAATATTTTGTTTGTATATGTTCTGAGATACAATTTCTTATATATAGACCAACTGGTCTGTCCTCTTCCTGTTCTTTGGTTGAATTTTCAAGCAGCTATTGGAGATTTATGGTTGAGAGTCAAATATACTATTGGGACTACAACAAAGAAGGGTGTATCTTATTTCTACACTGAGCAAAGTTCGAAGCCTTCATCCAGCCTTGGGAGCCTTCCTCCAACTCCAATGGTTATTTCTTCAATGACAGAGCCACAAGCTGGGGGCAGGCTCCTTCAGATGTTCCTCCATCCCCAGATAGAATACATACAAGTGCAACAATAATAGATGGTATTTATATAACCAGGGGTGCTCCAGGGTAATTTATATCAGGGTTGTCTTGCTGAATGCATTGTGCTGGGAGTTGGCCACACTCCTTCCTCATTAACTTATCCTGCTCTCGTGTGTGTGTGTGTGTGTGTGTGTGTGTGTGTGTGTGTGTGTGCTTGCAATGAATACTGAATTCAATCTACCTTTGCATACTCCAGAGAGGGGGAGTAACAACAACAATGACAACAACAACATTCGATTTATATACCGCCCTTCAGGACAACTTAACGCTCACTCAGAGCAGTTTACAAAGCATATTATTATCCCCACAACAAAACACCCTGTGAGGTGGGTGGGGCTGAGAGAGCTCTGGAGAGCTGTGACTAGCCCAAGGTCACCCAGCTGGCTTCAAGTGGAGAAGTGGGGAATCAAACCCGGTTCTCCAGATTAGAGTCTCGCCACTCTTAACTACTACTCCGAGTCCAAACAGTCTCTCTGGCTATGACACAGTTTACCTAATAATCCTATGATGTAACAAAAGTGAGTCAAGGTCTCCTACCTTGAATAATTTCTAGGTAGCTGCTCTTGACTAGCTCTAGAAGCAAAGACTTCATTTTCCTCACGATCAAAAAGTGCTCCATTTTGTTGCAATAACAGTAATAGCAAGAGCCATAATTTCAACCAGGCCATACACTTTTATTTGCAAAGCATTTCCACCTGCCCTAAACATATGATCTATCTTATCACATTTTGATCCTGCTAAATTTTATTGTTTTTTAAATGGGCAGAAGCTTTGCCTCTTCAACCGTCAGTGCTATTCTCAAGTGAAATGTCCCCATTTCTGCTTGAAAAAGCTGCACTTGTAAAAAGCCTAGAATGCAGAAGCCGGCCTAAATGGAGCATTGCAATGAGGTTCAGAATAGCTGGTCCCTTCCTTTCTGCAATGCTGAGTAGCCCAGTATGGCTCAAAGAAAGGACAGTTTCTGTATATTTATGGGAGGGTTCTAAACCTCTCCTTCTGCCAGCTTTGAGGAACTTCTTCTCCTTTTGATTGTTGTTTACACCCTTTAAATTGCACCTGAGAGGATGGCCTGAGTGGATGATGTAAACAAGCTGATATTGTTGATCAATGTTAATAAAGCCAGGAGAAGAGGCCAAATTTACATGAAAAAGTTGCCTTCAGATTAGGCCTTTACACTTGGAAATCAGATATTTTCAGGTCTATTTTCTGTCTATTGTTATGGACTTGAATGGCAGAACTTTGGGGAGGGCAAATTGTCAGCTATTCAAATGCACTGGAAAGGATTTAGGTATCCACATGGCAGAGAATATGCACCAAGGACAAGACTCCCTATTAGTTCTTATTATTGTGCTGCAGAAAGAAACTATAGAGGCTTACCTCATATATAAACTATTAGACATTTTAAAAGAAATACCTAACCTCATTTACAACCAATACTATGAGTTCTGTATATTATATGTCCATTAAAATTATTTCTTTATTTCATTCATACCCTGCCTGTCTCCCCAATGGAGAATCAGTGGCTTACGTTGTTCTCATCTCCAGTTTATCCTCACAACAACAGTGTGAAGTAGGTTAATCTGAGAGTGCGTGACTGGACCAAGGTCACCCAGCAAGCTTCCATGGGGATACTAACCAGGGTCTCCTAGGTCTTAGTTTGATGCTCTAAGTATTACGCTATACGGGCCATTTGACATGACTGGAGATGCAACTCAAAGCAACTTAACACATGATATTTTCTTAGCAAGGGCCAGTATCCAAAGAATGGTTAAATTAATTTTAGGAGATCGAAGAAGCATGGCTTGGCTGTTAACAGGAAAGGGGAGGGTGCTAAACATTATATTAAGTTAACTTAGGACACAAGCATTAGCCTAAATAGCATTTTGGATCCTCCGCAAGGGAGGAAAAGAGGACTTTTCCTTTGTGAATCATAAGAGATTTGTATGTAATGAGAAAAATGGAATATACTGCAAAGATCACACAAATATAGACTGCTTGGTGTCTAGGTATTGATAACCCGCTATCAAATACTCCTAATAAGAGCATACCCAACAAAACAAATACTGCACAATCTTCGTATAGACTGGTATAGATGTATTATACAGATTTATACCTATGTATGAAAAGTAGAGACACTGGCAGAATATCCTGTTGCTGTTTGTGTCTTGCTGCTAATAATACTTAGAATTTGTGTTGAGTGAACAATGTTTTAACAGTGTAAAATCTTTACAGCTTCGACTATTGTAATGTGCACCTAACTTGCCTCAGTTCTCCATCACAGTTAAAAGTGCCAGGGCATTACAAAGCAAGTCTGTTCAGCGGTATTAGATACCATTTATAAAAATCATGGAAGCCGTTTAAATGGGAACACGGTACCTACAGTGACATCTTGTGACGGTCAGAAGAAGTGCAATCCACCAATCTAGAGCTCTGGGTATTGTGCTATTAGGGAGAAAGACAAGGGCAATTGGGTGGATCAGTGTAACCATTTGGTACTACATGTTTGGCAAAACCATAATGAGCTTTGTACACTGACTTTGAACAGAAGGTGGACAGAAGTCTTTGCATTCTGCTTGGTCCACAATTCAATACTGAGATAATTGTTCCGCATGAATGCATAGAGAGACCAGAAACGGGAGGAGAACCAATTAAGACCTAGAAATAGGGAGGGGGGATACAAATGTGACTGGAAAGATTGGAATGAGACAAAAGAGAAGCTGGAGACTTAGTACATACCTAGACTCAAACAGGCAAACAAGAGCCCAGGTCACACAAGAGGCAAAAGGTTGTCTAGCGGTTTCAACAGTCTCTGTGTATATGTTTTTACATGGATAAACCTAATTTGATAACTAAGCAATCAGAGGCATAACCAGAGACATTATGAAGATCAAAGCAGGTAGAAAGCCATATGCATGATTGCCTGATGAGTTCATACCTGTGCATTCAGAATACACCTGAGGAAGGCTGGAACAGTTTGCATGGAGAAAAAACGAAGTGTACATATCAAGGCAGAGCATACCAGTCTCTGGGCTTGAACACAAGAAGAAGATGAGCAGTCTCTGAATTGCAGAGAAATGTTTTATCACTATTTTATACCTTATTAACCTACACAGTTAAAAAGGATTTATCTATAATAATGAAGAGAAACAGACATAAACCAACCACATAGAACCAAGTTTTTAATCACTTTTATAAATATAGTGTTAGACATTTGGGCTGTCTAGATTATTGTAGATGGGCCTGTCACTGGATCAGTGGAGATTTAAACAAAAGTTCAACGATGTCCTGAATGAACTGGAATCTTTTCTGAAGTTCAGAAGGTGGCATGCTGCAGCGACAGCCATTTGGAACCAATTTTGTAGTGTGAATGTGAATATTGAGGGAGAAGAGCAAGAGCAGAGTGTTGCCTGGGGTGCAGCTCTGGGGAGATGCAACAGGGCTCTCTGGAAATCTGACAGGAGGTTGGCTATTTTCATTTCTGTTTGAGATGTCTGCTTGCATGTGTGTCAATGAAATACATATTACAAAGACGTCATCAGTCTTCAGGGATCTCTTATCAAAAGGTAACTCATCTCTGTAGAGCTACCCCATGATTTTTCTCTGTTTGCACAAGTTGGGGAGAGTATTAAATGTTCTGTCACCACCTGTTCATCCTCAAAGGCATCCAAAGCAATCTGCAGGCCAGTCTGTAAACAGTTTAGGACAGAAACAAAACTCCAGAACATGGAACTCTGTAGTCCCTCACCAGTATAGTACTGGCACCAGTATAGCTGCCACACTTCCAATGCTGCCCATTTCTTGTCACAGAATGAGGCAAGAAATGGGCAGCATTGGAAGTGTGCCAGAAGAAGACTGGGATTTAATTGGTCTCCTAAGCACTCTAAGCCCACACCCTATCTTGGCACTTCGCATTATGCCACTGAAAATGCTTGCATAAGTTTAAACGCTCCCATTGAAATCAATACTAGCAAAACCCCAAATCCTCTCACCACATCCACACAGCCATGACACTGCTTAGGATACTGAGTGGGCAGTCAACCACAGTTCTTATAAGCTCTATAAAAATCCGAGCCAGGACACCCAAATCTTGTATAGAAGTGATGGTTTGGGACTCTTTGACCATATGTCAGGCACACATCAAGCACACACAGGGTGACTTTGGTGATATGAACTCTAAAGAACAGGCACTTTTGCACAAAAGGAAACACAGCCAAGGAGAGAAACCATTGCTAACAGGTTCTTCACTTCAGGACACAAACAATGAACTGGACTTTCCAGTCCTCCAGCTGGCGGTGCAAGGACAATGCAATGCACACAAATAAAAAAGGAGAAAGATCCTCTCTTGCAAACTTTGCCTGCTGAAACTTCTTTCTCACCTTTGTAACAGGTACCTGCTGTGTACTGGCCCAACAATCCTTCTTCCCTCAATGCTTTTTTTTGTAGTGTCTCCAGTACAGGGCCACAGAATAATCATGTAAAGTGCAGCAAAGGGATTCCCCCGCCGCCACCACCAATATGCCAGCAAAAGTTCAGCATTATCTTAGAACAATATATACTAGTGTAACCACGTATGTTGGTGGGGAAATCAAAGAATGCTACCACATTTCTGGGTGAAGCTAGACATGCAGGTTTTTAAAGAGTTCAAGTTCCCTGCAGCTACACAGCAGATCTGGGGAATAGCTGTTAAAATATAAAGGAATGCCTCTGCAGGGGAAGAGGGGCTCCTCCCTTCCCTCTCAAGCTGTTTCCCCATGTCAGGATAGCAGGGGAGGGCAGTTTCTTCCCTGTTTTTCTGCTCCATGTGGAGTATTCTGTGCACTTGGAGCAGTAAAAACTGGGGGAGGGGACTCCCCCTTTGCTATTGTAATAACACAGGGAAATGACCCTCCCCATAGAGGCCTAGGCTCTCCTTTATTTTTTAACAGCCATTTACTATTTAACTGCTGTATGGCTGTGGAAACCTCTTTAAAAACATGCATGCCTAGAGAGACCCTAACAGTCTCTCAGTTCCAGCACTATTACTGTGGCTAACCAACCATTCATGATTGCTTTTGCCTTGAAGATCACAGCCCCATAGAGTAGTCCCAATGGACTTCCTTGTGATATGATAGTAAAGAGTCCAGTAGCACCTTTAAGACTAACCAACTTTTTTGTAGCATAAGCTTTCGAGAACCAGAATTCTCTTTGTCAGACGCATCTGATGAAGAGAACTGTGGTTCTCGAAAGGTTATGCTACAAAAAAGTTGATTAGTCTTAAAGGTGCTACTGGACTCTTTACTATTGTGTGACTACAGACTAACACGGCGAACTCCTCTAGATCGATGACGTGGTATGATGGGAGTGGCCATGCTTCCTTCTTGCTTGTCAAAAAGTTATGTATTTGCAGAAGGGGTTTCAACCCTTATCTGCAGCGCTCTCAGGACTGTGGCAGTCACAGTGCTTCTAACAAACACACAGAATCCTCCATGCAATGGAGTGTGCTGTTCCTTTTTCCTTCTCTTGTTGCATTCTGTGAATGGGTGGAGGCAGGATGATGCCAGGAAAGCACGCTGGCATTGGTATGTACTCGTTTGCTGCTTCCACATATAGTTGGCGTGGTGCATTGTTTTATTCTGCATCTTGATTGGTGGGTGTTGGCAATGTCATTTAAAAAATTTATTTTATTTATACCCCCCTTCTCCCCAGTAGGGACTCAAGGTAGTTTACGTAATTCTCCTATCTTCCAATTTATCCCTTAGAATATCCTTAGGTTCAGAATGCCTCACCAGGGCAGGTGTAGCACTGGTCTAGCTAGCCAGTACCTTATGTTCTCTCTGTCTTAGGACAGTGGGCTGTCAAAGGCTTTGACTGTCTAAACAATTCGGCTCACCATATTTTTGGTTGTCAGATGATGTCTGGCATGAAGCCTTGCCAGGTATGCAAATGTTAATCAGCATCATGCAGTGTTAATTTTTTTAAAAAACCCTTTTCTATCAGGATGATTTCCCCATATGACCTCCTTGAGCTCTGGAAAGTTCTTATCCCATAAATTATTGATAGATTTTTGAAGGAAGTTGGAGAAGGCCGTATTCTTAGAAGGAGAATCATAGACACAGATGGCTAGATAATCTCCATTCTCAGATGGTTTGGAAAAGAAAAAAGGCAAAAAAGACCCAGCTCCAAAAAGTTGAGAGCATAGCAACTACAATAACATGCAGGATCTAGGAGAATCATGTTCGAATCCCTGCTCTACCATGGAAGTTTGCTGGGTGACCTTGGGCCAGTCACACACCCTCAGCCTAACCTACCTCACAGGTTCCCACTCCCATCCTTTTAGTACCCTTCAGATGCAAACTGCAAAAATATTCTGGATTCTCTTGTCACAATGCATTCAAACTGTTTCAAAAATGTGACTTTTGGGTTTTTTTGCACAGCATTTCTAAAAATCTAGCCCAAACTCTTGGCCAAGTAAATTTTTTAAACATCCATAATTTCCATGGCTTCTGAGTAAGTTTGAAGAGTACTTGTTAACTAACATGTTTAAAAATATCTGACAAACCATTATAGAACTAAGAGCGAATCTGCAAGGCGCAGAAAAGATCTTGGTGGCTCATGGAGGGGCCACACATGTCACCTTCATACCCTAAATGAACAGGATAGCTCAGACTGCTTCTCATCCTATTTTCATAATTGCTTCCCCAGGAATTTAATTCTTCAAATGTCTCTTAAAAGGTAAAGTTAGAAGCGCATTTAGAAACAACACACTTTTAGCCCTTGAATGAAAAAAGCAAGTGTTCCATGATTTTCATCCCCTGTCCAATTTGTGGCATGGACTGGAAACATCTTAATTGTGAGTGATCAAACTTCCATTGACACAATTGCCAGTTATTGCCAAAGTGTTATTATTTCAATAGTGCACCAACAGTCCATCTGGACTGTGATTAGTTCCAGCTCTGAGCTGTCATTTTTAGGTCATGCCTCTCAAGTTGGTTCTTACCAATCCCAAATAGAGGGCTATTATATTTTGACAGGCCAACTATTCCACCCAGCACATAACACTCCACAATTATGGAAATGATTTCATGGAATTATACCCACGAGTTCATTCAGCAAGTTTATGTCATTATCATCTCTCCAGTTGTACTGAAAACTGAGAAACCTACTCATCTTTTACCCAGATGCTGGCATAGCCATGGCAGAGGACTTCAGACCTTGTACAACAGGCCACGGTCTTATTGGTAGTGACAGAAGTAGTGTTCCAATGAAAATCAAGGGAAAATCCTGAGTGTTTACTCATAATCCCATTTCAAATGTATAAAGGTAAGTGTAAACATATGTATATGTTTATGAGTCCAAATTTAATCCTTTTCAAAAGTGGTCCCAGAATAAAGAATATTATTTTTTCATCCATCTGATTACTGGTCATGAGACTGGCTCTCCATAGTCTGGGTTCTAGCCCATCTATGGACTGTTTCCCTTTATGTCAGCTAAATATATGATTGTCTCCAATGTGTTCGAGTTGACACAAACTGGTAGGAAGGTTCTGTCTGTGCCCGTTAATCAGTGATGGGTTATTTATGCATGCAAGTCAGGTTTGTCCCTTTAAAGCTCCAAAAAAGGGACAGGGCAGACTCAAGCAGGTTTAAAAGGAAGTGTAGCTCCCCGTCAGAAGAGTGAGATGCACACATTTAAACTTCCCTATCTCTTTGGATAGCATTTGGCTATTTTTTTAGTTATTCGTGCAATATTTTGTATTAGAACCAACCAAAATATCAGAAATTAGCAAGTAAGCTTTTGAACTGTCCTGTCTGGATGTTAAGCAAATAAAAAGAGGGTAAGGGGAGAAAAAGACGTTTAAGGGCATGATAGAAAAGACTGTCTGCCTGGTTCAGTCTTCAGTGGCACCCAGGAAGTGCTATGCAGATTTAGAGTATCAATTTATTAATTTAAGGCACAATAAAGATCTTGGGTTTCACAAAAGGCTGCCGATGAAGAAGCATGAATACCAATGAAACTATAGCCCATTGAAACTATTAAATCAGCCATAATTTCAAAGGAAAGGAACTCTTACTTCTTTATCATTGAACCTTTGGGGCAACCTGAGGTCTTTTTCCATGTAGGTGTGGTACATGAAGGATATAGCACTCTGCTGACTAACAGACTTTTCTTTCAATCCCAACAGCATCTTTTTTTTCTTCACCCCATTTTTGTATCACATACAACTTGATGAACAGTTCTGGGGAAGTCAAAAGCACTCTCCTTAAACCTGCCATTTTGGCTGGTTTAAATAAAATGAAAAGTATTACATCTGCAGTAAAAAAACAAAGTATCCAAAATACTTTCCAAAGAAGTTGGGTTATTTATGAATGGGTATCCCACTATTCTTCTGATGAGGGGGCAGTAAAATTCCTTGTAAACATGAGGCTTTCTTACACATTACACAACTCGAGTTTGGTTTGGATGAAACCCCAATACAGCTCGTGTTTAATGTGTGACAAGAAGCTGAACTTTAAAACAGTGGGGGGAGGGGTCACAAATCATCTCCAGTCTGTGTGTTTGGAGGCAGGAGGAGAGTCTTAGTCCCCTCCTCCCATGCTTTAACTAGCCAAAAAAGGCTGTGAAGGGCTATTTGCCTTACTTCATGGTTCCCTGTGTCTGCCCAGGTGTGATTAGACTGTAAAGGAAGATCCTTGGCAGACATGTGAGATTATCAGTAAAGCAAATAGTCCTCCCCCACAGCCTTTCTCTCCTAGTTAAAGTGCATGGAGGGGGGTGAACGAAGGAGATGAAGACTCTTTCCTGCCTCTGTGCGCACATGGGAGATGATTTGCAACCCTCAAACCCCCCCCCCCCCTGTTTTAAAGGCAAGCTTAGAGCCAGACTACAAGTGACATCTTACACAGGTTGGACACTAGTCGGCTTCCCTCAAGTTTTGATGGGAAATGTAGGCGCCCTGGTTTTACAGCTTGGCTCTCCATTACAGCTGCAAGACCAGGATGCCTACATTTCCCATCAAAACTTGAGGGAAGCCGACTAGTGTCCAACCTGTGTAAGACGTCACTTGTAGTTTGGCTCTCACAGTCACATGTTAAACACGAGGTGGGTTTCAGTTTCATCCAAACCAAACTTGAGTTCGTGTACCATGCAAGGAGGCCTGTCCTTGAGTTAAACACAATCCTGTGGATTTAGACTTGTTCTAATGGCTCAACAATTCTAGACTTGAGGCTATGGCCATTAAAGCCATACCATTAAAGAAAAGAAAGGAAGGGTTGACTATTGGTGGTGCCAACTTTTTCATTGGCACAGTCCTTCTGTCTTTAATAGCAGGTGATAACACTTATCTCCTGCTGTGAAAGCTTCACCTTCTTATTTCTACAGAGGAAGCTGCTGTTAAAGGCATAAATGAAAATCAGACTGGGGTTTTCCCTCTGTCCATTTATTAATCCTGAAAAGCATTCAGTCCTTAGGAATGAATGACACTGGGCAAACACAGTGATAAGTTAGTTTAGAGAAACATATGCTCTCATAAGAGAAACATATGTTCTCTTCCAAAGTTGTCAAAGGAATCAAACAAACTATGGTTGTTGAAAAGAAGAAGTATAGGCATGAGTGATGTAGAAACTGCTGAAATCACTGGGCAAATATGGCACTGGACTATTAAATGGGAACAGCAAGCACTGAGCAGGAGCCTGTAGATCCATTATGGCAGCAATGGCACTTTAATCCAGTTTAGGAAGCATTCCCCTGATACAAGAGCTCTTGCATTGGAGAAAAGCACTACCATTAATGGATCTGACCCATTCTGATTCTTGAATGGTTCCACTTCTATTCTAGATAAACATTAATACAGAAGGGGGGGGAGGAGGTAATATTCAATCGCATACTACTGAGTAGTGGAAGAAACAGGAAAAATATACTATCATGATCCCATGCAGAATTAAGTCTCTTACTCCCAAATTACTAATTTCAATAGGGTTAGGTGTGCCTAACTGCATAGGACAAGGCTGTTCTACAACTATTAAACACATTGTATGTATTTCTGCCATTCTAAAATAACAATAAGTGTCCAGGGTCTGAGACACAGCCCCAAGCCTTGCCAGGGGAAAGCAATGGGAGGCAGCCGGGAGGTGGCTGCCCTGCCACCTCAGCCAGCAGCCAGGGCTAGAGCCTGCCCACCCCAGGGGAAAGGGGCAAAGGTCCAAAGCCCCAGAGGGCTAGAGGGGGCAGAGAGAGGCCAGCTAGTCCCACCCTCCAGGGGGAGGATAGGGGGCTGACCAGAACAGAGGAGAAGGCAAAGGCAGGGAGAATAGGGACCCAGCAGCAGCCCAAACAGAGCCCTTACCAGCCAAAGAGGAGAAGCAGCCACAGCAGCTCAGAGCGACACCCCAGCCTCCACCTCAGCTTGAAGACAGTAACCTGGCTCAGGAGATGCTAAGAGCCAAGCCCCTCCAGGTGGAGCTGCTGAAGGCACTCTGTGGGAAGAGCTGGGCAGCCAGCCAAGGGGCCACAGCTGGGCCTGCCTTCAGCAATCAGCTCAGCCAGAGAGGCCTGGCAGCCAGCCAACACGACACAGCTGTTGCTGAGCCAGGCAGCCCAGCCAGCTACCACAGCTGCAGCAGCTTGAGACAGCCCAGGCCAATGCTGGGAGGCCAAGGAGGGGTGTGGCCTGGCAGGCGGGGCCTGCAAGGAGGGTGGGGCGGTGAGAGAAGGCCCTGTAAAGGTTGGCTGGGAAGAGCTCTGGGGTGGTGGGTGTGGATAAGGAGTGATGGTGTGGAGTAGTGTGAGAGCGGAGGCATGGAGGAGAGTTCTGGGAGGAGGAGATGATGGAGGGTGCAGGGGGAGGAGCAGGCCAGGTTGAGCAGGCCAGCGAGTGAACTGAGAGGGAGTCTGGGTGAGGTATACCACCCCTCCTTCCATGGAGCAGGGTCCTGCAGCATCCCTGGCACCCTTCTGATGTCAGGGCTGGCTGGCCCAGCTGGCACCCTGCCCAGCGGCAGCAATGGCGAGCCCTGACAATAAGAACCACAATGACAAATTATAAATGTGTATTGCCTTTATTTCATTGTTTTGCTCAGAAAGTTGGAAGTGAACATCACTAGTTAACAGTTTATATTGCACTACATTTTGTTTTACAAAAATATATGTAGTATCTGGTTTTTCAATGTGAAGAGGCAGAATTTCAAAGTGCATCTGGTAAAAATACTTTAAATAGACTTGATCTTTAAAGATAAAGGGAGAAGTAACAAACATTTTTGGGAAAAAACATTTAAAATCAAGGAAGACATAATTTTCATATGCTGGTGGTATTGTAGACCACAGTGAAATCCCATGCAGAGTTATTCCATTTAGGCCCATTCATAGGATTGCACTGTTAATCGGTAAAAATTTAGTCCATATGAAGCGAATAATATAAGCCACAAAACCCCTTTTTTTTGCTTTATTGCAACAGAATAACACAACTTACTCTTGAAGAAACAGAACATAGTGTCTTCCCCCTTTCATTACCCAGTATTTCACGAATGACTGTTACATTCTTAGACATGATCCCCTCCAGGTTAAAAACACAAGAGAATAGAGGTACAGGCATGATGGGTGACCAGTGAGATTTGGCTAATAGATATACATTTGGTCCACGTGTTGAAGTTGCCACTGCCATGTTGCAATTTGACTTTTTTTAAATAGGGTTCACAATCTTCATTGACAGGTAATTCTATAAAAATGGGGGGAAAGGTCAGAATTCATGCTAAACATTTAAACATGCAGGGTAATTTTAAATGACGTTTTATTAGAAGTCAGATTGAGACATGTAATTTCACAACCATGCCATCTGGCCAATCATCCAAAATCCAGTGACAGCAATTCACGCACTAAAACAGCTGCCTGGACTCAAGAGACTTGGGACAAATGGCGGAATATGCTCTGTGGGGGAAAAGCTGTTGGAAGGAGCCACAAGTGTGGGGAAATCCATGAAGGTTTCAGATGCTTTTACAATGCCCTGGATTATTGTGGATGATTTTGTACACACACACACACAAGCAGGGAACACACAAGGGTTCAGGGGGGGCTTCCCCTCCCTGTGATCTCTATTTTTCTTCTTTCTCTTTCACTGGTGACCCCAGCAACCTCTTTCCCTTTCCCTGCTTCTTTCTTTCCATTCCATCTACCTGCCGTCTCCCCTCCCTCAGGTCTTTAGCTTTCCCTTCTGTCCTTTCTTTACTCCCCTTTCTCTGATTTCTTCCATCTCTTCTACACAGTTTTCATTTTCTGTCTTCCTCCCCCTTAGTTATCTAAGTGAGGCATGGGACCCTCGGCAATATTGTTGAGGGTTTCATAGCAATCCCCAAAATGGCAGCAGCATTTGTGGGAGATTTTTTTAAAAGGTGGAATTTTTTTAAAAAGGTGTTACAATTGTATGGGTTATAACACCCAGTTTTAAAAATAGGTTTCAGAATTTTTTTGCAAAGCTGGAGATTTCTCCGAGTTTGCAGAAATCTCTCTCTTATCGGTGCGTAACCCTATTGTATGAATCTTTTGATCCATAACTTAGAGCCAGCTTCAGTATTAGTTATATGATGTACGGATGCTTAAAGAGGTTAATCAGTTTTCTAATGAATCAGCTAACAAAATAATAAACTAGGCCTTGCATGCTTGTCCTTGAGTGTGTGCAGCAGCATTCCCAGAAGGGCAGGTTCCTACACACTGAGAGCTGGCCACAGGAGGCAGAAGGCTGGTGTTCAGTGAGGAGAAAATGCAGTGGTGAGTTTGTCTATCACCTAACTCAGATGTTGGACTGTTACAAGGGGAACTTTGATGACTTGCAATGACCATAACAGTTTCTAGCAACAAAAGCAGGGCTTTTTTCCAGCTGGAACATGGTGGAATGGAGTTCCGGCACCTCTTAAAAATGGTCACATGGCCAGTGGCCCCGCCCCCTGATCTCCAGACAGAGAGGAGTTTAGATTGCCCTCTGCACCAGTGGGGCAGAGGGCAATCTAAACTCCCCTCTGTCTGGAGATCAGGGGGGCGGGGCCACTGGTCATGTGACCATTTTCGCAGAGGGTGATTTAAACTTTAAAAACTCCCCCCTTGTTCTAGCTGACCCAAAGTGACGTCGTTGTGCGGTCCTGAGTTCCACCACTGAGTTCCACCACCTCTTTTCCCAGAAAAAAAGCCCTGAACAAAAGTAAAATGAATCATCTAGTGTTGGACATCTCATCTCCTGTTACATTTAGAAAACATCTCTGATTAAAGTCAAGTGGTGTCTCATTTTTATAAAGGAAACAGGATTATAGTCTATTCCACTTTTTATTGTATGTGTTATCTTGCTCTTACTGCATTGTTTCCAGGTTTTGTAATTCCATTTTTGGCATTGCTTAGGAAACATAATTTCTGATATTTTTTGCATTGTTTCTTATTTTTACAATCTTAGTTCTGTTGCATTGTTTATAGGATGTCTCGTGCTATTTGATGGCATTGTTTTACACTGTGTAATAGGGAAAGCGAGCTATAAGTAAACAACTATTTAAAACAATACATTACTTGTTTATTACTATTTAAAACAAGACATTAATTACTTCATTAGCAAGTGAACTAATGAAAGTTCATGCCATTATTTTTGAATAAATACCTTAACCTGTACCTATTAGAATTACAAAATATTATCCCATCATTTCTTACTCAGAATAGTTATCATAAGCAAGCTTGTTGAAACACATAATGTTCAAAATCTGTGGGACAATTGCCTTCAATCAGAGCCACAACCTTAAATCCCAAATTCAAGCTTCTATTCTACTTCAAACCAGAAAGACCTAGGCTGATTCCGCATATGCTGGATAATGCACTTTCAATGCACATTATCAATCATTTGAGGTGGATTTTTTGTTCCGCACACAAAAAAATCTGTTCCAAATGATCTATAAAGAGGATTGGAAGTGCATTATCCAACGTGTGCGGAATCACTCCTAATGTTACAATTGGAGAAAAACTTCATAAAATGTAAAATACATACCGGCAAAGAATAGAGAAGGACTGCAACAAACAAGAGAACAATCAGCAAGATGATGAGGCCGATGAAGACCCATTTGAATCTGCGCCAGACAATGAATTTCATGGTCTTGCATGGATTTGTGAACCAAAGGAAGGAAGTATCTGGCCGACTATATTTTGAAAGAACAAATATATATATATTAATCACATTAGCAAAGAACCATGTTTACAGTTCGTGGGCTGTGTTGTTCATGTCCATTTTGTAATAAGATATTATATATGCATCCCTATATACAGCACCTCGCAATGACAAATTATAGAAAATGGATGTTCAGACCAACACTGGGCCATTGTATTCCCTAAAGGAATAAAGTTATGCAAAGCTGAGAAAAGAGCCTGCAGTTGATAAAACGATTGCCATAAAAACATATGCACCCCAGGTTACAGGTCTGTTGTCCCAAATATCTGAGTTTTGGAGAGTAAGTGAATTCTCCAGAGAAGTATTCTCCTTTTTATCCTGGTGTCTCATTGCCACAGGCAAACAATAGTTACTGACTATACTGGGTCAGCCTTGCTTCTGAATAGCCCTCCAAGAGTCTTCCATTTCCCTTCTCATTATTTTCTTACTTCCAGCTTCCTTCTGAACTCTCTGCTTGGTCTACTTCTTCTGATGACATTGTCTGATTTGCTCTGATGTCAATGTGAAACTTGACAGTGAGGTCATGGGCCCTCTGGTTTTTATGGGCATTGATGCTGTGATGTCACGGAAGGGTTAAGAGCTCATGTTACCTAACTGTGTGCTCAAGTGGGCTTGCCTAACTACGGAATGTGAATGTCAAGTTTTATGAAGAACTTTTATAAAATTGAATCACATTATTCTTTCCTGCAAGGTTTTTAAACGACAGTTGGTTGTTGTGGATTTTCCGGGCTGTATTGCCGTGGTCTTGGCATTGTAGTTCCTGACGTTTCGCCAGCAGCTGTGACTGGCATCTTCAGAGGTGTAGCACCAAAAGACAGAGATCTCTGTGTCAAAATGACACCTTGTTAGTACATTAGCTGAGTGAGTTTTGGATATAAAGGGATCCTTATGTATAAGAAATTATCTGGGTAAAATTTTAGAGTTTATAAAATTAAAGAATTACAGACAGTAAGCATACAGACAGAATGTGTCTGTATCACTGCTATGTTCCATATAAAATCCAGCACATTGTTAATACTAAAGACTCTCTCAGAACTGACGTTGTATTCCAGTCTGTTTCTGCCATGGAAATACTGTTGATTTCTTTCCCATACACACAAAATTCTTACTGATCTTTATAGCACAACCCTCAAATATACTGCCACAGGCTTCTATTTATTTACTTAAATACTTAAAGCCTACCTTTCTCACTGTCAAAAGGTGGCCTAAGATGCCTTACCAATGTAGGTGTAAGCACAATGAAGGATTATTAAATATGAAAAAACAAAATGTCCCTTCACCACAAATACTCGAATGCATAAACATGGCATTACTTCAGTTCAGTTCCTATCAAAAGCTTGAACAAGAAAACTTTATAATGCCTTTGAAATTGCATCAGAGTGGAAATCATGGGCACTTCCTCTGGAAGCCCTTCTAGAGAACATGTGCTATGGCCAAGGAGGACATGCGAGCTGTGACAGATTTATTAGACTTCAGGGACAGAACACTCAGAGCAAAACCCTGGGGAACATCTAAATTAGCACCCAGGCTCATTCTGTGAGATGCAGCCCTTCAAGCATGTGGGCCCTGGACTATCCAGGGCTAAGAGCCAGCCCCTTGAATATGACAGAAACAAACTACAAGCAAATGCGTATGGTGTAAAATTGGGGCAATGTGATCAAACTGAATTCTTGTTAGCAGATAAATAGCTTATATTTCTGCACTAATTGAAGCTTCTGGATCACCTTAAAGGGCAGCCTCACATAGAATACATTGCAGTAGTCCAAGCTAGAACTTACTGGAGGCATAGCTCATTGAACCCAGCTCAGTAAATCTAAGGTAGGACACCAACTGCTGGGAATGCACATCACACAATTGTTTCATTTGGTCCTCAAACAACAGATCGGGATATAATAAAACTCTAAAGGTTTTCACTGAATTTGATAATTTAAGTACCATCTCTTCTAGGATGGGCAAGACAATTCTCTCCAGAACTTTTGCTTTATCAACCAGCATCAACCTCTGTTTTGTCTGTGTTCCACTTTAGCCTGTTTATCCCTCAGCCACCAGACCACATTTATGCATAAGTCCTGAACAGAGACTGTAGCTTCTGGTGTTTTATTCAAATGATAAGAGCTGGATACTCTGACCTGGATAGGCCAGGCAAGCCTGATCTTGTCAGATCTTGAGCAGATCTTGAGCAGAGTTGGCCTTGGTAAGTAGTTGGATGAGAGACCTCCAAAGAAGCCGAGGGTTGCAGAGGCAGGCAATGGCAAGCCACCTCTGTTAGTCTCTTGACTTAAAAATCCCAGCAGGGGTTGCCATAGGTTGGCTATGATGACTTTCCACCACCATAGAGCCAGATAAACATCAGTGTATTGATGACACCGAGCCCCCAAATTGTTATCAACTGTGCATAATTGTGTTGAATGGTGGGATCAGACCTAATCCTAAATCTCCAAATATATTTTGCCCAGGTGCAAGAGATAGGCAGTAAATGATTAAAAGATAAAGCTACAGAAAATTATATGGGGTGGGTGGATGTGAGTAACTTATGACACATTAAAATTAATGAGAAGAAAAGGAGGTATCTTACTTTGGTGGGTCTAACTTAGGGTTCATATTAGGTTCATCTCTGCCTTTGCCAGCTGGCCGTTCATCAATGTCTTTTTCACCCAAGACCTCCATCGTCATCTCTATTTTACCCTTCAAATAAAACAAAATATAATCAAGATCTTCATAGTAAGTTTTTCCTTAAAGAACACATCTTTTAACCATTTCCAACTGTAAATATTTGTACTTCTAGGGTAGAGATGGGCACGAACCGAAATACAAATCAAAATTAAGCACGAACCAGGCTGGTTCGTGGTTCGCAAACCACGGTTCATCAGATCCCATTTCTGACGAACCACCACGAACTTTTAGGCTTGTTCATTTGGTTCATTTTTTGGTTCGTCACTGCAGACAGCCTGGTGCCAATCAATCAGTTTCCTAGGCAACATGGGATGGACTTCCTGCAGACCTTCTGCTGACCCAGAAGTGAACTTCTGCTGGCCCGGAAGTGACCTTCTGCTGACCTGGAAGTGACAATTTTCTGACCCAGAAGTGACCTTTTCACGAACCAAACAAACTGGTTCGCGAACCAGGGGCAGGTTCGTGAAAGTTCGTGGTTCATGAAATTTGATGAACTACGGACCACATGGTTCGGTTTTTTTCTGGTTTGTGCCCATCTCTATTCTAGGGATATAGAAATAAACTTCCTGTTCTATCCTTACCATTCTTCTATTTTGGTAAATGTGCTGAGAAATAACACTTGTAGAAATCTTGTGTATTTAAAAATCTATTAAAAATTGCATGTTTGTGTGCATATAATGTTCCTCGTTCTGTCCCTTTGTAGCATTCTAGATGTTACAAGTGATTTCCATTAAACTTTATGACACAAAAAATTGAAGTTGAATGTGCACAATAATTGGTAATATATACTATTATGCATTATCTGTAATGGATTGGATCCCATGAACTACACTGCTCTCTGCCTTCCCATAGCAGACCTTTGTGACCTCCCAGGCATTACTGGGAGAAACCACCACCATCACCGGGGCAGAAGAGACTATGGTGAATTGGTAAATCAGAAAAAAATGCCTTCCACTTCCATATTCTGCAGAAGCTCTATTAAAAAAAGGAGCATGATAGTACCTGATTCTGCATCCTCACCACAAATACTAGGTGGCTTTTTGTTTCCAAGGGTGGTGGTGGTGCAGAAGGTTGCTGTGGGAAGGCAGGGACAGCCTGTTTCCACGGGATCCAAGCCTCCAAACTGGAAAGTGCAGATTGTAGCCATTAATCAGAAAATGTCATAGGTGCCACCAATGGACCTCCACTAAAACAGGAAGAAACTTGACACTGACTTAATATTGTTGGCTGCAATTAAGTGTGAGTGGGGCTATTGTCATAATGATCACTTATGCCATTAAATTCGTTGGGTATACGTATCATCAGGATGAGCTCATAGAACTTTTAAGAGGGAAAGCAGCTGGATGTGTGTGTGAGAGAGAAAATGTTCATTAGCAAAAAAGAAACCCCAACAACTAAGCGAAGCTTACGGCTAAGACACGGGAGCCATCTTTTTCCTGATAGCATGGCCACCACCCTTTCATGGATTTCTGTTCAAAAAGGGAAGCAGTCTTCAGGGTCTTGAGAGAACTGATGGGCTTAGATTCTGGAATCATGTCTAATGTGCACTTTTCTGGAACCTTTGCTGGGATAACTGCATTGTGTAAATCAAGTTCAACAAAACCTAAAAGAAAAAGGAAGAGAAAAAAAAACATCCCAAGTGCCAATTTCTCAGTGAGAATATAAAAAGAGCATGCAGGATCAGACCAGTGCGCCATCCAGTCCAGCATCCTGTTTCACACAGCAGCCAACCAGTTACTAAGGAGGACAAACAGACTGAGCCCCCTGCCGCCGCTGCCTCCCAGCACGAGTATGCAGAGATTTGCTGCCTCTGGATATGAAGGCTCCCTTCAGACACCTTGACTAGCAGCCACTGATGGACCTCTCCTCCATGAATTTGTCTAATCTCTTTAAAGCTATCTAAGCTTGTGGCACTGAATTCCAAAGTTTAATTACTTGAGTATTTCCTTTTGTCTGTCCTGAACCTATTTCCCAACAATTTCATGGGGTACGCCCCCAAGTTCTAGTATTGTGGGAGAAAGAGAAAAAGCTCCCTCTACCCACTTTCCTCACCACATGCATAATTTTATCAACCTGGCAATAGCAACTGGCACATCTCTCTTCCTTCGACTCTCACCAACCCCCCTATTACATTTAAAGTCATACCCAGGTAGTCATCCAAGGAAAACTTATCATTGTCCCATATCTGAATTATCAGCTTGGGTGGAATTCTGAATTCAGTCCTGTCAAGACTCCAGAAATGTTCCTAAGGAGGAGGAGGAAAAATTGTAAAACTTTGGGGAAGTGATGCTCACCTGCTGCATTCTCTCTGCCCTGCCCCCCATGCATAATCTCTACACATTGGATTTGCCTTTGGCCAACTCCACCTCCCCATTGCTGGCCCTCTCGCAAGTGGAAAGCTGCACTAGCAGGAGTGCTGCACATGCCTAATCAAGTGGGGCAGTATCTTCACATGGTTGAACAGAGTATTAGCAGTGATCATAAGGAGGTTTTTCTGTTTGGAAATATGAAGCTGTGTATTGTTACGTTGCTTTACACCACTACATGATCTTCCTTAGAGCCAAACTACAAGTGATGCCTGACACAGGTTGGACACTTGTCAGCTTCCCTCAAGTTTTGATGGGAAATGTAGGCATCCTAGTCTTGCAGCTGTAATGGAGAGCCAAGCTGTAAAACCAGGACGCCTACATTTCCCATCAAAACTTGAGGTAAGCTGACAAGTGTCCAACCCATGTAAGGCGTCACTTGTAGGTTGGCTCCCAGTGCCACATTACATAATATATTGTAGATGGGTATAGCAGTCTGCTAACTGTTTTTAATCAAAAGTAATCATGGAAATCATAGAAGAGGAAGAATGGTGTGCAAGGGAGAAGGGCTGCTTGATTCTTTCCTTTTTGGTACTGGTTTACTCAAAAGTGCCACTGCAGAGGTAACTTTCAGGGGTGCAAAGCAAAGAGCTACAAGGCTCCTTTTCCTCCTTCCTCCACAAGGTCTTCCCCATAACTGCATTAAAAGAAAACAAAGCAAACAACAACACCATCGAAACAAACTCTCAGGGAAAAGCTAGATCCTACACAGCATCATTTATAATTTTGCCTCAAGTGGCCAAGGTTAATTGTTATCTTGCGCTTCATTTGAGAAAATCACCTTTTTGGAAACTGTACAGAGCTGCTCGGCTGGAAAATAATCAAAAGGAAAAATAAATCTCCAGTTGAAATTCCCATCCCCATCCAGGGACCTATAATGCACATCTGTTTTCTGCTTATTTTCTTCTAAGCCAGGCATCCATCTGAAAATTAGAAGCAAGAAAATATAGTTATGCACACCTAATGGAACTGATGACTGTTTGCAATACAATAGCACTTTGTGGTGATTACAAAAATGAAGGATGGCATTTTTGTTATAATGCATTAGAAACGAAACACAGATTTTGGAACGATTTGATTTCATTCTGTTAGATCCAACAGAATTCAGGGGGATGTGGCTTGTGTTCCCAGTGAGATACAGTGCTAGAACCCAAAGTCCCCATGAAACCAAGGTCACATAAAAGTCATGGGTCAATATGACCTATCTACAGGCAGACCCAAGAAAAACCCAAAGGGTTTTCCATACATTAATACGAAACATGTTCTACCTATACCTAGCATTGTAATTCAGTGCGCTGAGACCAGTGAATTTCAAAGCAGTATTTGCATAAATGTTATCATATGATTCACTCTTTGGAACTCTTAATTAGAAATTTTAAAATTATTACCTAACAAGGTGTGCTCATTAACCAGATCTGGCCTATAGCAACCTTACCCCTTCACATAAATGTCACTCATTTCTTCCCCTGTGATGCTTTTCTCATCTAGAATGACATCCTTTGTATTCCAAATAACGACCCGCAGTTCATATCTATAATACAGAATGGTGAGAGAATGAAGTTGATAGGGTTGTACTCTTGGGTTTGTATCCAGCGGAAACTAGGCAGGAAGGGTATAAAGTAACAACAAAATATTAGAGAGAATCAGCCAAAACATTTCACCCACATTTCACATTTTTAATTTAGAGGGCTCGCATAATTATTTGAAGTTTCCAGGAAAAGCATGCTATTCACCTTCATCCTGGTCTACTCACTTCTTAGCTTTGCGAGGAGTGATGTTGAAAGGAGGGCCAGGCGGGCCCAAACTTTTGGGAAAAACATCCACCCACATCTGAAGCTTTCCCTGCATTAATAAAACAATCAAGTAAGCCTGTTAAAAACACATTAACTAATATTTTAATCATCCTGGTGTCATCTGATATGGCCTAAGAAACATGCAATTTGTTTTGCATATCCCAGCTTTAACAATGCCAGCGATTAGGGCTTTTTTTCAGCAGGAACACAGTGGAACAGAGTTCCGGAACCTCTTGAAAATGTTCACATGGCTGGTGGCCCCGCCCCCTGATTTCCAGACAGAGGGGAGTTGAGATTGCCCTCCGCACCGCTCCAGCGGCGCGGAGGGCAATCTAAACTCCCCTCTGTCTGGAGATCAGGGGGCGGGGCCACCAGCCATGTGAACATTTT
This sequence comes from Eublepharis macularius, assembly GCF_028583425.1. Classification (NCBI taxonomy): domain Eukaryota; kingdom Metazoa; phylum Chordata; class Lepidosauria; order Squamata; family Eublepharidae; genus Eublepharis; species Eublepharis macularius. Next base: position 101,428,284 of record NC_072795.1, read on the forward strand.
CTCTAAGGGCAACCCACTGAGTTCCACCACCTCTTTTCCCAGAAAAAAAGCCCTGATTATATCTAAGGACTGCACTGATGAAATGACACTCTATGCATGAAAAAAAGACATTTTTCTAATAAGATCATAAAATCTGACTAACCAATAGTTTTCCATACACTGGGAAACAATGTTTTTAAATATCCTTTCATTCTTACTACGAGCTACAAGTGAGTAGATCTTTCCCACATTTTAATGCATACTAACAGCTGAAAATGGGACTGACATGAACTCTAACAATCGGGAGCACAAACCTATGAGGCAATGGTTTCTTGTGATTAATCCAAAGACAAGGCATAATCCACACTTCTAAATCCATTAATTTCAGTGGGTTGGTTATGCATGTTTTAAAGCCCTCCCATTGAAATAAATGAGATTTAGAAGCATTTATCTTTGGATGGATGGATTATATCAGTAGGGGACAGGTTATGGTCTTGTTTATGGACCATTAGATTCTTCACATAAAAGAGGATGGAGAAGGAGAGCTGGAATTTATTTCTATACTCCCCCCAGCATAAAGTCAAGTCAAATGTGCCATCCAGTCGCAACAGACTCATGGCGACTTCATCAAGTTCCACTCACAGGGATTTCAAGAGATGCGCAGAGGTGGTTTGACATTGCCTTCCTATGTCTAACAGCCCCAGTCTTCCTTGGCGGTCTCCCATCCAAGTACCAATCCTGCTTAATTTTCCAGTTCTGATGAGTTCTGACTACTCTGAGCTATTAGGGCTGCTGCCTTTCCAGAATAACCCTCACAGTTACAGTATAAATGTGTTCTCTATATCTAGCTATATCAAGCTTTGCTACAAGTGCCAGGAAGGTAAAAGAAGTTTATCGTACTTGTGAGATGTTTGGCTGAAAGGTACTGTACAAGGTTCTTGTCTCTACATGTTCAGGCACCAAGCCCTGAGTTCTGAGAATGTGAAGAGCAAGTCGTTCTTCCCCCGGCCCAAGGTGTTCGTGCAATTTTTTGTTGGCCTCTGAAGTAGAGAGAAACACTGTAAGTGTGAATGAACAGCCACGTAATAAAATTAGTGTGTGTCTATATTTATACATCTGATGAAGGGAACTGTGATTCTGGAAAGCTTATGCTACAGTAAAGTTGGTTAGTCTTAAAGGTGCTACTGGACGCTTTACTATTTTGCTACTACAGACGAACATGGCTAACTCCTCTGGATCTATATTTACACAGTTGTGTTAAAATATGGCTTAAATTCAATGAACTTCCTTTGGACTTGGGAACCTCTGAGCATAGGCAGATTCCACTGCTAGTATGAGAAGGCAAAAGTTACTCTCATGTACTTGCTTTTCTCACTTGCCTATGGCCTGCAATGAGAAAGTCCCCACTATATATGGAGACTCTTTACTAGTAAAACCATAAGATTTTAAATGCAGTTTAAAAGTCCATATCTATATAAATGTAAATGCTGTTGGAAAATGTTGAACAGGAACAAACATAATCAGTGAAATGACTAGCAGTGAACTTACCAAATTCATCCGAAGTATAATCTCTCCCTCCATAATTAATTCTCCTTCCATTTTCAGACAGGACTGGCAGAGGGTAGCCTTTGAACCGGGCTGTGTTTTGCAAGAGTTGTGTCGGTTTCAGTTGATCTCTCCAGGTATTTACCCCTGAACTTTTAGGAAACATAGCATATTTCTATATTTATGCTTTCTCTTCAGGGGACATGCACAAACTATTTACTATTTATTTCTTTATTAGCACGTAAGTAAATTCCTAAATATGCTGAATCAGTGGATTATATACAACTTAGAAGTGGCTACTATATGCTATCTATTGGTGTTTACTGTTACTCAGTAAACAAATCATAAGAAGCAAGATATTGTTAGTTACTAAGGTATATGCATTCTGACTCCTTTTATTTAAAAACATTTTATTTGTTTCTGAGGCTTTTGGAGATCTAAAGTGTACAGAGAACTGCTCACGAGGGCTTTCCCGTTCGCTTCAATGAAAAGAACAGTTCTACATATGTATTTCCTTGTGCATATGTAGCAGCCTCACCGGGAGGTGCAGGAATTCCATGTGAATATATGGAATGCATACATGACTCAGAGAAGGGCAGAACCAAATATTCAATAATTCACATTTTTGGTTCAGAATGTCCCCTGAACACCCCCACACACATACTCACCCTCTTTCATGCCTGTTCATATCCCCAACCAGCTGCTGAATCATCATCACCTGTTCTTTTTTTAAAAAAATTGTTCTTTCTATCTCTGCAAAAAGTGCCGCTGTCATGTAGTGAATAAGACTTGGCTATATGCCTATGTCACTGAGGCCAAACAAAGGTTGTGTAAAGCAAGGGAATCCCTTACATTGGCTTGCTGCCAATACCTGCTACAGGCACATTTATGCAGGGACAGAAAGAACAAGGATTTTAAAGGGGGGAAATAGCAGTAAACTGCAGTAGAAAGAGATTTGTTTTAGAGCGCCTCCACTGCTGCTAAAAAGATAAGGGGTGGGGGGAAGCTGCGCTTCTTTTTGCAGGGAGGATGAAGGAACTGATGCTGTAGAATGCAACGGCCTGAGAAGGTGAACGTACAAACATTTTCAACCAGTTTCAAAGATTCACTAAATCATGGAGTGTGATTTTTTTTTCCCTTTGGGTAAACATGATCTCTTCTTCCATCTTGGCTCAGTCCTAATTCTGAATTGGGATATGACTAATGTAGAATATGCCCTAGAAAGGAAAATCATAGCAGAATCCTATTACAATCAGAGATAAGACAGCGCAATGCACTTACAGACATGTGAAGAGTTTGTAAGAACATTGCTTTCAGTATGTGATTCTGAAACATGCATTCAACTTTTATATTTCTTTATTTGGCTTTTCTGATGTTAACAGCATAATAGAGGCTTACATGCAGTACTGCTGAGGTATTCCACAATGAGCACCAAAGCGGGAAAGGAACCTGTTCTCCAGATCAATGATGGTTTCCCCGACTTTCTCATCTCGCGTCAGCAAATCATAGTCATACACAGAAATTTTCAGATCCTTCTCTTGAGGCAAGAAGCAGGTCAGTTCATACATTCTAAATATGAAGTGAAAAATACTGAGTATTTCTGTATTACAACAACCACATTCACAACAACCAAGGGTGTGCCAAATGACACAAACAAGCTGGAAATGTACCTGGAAAACACTGTTTAGTTAAAGGAGCTTCCAGAGTATTTAACCAAATCCTTGAAACAAAATTATAGTGGCGCCCACCCAGCGAAAAGCTTGAGTGTTTCATTTTACCACACAGCGATGGGAGAAAGCAGGCAGACAGGATCTTGTTTTCCTTAATGGCATTTTACCAACTGGATCCCAAGGGAGAGAGAGCCCTCCATTGGATGGAAGGGGGAATGTGCACATGAGTGCCTCTCTCTCTCTCTCTCTCTCTCTCTCTCTCTCTCTCTCTCTCTCTCTTTCTTTCTTTCTTTGTGGCACTGGCTTGCCTCCGCCACCCACATCAGGGCACTTGGTCACTGTGAAGAAAATCTACTTTTCAGGTTTTCAAACTACTGCAAGCCCCTCCCCCCACCTATGCAACAAATAACCTATTTTTCTCTTCAAGTTTCCAAACTTCTGCAAGTCCCACCTCCCAATCCAGCATCTGTCAAGACACTTCCTTGGGAGTAAGCACTATTGAATAACATGGGTATTACAGCAGAGTAGACCTGTTTAGGATTCCTTCCATAGTCTTTTGAGGCTCTCACTTTTTCTGAGTCAAATGGGAAATGTGTACACCCAATGAAACTTTAGTTCCTTCACAGTCCCCCCACATCAACCAATCTAGTTTACTCTTCAGGGTTCTCATCTGAATGCAACATACCCCTTTCCAGCATCTGCCAAAACATTATTAAAAAAAAAATTCAACATCAAGATTAATTCAAGCCTCTTGTCAGCCACTGGTATACTCCATCGTTTCAAAAATAATCCTTCCTGCTCCCTCAATCAAAGGAAAACTTACTAGGAAAACATAGGTCTGTTTGGGCAGGGGGGCGGTTCAGACAGTCTGCCTGCCTGCAGTTGGGCGATGCAGAAGATTGGCAGCGATTAATGTGAGAACGCCCCATTTTGCAGTGGAACACTGAGTTTCAAAAGGAAGGATTTGGATTCACCTCTGATCATGGGAAGAAAACTACAAAGCAGAAGGAAACATAGCAGCAATAGGCAATAGCAAGATGTAAAGGTAATAATATATTGGCACTATAAAAAAAGAAAAAAATGAACATAAAGCAGGATTGTTTTTAACGTCACTACACTGCACTGGTTGGAGAGCTCACTTGCTTGGGAGCCACCCTGTTGTCCTGCTACACTTTTGCCAACCAGTTTCCTGCCATTGCATGTGCCCACTTACACTCACATTCTTTGGGGTCCGTTCTCATGTGTGTGTGTTACTGTGCTTGAGGAAAACCTCAATGGATCGATGATTTAGACTAGGAGGGAGACTAATGGTTGATGCAGTTTTTGGTTAAGTGCAAAAACAGCTACCCTAGAGACTAATTTCCCCACCTCCTTGAAAAGAACAGTGTGTGCATGCGCAGTCACACAACACTCGCCTTCATGCCTTCCCCAAGCATTCTGTGCTGTCTGTAAACACCGAACCCAGTTGTGTGTAGTTAATTCGATGGTTTAGTGGGAGGGCTATGTTCTGTGTGATTTTGGTGCCATTAACTGCAAAACCAGCTGCCCCAAAGAAGCCCTCTTTACAAAGAATAGGTCCAAAACTCATAAAAATGAACAAGACTCATAATTATGAATAAAAATCCCAAGCAGATTAGATCTAAACTAGCAATGGTGCATTTGGAAACCCTGGATTTGAAACTGAAATGGATATTTTCTCCGTGTGCATCCCTAACTACAATAGCATTTCCAACCTTGTTCATAAACCTGCAACTAGTTCCCCTTTCTCCAGGCCATTATGAGAACAAGTTGCTTATAATGGAAGTCTATCATTAGTATGAAGAAGTTATATTAGTACCTACCTACAACCAAAATCCCCTGTTTTCAAATTCCAAGTTTTTAAATCCTGGTTTTTGTCATTTCAGAAGTTTTTTTAAAAGAACTTTTAAGGACCTCTTCAGTGAATTGTGACAATTGTTCTGTTTGTTCCTCAAAAATTCTCTCTTGAGAGAAGTCAACAGAAAGTGTCAGAAATCAATGGAAAAGTTATTCTTCCCACACTCCACATTCCTTTCTGTGTCATAATTGAAAATAAACCCAAATACAGATTTCTTCATTATTTGATGGATGATGGGATTTTTTTTGTAACAGTAAGCAAATTACCTGCCAAAAATTGGATTGAGAGTGTTGGGAACATAATGATCTCTGTCTTCAATAACTTTTTTTCCTACGGTGATTTTAATGTATGGATCACACTGGAAACAAGGAGTAAATATATTGTTAATTAACTGGTACATCTCACATATCATAGACATTATCCACAGTCGTATGGATGTTTATGCTGTGCTGTTTATGCCATCTTAGTCATTCAGTCAGGGCTTTTTTTCTGGGAAAAGAGGTGGTGGAACTCAGTGGGTTGCCCTCAGAGAAAATGGTCACATGGCTGGTGGCCCCACCCCCTGATCTCCAGACAGAGGGGAGTTTAGATTGCCCTCCGTGCTGCTGAATTCCCATAAAATTCCCATTTAAGTAGTGGAGGAACAATCTGAGGTCCTGATATTATGTAGCTTCCTGTGTGCAGTATATCCCTAGTATTTGCAAATGTTTGCTACTTCAGTGTGTTAATGTGCAAAGAGCTTTGCTACCTTTATCTCATCTTTCCCACAATACCAGTGTGAAACAAATATTGTTGCCATTTTATGGCAACTGAGAGTGATAATGGCTTGATCAGAGTTTGAATTCGGATTCTTAGGCGAAAGTTTGCATTCTATCTGTCATAATCATAGTATTAAACATCTTAATTTTTTCTATAAAGTATTTTGGTGCTAATAACTTTACATTTTCCCATCCCATTCCACTAAATTTCTATTATTATTTATCCTACCAAGTTCCTAATTCAAGATCCCAGACCAAACATGGGCTCGCCTCCAACCTCTGAACCAAAATAGCTCTAATCTAAAATATATCCTGGACACTTCAGCTCACCAGCCCGTTGTTATCTTTAGGTTGGAGATCTAAGCCTCGAGCAATATAAATCCGTAAAACACATTCTTGAGGCCCACTGTCTGGAAGTTCACGGAACTGTCTAGGAGGAGATGGTACAGTAGGATCATCTGGTAATGGGTAGATTCTAAAGGAACCCTAAGAAATAAAAAGAAATATTCAAGTTGAAACCAAATAAGACATTTCACTAGGTTATTAGCTACCTTTTCTGCTTGGAATGCTATTCAGAACAGTACTGCAATTAAGTTTAGTTTAAAGACCCCTGAACAAATTACACACTGCTGAGTCCAGTAACTTTTTTGACAGTTTCACACACATGAACAGATTCTTAATTTAAGTCTCTATGTGTTATTTTATGTCACTTTACTTACCTTATTTCTTCAGCACTAGAATTCATTTGTATAAGAGTTTCTTATCCAGGAAGCATTTCTTTCCATATATTACTTTGAGACTATCTTTTAAACTATGTCCTTGATCCAGTGCAGGTCGTGTGTTTAAAGCTATGGAACAACATTCAGAGCCTTCTTTTCTACAGCTAACAATAGATAAGGTTTGTCTTAGCTCAAAAGGCATTTCCACCCCTATGAGGGCTGTATGTGCTGCAGTCAATTTCTTCCCAGTTATCTTCCCAAACCCACACTTCCAGAAAAACTGCTCTAGAAAGTTTCTGAACTCACTGGAGCCAGTTTTTGAAGGGTGGAGGGTGGGGACAAAAGTTCCTATAGCCAAGCAGAAAAGCTACGTCTATAAAATACTGGTGTATACACATGGATTTATGATTTGAATCATATGAAACATAATAATCCATACTCTCACTAGGAAGGTCAATTTACTCAAATAAATCAGTATGGTTTTCCTAATAATAATAGTAAATAATTTAACCGCCTAATACTGCCTAACAGTATAATTTAAGGGGTTTTTTTTTACCTTAAATTCCCCTACAACTGTAGGGTCATCATTTTCTTCAGATTTGCCCCGAAGCAGCTTGAAAGTATCACAAAAGTCTGTTAGATGCCTAAATTCAGGCACATTCTCCAGTTCACAGTTGTACACCTTCAAACAAAATGTAAGTAAAATTAGAAAAGTACTAAACAAAAATCAGATACAGGCTTTGATAAATTTAAAACATTTGCAAGTGCCCCTAGTTATTAACATTAAAAGGGCATTTGCAAAGAGAAAATTACATTTTTAAATGACTACTAGTGGAGAACTTTGACATTTGGCTAACATTATAAAATTCATACTGTCTGCAAGAATAAACCAGTCAGTAGTGATGCTCTTTGGTGACTTTGCCTTATGATTTTCATGTGGAGAAATGTTCATAGCACTTGTGAAAAAAGAGAAAGTCACTGTGAATCAGAGTAAATTGCAGTTTTCTAATATTTTCTCTCATGAGATACATTTGCAGTTTTTCACATGGCAGTAATTTTCAAAATATACACACAAATAAAGACAGGTTAAGTATCCAGGTGGAGACCATGTTCATAAAAAAGGCAAGAATGAGTTGGTCTCTCCAAGTAAAGAAAAGTGAATTAAAGATAGATTAAAAAAAAAAAAGTTAAAAGTGTCCCCCCTAGACAAATACCTTTAATGTTTCATATCCTTTCTGAAGGTATTGTCCACATTTTTCAGTATCTCCTATCGAAGCATAAAATTTGCTCCACCAGTCTACAATTTCTTCTTCCTAAGGATTGATAACACACACACACAAACAAATGTTTAGTAACAACAACAAAGTCTACAATGATTTAGCTATCGGTCATGTTGGCCAAGCAATTCGGGTGTTAAACGTGCACCAACTCTATGGAAATCACAGTGAGTAGATCAAAATATATCACGTATTGGGGCATATACTGCCGATTAGCTGCTTAGTAGATCAGGTTCCAAAGGATTCAGGAACTCAAATAAATCCACTGAGCATTCAGTGGCTCCCTTGGTTCCAGAAATCAATTGCACGGCCAAGGAAGATTCTGTGCTGCAGATCTATCAAACCCTCTTTCTCCTTCTCCAGAGCCTCCAGGACAAGCTCAGAGTCACCCAATGAAACCTGAAAACATTCTAGTATGAGGTGAGCTTTCCCGGTATAGAGTTCCACATCCTACTATATAAAAGGCTAAGCATGTTTCAGACAACTCACTTCCTACCCTGGTGGGCCCTTGGAGGGAAGCCCAGAAGAGGCAGCCTCTCCCTCCGAGACTGGATCCCAGCGGGAAGCCCAGGCAGGGATCAGGAGTGGAGCAGGCGGCAATGCCTGCCCCCCACCTTCACCCAGCTGGGATCAGGAATGGCTTACACTAAAGTAGAATACTACACATGAAGGAATCAATAGATTTACAAATGTTATAAGGTAATAAATACAATGAAAGAATCAATGAATATTTACTCAATGAAAAACACGTATGTTTTTCCGGCCGGGATCAGTCATGGAAGAGGAGGCAATGCACGCCTACCTGCCTTCCCCTTTCTAGAACCCATTGTATTTTTTCTCACAATGGGCTTTGTTACTAGTAAATGTTTCCCTGCTCCTGGTGTCAGCAAGAGCTCCTCCTGGGGGCAACTCAGTAGAAGTAACCTGTGAGACATTTTTCTCTGAAAACGTTCTTCTGGGGAAAAATATTTAGAGGGACAGTAGCTTGAAGGGGCAGCTAGAAACAGAGAAAAGTTATGTATGCATGCATACATGCCACTTTACAATTTCATACTGTCACATTGCTCTTTCCCATTGGGTACATCTATAGCTGCTTTTATTGAAAGAACTGGGCCACGGTTGTGAGTTATCAGGGCTGCAGCTAAAATAAAGCCTTTGGGTTCAGCTCCGTTCCGGAGTACAGGTTTGCTTCACTTGGAAATATGGCAGTGAAGAAGGCTGGCTATTGCCCTGATTTGCATGCAACATCTACATCTGCTACGCATGAAACATCTTTTACACGTCCTGATCTTCTTTCGGGAGTCTCAGAGATGTCCAGACAGTTTCCCATCATTGACTTGGTTGAGACCTGCTTAGTTCTGGCTAAGTAATGGCACTGCCCTCTATTTTAGAACAATATCTTTATGAAAACAAGTATAATAGCACTTGCAGGTGCTCCATTGTGTACAACAAGTAACTTTCATTCACTCGAGTTGAGGGAAAGCTACAAGCTCACATCTGAAGCTGTCAAACATTTAAGATAAATGAAAAAAACCCCTCTGATGTCAAAAACCCACAAGGAATTATTTGGATCAAAGAAAATGAAATGTCTAAATAAATATCATTACACATAATAGATGTATTTACCTTTTCCGTCAGCTGCTCAGAAAGGTACAAAGAAAGAAAAGAAATAAAATCAAAGAAGAAAGATTAGTATCCAAACATCCTTAATAAAAAGTATACAAAAGAAAACTTGTGATTTTTCCAATGGATTTCACCCACCCCCAACAGAATTATCACAAGGACCCATGCTGATTTTTATCCCATAGTCATAGAATTCACTGAAGTTTTTTTTCAGGATCTCCAAGTTCAGGATTTCCAAGAAATGAAAAATTGGATGAAGCTCTATTCCTGGCGAAAGGACTGCTTCCACATGGAGACATCTCTTCACCTGGAGGGTAGGAAGGGAAAGTCCATACAATTTTGGACTAATTCTGAGCATGACTCATGAGCTTTAAACTGGATTAAAAATTCTCCTGATTAAAAATCAAAAATTCACCGTGGACACTCCACATGCAGCCACTATAGGCAGGGGGCAGAGCTAATAAATTTAAGTTATTACATTTTTATGTTATGTTTCCTTCCATCAGTGGGCCAAGCTACAAGTGACGAATGACACTTGAACGGCAAGTGAACAGACTCGTATGCATTCCTCCCTGTTCACTTGCACTCCACTTGCCCTCCCCTCGGTCACTACGTGATCGAGGGGAGCGCAAGTGAACAGGTTCCTACTAGATTAAGGTTCCTACTAGATCAAACCAAAGATCCATCTAGACCAGCATTCTGTGCCCAACAGTGGCCAGACAAATGTCTCCTGTAGGCGTAACAAGAAAGCTTTCTAAAAGAATCACTCCTCCCTGCTGCTGTTCCTAGCACTTGGTCTTCAGAGCATTCAAAATATTTGCCCTCTGGTTGTTCAGTGTTGTAATTATGTGAATGTGGAGGTGGGAAGGGGATTGAGCCACAAAATCCATTTCTTTTACAGTCCTTAGCGGGTGGGAAATATTGAGAAAATAGACCATGAACATTTTCTGTCTTTACCAGAATACCAAATGCAGTAAAATTCAAGTTCTTTTTTTTCCTGTTACAGCTTTCAAGGATTTTTTTCAAACAATATTTTAACAAGAATACTTGGAATTATAAATAAATAAATAAATGTGTTGTATAAGCCCTTGAACAAATTGCTCCATAAAACAACAACTATAATCTATAATTGAAAATGCTGCAAGTGATAGAACCCACAAACAATTTTTGTGCATGGAAAGCCAATAATGAAGCTACCATATAGCAGTTAGAGATTTTGGAGAAAAATGTTCACATAAAAGACCAGGACTAAATTTCTTATTGTTAACAGAGCCCCGTGTGAACCACCACTACATGTATGGAGTAGGGGTATGCACTTAGGGTTTCCAATACAGGTTTTTAACCCTAATTGGCCCAATTTGGAAAGATTTGGGGTTCCTGAATTGGCTCCAGCATTGCTGAGCCAATTTGGGAATTCCGAAGCAAAGCTTTCCAAAGCAATTTGTATCACTTCAGGAAGTTTCAGGCAAAGAGCAACACATTTCTTGCCACTTGCAAGTGGCAAGAAAAGTGTTGCTTTCAAAATGCTGGCCACTTTACAGCTGATGGGAGGAGATTGTCCTCTCATCAGCTGAAAAAAGCCCTTTAAATGCTGGCTGCTTTTTTCAGCAGATAGGAGGAGGATTCCCCTCTTATCAGCTGAAAAAAGCATTTTAAACATCAGCTGCTTTTTTCAGTGGAGAGGAGGGGGATTCCCCTCTCATCAGCTGAAAAAAGTTGTTTAAATGCCGGGCTTGAAATGGCAAGAAAAGTGCTGCTTTGAGCTTCAGTGTGCTCTGTAAAGATTCCCAAATCTTTACAGAGCATACTGAAGCATTTAAACACCTAAATTCCGAAGCAGCTTGAGTGTTATCCCAAATTGTTTTTCCGCTTTGGGTAAACCCCAAACAGGAAACCTGAATATTTTTTGGTTCCCCCCCCCCTTAGTACAAAGCCCCTGTGAATGCAGATACCCCTCTTCTCAATGGACACTACTGCTCAGCATATACTTCACTTTATATCAAGGTTAAATTTAGTTCTCAAATTACAGTTATGCTTTCAGTTGGAACTTTTTCTTCTCCAAAACCTCCTTACAGAAAATCCAAAAGAGAACCATAAGTTGAGTGATCAAAGCACAATTAAGGTCCCATGTGCATCAAGCTCATGCATTTTCTTCATACATACATACATGCACAGTTGTTGAAGTCATTTTGCTGACTGCTGTTGACATACTGCTTAAGCACTAGAAATTGGAATGTAGTTTATGAAACATCTACATGTATTATTTAGTTCTTTCCAAACAGTAATATGGACCGCCCCGCCCCCCACAACAAGCCTTTATTTCACATTTGGCTACTACAAAATTGGGATATTAGATTTTAAAATGATGCTCAACTTTGAATTAAACTGTACAGTAGTACTTTGAATATCTGTTCAAAATTTTAAATCTTGAGCCTCAAATTCCCTACATTATTGAGTGACATTTCCAAGACCTATTACGTACAGATCTTTCACACTTCATGTTTTTGTTCAGATAACAAAGGGGAAATTCCGTCTAATATACAAGAGTATGAGTAACAAAAGCTCTCTGCACCAAGTAGTTGTAGCCACAAGTACTGCTGCAAGCCTAGAACACGCTTAAAAGGCAGATGTTGCTAAGAACAAAGGTAACAAAAGTAACAGGAATACAGTGCAGGATGCACTGATGCAGGATACCTATGTTCCAGTAAGCCAAACACAACCTGCCAGCCGTGTATGGCCGCCTCGATAAATCGTTCGTTTTTTCTGGCTCATGGGGATTTAAAATAGCAGAGTGGGTAGGTTGGAGCACCAAATAGGGCCCCAACCTACCCTTCCTTTCCAGAGGCCTTTTTCTGACAGAAGCCAGGTTCTCATGATGAGTTCTGTAAAGAATCCTAAGGTGAACACATCCAATATAATCATGATAGAAAAAGTCTAATCTGATGAGCTTTCTCTATCATTCTCTGTGGTAAAAGCTTTCTTGTCAATGCATCCCGATGTGATCAGATTTATATTTAGTCTTTATCTGATTAGGCTTCACTTTTTATAGTTTTTCAATGATCTGGTGAAATATATCTCTCATCACATTCACAAGAAAATAACACTATGGAAAAATCACCTATAATAAATCATGGTATAAATTCGTATCTTGAAGTATTTTCTGAATTCCACAGTCAGTCCGTATGACATAAAAGGGTTCCTTATATTGCCTCAGAAATTTGATTAATCTATCCTAGTATTCAGAGTAGCAAAGACTTCCCCAAGATCTCTGGAAGAAGTCTTTCGTAGCCCTACTAGCCAAAATAACTTTAATTGAATATGGGTTTACACTCCCCTTAAAGAAGCAGGTTCATAGCTTATAAGTGCTCCTGGATTCAAGCCTCCCGTTGGATAAATCGATGGCAAGGGTGGCTGGGGTGCCTTTCACTAGCTTTGTGTGGTGAGACAGCTGTGGCCCACCTCAGGTGGGAAAGATCTTGCCACCATGGTCCATGGCCTGGTACACCTAGATTAGATTACTGGAGTGGGCCATAGGGACCATATCATTCCAGTCTTGTTCCATGTACATTGGCTTCCAATTTGCTTCTGAACCCAATTCAAATTGCTGGTAATGTCCTTGAAAGTCCTATATGACATGGAGCCAGTGTACCTGAACACCACCACTATGGTCATCTTTGGAGGCCCTGCTTTGGGTGATCCCACCATGTGAGTCAAGTCAGGTTGCAACCCAAGAAACAGCCTTCTTAGTCATGGTGCCAAAACTTTGGATCTCATTCCACAGGGAGAATAGTTGGTTGCTCTCTATTGTTGTCTTCCTTAGTTGTATTATGTGTGTTTGTGTTTATGTTTTATTGAATTGTTTGATTACTTTATATATACTTTATTTTAAATGCTGTTTTAATGTCTCAAAAGTTTTAATGGTGAAACTTTTTCAACACCTTGGGGACCCTATTTGGTTGGAAAGGTGGCCTAAAATTTTTAAAATAAATATGCCAAGGCCTGAGCCTGTGACCAAAATGTAATGCTTGTGGTCTACTACTTAGGTATGACTCAATTTGTGATATGCTGACTCATGATCTGGGTATCAGACAAAAAGTAAAGTTTCAAGAAACTCACAAGAGGTCACTGATCACAAGTAACCAGATTAATTCAATGTCAGATTAGAATATGACCAGGCTAGGCCAAGTATGGGTTATTAAAATTAGAAGCATTTGGATTTCTAATTTCCTTAAATCTGACATAGGATGGGATACAGAAACAGAGCAGCATAAGAGACTGATTGTCATTCCTTTGATAAACTGAATTAATATCAGAATGGCATTTTTCATTCTGAAGACATGTGAACGCATCTATGTATAATACCAATGTCAGCATTATTCTAAAACAGAAAATTAATGTTTGTGATTTTGCATAAAAATATTTCAAAACTCAGTTTAATAAATTTACTTTTCTTCCTTTTATAAATATCAGAACATCATTGGAAGCTACAGTGGTAAGCAATTTGCTATAAACTTCCCCTTTTGTCTTTAAAGTATCCTACTAGGTAATGATATACGCTTGAGAAAATGATATTATTGCTTGTGGTTGAGTCATTTGCAGCCATCCTTATCATAATGCAATCTCCAGGCAAAACAGGAATTTACTAGGTAAAATATGAGAATGTTATCTTTTGACAGTGATTTGCCAGATATTACTAGATAGTGGTAAGAAGTGATAGTTTCCTTTAGTTATCTATATTCAAACTGGAAAATGACTGAACAAGTTATTTGCTACAAAACATGGACTTCCATAGTTTACTTTAGCATCAGTTGATGTGTTTACAAGAACACAACATTTATTCATCTAATTGGCCCTCTCCATATGGTACTACTAAAGGGCAGCTATACTACATCAAAGTCTAAATGGGATGACAGAGAAAGGGAGGGTGGGTCTCAAAGCATGTCAAACGGTTTTAGACAATCTGTAATGGGAAAGAGAAAACAGATAAACCCCAGCTGAAAAATAGTAACTCTTCTGATATGGTAAGACTGGCAAATGAGCCTCAGATACTCTCATCATTTATTGGCACAAACGAAAAAAAATGCATGAAGTATCAATAATTGAATGCATGTTTGCCTTTGATGAATAATGCAAATTAGTTAGTGTTGTCATGGCAATGTTCAATTTTCTGCATATTTCTAGACAATTAGTGCATCTCAAATTCTCCCCAGTGCAAGTCAGATTCACTTAAATTTCCATCACATTAATCTCAGTCCAAGTAATCTACTCAACTTGTCAGGTATCTTGAGAAAATACCAAGTAGTTCTTCATGCACTGCTTCTCTGCAGTGAGCATTCATTTCAACGGCATGTTGAAATGAATTCAATTTGTACACCATAAATTTAATCAACTCTATTAAATATTTCAGATTTTGAATTTCAAGACCTAATCTAATTGCCAGTGAACAAAATACAGATCAAATATTATTCATCAAATTATTCACTGAATCATTTTGAGCAGCAAATATGTTCTAAAGCTGCTGGCAACCAATTCAAGAAAAGCATAAAATATGCAGGAAAGAACTGATAAAACAAAATGTGAATATTTGAAAGATGATCAAGACATTTTTCTCTGCAGGGCAGAAATTATGTTTATTTGTTAATTGTTATTGCCAAAGCACCCACCAACTTTTGCAGACACTTTGGCTAGTTAGATTTCTGTTTGCAAAAGTTGTATGCTAAAAAGCATGTGATCCAGCCATGAAAATACGAAAGAGCCAAGTTGCAAATGTTCGCGATTACCTGTGCTGCAAGAAGGGGTTGGGTGTCTTCCACATCAATGATCACATCTCTACGAGGAGCAGCGGACAGGAGACTAACTGTAAATCAAACATTCTATGAAGCTTGAAAATTCATGAAAATAAATCCATATTTGTAAATCTTTTTCAGTCTAAATTTTTGCTTTCATTTTCCCCATTTCCTTCTACTGAGCCTTTATTCAGACAGCTACCCCATTTAAAAAACCTTACTGATTTAACATTTCAGTAATATGAATTAACCAAATTAAATCTGCTTGTGAACAAAGCCATACTTCTGAAAAACAGAGTATACTTCCCTAATTTTTCTATGTTACGCATCACATCTTAGAAATTTCCTAATGTGTGATATGCCTCTTCTAAGATGGTGCCTTCCACCGGTGGTATCCATTTATTAATTACTGGAATCAAACACAAAGATCATAAAGTGGGGGTCTGGGCAGATGTCTGCCTGCTATTCCCGCGTTCCAATTGGTATCGTTAACCCAGAGAGTACCAAAGGAATGGAAAAGGTGACAGGAGGGCCATGAGCCCCCATGGATCAGTGCTTCCATGTGGAATACTGGTCTGGGGAGATGGGAGCGCACATGTAGGGGTGAGAGCATGTGCCAGATTTCTTGCAGTACTTGCCGGTTAATAGTCCCAGGGTCCTCTGCTATACCTGGGCAGTGGAAGCTGCTGCCGGAGCATCATACATATAGCCAGAAGCTTGATAACCATCATGGGTTGCATCACCTGCTGGCCTCCTCTTTGGTGCAGGCACCAAAACTACATCTGCAGCTGGCTGCAGGCACCGAAACTGCATCTGCAAGTCCGGTGGACTTGGTTGAAAGTGGCATGGTCTGCTAGTTCATCCGATGGATATGGGATCAGGAGGTATGGGAGGAGTGGGTAGCTCTGGTCACCTGCTCAGGTAGGGAAGTCATCAAATAGCGCCCCTTTCCCATGGCAGCCCCCCAGGCCACCTATCCAGTAGCCAGCCCTTGCCTCCCAACCGCATGGCAAGGAGGTGGTTCAGGCTGCAAAGTTCTGGGCATCATGGATGCTCCTGCAGAACTTGACCACCAGATGCCCTGGTGGTCACATGACACCTGGATGTTGATATTGTAGAAGCAGTGGTGGTTCCAGTAGACCTGAGGCTCCTCGCAGGGAGCACAGAGAGCATCACGTGTGCAGTCCACTGCACTCATAAGATTTGGAAACTCTGCAAGGGAGGCAGACCTGGTCGGAATGAGGGCTAGTGCAGCCTTCTCCATGGGGAAGCACACGTGCTCCTGGAGGCAGCCCAGTATGGCATCTTGGAAGCCATGGACACAACAGCTCACTGAGGACTGGGAAACCTCCAGGACCTCAGCCACTATACCTTGGAAGGATCCAATGGCCAGGAGGTGAAGGGAGAGCAGCACCTTTTGCAGGACAGGGATGGCCTTGAGGGCTGCCCAAGTTCTTCACAGCCCAAGCTCCTCACAGAGGTCCTGGGATAGCTGCCCTATCCAGGTAGAAACTATCCAGGCAGGTGGTGTCCAGGATCTGGAGGATGCAGATGCACTCCTGATTCACCTTGCCTGGCCCCTCCTCTGGTGCTGACAGACCACCCAAACTAACAGTGCAGGCAGGAGATGGACCAGGTGGACCCTTAAGCTCAATGGCAGCATGAACAGGGACCAGACAAGGGCTGCTGATATGGAGGCCACAGGGTAGGGGCCATGTTAGTGGGGAAATGGGGGGGCACCCTGCATCCCACTTGGTGCAGCCCCCATTACTTACCAATGTCCCCCAGACCAGCAACCTGAGGACTGCAAGAGGTGTCCAGCTGCTCAATGTTCATCCTGGGTTTTGCTGCCCTGGTTCAGAGGGGAGTGACTTTCTCATGGGGGTCTCCCATGCTATGTAGCCTCATCTCCACATTCCTCTGTGTGGGGGCAGCATGGCTACAGAGAGCTCTGGAAAGTGAAGCAGCCAGTGACAACTGAACTGGACTGAGGCTGAGAGGGCGTTCCTGTACTGTCTGGTGGTGAGCTACACCAACAACACCCTTGCCACAGCTGACGGGTGTTTTGGTGCCTGGTGGTGGAGCTGGTGTCAGCCCTGGAGCATGCTACACAGACAGAGCAATCCACCATGAAGCACCAGAATGACTACTTTGGGCCAGCTTGGAAGTGTGTGTGCGCCCTCTTGGCTGGGGGTGCCCTATACAAGTGGGCATTGTAGGAAGGTTTGCCCAGGGTGAAGGCAAGCATGAATGTTTAAATTGTGATCACATCTTTTGTGGTGGACTGCCTCGTCATCAGGGTCCTGCCCCGTGAGACCATGACCAAGGGGAGTGGTGCCACATGGGGCAGGCTGGAGGCCTGGGGACAGGCCTCGGCTTCCCTCGCAGGCCACTAGCACCCTTGCTTCACTCACACAGGTTAATCACTCAGCATGCATGCCACTCCACAATCTTCAAGTGTAATGGGTGGAGAGGATGCAGGGAAAGGGGGCACCTTGCCATGGACCCCATGCTTAGCCCCTCCCAGGGTGAGGAGGGGAGCCAGGAGGAGACAGAACTGGGCGATGTGGTGGGCAAGCCCAGCACCAGGGTGGGCACACGGAAAGAGGTGGAGATGAGGGGAAAGCAGCAGGGAAGGTCCAAGCACCCGGTTTCTGCCCCACAGGGACCTGCCTTCTGGTGATCTCTGCTGAAGCAGTGGCACATCTCCGAGCCATGACCCTCTCTTGACTTGCTGTGATGGTGGGAACAGCTGTCCTCCAGACTCTTGGTGTCGATGGGTCCTCAAAGCTAGCAACCACAGGGGATCTCATGTTGCAGGCAGACTCTACATCCTCCAAGAGGGGACAGGGTGATACAGCCAGGGAACATGGAGGAGGCCCACAGGCTAGCAGGGTTGGCAGTCTACTGTGGGCTCCAGACAGGACAGCATGTGGGGATGCAGCTGGAGACCCATCATGAGTGGAGAGAGGCTGTGTCCCAGGGCAATGAATGCATGGGTGGCCTACCCGCATCTGCAGTTGCATCTGCGGACTGCCTGGGGGATCTGCTGGCTGTGACATGCAAGGGCCAGGCCTGCACTGAGGGGCTGGTTGGATAGCTCACAGCTGTGGCTCATGACCAGCCTCCCTCTCATCCCGCTGACTGAGGGAGGGCCTAGGGTACACCACAGAGTCACCCCCAGTGATATAGCAGAGCATCCAGGAGCCCCCTATACCTGAGCACCACTCGCCCCCAGGTGGGTTGCATCCTCCTCCCTGTACACTGGGGGTGTTGCATCCCCTGGCCCCTCCTGCACTGTGCTCTGGGGCTGCCCCAGCTGGGTCCCCCAGTGATTCCTTCCCCAGCAGAGAAGCAGCCACCCCACACACCCCTCACAGAAGGCTGCTCCTCTGAGGTGGGGTGTGCACCCTGCCTGCTGCTCAGTGAGGCAACTCCCCCTGCCTGTGTGCATGGCACTTCCTGGGATGGGTGGTACCTCCTGGGATGAGTGCCTCCTCAGGCCATGGCACTCGTGCTTATGGGAGGGGGGTTCTCCCCAAGGGCCTGCTGTCCTCAGGAGGGAGGTATTGCCAGGTGCTGCCAGTGGATATGCCTGCAAGGGGCAAATGACAGTCCAGTAGGCCCCAACAAGGGGCTTAGGAGCCCACTCCCACAGCATTGGGGCTGTCCCCTAGATGGCTCCCCCCCAGCTGGGTGCCTGGATGAGGGTACCATATCCTTGGGGGCATGTGGTCCCTGCCTGCCTGCTCTCTGGCAGGGGTGGGGATGGAGGTGTCAATGGCCAGCAGGGATTGCACCCTGCCATTGGCTGCACCTTTGCTTGCCATTTGTAGACCTGTCATGGGGGTGGTCTGCAATTGGGGGATGCTGGGAAGTTTGTCAGGGGAACAACAGGGCATGAGCCTCCTGCTGCGGCCTCACTGTGCTCTGGGTCTGCCCCAGCTAGGTCCCTCTCAGCCGCCAGCACAGCTCTCCCACAAAGGACCTTAGGGAGTGGACAAGTGGCCCTGAAGGTACGCGGGCATGTAGTGCTGGCAGCTCAGCAGGCCTCAGGATTGTGCTGTAAGCTAACCAAACTGTTGACTAAATATTGCAGTCCTAATTACTCACAGCAAACATTTCCACGCATTGCAAAGACGTAATTTTTGTTAACACCCTTGATGTTTCCTAAACATGGTACCCTGTGAGAAGGTAGGTTCTTTAAAAGCAGAACTCCCAGTCACATCAGTCAGTTTAAATGAGCCTCCCCTCCACTATAAGATCACCTTCCTCAGGAGCCTGTTGAGCCAGAGGGTGAGAGAACTTCTGCCTGTGCTGAGAGGGAATTTCAGCCTGTGCTGGGCATGGCCAAAGCTCTCGGCATGAAGACTTGTGGCTCTGAGTGAGCCAGCCCAGTGAATCCAGGACTAGCCTAGGCTCAGTGTATTTTTGCTGATTCTCTTTATTGAAATAATATTTTTGTCTGTTTGAATTGTGAATTCATTTAATTTTTTTTGTACGATGCTTTGGGCCCCATAGGGGAGAAAAGCAAGGTAAACATGCCTAAAAAATACATAAATAATAAATATGGAGTGCACTCCACTGAGAAGATCATATATCTTCTATAAGCCTTACTTAAATTAACCAGGAGCTATGCAAGAGTTCAATTGTATCCAGTTTTTTCAGAGATACCTTGTGTTGGAGACATTCTCAATGGACTGCACCCACGGTAGTGAGGTTTACCTCTTCAGGAAAAGCCTTTATTTTTTATGATAACTCTACCTTTCATCTGTGGTGCAATGTCTTCTTTAGTAGCATAAGGATCACAGCGAAAATGCTCCAGTAAATCAATGGTACATTGTCCCACGATAGGTTTACGGCCAAATTGCCTGTGATCGATCACTTTAAGAACTAAGGATGGCATGTACAGTTCCTCCTTGGGCAGCAGCTAGTAGTAAAAGAAGAAAAAGAATGTTGCCTATGCTAAACCAATGAAAATATGCACATGGCAGGACACCAGTTTTGTAAGAAATGCAAAAGCTTTCATAACTTTGGAGCTTGGACTGAATATATGTGAATTGTAAATGCAAGAAAAGAAGGCTCTCTTAGTTAATATTCCCTATTCTCCTTCCATTTCTTTAGATGAAACACCCAAACCATATACAAACTGCTCATCCTGCTGTATAATATACATTATGTGCCAAAACTGAGTTTCTGTTGTACTTTTTTAATATGTAGGTATGAAGAATACTCACAGACTTGCTTTTAGTTACCAAAAGAAGCCAGAAGAATGACCTGCTGAGACTATACAGGGTTTTAATTGCTTTTGCCTAACTGTTAATTAATAAAGATCTTTATATTTCTAAATAGTCATTTTTATTTATGAGTAAGACTACCTGGCTTTGCCAGGTTAAAGAAGGGGCTTCTCTGGGTTCCAGGCTTTGGAACCAAACAAAAGATGACCCACTTTACCCCTCTGCAGAGCTCAGGCTTGGCAAGAGAGACAAGAGAACTTCACAATTACCAGTACCAAAAGTCTACTATAAACCTTATTACAAAATAATTTAGAATCATACCACTTTCATGAAGAGAACAGATCCTGGAAAATTTGGTGTCTTCTTCAGGTTTTTAATTACTACAGATTCCACCATCTCTCCTCCACATTCTACAATAAGACTAGGGGATGTAATAGAAGCCATTTGGTAGTTTTTCATGTTGCGTAATCCCCAAGCCAGGATCTGTTTCAAACACACACAAACACACACCTTCATATCACAAAAGAAAACAAATCTATAGCATAATCCATTCAAGAAGTTACTAACAGGAAGGAAACAGAACCAATGTAGACATATTGAGACTATTAGAGATAAAAACATTAACAAACATTTCCTGAAAATGAAATCATCCATACTACAACTTATTTTATTTAACTTAAAAAAAATGGCAGGTTTACTTGGAATTACAATGACTTCCAGCTGCATGATTAATCTGAACACTTGAGAATTTTGGGGAAACTATCCCCAGATAATGGACATTAAGTAGTATATGCTACAATTATGAACATGTATGCTGTCACAGTAGCATACGTATGCACTAGAAGCCAGTGTGGTGTAGTGCCTTGACTGTCAGACTAGGATTGGGGAGAGCTATGTTGAACCATGAAGTTCACAGGGGGGACTTTGAGTCGGTTGCTCAACCTATTTCTCATTTGTCATGAGAATTAAATGGAGGAAAGGAAAACTCTGTATGCCCTCCTGAGTTCCTCAGAAGAAGAGTAGGGTATAAATGTAGTAGACAGAGAGGCTAGTTCTGTAACAGAACCTGTCTCCTGACCAAATTAGATAGGGAAAGGGTCAGACTTATAATTTTTTTTAAAAAAATGAGTATTGGATTTGGATGGGTATGCATGTGAAAAAGCCCCAAAAGATAAGTCTACGTTATTTATCAACATTATCAGTAGAAAAAAGCAAGAGTCCAGTAGCACCTATAAGACTAACAAAATTTGTGGTAGGGTATGAGCTTTCATGAGTCACAGTTCACTTCTTCTTCCCCTTCTGGAGCCTTTGTCCTACTGCCCACTGCTTAAAACTTTGAATTAACCGAGCCTCAGAAGGGTAAAGGCTCAGGAAGGAAAGACAGACCAGCAGACCAGAGGTGGCAGAGGGCTGTGAGAGAATCCATCCCCTCCAGAGCTATCGCCACCAGCTCTGTCATTCAAAAGTATGCTTCCTGGTGAACATTGTATCACCTGACACATAAAGAACACATGTAAGATGTCTTGTGTAGAGTATAACAACAACAACAACAACAACAACAACTACTACTACTACTACTACTACTACTACTACTACTACTACTATTACTACTACTGCTACTGCTACTGCTACTACAACAACAACATTCAATTTATATACCGCCCTTCAGGACAACTTAATGCCAACTCAGAGCGGTTTACAAAGTATGTTATTATTATCTCCACAACAAAACACCCTGTGAGATGGGTGGGGCTGAGAGAGCTCCTAGAAGCTGTGACTGACCCAAGGTCACCCAGCTGGCTTCAAGCGAAGGAGCGGTGAATCAAACCCAGTTCTCCAGTTTGGAGTCCCGCCACTCTTAACCACTACACCAAACTGGCTCTCTAAGATATCAGTCAAGCAAGTCACACCTTAGTTCTCTTGCTTCCAACTATTAAATTACTTGGTGAGATTCCTGAAGGCACACAGGTTTGTGAAGCCAAAGACACCTAGCATTTAAATGAGATTTTTTTGATGTGTGAAATCATATAGAACTTTATCTAGAGATTTGTTGTGGATGACCCTGACCAAAAGTAGCAGCTGCTTGTTCGACTGACTGATGTATGGCTCAGTGTCTTGCACTTGTGCATATGGGTGTATGAGATGTTATCAGTCCTATTAAACATGTGGCTCTCTGGATTGTGGCTATTTGTTAAAAGTAAATATAATACCTCGATAGCAGTCAGTTGAACTACAGGTCTAATTCCTTGTGGTACCATATAAAGGTTTGGTGCCCTTTGGGATGGAAGAATTGGAAGGTTGGACCCATCCTGTTTAGAGATAATGAGAAACGGATTTCTGTATAGTAAGCCTGAAACATGCACAGAAATCAACATCTCAAGATGTCATTAAGCATACTGACATTACACTTTTTAAATACTTACCTTTTCCCCCAGTATAAGCTCCGCTGCTAAAAGGACATCTCCACAAGCCTTTCCCGCATTCATAACTGGATACCAAAGAAGCTTAGGACTGATGTCAACTTCTGGATTGAGTTTCACCATAGGAGAGCAAGAGGTTCGTCCTAGAAACTCATCTTTGCCCTAGACAGATTGACAAAGCCAACACGGGGGACTTGTAAACAACTTCCCGTTATTAAAATGATCAAGAGAGAACCTTGAAAATCTGCTACCTACCACTTGATCACTGTCATAGAGTTCTACAACCACATGAGGAGGGTTTTGTGCTACCGTTTGGGGGTCTCCATAGATTTCAATTTCATCAAATATGAGGGTTTGATCCCAAGTGGGGTTCAGTGTTGAATGGATTATCTCAGTTGTTTTACTTCGATGGAGAAATGAAACGTGAGCATATGGATCTGAAAGATGATACCAACATATTATATATTGTTTTTCTAAGAACGCTCTATCTCACTGTTCATCAGCCGTCCAATCAAGGCTTGGAAACCTGCCTGGATGTTGCATACTGGTCCAATCAAATCTGAACTGATTCCAATGAAAGTGATGGTCATTAGTGTCCCCAAGTTCCACAAGTGACCTTATCGATGGATGTATGGTGCAGGTTTTCTTTTTTCTTCCTTTCTTGCTTTGCACTGTAGCCTAAGCTGGTATTGTAGTGTAAAAGCTAACAGCATAACCAATATTCTTGAAATCCCTGATTTAAACTTCAGCTCAGCCATGATCTCAACAAGTGGCCTTAAAGCAAGCCATTGCCTTTGAACTAAATCCTCAGCTGTAATGTGGAGTTAAAAATATTGACCTTATCATAAGCACTGTGGTAAGGATTACTGGCATAATATGTGTGAACTGTTTCAGGAAAAACTGAACTGAATTCAGGAAAATGCCAATATAAATACTAAGCACTATCAGCAACAACAGCTTGACTTATAAACTCCAGCACTTGCAGTTAAACACACAGCACAAGTTATAGTGATATGCAGCATTGACAGCTAAGCCAGGATGTTGTGCCCGCACAGCAGTATGTGTTGGCTGTGGCTGACAACAGACATCAACATTAGATGAGGTTCAACTGTTCTATGCAAAGGCAGTAACAGTCCATAAGCAGGTAGAGATGGAGATCAAAACAAGTCACATGCCATCCTAAAATGTTTTGGTCACTCCAAAATCTGCAACTTCAGGCAATATAGCATATAGTCAGGGCTTTTTTTCAGCGGGAACACAGTGGAACGGAGTTCCGGCACCTCGTGAAAATAGTCACATGGCCAGTGGCCCCGCCCCCTGATCTCCAGACAGAGGGGAGTTTAGATTGCCCTCCGTGCCATCAGCGCGGAGGGCAATCTAAACTCCTCTCTGTCTGGAGATCAGGGGGCGGGGCCACTGGCCATGTGACCATTTTCACCAAGGGTGATTTAAACTTTAAAAAACTCCCCCCTTGTTCCAGCTGACCCAAAGTGACGTCATTGTGCGGTCCAGAGTTCCACCACTGAATTCCACCACCTCTTTTCCCAGAAAAAAAGCCCTGCATATAATTATTATAATGGGAATGCGTTAGGGAGGCAACAATGAATGACCTTCTCCAGTAGCATTGTGTGATGCTACTTAATTTTCTTCATGCCATAATCTAAGTCATTGCAGTTGCCTACGTCGATGACCAAAGGTGACCCATCAGATTCATCGTAATTTATCTGTGCCCTGCCTGTCTCCCCAATCCAAAGCAGCTTACGTAATTCTCTCTTTTATCCAGGAGTAAACCCAGATGAAGGTAATGGCCTCAGGGGGGCTTAGACGCCAACCAATCGACAGTCTTTCCTCACAAGAGCTCTCTGCCATCTCATTCACTCAGCAGATGTGGGGTAGGGACCATGTTCCACCCTTGGCTACTAAGCTCCCATTAAGGGTGAGATCAGCATCTGGAGTAAGAGTCTTCCTCCATATCTTTCCTTTATACATCTTTGCAAGACATCCAGACTCCTTTCTTAACCATTTTATGATATGCAAACATCTTTATTGCATGCCATGAAATTGTCAACACAGAAGTGACAACAATTCTGAACATGCGGTTTACAGATCCGTTGACCTTACTTTGTACTCAGCGGAGTAACATATGCAGTGCATTTTATGACTCTTATCTTATGAATGTAAACAATGAGACTGAATATGTGATTGTTATATCTCTAAACCTTGCTATTGCATTTATACTGTTACATTGTAACCAGTCCTTGATTCCCTTTGCTGAGGTACAGTGCCAAATAATAGAAGGAGGTTATTCCATTTACAGCAAAAACTACAAATATCACAAATTTAACACAGATCCAGTATGGATCTAAAACATGCTTATTTATTTATGGCCTCTTTTTCTTCTAAAGCAGAGGTAAATGATTAAAGGGTTCTAGACCTACTATTAGAAAGACCTCTAAATCATCTGGGTCTCTGAAGAAGGTATCTGATGATGGTTATTAGCATTTCCTGTACAAATTGCCATTACACAGTGCCACGGGCTATATAAAAGGTTATCTTGAGGTCATCTTCACCGGCCCCTAACAAGGAATGCAATGAGGTCATATAAAAGTTTGATTTTACTTTCTTCTGTTCTGTCATTAATGGAGTAAAAAAAAAAAAAGTAAGAGATCTGGGATCTGGATCCAAAACCGTCTCTGATTTGAGTGACAGTTCCAGGCTTTGAGTATATCTAACAGTAACAACTATTGTAGTTGCATGACATATATATTGGTATATTGGATTTAGCCATTACCAAGGGAAAATACTGTTCTTCTATATTATGTGTTTAGAGAAGCCTATTACACAAAGTTTTCTAAAAACAAAGGGAAAAAAGAAGGAATAAATCATCACGTCTTTTAAAAAATTAACAGAAACTGACCAAATTTCCATCACTAGTCTGTATAACATTCAACCCTGCATATGCTAATATTTTATACATGAAATTGGATGAACTTTATAATATTTGATACATGAAATATGGGCTCAAAATTCAATAGCACTGAAACCTGTAGATCAATAACCTTTGAAAAGAAAAAAACAAATTGTAATGTAGCAAAATGCACTTGGTTGCAGTTGCAGTTGCGCTTGGTTGCAGTTTAACACCTTGTAACACCCTGTAGCATCCATATGTGAACTGAACTGACTTGTTCAGTTCATAAAGAATATCACACTGAGGGCTAGGCAGAAGAAAGGGCTTCTGGCTGTCATTGGCTAAGCCTAATTGGTCCCAGAGAAGGGTAGTACATACAGAATTCTTAAGAAAGGAGATACAAAAGCATCAAAGGTCTAAGAAAAGAAAGATGGAAGGTTGAGTGGCCTAGAGATATGATGGAAAGAGAGACAGGTTTGAGGAGCAGTCTGAGAAAAAGGGAAACTTGGGCAGAGAGAAGAGCATATGACCAGGAACTGCAAAAGTAAGACTAAAGTTCTTCTATTGATCGTCATCCAAATCTTTGGCTGCAGGGATCTTGTCACATAAGAATACAGCAGACAGCTCAAATTACACGAGTCATGAACCAAGCAGTTCAATCACTATAGAAAAGGAACAGACTTGCTTTTATATCTGCACGTGTTCTTCAGATTTAATCGTTCTCCCACATCGTACCTGAAAAACTGTCTTTGTCCAAAGCTGTAAGATTTCTTGCTTGATGGATGTAACACCGAAGGTGGTAACTGTAGACTCCTTAAAATAAATAACATACATTAGATGTGCGTCAATGTAATAGCAACTTTGTTAAGTCCTCTAAAATCACTTCAGCTGTATTGTCCCACTACCTGACCCATCTGTGCTACTGTAGTGTCAGTTCATGGCCATTTTACTATGTCTGTCTTCTTTACTACAGCTTATATGACTATAACAGAAGATAGGAATCATGCTGTTTCTGACTTTTGTCAGATGGTTTGATGATGACGAACATACGAACATGGGAAAGTGGGTTGGAGTGGACAGGACAATCAAAACTGAAGGAAACATTACATAGAGTTAAAAATCACCTCAAAATTGGCTTCCAGAAAAAGACTAGGGTAAAAGTGGTCTCAAGAAAAAACTAAAGGCGAAAAAATATGTGCAGAAATCGGGGATAAATTGAAGCAGCATGGGACCAGAATCAACATTAAAAACTCATGCAGAAAACTCTTATGTCATCCCCTCTTCAGTGGGATGAATGTAGCCTTAAATGGTAAAGCCAGTTTGGTGTAGTGGTTACGAGTGGGGGACTCTAATCTGGAGAGCCGGGTTTGATTCCCCGCTCCTTCACTTGAAGCCAGCTGGGTGACCTTGGGTCAGTCACAGCTTCTAGAAGCTCTCTCATCCCCACCTACTTCACAAGGTGTTTGTTGTGGGGATAATAATAACATACTTTGTAAACTGCTCTGAGTGGGCATTAAGTTGTCCTGAAGGGCAGTATATAAATTGAATGTTGTTGTTATTTCACATGAAGCTTCCTTATACTGAGTCAGACCACTGACTCAGTATATTTATTTCGTTGTCTACTCTGACTGGCCAAAGCTCTCCTGAGTTTCAGGCAGAGAAAGTTTTTTCCCAAAGACTTTTAATCCATGATACATTAACTGGGGAAGCCAGCCACAGAATTTGGCCCCTTATGTAAGCAAAACATGAGCAGCACCCAGAAGACACAACTTCTCTCCTTGAACTTACTACTGAAGTTGCAAGAGACTATCGGAGTGTTTGCACCAAATACGCGTGTTGCTGAATCTTTGGCTTTCTCTGAAGTCTTGTCTCCCTCATCAATGCTTGTATCCGCTCCCTAAAAACATATAAAATATATGAATTTAACTATAATTATATAAATATAAAATGTAATTTGTATAAATATATTTATAAAACAAAATATATAAAATATAAACACATATAAACATAGATATATAAAAATTCTGATGTCTCTGAAATTAAAGTTTTTTAATTTTAATTTACATGTGTATGTGTGTGCGTGTGCGTGCGTGCATGCGTGCGTGCGTGGGCGTGGGTGGGTGTGTAAGACAGAGGGAGGGAAGTGGGGGGAGATCAGGGTCCTCAACTTGTTACAATTGACAATTCCCAGCTGCTATTATCCACAATCCTAGGTTTGCAGTCCCCAGATTCTAAATTCCTTCAGAAGAGCATTGTTAACTTCTGTACTGCCAACAGGGCCCAAACATCGTCGGGGTGGGTCTGCTTTACCGAAGCCTAGAGATCCAGGCTGCAACCCTATTACCATAAAGAAAAACAGTGATGCTAAATCATGCTTGAGAATATTTATGGAAACATTTCCTTGTATCCATGACATGTACCTATATGGAATGTCCAGATTTTGTGAGATTTGCTGGAGTCAGTGCAAAGCTGAAAAATAACACTTTAAAGTGAATTGGCCTGTTCATAAAACAGTAATAGAATAATAGCCTAGGACCAACCAAAGTATTACTAAATAGGAAGCTATAGGTTTCTTCTACAGGCAAAATGTTATGTTAAACAAAAATAGCAACCAACAAATAAAACTGGAGAAGCATATATTGGTGCACAGAAGACAAGCCCCAGTTTGGGCCATACTGTAATTTCATAATTTCAGAAATAAAACCAACTTTTCTTCCATGACTGATGATACATGTGTGCATGTAAGAGAGGGAATCAAGGTATGAGGGAGGGGATAATGTTAAAAGTTTGTAAGGGGCTGTGAAAACTGATGCTTGGAATGGCACCCAAAGCCAGGGGCATACTGTGCTGTTAAAATGTGCTGAGTGGCTAGTGAGAGTTGGCTAGTGGCACTGACTTGCTGTCACCTTCTCTGGCACTGTTGCTGGGTCCAAGCCAAGCTGCCCTTGTGGTGCTGCTAGTGCCCCTGGGACCCAGCTTGACTCACTCCAGGGCAGTGGATCACTGGGAATGTTTCCAGTAAGTCAAAGTGGCAATTTTGCCCTGCCCAAAACAGTTAACAAAATACAGTTTTTAAAATGTAAAATTAAAATATATAAACAGTAGATCTAAAGAATAATAAAAACATCCAATCAACAGCAACATAACTGCAACAAAATGGCAGAGAAAAGCATAAAAAGCAACAGTAAGAATGAAAGCATGTTGCCATCACAACATACAGAATTTTATTTCTACGTCACTCTCAATTATTGTGTAAGAAAAGGTAAAAAAACCTGTCAACCTCAGCCACCTTCTTTTTTCTCTACAGGAGATAGGTTTGTCTAGAGCTTCATCATTCTGATACATTCCTTACATACAGTGCTAGGTGTGTAATGAATTTTGATGATCTTCAACACAGGAAGTCTTCAGTTAGGTTCCAGCACCATGCACTCACTATAACCTAAATTTGAGTTTATAATTCATTTTGAAGTTCCATTATGATAAGGCAGCAAGCTAAGTTGTTCTCACTTACAAGAGCACCTTCAAGCTTAAAGATGGCTGCTGCACCGTGCGTGTCTGAAGGAGCCATTTTTCTCCTCCAGCGTCTGCGGCGGAAAGTATCAGAACTGCGCTGCTTCCAGTGAAACTTCCATCCAATCAAGGAGGCAAATTCCCATCCTTCTTGATCTTCATAGAACGTGGATTCCTAGGACACAATTCCAGACATGTAACTCCCAGTTGACACAGATCTAAAATGTAGGGATAATTGCCAACAATCCATTCAACTAATCTCTTATTTCTTCCTTCCCATTACTTTGAACAAATGTACAAGACTGACAGCATTTTTTTCTTACTGCTTTTAGCTGTGATGTAGTTTGAGTTGGATCTTTTCTGCGTTTTTTAATCAGCCTTCTTCTTCTGTGGGTATGATACATTTTTTCTGCTGCTACCCATGACTTTGGTTTGTTGTCAGGAGGAATGGTAATTCCATATTCCCAACCTAAAAGAGCATAGTTGAACATATATTAGTTGTCTTGAACTGCTTCTACCAATTTATTATTTACTTTCCATCCAAGCCTCAATGATTCACAGTCCCTATGTTACCAAAACAGCCCATTCTAGAATAATTTGGTTTCTCACATCGGTGTAATTCTCTGAAAGAGTATTACAGTTTATCCCAATTTTTGTACCTCTGAATTACAAAAATATATTTTTTATTTATTTAAAAAAACTTTCAGCTTGACATTCATCTTAAAAGGTTTCCAAGTTAGCTAATACACTGAATAAAAATGTATTCAAAACAACTCAACAATCAGCACCCAGTCAATAATAACAACCACACACTGGAGGATATGTGTGGAAATCGACCTAAACCAAAATCCTGGGAAGAGAAATGTTTTAAACTAGCGTCTAAAAACCAAAGATTAGTCACTGGGTAGATAGCTGTGGGGTAGGACATTCTACAACTACGAAGAAGGCTCTGTCTCTAGTTCCCACCCATCTTACATCAGAAGGTTGTGGCATGCAAAACTGGACCTCTGAAGATCTAAGTTATTAGGCAGGTTCAGGTCTGGGGTTGTGCATTTTTCCTAAAAATTGAATTACAGTAAGCCCAAATAAACATGTTGTTACCTAATCCAAGCCTCCAGGACAGAGTGGTCTATACATTCAATAAGCAAAATCAGATGAACCATATTGAAAGGATTCATATAGATACGCAAAGATCTACTTTTAGATTAATAGGCATACATGCAAACAATGTAATTTTAAAAATATTTTTAACAGCAGACCTGCCATACTGTCTTCTACTAGCACACTAACATGTTTTGACATTCTTTTTGGATACAAATATAGTTTGCTATGAAGCATGGGAGGGACATTGTTTGGGGGATTCAAGTCCAAAACTTGCTTGGAGTTCCAATTTTTTTTTTTTTGCTCATACATTTTGACATGAAAAGTATCCTAAGGCCCTAGTCTCACCTTTTTCATCCACTGCTCGATTTATATCATAAATCCAAGCGTCATCATCCCATATCCAACCTGGAGGGCAGGTTATCTCACTTGGTGGGGCTGTTTTTTCACCGTTCTTTGAAACAGAGAAGAACATGCATATACTAAAGTTGAAATCCATTCAACAAAATTATACTATAATTGCCCACTTAATAGGATTTATTTTATTTACTTCATTTATAGACATCTTTTCCCACTCTGAGCCAAGGCAGAGTACAAAAATAAAGAAACCAATTCAATCGGACAGCATAAGACATCCAATCAACAAAGCAATAGGACT
The DNA here is from genome assembly GCF_028583425.1 of Eublepharis macularius. NCBI lineage: Eukaryota > Metazoa > Chordata > Lepidosauria > Squamata > Eublepharidae > Eublepharis > Eublepharis macularius. The sequence continues at coordinate 101,459,351 of NC_072795.1, forward strand.
AGGACTGCAGAATGGGGAAAATACGCAAACAGAAAACTATCTAAGGCATGATCATGGGATGTCATTAAAAATAAGAATAGAGAGTTTTCTGGCTATTAAAGATTCGTGGATCTAAACCTATTTAGTTACATCCAAAGTTCATTAAAACTTATGCCACAATAGAACATACTATTTTTAAAATTAACATATGAATCTTTGTTATTTTTAGTAGACTATAGTCTTATAAGACTATAGTCTACTAAACTATTTTTAGACTATAAGAGCTACTCATCTGAAATCAGAAACATTCAGAAAAACAGCATGCAGCAAAACCATTTCCCAGTCTACTGTGTATGCTATACTGCATTCAAAACTGAATAGTAGATCAAAGTCCCTCCTGCTGTAAACTGAATTCAGCTACAAAAGCAGTCCCCCTCCCCACCAATATGGATAGGAGACACACAATGCTGGAAAAGAGGGATTTACCTCTTTCATCCTGTGCCATTTCTCTGATAATAAATGGACCTTCCAGGTTACATAAGTAAGTGGGGGGGGGAGAGACTGATGCCTGTTCTGCACCTGTCTTTTTCTCTACCAGGATTTAAAGCAACAGAGTAGTATTTTGCTATTGGCTTGTTTATCGTTAGTTTTGGAGTCAACAGACTTGAGAGCGTAGCATATAAATCCCGAGGAGTTAGCCGTGTTAGTCTGTAGTAGCAAAATCAAAAAGAGTCCAGTAGCACCTTTAAGACTAACCAGGTGCTACTGGACTCTTTTTGATTTAGCATATAAATATTTCAGACAAATAACGCTTCTTCTATTTGCACTGCACACAATCCTTTCACTTCTTTGTTGGAGTTTAATAGCATGTCCTTATGTTGTGATTTGCATTTTATTTGCATTTGACTATGGACGCTAACAAGTAAACTGGCCTGGATTATATGTACTGTGACTATACCTAACAAAGTGCTATTAGAATTTAAAAGCATTAAGTCTTACCACATCCGTGTAACTCTCTTCAGCTGCTTTCCAATCTCCTCCAGGATAGCGGCTCTCATTTTGATACACTTCATCAGTAAACTCAGAATGGCCAGCATCTGCTTCTGTCAGCAAGCTGATAAGTCAGAAGAAAACTTTCAAATTTCTTAAGTATTAAAAGATATTTACTGAACAAACCAAGGTATTCTTTAAGGAATATTCTAGCTGTAGGTGAACTGCCTGACTACAGGAAATGGCTAGAATGTTTGACTGACCCAGTTATAGGGAGGGGGAGGGGGACTGGGTGAGGAGTTTTTCCATGGAATTAGAATTATGTGATTCGCCTCCATTCATGTGGCATCATATTAAATGTTATCCGAGGCACATACAAGCCATTTATGGATAAGTGAGTCTCACATGGCAGGTGTCTAAAAAGCACTCGACATTCTTGCTTAACCAAGATTTCAAAATGGCTTGAAGCCCTGATTAAGGCAGGCACTTTACAAAGCATTAACAAAAGTTAACATTGCTTTTGGTTACATATTTATCAGCAGTGGAAGGAAGGAAGAAAGGAAGGAAGGAAGGAAGGAAGGAAGGAAGGAAGGAAGGAAGGAAGGAAGGAAGGAAGGAAGGAAGGAAGGAAGGAAGGAAGGGCATTTACTTCCAAGATGAGAGAGGAAACACAGGACCTTATGGACCACTTTTACTGCTTGAAATATCTAGGTGTGGTTCTTCATTTTACTGTCTTCTGTTTAAAGAACTGTGCTAGAGAGGAATTTTAGGAGAAAAGTAAGGTAGTTAAACTGTCTTCCTGTTATTGGGCCACTTTACGCATCATCTAGGCAATATGGCAGCCATTAAGAATGTGTCATCTGTAGATGCCTCACTATATAGTTGGCTGATTAGGTGATGTTGAACCCAAAAGGTTCTGGCCAGTCATAATCACTCTAGAAGAACACTATGGGGCTCTGGCAGTGGTTAGAATGGGTGCCTACCACATTAAAATTTGTGAATGGCTACACATTAAAGACAACAGCAGCAACACTTTAAATGTTTTTTTTTAATCCACTGTTTTTCTAAAGTGTTACACCACAGTTGCAACTGAGAAACTCTCATTGCTTCCAGAAACTGTGCATTACATAGCTGAGGAAAGGGACTGCTAGGAAATCATATATTGCAGTTAAATTGTTTTTTTCAGCCTTATTATTACAAATTTATTTCCTTGTATTCTTATGTACCTTTTAAAAATATAAAGATGAATAAAAATATAAATATAAAAAGGAAGTGTAACTAAAATGCTAATGCAGTAAAAGAAAACGTCACACAAAACAGAACGTAGCATTTGTTTTCATTAGCTGGAATTTGTACTGCCATCTGTTGGCCAAAATTATATTACGAACACTATTTTGAACTGCACCCTGACCTGGTCGGTCCAGGCTAGCTCAGCTTCATCAGACCCTGGAAATCAAGCAGGATTGACCCTGGTCAATACTTGGATGGGAGACCACCAAGAAAGTCCAGGGTTGCTATGCAGAGAAAGGTAATGGCATTAAGTGGTTAGGTTGTGAATCAGCACTCTATCGGTTCGAATCCCACTACTGCCATGAGCTCAGTAGGTGGCCTTGGGTCAGGGCTTTTTTACTGGAAAAAGGGGTGGTGGAACTCAGTGGGTTGCCCTTGGAGAAAATGGTCACAAGGCTGGTGGCCCCGCCCCCTGATCTCCAGACAGAGGGGAGTTTAGATTGCCCTCCACGCCGCTTGGCAGCACGGAGGGCAGTCTAAACTCCCCTCTGTCTGGAGATCAGGGGGCAGGGCCACCAGCCATGTGACCATTTTCAAGAGGTTCCGGAACTCCGTTCCACTGCGTTCCAGCTGAAAAAAAGCCCTGCCTTGGGTTAAGCCACTCCTCTGCACAATTCAGCTGTTTAAATCTCATCCAGACCATCTACTGAAGTCAGTGGGATCTAAGAAACCTGAGTGCAGAATTGCACTCAAACAGTCCCTTGGGGCATGTATACTTCCCATGGCATTTCCTTTGTTTGTGGGATAATAACAACATTCAATTTATATACCGCCCTCAGAGTGGTTCACAAAGTATGTTATTATTATCCCCACAACAAAACACCCTGTGAGGTGGGTGGGGCTGAGAGAGCTCTGAGAAGCTGTGACTGACCCAAGGTCACCCAGCTGGCTTCAAGTGGAGGAGCGGGGAATCAAACCCGGCTCTCCAGATTAGAGTTCCGCGCTCTTAATCACTACACTAAAGTGGATGCACATGAACAAGACTAAAAGTATTACAGATTTTTGAATGTATGTGACTCTTATCTCTGAATACAGTAAGTAGGCCATTTTTCATTAGGGAAATAACACTTGATCCATACTTGGCTACCATTGGCTGCTTTTAAGATCCAAAATATATATCATGGAACTCCAGTGGTACACTAACTTGTTCAACTTTTTTTGCATTTTTTAAAAAAAGCCAAGCATAAATACTGTCCTATCTTGATATACATAGTAGACAGCCCCATTTTTATATCAATAGCAGATTGCCAAAAGAAAAAAAAATCATCAGTCTGGAAAGACCCTAACGTAGTACTGACCTAAACAATTTTACTGGGAAGTTTTCAGTAAAACTGATTTCTAACTGGGTGGGTCACAACCCATCTAACTTGCCTCCCTCTCTTCCTGCAAAAGTCTTGGCATTTCCTCAGTGGGAAATTACTTTTGTTCTATGGTAGAGTAATCCAAACAAAAATATGACCTTCTTTCAGGATCAATGAACCAGTCGCCTTCCCACTCCCAGCCTTGAGGAGGCAGAAAGTATTCCTTTTTCAGCTTGATTTTTCCTGTGACATCAGAAAATTTGTGGCGGCCAACAAGTCCTGAAGTTCCCCATTTTCCAAACATAAGAGCCTGGTTTTCATACTATTAGAAAAACAAACAGCAAAGCAATGTTAGAACCTAATGAAAAATCTTGTGCATTCAATAACTCATTGACATTAGAATCAAAGGCCATTTCTCTCATTGTCTTGCTCCAGACATTGAGCAGTCACAATGACCTGTGAGTATCAGCATCTTTCACGAACACTGCAAAAGATTTACAACTGTATGCATTGACTGTACCCAGACAATACTGGTCACCAAGTGTGCATGGTGCAAGTATCCTCAGAAGTAGTTACTACTAAAAAGAAAATTGTAACAGTGCAATCTGGGGAAAAGATAATCCCATGATGAATAACAGAGAGAATTTGGCCTTTTTCATAATTTGAATGATATTGCATAATTTACAGAAACTGAAGCCAGGCTTAAACGGACTATCATTTTTAGTACATTGAAATATGCAAACTTGAGAACAAGATGAGCATGTTAATGTGTGAACATACACATTTCTCACTCACCAGTGAGTATCAACAATCAGATCATACAAGTTTTGAAAGAGAGAAAATTATTTACAAGTGGATTTCAAAGATGCCTGAGATGCAATATGTCTCTTTTCAGAAATTAAGCAACACGTCAAGTGCAACACGGTATAACATGTCAAGTGCCAAAAGGGAGCAGGACTGGGTAGGATGGCTTTCTGAGTCTCCTGACTCTACTAAAGCAGTTATGAATGTGAAGTGGACTTTCACAGAAGGATTGTGGTATTTTCACACTCTACAACATCAACTAGGCAACCAGTGATACTAGTTATGGCAATGTTGATTTTGGAAAACATGCACTGAACTTCCCCAGATGGTAAAATTAAACCAAAATTTCCTATGACTGATGGGAGTCTTTGAAGAAATGATCTCACATTTAAGCATCTGATCTGCAAATTTAGTGTTCAAGGCTGTGGTAAGTTCCCCTGTGCATGCCATTAAAATGAATGAAAGCTGCACAAGCAACACTGAATAAGTTCGTTTTTCTGTGGCTCTCATTCCTTTCAAAGGCATTTATACCCTTACACTTTGGGATGCGGGGAAGGCAAAAAATCCATAAAATTCTCCAGGATGTTATCTCAAATTTTAATGTAGAGAAAGATGCAGAATTCAAACCAACTGTAACATAGAGACTGTTAGTATACCTACCATTTCGGCAAAGACACTAAACGTTCCTTCTGCAAAGCTATTAAACTTCTTCTCAACTGCACTCAATCCCAGCCAAATGCTAACTCGCAACTGTGCAGGCATTTTTGTGCCGTGGTTTTTGTCCTGTGGGTACTAAATCACATAAAAAGAATTGCTGTGCTCCAATGTTGTGAAAGCTTCAACTAAATAAATACAGTCGACAATGTACATGGCCCATGGCCCAGTGGCCTGGGCCTGCCCAGAGTTCCTGTGTCAGAGATTACATCAAATGGGTAATAACATTTAGAGTTTTTTTGAGTTCAGCAGTGCCCAAAAACAAATTTTAAGAACATTGTCCTTGACTTGCCGGCATAGCCACAGTTCATTCTTTTCCTGTTTTTCATTCCCAGCCCTTGTCAAACAATGAGTTTACCCTACCCAAGTCTGAAACTTGCAATATTAATCATTATTTATATTTCCTTGTCACAATGAAGAGGCTTGAAAATCAAATGTCACGTTTATATGAGTTTCCCAGACCTGATAGCTGAGATATACTTTTTTCTTGATAAAAACTGGAGACACACTTTACTCTTATCCCTGAAAAGGTTTATTTTAAAGAGTTTGAATACTAGAGAGGCAGTGTTGTGCAGGATCTGGAAGACCCAGATTTAATCTGCACTCTTCCATGGAAGCTTGCCAGCTGACCTACCTCACAGGATGGTTGGTGTGAGGAAAAAAGGAAGAGGGGAGAAAGCGTAAGCCACTTTGGGTCTCCATTGGGGAAGAAAAACAGAGCACAACTGTCTAATAAAGAAAGAAATGCCAAGACTGAAAGGAACACACTGCTGCCTAGGTTTCTGCACTAATCACTTTTTTTGAACATGCCAACTGACGGGGTTGGGGGGGGGGGACCTCAAAAGAAATACTCGTTCAGAAACAAAAGAGCCCTTCTCGAAGGCAGATAATTCTGCTACATCTCCAAGTCAGGAATGACTGAATGATCATATCACATCTGAGGCAGACACACAGTATAATTACCCATGCTCAGCAAAGAATGACTGGGGGCGGGGGGGGCGGTTCCCATCTGCGCAGTTAAATCACGCAGAGATGAAATAGGCAATTGTGATGCTTAAAAGCCTGGAAGTGCTGTACAAATAATTGAAGGACTGTTAAAGGTTAATCCTTCACAGACTCAGAGAGCTTTGAGTGACAGGCTACTCCAAGGAATCTGATTGGGAAGCATGAGCTGGAAAGAGGAGGGTTTTTTTCAAGCCCTAGCTGGGAGGATTCCAGTGTGAAGACAGCTGGGATCCAGAGTCCTGGCTGAAAGCAGTTTTAATACTAGCAGGAGAACTGGGGAAAGCTGGAGAGGATATTTCGGAAGTAGGTGCAGTCTCCCAATTGGGCCAAAGAAAAGGGATAGATAGATCTTCTAAGGAGAGGAGATTTTCCCTACCCAGTCCAACAGGGAGGTAGCTCTGGAGAGTGATCCCTGGTTGGGTGTGGTTGGAAACTGCCTTTGGAAACCTTCAGATTCAGTTATAACTGAAGGAAAGAGAAGAGGATTGCATACTAAAAACTGGGTACCAACATTCCTAACTCCAAAAAAGAAAGAGAATACTAAAAGAAAGTAAAACAGATCTTGTGATAGAAGATAATTTTCCCTAATATATTTTTCTTTCCACATTTTTTTCCAACAACCATCAGTTATTTGGGGAAGGCTTTCTTGATTCTGCATAGAGAACATCTTAATACACTTAATGCAATATGCTCACATTCTCCATCTCAAAACTGAGCAAGAAATGAAGAGTTGTGCCATGTTTGCAGTAATTCTGCCATGCTATCTGCCTGGGCCACCAAATTCTTCCCTCTGCCCTCTCTGGAAATGAACTTGCATCCCTAGGATGGCAAATCCAAGCTTCAGTGCCTACAATGTAAGTCTGCCCCCCCCCCTGACATGGGGTCCAATAACTCCCTTTTCTCCCCTCTGTACTGCTGCCTGCCTTCTGAGCATGCCAAACACCTGCCCTCACCTGTTCTGTAATTTATAAAACTCTTTCTCTTGTCTGCCTGATATTTGGCAGAAAGTGTCCTTTGACTGAGAGGTATAATTCTGGAACATTTCATCAAAATTGTGTAGAAAGCAAATATGAAATGTTACACCTAGAAATTTGATTTACCCATAAGAAAGACCCGGAGCCTTTGGCAGAGGGGCTTTCCCGAGAGAGAGAGATACAGTTTCTGAAAATATTATCCATATTTAATGGAAAACAAGTAAGTTACAGCTGAAGATGCATTTCCCATTGAAACCAATGAAAAAGGAAAAGAAATTCGTGCAAAAATTAATGAATGAAAAAGACTGAAATTTTGGAGACCCTACCTCTATGTGCCTGAGCACTTTCAGTCAACAGAAAACTTTGATTATTTAATTAATACACAATTTTTGAAATCGTTTATGTGAATGAAAGGGAAGTAGATACACACACGCTATATGAGTTGTATATGTATCATACAACTATATCAGGGACTGTTCACACAGGGTCATTCCAGGCAAGTTTTTCCCTCAGCAATATTCTGTATCAGACTTATATAAGCATTGTAGCTCTAAATATTTTGCAAAGTTCACACAGTTAGGCTTATGTTACCTTTAGAAAGATGGTCTGGCTCTTTCCACAATACTTTCCAGATGCTGCGGAACTTGTAGTGGAATATAAAACCTGGTGAGCAGGAATGCGTGCATAAGCGAGTCTTTTCTCTCCCCGGATCATCCAAATGATCACGTCAGGCATGCTGTTTTGTGGCTTTTGTTATCCATCAGGAAGAAAAATGAAAACAGGCTTTTATTTTGCAAAATAATTATATTTCCTACCAATGTCTGATATTACTAAAGACAAAAAATGCCACATAAAAATTGCCTTGAAGGATTTATTCTATCACATTATGCAAGAACAGCATAACCCCTCTCTCCTTCCACACACAGAGGACTGAAAAAGCCCTGCATCTCTCCTGGTGCCCAAACTGTGGGATTTTTCACAGCTCTGCCACTGAATGTACATTTATCAGGGAGTCATATAACCTATCCTGGCTCCCTGTTAGAAATACATAGAGGAACAGGATGTATATTTTAATATATATGTTTGAAAAATGCCTGACTGCTACATTTACAGGATCTGTCACCTGCAGCTAAGAGACATGAACTACCTCAGGGACTGTTAGGTGACAGGGTGGGGGGAGTGAAGGAACAAAAGTACCTGAGGGCTAAAGCACTAGTGACTATAGGGTAAGGATGCAGATAGTAGAGGATGGGAAGGGAAGACAAGGCCCCAGAGGCAGATGAGATCGGCTCAGTGGTGATTTCTCCCCCCCACCGAATTTTGGATCAGTTGCTATTATAGCCTAACATAGGAAGAAAAAGGAAGAAAATGTACACAGAGGGTCAACCAGAGAAGACGTAATGGACTATTGGTGGGAAGAAGCGTGAGAGGTTAGGAGAGCTTAATGTGTTCCATCTTTCAGAGAGTGAGAGCGAGAGAGAGTCAAATTTACCCCAAGAAATGGATAAAAATGGATTAAAAGTTTATTTATAATCTCCTATTATATACTCCTTAACTTTAATAAGGTTAATTTTCTTGTATTCTTCCATGCCCCTTTATAATTCTATGTTAATTGCAGTGTATAACATGACAATGTTGTGGTCTTTTTAACTCAAAGGGAAACTGAAATTGACATGTGAGAATGAAACTGACAAAATTATATTTTGTTAATTTTCTTCTGTTTTCTTCCTGGCATCTTTGCTGTTGTTCAGTTCCTGAACAGTGTGACGTAACTATTGAATGAAGCACAATTTTTTGTCTCTGGAGCTGGTATCCTATTCAATTAATTCCCCAAAGCATTATATTTCTGTGACTTGCTTTAGCATCTATTTGACCTCCACACCATATCAGTAAAAAGTACTTTATTCTATCCAGGATTAAATAGTTTGAAAATACAATGCTCCAAGACTATTAAATATTTTACAACCGGGGGGGGGATTCCCCCTTCTCACCCCTCCCTGTTCCTTCCCACAGTGGTGATGTGCTGGTCTGCAGCAACTCACAGCCATGGCAGCTGGGCCAGGGAGAGGCAAGGCAAGGTATATTCCTTGCCCCCAGGAGCTACTCAGCTGGTGGCTGGGATAGACCTGCTCCTCCAGTGGCAGGGCACCACTTCTGACCTGGCCTTTGTAATTCCAGCTGGGTCATGTGGACCATCCTGCTGCTGCAAAGTTTCTGTGAGGCTGCCCAGTCATCCTGTGTTCTTGCATGCACAGAGTTGTTTGGGGGGGATTTAACACCCCCCAGTATATTGGGGGGGTGAGATTTTTCTGCAACCCAAGGGGGGTGCCCCAAGGTTGCAGAATCATCTCTTTTGTTCCCAAGTACCCTTGATGGGCAAGTTTAAGTATCTGCATGTTGGGGCACTTGGGAATGAGATACATGATAGAAAGATAAGTAGATAAAACAAACCTCTTCACTTAATTGTATCAGCCTATCCAACCAATCTTCAATCTCTGTCAGGGTGGCCTTCACATCTGTCGCTTCGTTCCTCAGCCTTGCTGCTGCCTCCTGGATTTGCCTAAATGATTTGAGCCGCAGTTTTCGGATCTGGGTGTCAAGGATGGTAATATTCTGCTTGCCTTCAGGAGGAAGTTCCTTACTGAAAGAAACAACAAATAGAATTCTTAGTAGTATTTATTCAGAAATTGTATATGCCTCCTCTTCAGATGTAACATAAGGTCAAAATAATACAATAAAATCATAAAAGCAACCACCATAAAATTACCCATATTAAAATAAGCCATAAATACAGTACTGAGCATCCTATAAAGATATCCATAAAAGCTGCCCTCAACTGTGTGTCCACATTGCAAGATCCCTGCTTGTCCAGTACTTGTACCGTATTTATTCTGTCCTGGACAATTAAATTTTGGGAGAAATTTAAGATCTGCTTTCTCTTCCCTTTCTTTTCTATTCTTGTTCCTAAATATCTCTTAAATTTCACATGATTTATTTATCGATTGCATTCTTATTCTGCCATTCCTCCAGGATGGCACAAGGGCTTTTCTTTAGGACTTTGTTTCTAAAATATGCATATTTCAAAAGAGAAAGGCAAAGGAACCATAAAAGAAATGCAGGGCTGGAGGGGAAACACTGGTATTCATGAACTTAGGAGTAGAGATGGGCACGAACAGCAATACGAACAAAAAAAAGCCACGAACAGCCCAATCTGCTGTTTACGAAGAAGCTGTTTGTGAGGCCCCATTCTAAACGAACAGGTGGTCATTGCAAGCCTCATTCATTGCTGTTCGTTGCTGTTCGTCAAGCCAGACAGTCTGGCACCTCCAACCAATTCCCTTGGCAACTTAGGCAGGGATTGTCTGAACTCTGTCTGAACTCCTGCCATTGCCCTGGAAACCTCAATCTAAGCCCAATTTAGCTTGATAGGCAGGTCTTCCTTTCAAGTGTGGAGCTCCAAATTTGTTACAACAAGGGAGCAAAGAACAGGGGGAAGGGGAGCTCCCAGCTCTGACTTTGCATACAGTGGAGAGACAGTAGCTGTTGGCATTTTGATAGAGATAGTTCACTGGAGCTTGAATTTTCTTTGAGGGTGGTGGGATAAGAATCTACCCCTTCTAGTTCCAGGGCTGCTGCCAGGCTCTGGGCCAAGCTATTATTTATTATTGGTATCTTTCCTGCTGCCTGCTCAGGTAAAGTTTCCGCGAGTGGTGCGGTAGGGATCTACCCCTTCAAGTTCCAGGGCTGCTGCCAGGCTCTGGGGCCAAGTTATTATTTATTATTGGTAACTTTCCTTGTGCCTGCTCAGGTCAGGTTTCTGGGAGTGGTGCAGTAGAGATCTTGACTTGGATGATGGCTGGAGGAGAGCCTGCTGGCCCCCACGAACAGCCAACCACGAATATGTTCGTGAACAGGGCCATGTTTGTGGTTGTTCGTGGTTTTTTTCTGTTCATGCCCATCACTACTTAGGAGAGGGCACTAGAACAGCAGAAATGAATTTCTGAGCCATCCCAGAAACTAAAGGTAATGGATAATCTACCTTAAGTCCTCCATAAGTTCATCAATTAACTTCAGCCATATCTTAGCCAAATGGTCTTCTGACATCTTTGCTTGTATTCCTGATCTTAAGGCTGCTATGTTTATTTGCTGCAGTTTCAAAGAAATGGACAAGTCCATAAGTGTTAGCCATTGGTCTTCATTTTTTCACAATTTGATTTTTCTCAACAACATATTAGTTACATCCCAACATTAAACCCAGACTTCTTGGTGGCAATGAAGTAAATCAAGCACTAATAGATGGACTCTGTGGAAATGCACATGAATTGTGTTATTTTCAACACTTCTAAAAATATATACATCCTCAGAATGGTCTTAAATAGCATGGAAATGTTGTTTGGAGTCCTTATAAGACAAGACCTATTTTTGCTTATTGTAACAACTTACTAGTCTAACTTCACACCATCCCTTTAAGTAATTTTGATTTCATTCCTGTATCTGTAATGACAGGTTAACTATTGTTTAAAAAAAACTAGAACAAGCCAAAGCAGAAGGATAAATCAATAATTTGTAATTCATTCTGTTATATAATAATAAGGTCAGTTTATAGATTGCATGAAAAAGTCATAAATGACTTACCAGTTTTTCCACTATCGCAAGAATAATATTTAAAGGGTCCAGTCTATGACTTACATCTTCCCAAAATGAAGTTAGTGTCACTACTGGCTTTGTGTTTGCCCATGGCAGATAGTAATAGTAGTTTCCTAAGGTGAAACATTCATGTGTGAAGAATTATTTTTACAGAATGTCCTCTTACTAAAGGATATATACAATCATAATACTTTAGTATGGGGTGGATAAGATATTTTATTGAATGAGGTATGAAATCCAAACAAATTAAGCTGTTCTTGTCAGTTTTACATTAATAATACTCACCATCAAAAACAGCACGACTGTACTGAGTTGTTGAGGCCAACGGTTTACAGGTGGTATCAAATTTATTGCCATAATTCCCAATGCTAACTTCAAACTGGATAGCCTCGCCAATGTCTTGCAACATAGTAGCAGAATGGAACACAGCACTGAGACTGTACTTTCTTCTGCGCTGATATTTCTGTAGGTTCAAACAGGAACGGTGATTTAATTAACAACGCAATTTATAACAACAACAACATTTGATTTATATACCGCCCTTCAGGTCAACTTAATGCCACACTCAAGAGCGGTTTACAAAGCGTGTTGTTATTATCCTCAGGACAATCACCCTGTGCGGTGGGTGGGGCTGAGAGACCTCTGAGTGAGCTGGGACTGACCCAAGGTCACCCAGCTGGCTTCAAGCGGAGGACTAGGGTATCAAACCCAGTTCTCCAGATTTGTGTTGTGCCTTCTTAACCACTACACCAAACTGGTTTTCAGACAAACTCACCTGAAAACACATAATGGCATGTTTAATTTTAAGGAGGCGGGGTCATGATGATTCAGTGGTTAAGAATCTGCTTTGCTTAAAGAAGATCCCAGATTCAGTCCCTAGCATCTAAACATGATGAAGTCATAAGTAATGTGAAAGTCTCCTTCCTGCAGAGCTGCTGCCAATTAGAGTAGACAATACTGGCCTTGATAAACCAATGGCATGGCTCAGCATAAAGTAGCTTTGTGCATTAAAAAAAAAAGTCCAATGAAATTAATTTAGAATGGTTTTTCTAGTTACCAGATGTTTTAAAAATAAATGCAAAACTAATGGTTAAAGCTTATTTTTTATAATGGGCAAAGTCACACATGCTCCCCTGCAGGAACACATGTGGGCTTTTTCGCTACAGGACCAACTCAGCTCACTTCAAATTTCATTCTTCTAATGAGACATGTACTTTGTTCTGACTGCCTCTCCTTCTATATGCCAGACAGGGTTTTGGCTTTCTAAAAGCCATCCCTCCACTTATTTAAAAATTTATTAACATTTTTCAAAGCACCGTTCCATTTTGTTAAAAACTTGAAGCATTATTATGGCTTTGTTGACATGGGGTGTGGGGCAGATTCATGGTAGTCTCAAGGACCAGTGAATCTGCACTCTGTACTGCTGGCTTCTCCTGGAACCAGGAAGAACCGACTGCTCTTTGGCTAGGTTCAGTTTGCAAGTCTGTCCACTTGTCTAAAAAAAGTAAGTGCAGATACATAACAGCCTCAACATTCAAATGATATATGTTCTCCTTCATGTCATCTCCATCTCACCCCCATCATTAAGTGAATACAATTTCACTTTCCAAACAGTCCCTTAAGATTTATTCTAAAGTATCCGATTAACGCACATTGCAAGGGAATGATGTAGTCACCACAACACTGGCTTCTACAGAAATCAAAAATTGAATGGATCTGTGTTCTAATTGTAACCAGGTAGAGTGATGACAGCTATAAATTTCTAGAGTCAGAAGAGTTCCCAACAGCTCAAATCTAATCCTGACTTCAACAGGATTTCTTCCAAAGGTATTAGCTCAGGACTGCAGTCTACAGTGCAATAATACAAGTCCCTCTCAAAGATACCTGCTAGGATAGAACCCCAAGATTCCGCAGGGCTCAGGAGTGCCACCTACAGCATCTGGGCTCTTGGCCCCCTGGGGCTTACACGAGAATAATGCTTTATCCTTCATTCTGCATTGGGGCTACGTGGCCAACTTAATCCTTTTTTGACAAGGGACAAACAGTTTGGGTCAGATTCCCTTTTTGTCAGGGAAGTGCAGAGCCATTAAAATGGCAGGCCTATCTATAAATAATCCTCTGATCAGCAGCAATACTCTCTAACATCAGAGATGGAGCTTTGCTGGGGATTGGATAGATCTCCTAATCAATCTCACAAAGGAGGCTGCTTTACGTCAGACCCCATTGGGAGCTCTGCACTTTCCTTTGTTCCCATTTTGGAACATCTGGAGACTCTAAGACCAATGGGCCAGGGGTTGATGCCTCCACTATCTTGGTACTGCAAGAAACTCTGTACGTGCTCTGAGAAATCTGCTGCAACCTCTGTAAAGTGTACTTAGCTGAGTTAACATTACTTAACATTATTGCTTTTATTTGAGATACTATGTGCTGTGTGATAGTGTGCTCTTTGCTGTGTTTTGTATTTTGTCTAATTTCCTACCCCTTTTGAACCTAGCCACCATTCCCCCCTTTTTTCTATAATGAACTGTCCTTTTTATACAAACTTTTTTACTTCTTAGTATAATTCTCTGGGATATTTCTCTGAATGTGTTCCCTATGGGCCAGATCGCCTGGGTGCTACCTAGTTTGCCACAATATATTCACCAGGGTTTCCACCCTGTTACTCTGTTATTTTGCTAGGGCTGAGCTGGAAGGGCATCTTCTCAGGGGGTCAGTCTAAATGTTCTCAGGAGGTACCTGAGTGGTGGCAGCCAATTTCCAGGGTGCTTTACAGGGAAACCTTGGTCTGAGGAAGTTCACAGCAAGAAAAGTCACCTCCCCCACAACTGTAACAACTTCTTAGCATTTCATTCAAAATTTCCATTACTGCAAGACCACTACAACACACATGGAACAAACATTCACCTCTTAGAAATGAAAGCATTATTTACACTTAATAGTTTTAGAATGGAGATAAGTTAGGATGTGCAGTGAATCATCTAAGACACCCCCCCAAAAAAACCCCATCTAATTTTCAGTGTAAGCAAGCCTTGAATATTTCATATCTGTATATTGCAAGTATGGAATAGCAAAACAGAACTTACCTCAACAACCAATATGTCATCACTGGGTATTGTTTCAATCTTCTTACTAAGGGCTTTACTATCAAGCTGTGTACATAGTTCAACTAAGATTCTGCCTCTATAGGCTACACCTTCTCCCTGTAACACAATCAGGATACCTCAGTCTATGTATCTAATTTAAGTTCACATATTCTTTTATATTGTGCACATCATCTGCATTCTTGCATTGCATAACTGATCATGTCTGCAAAATTAGAAATATGCTTCCTTCTAATAACATTATAAATGAAAAAAATATGTAAGGCAGAAATCCCAGGCTTGGATTTTTTGAGAATTTCTGCAGGTATAAGGACAGTGGTGATTTTACTGATTTGCTCTTCCTAGGGCAGCCCAAAATGCCCCTCTGCAAATACTGCTTTTGGAGTATGGGGGACACCCAGGGATACTTTAGGGGAGAAATTAGAGGTTTTCCATGGGAGGGTGAATTGGCGAAAATCCCCTTTCTCCTGGCACCTGCAGAAATTCTGTATATTTATTTAAAATATGTTTATGCCACCTTTCCATCAAACAGGGTCTCCAAGATAGTGAACATCTGAACATTGTATTCTAGGCAGGATCCATGCCCCCATTTTGGTTACTGATATCAATGAAGCATACCAGGATTCACATCAATCTGGATTCACATCAATCAACTTTTTTGGCAGGCAGGCAGGAGCAAGACAACTGAATCCAGTTCTTTCCTTTTCTAAACAGTTGGCCGATGCAATTCCAGCTTCTTTCACAGAGCCAAGCATGAGCAGTTGGGGAATCATGTTCACACCACCAATTTGTGTGCCTGTTTTCCTAACTGAGAGCCAAACTAGAGAGAAGTGCGCTGGCAGCAGTGAGGGGAAGCGTTCTCCCCTTGCCCCCCTAAATGCACTTGGGAGCAAAGCGCACTGGCGGCGGTGAGAGGGACAGGGAGATGATCTTGCCGGCAGCTCCCTCTCACCATTGCCAGTGCACTTAGCTCCCAAGTGCATTTAGGGGAGCAAGGGGAGCGTACTTCCTCTTGCTGCATGCTCTGTGACTTATTAATCTGCACTCACTAAATGTAAATGAAAGAGTCATTATGGCTGCAATTCTAATTATAATTTAATGGGGCTGGTTCGTGAACAGTTGCTAATGTTGATTGACCCACAAACCAATGACACACAGATATTTTCCCAAACATGTTCCAGTATTAAATAACTGTAGTACTTAATAAGCACCAGGGCTTTTTTCTGGGAAAAGAGGTGGTGGAACTCAGTAGGTTGCCCTCGGAGAAAATGGTCAGCAGCACGGAGGGCAATCTAAACTCCCCTCTGTCTGGAGATCAGGGGGTGGGGCCACCAGCCATGTGACCATTTTCAAGCAGTTCCGGAACTCAGTTCCACCATGTTCCAGCTGAAAAAAAGCCCTGATAAGCACACTTGCATCTCAGACTCTTGACTGCCAGCTGTGCCCCCCACAACCCCCTTTCTGCACAGGTGGCACATCTGTAATAGCCTTCTGCAGACCAAAAGAAACTGGCTATGTCATAAAATTGCTGCTTCTCTTAGCCAATGAAATTAAAGGGAGAAAACCTAAGTATTGAACTTACATGCTTGTATACACAAAATAATATTTAGAACTACTTTTTCTACCTAAGAATCAAATGTTTCAGAAAACAAAACCACTTACTCTTTTCTGAATATTAATGATAAATATAAAGCTAAAATTGCAGCTTAAGTTTAAGAAACATAGATAGATATAAACTGACCTTTCCAGAATTTAGCTCATCATATGGGTCTGGGAATCCAGTATATTCTCTTGGACTTCCGTAAAGGTTCAGGTAACAAGGCCCAAATGTGGGTAAGAATCCCACTTCTGTTTCCCCGGTGTTTACTGATAAGCAAATATTATTAGAACAAATTGTAGCTACTGAGGATATAAGGGTGTGAACATTAAAACCATTTGTAGTAAAATGAAATATTAATTGTTAGTTGTTAGTTTAAAAAGAGAACATTTTATTCTATGGGTGCAAAGTAATTTAAAAAATGCTATGCCAATGACTGCATCCATTCATGTTGATCCATTTACTCCTTGTGTATATGTGGTCTCCAATGTGCACAGTGTGATCAGCCACATGAAGTGTTGATTTCAGCTTAGGCAATACTTCATGGAAACAGAGAAGCCCACAGAATAAAGTGACTTTCCACGACATTCCAGGCAACCACATTTAATGTGAAAGAGCAACAGAATTTAAAAAACCATATGCCCAACATTGATGTCTCGGTCTATGAGGCATGAAAGTGCAACTGGAGTTCCATTCAGCAGATAAGTATAGCACTTCCCAATACTGAATAAGTACTCCCATTATTTTAAAGCACATTGTCTTTGGGAACTCTTGGGACTAACTGCAATCCTATGCAGAGGATTGTCAGTTGTCCATTGAAGTCAATGGGTTTCTACTGGAATAACCCTGTATAGGATTGCACTGGAAAACCAGCCAGTAAAACTCACTACAATTACATGCAGTTCTATTCTTTGGACATGCACAATAATGCAAGGTTCGTTTTAATAAACGACACAGAAATTGAAATTGCTAACATTCAGACATGTATGTGAAAATTAATCTAAACCAATATTGTCATCTAAACTAGCACCAAAGACGCCACACAGAAAAGGTTAGTGGCCAGCAGCACACAGTTGTGTCATGCAAAGCTTTTTACTATGTCAGCCAGTACCATCAGTTGCTATAAAATTCTGGAAACAAACTTGTGTCCTCCTATAATTACCATGTCACAACACTGGCCCATGTTGCCCAAACTGCTGGGTGCACTTTATTGATAAGAGAGATTTGCAAGCCATTTTGCATATTTCAAGAAAAGCATGGGGTCAGAAGTGAGAGTCACTCACAAGTCTGTAACCTCAACTTCTTTGCAAAAAACCCAGCCCTTTTGCTTAAGAAAATATGCTGAGGATTATACAAATAGAAAGGTGTTCAGAAAAATAGAATTTCCACAAAAAAGTTAGTAATTTCTCTTGCATGCAACAGGATTAAATTTAAACAGAACAATTTCACGAAATGTTAATTACAGCTGCACAGTGAAAATAAAATAAAAATGAACACAGCAGTTTGAAAGTATTTTGGCTAAGCCATTCTTGCTTTCTCTATTAAACCATGTTTGTTTCTAAATTCTTAATGAGAAACCAAGGACAAACTGGGTATTTTTTCTTAGGCAGTTATTCCACATTGCTTTCTTTGCTAACTTTAATGTATTGATTTGAAAAAACAGATACAGAACTTAATGCAAAGTCCAACCTATCCAAATGTATACTGTGCCAGGTTTTGGGAACAAGACCTATTTATATGCTCTCATTAAAGAGGCTCAAGCCGCTAACCACTGTTCCCCTGTATCTGCCATTTACTTAACTGATGCAATTTCCCCTCCAGTATACAGCCAGTTATATATTTACAGACAACAACTGCAGCAGCATACACCGAACTGGCTTGCATTTCCAGATAAAGTATTGCAGATCAGGATATATAGTAATTTAAATAAGTACATGCAGTGCACTGAAATAAAGCCAGGCAAAAGACAAAGACAAAAAAAATGTCCCAGTGCCCAAGCTGTTGAAAAGTGTTATTATAAACTTTCAAATGCCATTGTAGCAATTTACCATAAATTTGTAGTGTGTGTTTTACATTGGGATTTAAAGGAAACACTAGTTTGGGCAAAGGGAAGAGAATCATATTATAGACCAAGATATGATTATAAACCTTCATATGATGAAGACCCAGCTCCCGAAGAGGAAAGCTCTACATCATAAAAAAAAACACAACAGGTTACTTGATAAGATACAGAGTATGAAGACCGAACATATAAAAACATTTGGCTGCAAAACCAAACCAAAGCTTTAGTGAATCTTGAAGAGGTGTGGAATTTCATTCTGAAAATAAGATCCTATGACTTGCTCCAAAAGCACATAAATGCTTACAGCAGGCTTGGCCAACAGTTTTGTAAGTGTACTATCACAAAACATGAAAGTTATACCAGCGGCAAAGGATATTTAAGAACACAACACTGTATAATTAACAAATGTAAACATTTCAACTTCAAGGGTGCGTGTTTCATACAGGCTTCAAAGATGATAATCCCTTAGGTGAAAGATGAGTTAAAAACACACTGTAGCACTCTGCTGGAGTAACTCTGCACAGGATTGAACTGTCGGGCTGCATCCATAGAACAGTAAAGCATAACTAGAAGGGTAAGAGGCCTCCTGAGAATAGGCCACCACATTTCCACAGGACACCCACCACACCCAAAATGGGAACCTGGTCATCCAGACTAGAGATGAGCACGAACCGGGAAAAAATTGAACCATATGGTTCGTGGTTCATCAAATTTCACAAACCATGAACCACGAACTTTCACGAACCTGCCCCTGGTTCGCGAGCCAGTTCATTTGGTTAGTGAAAACGTCACATCAAGGTAAGAAAACCGCCACTTCCGGGCCAGCAGAAGGTCACTTCCAGGTCAGCAGAAGGTCTGCAGGAAGTCCATCCCCTGTTGCTTAGGAAACTGATTGATTGGCACCAGGCTGTCTGCAGTCACGAACCAAAAAACGAACCAAATGAACCAGCCTAAAGATCGTGGCGGTTCGTCAGAAATGGGATCTGATGAACCATGGTTCATGAACCATGAACCGGCCTGGTTCGTGCTTAATTTTGGTTTGTATTTCAGTTCGTGCCCATCTCTAATCCAGACTACAACCCATAATAGTCCTTATTGAAACACTGGCATATGCAGACTCTGGAAATCATATGGTATTTAGAAGAATCCTAATTGATTTATCCAGTGGCAGAAGAAATGGAGGCTTCACATAACACAGCAATAAACCAGATTCCAACCAGGTTCCAGATACCAATAAAAGAAATAAAGAAAGAAGTGTTTCCTTTACTGTTCCAAAGCAACACATTCATCCCTAAACTACAAGGCTGTATTGAGATGAGGATCCTCTCTAATAATCCGTCTCTAACAGGTAATCATCATTCCTCTGACTGAAGAGAGGACAGAAGTTTATTTATTCCATATGTCAAATGAAAACATATCCCAGGCAAAGATCATTTAATGTTATCTTTTAAGATTTTATTTAAAAGCAGTCTAATTACTCTCAAAATGATTAAATAATCACAATACAAAAATACTAGCATATATCAATGAAATTGGAAATAAGAAAAGATATATGTCGTCCTACCTATGCAAAATTTAAAAGATACAATTTCTAAGATTCTCAACTAAGTGTTTTCAAAAAAGATAAGAACCCAAATCCAACCCACTGGAACCCAAATCTGAGAGGTTCAGTGGTTTTAGGACTACCTTATACAGACCCACTTATTTGGACCTCACATGGCTGTATTAAGCCATCTAATTCATTTCCTCAGAAGGCATGATGTAAGACACTTCTGAGTACTGAATGACACTTTCATACGAAAAACTTGTTTCAAACTTCATTTGGCTTGTTCTTGGATTTATTCTGGGCCTGAAGCCACTATTAATTCTCAAAGACAGGACAGTACGAACACTGCTGAACCAGTAAGAAACATGTACATGTTTGCAGATCTGAAAACTAAAAATAAATTCTCAGGCCTACTTTGTTCAAGAATCTATACCAATAAGGTCAGAGTCTGTGACAATGGTATGTCTTGGTTCTCAGTGCCATGGGACTGGTGCAGCTACTGAAAGTCCAAAATTACAAAGAGAGAGAGGCCATACCAACTTTCAAATTCACTCAGGGGAAACCCACAACAGAGGCAAAAGATTCATTAAACTGTCACAATCTTCTTCAAGCACGGAAAGCTCTTCATTGGGCAGTGGATTTTTTATACCTTCCAGTGCCAAAGTTCTTCCTGGCAGTTTACTTGGTTCCTTGGAATAAAGACTTTTGCACCTTTTCTGGGGCTCCCCTGCACTATTTGGTGCCTGGAATGTATTGAGTTAGCCTGTGCCAGCTCTCTGCACCAGAATCAGCTGCTACTCCTGCCACTGCCATGGTGGCATGGCACCATCAGAGGATCTAATCACATACTGACAGGATCAAAGGGTTAGGCTGGGACTCTAAGCAAGCACGCTTAGAAACAGGCAAAGAGACAAAACCAAGCCTGGGGTTAGCCCAAGAACTTGTTCAGAAAGGTTTTTCTTCTGTGCACAGTGCTGCTGAACCCAACCCTAAAATCTCTCTGTTGCCTCAAATCTGTACTGAGACCCTAAGCAGGAAAAAAATTAGATTCAATTCCATTTCAAAGCAACCAATGACATTAGGTTCAGGCTTAGATCCATGGGGAGTTGGGGGGGGGGCTGTGAACTCCAGGTTCAGCTTGATGTCTGGAAACTTGTTCAGTTTCAATCCTTGGGATCAGAAATAATGCAATTCAATATTCTATCACTCTCTCAAAATGGTCTTAAGTTAACAAGCCCAAGAACTGCAGCTTAACAGAGTCTTCCCAACAAATATGAAAATTACAGAAATGAAACCTCCACTACAGAGATGATCTGTAGTGAACCTTCAGCTAAGGCTTGCTCCCATTGGGTGCTGGAGGTGTCAATATGCTACTGACAAGCAGATGCATGCTAATACAGAAGCTCCCTTAGTTTACCTGCCATAGAAAATTATCACTGGGATTAAATTCAGCATAAATAGATCTGAGTTTCAGACCACAAGGGAAGTACTTCCGTGCAGCAAACTGCAGCATGTCACTACCATGTTAGACACATAATATTTAGATTCCTTGCATGATAGATCTATAACATTAGCACTGCAGATGAATGCAATCTCAGATGCAATTTCAACAGCAGCATCTATACTATGTCAGGGCACTGTTAACATGGTGTTACCTTTCACGGCACTGCTTCTGACTAAAGGAAGGCAATTGTTCCTTTCACCCTTCTGCCCTGCTGAACTTGTAGAAGATCCTTTGCAGAAACACTGCCTATAGAGACCAGCTTACCTTCAACTTCTCCACCAGAAGCAGCAATTCTGGAGAGGCTTAAGTATGTTGTGCCCACTGTGTCATTTTTTGTAAGACGGTCCCTGTATGAAAAGGAATTCAATGCAACAGTACTAATTTTAGATATACTCAAGTTACACTTACACATAATTTCAGGTAGGTTGCAGTGTTGGTCCACAGTAGAAGAGCAAGATTTGGGTCCAACAGCAGCTTAAAGATTAAAAAAGGTATGAGTATTTGAGAGTCAAAGCTCTCTTCATCAGATACAGCGAGTGGAAAAAGGTAGGAATCTATATAATCTAGGCAGAGTGGGAGGGGTACTATAAATTAAATTATCAGGAAGCTAGCTATAATGCGTGTTATAATTAGCTAAACCCAGGGCTTTTTTTCAGCTGGAACGCGGTGGAACGGAGTTCCGGAACCTCTTGAAAATGGTCACATGGCTGGTGGCCCCGTCCCCCGATCTCCAGACAGAGGGCAGTTTAGATTGCAGATCTAAACTCCCCTCTGTCTGGAGATCAGGGGGCAGGGCCACCAGCCATGTGACCATGTTCTCCTAGGGCGATTTAAACTTTAAAAAACTCCCCCCCTTGTTCCAGCTGACCCAAAGTGATGTCATTGTGCAGTCCTGGGAGCGAACGTGCACTTTGCACACACGCATGTGGTACCGGGGCACCACCTCCTGCCAAGAGTTGCTCCCTCTGCTGGCAACCCACTGCATTCCACCACCTCTTTTCCCAGAAAAAAGCCCTGGCTAAACCTAATATAAAAAAACATTCAAAAACTGGTAGGAGAACATTTTAATCTTCCAGGACATTCTACTGCTGATGTAAGAGTAGCAGTTCTCAAGCAGAGAAACTTCAAAGGAAAATTACAATGTGAAATTGCTGAAACTTAGTTTATTTGCAAATTTGAATCAATGGACACCCTCCTCCCCCCAGGCTGCTCCAAGACATAGGATTTCCCCCCTAATTTCCTGCACTTTGTACCACTGCTCTATCAAACTAATTACAACATGTATTATAACTGGCTTCCTGACACTCTAATTTTCAAAACCCATCTGACCCTATGCCTGGATTATGATGACTCCCACCTTTTCCCATCTTCGTATCTGACAAAGGGAGCTTTGACTCTCAAAAGCTCCTATATTGGAGATCTAGTTGATCTTTAAGGTGCTATTGGACCTGGATCTTGCTCACTTACACAGAAGTGTAAGTGGCTTATATCTAAATGTATGTTATTGTATCAGATAGATAGCCATGTTGGTCTGTAGTAGGGAAAGCAAGATTCAGGTCCAGCAGCACCTTAAAGACCACATAGATTTCGAGAGCCAGAGAGTATCCGACAAAGGGAGCTCTCACTCTTGAAAGCTCATACCCCGGAGATTTAGTTGGTCTTTAAGGTGCTTCTAGACCTAAATCTTGCTCTTGCACTATTGTATATATGCTATTTTTACCACAGTGCTATATTTGAACTCAGTGATACATTAGTAGCAGTAGTGTGTGTGACAGATTAGTAACAGCAGTGCAATTCTCTAGGGACCCAATATACATAGTCACAGGGCTTTTTTTCTGGAAAAAGAGGTGGTGGAACTCAGTGGGTTGCCTGCACAGGGGGCAACTCTTGGCGGGAGGTGGTGCCCCTGGTACCACATTTGCGCGCCCAAAGTGCACGCATGCTCCCAGGGCCAATGCCCTCACTTTGGGTCAGCTGGAACAAGGGAGAGTTTTTAAAAGTTTAAATCGCCCTAGGTGAAAATGGTCACATGGCTTGTGGCCCCGCTCCCTGATCTCCAGACAGAGGGGAGTTTAGATTGCTCTCTGTGCCGCTCCAGCAGCGTGGAGGGCAATCTAAACTCTCTTCTGTATGGAGATCAGTGGGCGGGGTTACCAGCCATGTGAACATTTTCGTTTCACCTCATTCCTGCTGAAAAAAAGCCCTGTATAGTCATAAATAAAGATGTTTCTCTTAAAATACTCGGGTACAGCTGCAAGCCGGATTTCCGTTTCACCAGTGGCCACCAGGTGGAGCAATGTGACTCTCTTAAAAAGATGGTAAAGGACATTAACGTCTTCTTGAAGAATTAAGCATTCCTGGTAATATTACTCCTTGCCTGAAGAAATCTGAAAGATAAATGACTAATCTGTTCTAATGATCACTCTAATGACTCAAATAGAACAGTTACACATGTGTTCTGTTACTCTGCTATGCACCCCTTCCCTTTAAGAACTCATGGAAATTTCAAATACGTAGAGAAGTCTGTCAGGCTCAGTAAAGAGGACAACGATTATGAACACCAGAGTATTAAGCATAATCTCAACATCATTCTGCAAACAGAACAAATTAATTATGTGGTTGCCTGTACCATGCAGAGAACAAATGTTGGCTCTTTATGTCAAAACACTTTTTTCATTAGCGTTATAGCTGTTACATGTGCCTGTATTCACAACAAAAAAGAACTCACCAATCGTACACTGTCAGTCTTATTTTTTCACACATGGAAGGAAACTATAAAAGAAACAAAGCTATAATTAACCATTATGTTATTGATAAAACAAAACATATTAAGTTAGTAGTTTGGGGTAAAAAAAAAACCACACAAACCTTGATCTGAAGATTAATAAGTTGATTCCATTCTGGATTGGCATTTTTTTCAATAATATTTGTGCAAACCTGAAAAAAAAAGCGCCCCAGACATTCAGTTTCATAAACTCTCTTCCTTTTTCTTTTATTCAGACAGAAGTAAGCCCGAACACAATTTACCAAATACAGTATCAGGAGCTTGTCACAGAAGTTATTACTATATCCAAAAGTATTCTTTTTAGGTCAAAGCATAATCAAGAGATGTCACCTTGAACAAGATATGAACAGCAGCACCCCTATCTGTACAGTAACTAAGAAAAAGATGTGGGGAGAACATTCCAGAACTTTCAGTACGCATCTTTTCTCAATCAGGTTAATACAATTTTACACACAAAACTGACTCTTATTGGGGCCAACAAAGGACCGTCTGTAGTCAATTTTATGATATGTACAACTGATAAACAATAACATTAAGAATTATCAGTGAATCTCACTGAATATTGCCAGTCATGTCAGTGTAAATTGAGCCAAGTCATCTTCTCATGATTATATAACCACTAATGATGCACTGGGAACTTGACTGAAAATACATTATTAAAACCTAAAAGTAATAAGGAATACATTCGTCCTTTTATAGATAAATGAATTATGTATTATCGTAACTATAAAATGACAGATTTTTGTTACCTAAATCTTTATTACGTGAATCACTGTTTTGAAAAAGAACTCTCTGAGACTTCTAATCATGATATTTAATTATAGTTTTCCCTTATTAGCACAGAATACCTTTTTCCCAGCGAAACAGACTTCCACAAATGGATCCACCAGGTTTTTCTTGTCTGCATCTGCTCCAAATATTTCCTTCACAGTTTGTGCAAAAGCATCATCCACTAAAGAGAAATCATACAGTAATTTCCCCAAATCCAAATTTTGCAGTTGCAAAGCTTGGGTATGTGACAAGCATAGAACATTGTTGCAGTTAAGTGCTGGAACTTAAAGGATACTATTATGCCAAACCTTACTCTGAAATTATTAAATAAACTTAAAAGGCATTTCAAAATGAACAATGAATTGCTTATCAGAATGGTGCAAGACTGAATATCTGAAATCAGTGAACTAGAGATCAGAAGTCAGAGACTACCAAACCAAATCTGGACCCTTCAGGACTGATGCTTAGTTTCTGATTGGCAGTCCAGAGGCAAAAGGAAATATATTGCCTGTAACATTCATGTCAGGCGGCGGAGTACTCCTCCACACAAAACATTCCTTCCACACTGACAACTAAATGTCTGGGGAAACGGTCTAGCCTTCTATCTAACACATTACCTTTCTATGCACATGCAATGTTTTTATTTGGAGGAACTTTCAGTCATGTGAATCGCCAATTGCAGTCTGAAATGGCAAATCCAGATACAAGTTCACTACCTCAGTAAGACCTAGGCCTTAAAACCATCCCCAATGACCTCTATAAAACTCTCTAAAAGCTAGCATCAGAATGCATGCAATTTATTTAAAACATGCAGTTACACACATTTCCTATTTTAGTGACATATAACTGAGAATTATTTTTAAAAATGATATACTCTGAGGAATATCTTCAGCTCTGTAGATCTTTAAAATGAAAGTGACCCATCGGAGCGCTATTCCAGCTGGCAGTAAAAGGTTACTTTCTACATCATCGTTGTCATTGTCCCGTTCTCTGTTTTCCACCTGTTGGGAGATGCATTTGTATATATTACCCCAGAGAAAAGCCATCATACAAGATTGTAAAGCAGATCAATTTCCCTGTTTGAGTTGTATGCATACATGACCCTATCCTGTCCATCCCCATTTATTCTTGCTACTTCCTTTTTAAGGAATTTTCCTATGCCCTTGTTATCAACATAAGCAAAATTATTAATTGGTGGCTTCAGGAAGAAGTTCTTTTAGTGGGAATATGGCTTTCTAAACATTAGAATTATTCAAAATGTCATACGCATTTCTGCATAATACAGTTTAATATTTTTGTAATCATTATAGAGAGATGGTTGGCTTATCCAATACAAACTTTAAAATTAGTGTCTTGCTTCATGAAATTACAGTAATGTTTATGTATAAAATACAGAAAATGCAAAAAAACTGTTTTAAAAGAAAACAAAACCCAGATTCTATAGAGGTCTTTTCAAACATCAGCCACTTTTCAGTTCCAATTGTCTCCACAATTACTTTTATTCCAACCAGAGTTCTGAATCTATGCTTCCTTCACAAACCTGGGTCTGGAAAGGTAACTGGAGAAAAAGCTACTGGGTAGAAGTGACAGGCAAAGTGAAGGGATAAAGCACTCCTCTTCTCAGTCACTATTTTACTCCTGAACTCTGCTTTCTTAAAAATTATTTGCCAGTTTGGTGTAGTGGTTAAGAGCAGCAGGACTGTACTCTGGAGAACCGGGTTTGATTCCCCACCCCTCTGCCAGCTGGGTGACCTTGGGTCACGCACAAGTTCTAGGAGCTCTCTCAGCCGCACCCACCTCACAAGGTGATTATTGTGAGGATAATAATAACATACTTTGTAAACCGCTCTGAGTGGGCATTAAGTTGTCCTGAAGGGGGTATATAAATTGAATGTTATTATTATCTGAACAACCTGCCTTTAATAGAGTCTGAACATTTGCATGACCATCTGGATAATAATTTAAATTGGAGAGGACTTCAAGACAAATGTTCTGTAACCATTATTCTTCTCAGCTATGCTAATTCCATTTCACACATGTCCAATATGAGTTCTTCTCAACACAGAAGCTACTGCAGTTGATCTGATGACATATATAAGCAGTAAGCAATACAGTGCAATCTTAAGCAGAGTTACACTCTTTTAAGCCTATTGACTCCAAGAGACTTAAAAGGGAGCAACTCTGTTTATGATTATATTGCTAAATATTGATTAGTGTTCCCTCCACCGTGGCAACTATGCCAATGTAAACAGAGGCAAGTAATCATGTGCTGGCACAGCAGCAGATAATGCCTGGACCATCTGATGCTCAATACACCATGGCCATTCTGGTACCACTCTGAAGCTGATACACAGCACATTTGGAAATGAAAGGCAGTATTGTGTAGTGACTATAATGTTGGACTAGGCCCTGGGAGAACCAGGTTCGAATCCCCACTCTGCCATGGAAACTTGGTGGGTGACCTTGGGTGAGTCACACCCTCTCAGCCTAACCTACTTCACAGGTTTGTTGTGAAGATAAAATGGAGGTGGGGAGAATGAGTTAGGCCACTATGGATCCCCAATGGGGAGAAAGGCAGGGTATAAATGAAGTAAATAAAATCATTTGGGAAATGTAACATATTTCTGACTTTAAGCTAGTTTTTTGTCACATCACTATGTAATGTAAAAGTGAAACTTATTGCTCTTCTGCATTCTGTCCAGCATTACTGATACTTAATGACAGCATGCAGGAGGATCAAATGCATGTTTTAATATCTGAGTACAGGCAGATCAAAGTGGAGAAATCTCTAGCTATAAGGGCAGTTTCTCAACTGGACTAATTTTTAATACAAAAATATGAAGATGACAATAGCCACCACAAAAAGCTTAACAGCACACCTGAATGTAACTAAGCAATTCCAGTTTAGTATGTAGCACACTGCCTTAGTTAAAACTTGATTGGTATATTCTTTGGAAATAGGTAACACAAATATATTACTGTAATGGGATTGCCCTAACTGATTCTTCATCGTTTCCTATCTATGGTATTGTAAAACTCAGTCTTAACAATCAAAATCAATTTTTACACATAATGTTTTTGCAATGTGTGCATTAGTGAACATAGTTTCATATTTACCAGATAGCAAGCCTTGCTATTTAAGACAGGAAATGCATACAGTTTAATATTTTGAACTTTAGTAACATTTCCAGAAACAGAAACATTCTCACAAAAAGACTAACAAGTTTTTCTGAGACTTAAAGACACACTTGGGGAATAGCAGAAGGGGGCGGTGAAAAGCAAGGCTATGAGCTAGAAGTTTCACCCCAAAGACAAAGAAAAGTCATAGGAGAGATGTACCTTTGAAAGGCAATGCATTGATGGCAGGCCGTAGAAGAGAAATGCTGTGGTGACAGAGTGGAAAGTAGCGGAGCAAGCAGAACTGGGGGAAAGAAAGACACAGTAAGCACACAGCCCTGCCTAGAACCTTCTGCTAGCACTCAGTGCTGTCATCAGGATAAATTAACCAATAAGAAGCCTATTAGTGGAAGAAAATTGTCCATGCATGAAAACTTACTGGCGGCTCATCTCCAGTTCCAAGAACAAACATGCTGATCTTCAAGTACCCTTTGGCACCTGAATTTGTGTCTTCAGGGTCATTTAGAAGCAGCCACTTTCTCATAACAGCATGGCCTGAAAGGAAAAATCAAATATTAGATAAAAATCTGTACCTTACAAATAAGGGTTTGGTTGTTTTTTTCCTTCACTCTCTCTTTCTCAGGAGACACTTTCAAACCAGCTTCAAGGGAAGCTGCAAGTGGGGATGTATACATACGTAGTGCCTGAAAGAACATTTTCAGCTACACTGACAACTGCCACTTGCTATTAGAGATGGGCATGAAACGAAATTAAGCACGAACCAGGCCATGGGTCTGACGAACCGCCACGAACTTTTAGGCTGGTTCGTTTGGTTCATTTTTTGGTTTGTCACTGCAGACAGCCTGGTGCCAATCAATCAGTTTCCTAGGCAACAGGGGATGGACTTCCTGCAGACCTTCTGCTGACCCAGAAGTGATGATTTTCTGACCTGGATGTGACGTTTTCACGAACCAAACAAACCAGTTTGCGAACCAGGGGCGGGTTCATGAAAGTGCATGGTTCGTGAAATTTGACAAACCACGAACCACATGGTTTGGTTTTTTCCAGGTTCATGCCCATCTCTACTCACTATGTGGTTTCAGCTTCTTTAGAATTGAGAAATTAAGTATATCAGAAGCTTGATTTTTCTTCCTTAGCATGTTGCATGATGAAACACAACACCTCTTTTTGGCCATCATGTCTAGACAACTCCTTTGCTCTGTGGTAAGAAAATGCAGGTTTTCATGCAAGAAACAGTTACTTACCGGGTTCATCATAGACATAACCAATGTCAATCTGTAAGAAGAGTTTAGGATATTATCTCTTTGTAAGTCACAAATCACAACAAAGAAAAGACAATGTTCATTTGGCTCTGAAGTTTGCCTGGTTTCAGGATATGATTGGAAAGGTGCAATCTAAGCTAAGCAGGTCGGGGTCTGGTCAGCTGGATGAGAGCTCCCTAGGAAATCTGCTTCTTTTGGAGGAAGATGGTTTAAAAGTATTGTTGATAAATAAATTTAATGTGGCCACATTGAATTCCATGATGAAAATAAGGAAGAATATAATAAAATGATAACCTGAACCAAATGTCAAAATGGCTGTGTAAATTATACTTCTAATAGAAACTTGGCTACTATCAAATCCATTTCTTCTGTCTTGATGAACAGTCTTCACCCTTTTCAGACGGGGACATTTCCAGTGGTGGTTAGCTCTTTTCTCACACAGCCAAACTACAAGTGACACCTGGCACATGTTCTTTAAGTATTGTGTGACACAATTTTACCTGGGAAGTGTAGTTTTAAAAGAGCTGCTCGGAATCACTGTAGTGATGTGTTTTTGTAAAACAATGAGTTGGGAGGGAGAGGTGAGAAAGAGACTAATGTCCTTAACTCCTTAGCTATTGAACTACTGAGGTTAAAAATACATGCAAAATTGGGTTAGAAGCATTTTTCTAGTGTAGTTTAGTCTCTCTCTCCCCCCACCAGGGGGGGGAATTGCAAAGCCTCTCACTCAGGGATCTCGCACTGCTCTGTCTTCGAAAACTTTTATTTAAAGACCTGGCAGATTCCATTCAGTGGGGGCGGGGGGGGGAGACTAAAGGCTTGAGCTCATAAATACACTAGAAGAATGCTTCTAACCTAATTTTGCTTGTATTTTCAACCTTCCTCTCCTCAGCAATCCCAAGTTACTCTTTTAAAACTACACTTCCCAAGTAAAGTTGTGTCATTCAACACTTAAAGAACACGTGCCAGATGTCACTTGTAGTTTAGCTCTACAGTTAGGCAGCTCAACAATCTCTGGATCCAAGTTCATCAGCTATGGTCTATTTGAAATGGGACAGTCTCCTCAACCCACATTTTTGAAAGGGCTATTATCCTCCTTTCTCTTTCCTTTGGTTATAGTGGTGAGAAAGTAGTCAGGGCACTAAACATGTTCTAGTGTGTTCTCATAAGTAGCAGAAGATAAAGAAAGCTTACCTTAAATTCCCCCATTAGACTGTCAGAACGTAAAGAATATGAATCGTATACCTAAAATTGAATGAAAGGAATAAACAGTTCATAACTTTTATGAACAATGGGACATATCCAATGAACAATGTCAGTCTTCCTTACCCGAATACTTATTGTTTCATCAAAGAGCTCTGAAGGGGTCATGTGGACATTGTAGAAAAATATCTGTTAAGATAAGGGAGATTAAAATTTTAAACATGTGTTTTAAAATAGGGGCATAATGTAGACTTTAATTGCACTAAAGTCTTATTAAAATAAACAAGAGCAACAGGTGGAGCTCACTAGAGATGGCAAGGATAGGCAGGCGTGCATAGTGGAGTTACAGGGGGACAATTCTGTGGGGATCCATAACCTCACGCTGCCCCCCACCCCTGCAGACCTCTCCCACTGCTCCAGCAGCAGGGATCTTCTGGGGTACATCTCAGGCCAGTGTTGGCTCAGTGCCCTTGGTGCTGGAAGGTGGCCCTGTCAGTGACCACCTGGCACCCAAGATTGGGCCTCACTCCTTTTGTCCTCTCTGTGCCACTTTTCTGTGAGCTTCTCCCTTTGAGCCACATGGGGCACACTTGTGGATGGGTTTGGTGGGGATCATTCATGGTGCATGGTGTGGGGACCCCTTCTTCCTTCAGGTTATTTTCACTGCTATTCTTGGTTTGACTGCCAGGCTGCTACACCTTGAGGAAAGGATGTGTGCCACTGGCATGGCCCTGTGATTTAAGGTTCCACCCCTTCACTGTCATCTGACTCCCTCATTCATAAGGCTGGGTGCCCACAGCTTTCACCTTGTGACTGGCCCAACAGAGCCTCACTGTCACACTCCTGTGACACTTTGTAGGTGTGACCGTACAGTTGCTAGGGAAGCTAGTGTGGTCCCATCCCCTGTGACTTTTTTTTTACTGGTCCCTGGCCTCTACTGGGAGCCTTTAGGAAATGGACTTGTGGTGCTGCAGTTGCACCAGTGGGAGTTGCCTCCACTTTGGCAGCCTTCAGGATTGCACGGGGGGATCTGGCAGCTCCATCTGGCTCCTCAGCTCTGATTCAACTTTGGGACCATGAAACATGGAAAGAGTATTGAATGTATAGCTCTTTCTGGGCTTCAAAATTAAGAGCAAAGTGCTCTCAACGAATACCTTCAACACAGCATCAGATTCCTTGTCACAGTGGACCTGCTGTCACAGTGAAGAGACCTGCTAGATCTGTGAATGGCACTTCACTTGATGCCCTCTGCCTCTGAGCACTTGTTATTCTTCCAAAATTGCTGTGTTTTTGACCAGAGCAGATGATGCAGTCTTTCAACCGGAAGTGCGTCATCAGGGCCTCTGGACTGCGCGTGCCATTTCACTGCATGGTCTGGTGGCTTCTGGCCTGCCTCCCCCTTCCTTTCTCCCTTCCAGCCAGGTAAGTGCTGCAGGGGAGGCTAGCATCCATAAGTGGCAGCAGACCTTACACAACAGCTGACAAAATCATTCTCTTTCATACCTCTTCAAATATATGTCTCCCATTGAATGAACGTGATATCTTCAGGCCCGTATCTAGTCATTTTTGGTGAGGTGGCATAAGTACATGGGGGGAGCTAGGGTTGCTAGGTCCCCATCATTCCAAACTCTAAACTCATTGGGCAAGCTCTGATGATGTCACATTGGACAGGTGCAAATAGTAGTGCTTCCACATACCTGGACCACCTGGTCTATATGTGTAGTCACAGTCAAGTGGCTTTCAAGAGATAAGAATATTTATCAAACTAAAAAAATTAAATAAGCATATGCAGTAAACAGACATGCACAGATGTCTTAGAGAAGCCATACATCTACAGTCTGGGACACCATCAGCTATTCAGGGAAAGGTGATTTGCTTATAACATTGTGATGCCTTTATTTGTATCAGTGTACCTACAGGTTGTCTCAAAGATGTTTTAAGGGTAAGACTGCAGGACAGGATATAAACCTTTGTTGGGGAAGCTGGGGGTGGAAGAGGTAGCAATTAATCAGGGCTTTCATTACTAAAATGGGAGATTCCTAAGTTCCATCTCCCTGCAAATCATTTCCTCCAAGCAGGAAATTCATCCCCTAATACCAGATCGATAGCTGTGTATTGCTACGGTGTCGGGAGAGAAAAGCATTCCGCACATTTGTACAAGTATTTATAGAGCAGGAGTATTTATAGATTCAGCTTTCAGAGAACTGGTTATTCTTGGCACAGATTTATTTAACAACTTAGAAATATATCATTTTTATGTAGTGAGGAGTCATGGGATTTAAGCTGCCTGGCTATTATGAACCCTTCAAGGACTTTGCCTCAATAATAGGTGGGAAGGGGATAGGAGCAAAAAAATGAATACCTTTTGTAGTTGTTTTTCTGCAGTGAAAGGTTATAAAGTTTAAATGTGCCTGAGCATTATGCCTCTTTAGTCTTTTAGCTCTAATCCTAGATTGGGGAAGGGGAGGGAGATAAGAACAGAGCTTGACATTAGTTACTCATTGGTAAGTAAAGAGTATTCTGCAGATACTCAGAGGCATGTGTTCCTTTACACAGGCAAGTTATAGCATGCTGCTTTGCAATTAATACTGAAAACCAGATACAAGGCTGAGTGAAACTGGGTGTTCATTTCTCTGCTCCTGCTCACCCTCCTGTGCCCTCACCTATTCCTGAGGCAAATACCCCACTGCAAACAGAGGAGGAAGCTCCCAAATACTATAAATATTACTCCCTTTTTCTACCCATTGTTATCACTATGGACTTTAAATAGGACAGAAAAGGCATGGAATGACCTCTTCCTCCCTAGATCAACCTAATCAAGTTTGGGGGCAGGAACCTCCAAAATCCTGCCAATGTGTACAAGCCTGCTGGGCTGCCTGGAACTTCCCATTGCTGGTGTGGTTGTGCTGAGCTTGCAGGAGTTGGAAAGTGCAGGGAAGAGCACAGCCCCATCCCTGGACACCAACCATGGGAGACAAAAACTGCTTGCACATTGCCACTTGTAACATCACAAAGAAAATGACCAGAGGCTTAAAAAAACAATGAAAGCCAGGGATTCAGCAATGGGGGATGACATGTTTCAAGGGGGCATTGCCTCCCACATCATAACTACAAGTCTGGCTATTTTTGGTGAAGCAATTAAACTTTATTACTTACTTTTATTATATATATTCCAAGCTATTTACCATCTTAATTGCTTTACTTTGTGTCTTAAAAGCTCATTTGTTATTCTTACAGCCTGTTTTTAACCATGTTAATCCCACACATTTCAACAGTATTTACTTCCCCAAGAAAGTTTGTTCAGGGTTTTATAAAATATGGCACTTAGAATTCTCTCTTGCAGTGGAATGTGAGCAGAGCACTCTTTAATTTCTGTTTTTCATGAAAAGAATTACTCTGAACTAGGAGACTGGCAATATGCACTATACTTACCTCATCGAAATAGGGATTGTTCCCTCTTTTGATTCTTGTTCTGTGAGTTTGGCCACAAACATGTACTTTCACTACTGGTTTTATGTTATTTCCACACAACTGACGACCTTCAATAACTCTAACACGAATCTGATAGAGAGAAAAAAATGTAACTCTTCAGTTAGTTGTATAATTTGATTAGTTTTTTAATCTTCAAAACCTTGGTAAGGTTTTTTGTTCCTTTTCCTGTTAAAATAAGTAACCAGCAGCAAGGAATTGATTGACTGAAATTAGTTCCAAACTTCTAATTACAAGTGGGCAAAATCTTGCATTTCACTAGTTCCAAAGAACACACATAATTGTTGTGCATGAGCAAGGACTTATTTATTTATTTGTATATCCTGCTTTTCTCCCTGGGGACCCAAAGCAACTTTTCAAATCATTCTCCTCTCTTCTGCTTTATCTTCATAAAAATAACTGTATGAGATAATAACAACAACAACAACAACAATTGATATACTGCCCTTCAGGACAACTTAAAGCCCACTCAGAGTGGTTTACAAAGTATATTATTACAAAGTATATCCCCACAACAAAACACGTTGTGAGGTGGGTGGGGCCGAGGGAGCTCCTAGAAGCTGTGACTGACCCAAGGTCACCCAGCTGGCTTCAAGTGGAGGAGTGGGAAATCAAACCCGGTTCTCCAGATTAGAGTCCCACACTCTACCACTACACCAAACTGAGAGAGCGTGGTGGGCCCAGGGTCACCCAGAGATCTTCCATGGCAGAGCAGGGACTCGAACCTGTTAGTCCCAGGTCCTCATCTGACATGCTAACTACTACGTCACTCCAGCTCTGACTTCCCCTCCTTTTTCTGTATCAGAGAAGGCATGTGCATAAAGGGAAATCCAACTGCAGTGCAAGGAGAGCATTCCCAGGATCAGAGTAGAAAAGAACCATCCCCTGCCAGACTGGAATTCTGTATACATATCAAAGCTCCTTTTATGCCCTGGACTTGCTGGGTCTTGGTGCATATTCATGGAGTTGCTGCCTCCTCATTGTTTGCTCTGTTGCTTATCAAACATTAACTAGGTACTTAGAAAAATAAATAAATATCTCTTGAGTTCCGAGATTTACTCCCACCTCTGTAGACTATACTCAAAGACATTACACGAAGGAAAAGAATCTGCCGGGATTTAAAGAAGAGTTTCTGGAGATTTCTGAAGAAGAAAAAAGATACATTTGTACTGTGCCTAACTGACATATGCAGTCTAATCCCAAATATAACTACTTTAAATTGCAGTCTTAGACTGAGATTTGGCATCTCCAATTCCACTGTGCACTAGACAAATAAAATGGAAAAGTACATTATTTTAAGAACTCTACAACCTGGAAGTCTTGAGGTTTATTAGACAATGCCCTCCGATTTTTTTTCCCCTTGGTAATACGCCGAGCAAGCTGGACTTCACGGGTGCCACTTGTACTGCCTTGGGAAAGGCCAACATTTCCATCAGCCGCATCTTCATCACCTCCATCTTCTTCTCCATCTATCAAAAAAGTACATTAGTTGTAATTATTGTTTTATGTTTTTGTATGTATTTTAACTCTAGTTTCAAACATTTAACTGTTCCCTTCTGCACTGTTTTCCTGGCCTGAAGTGGCCCCAGAGGGTGCTTCTGCCCCATAGGGGACTTGCAGGTGCTAGTATTCCGTGTATGTGTAGCCTCCCAATGGAGCCAATAACATGCCCTGAGGACCTTTTGGGTTGAGAAAACTGTGCTGGGGCCAAAGCTCCTCCTTACCCCGTTTTGTGATCACAACATGGATAAGACTGCTGTGGCACTTCAGAATTAAGTTTGCACAGGAACTTGTAGCCGCTGTCTGGCTTTAAATCCCTGTGGCGACCACATCTTATATATACTATCCAGTTTAGACCTTAGGGAACAATCCAAAGCAGGTGTACTCAGAGGTAAGTCCCACTTTATTCAATGGGGCTTACTCCCAGTAAAATCTATTTAGCATTATAGCCATAATCAAGCAACTTTTTATAATGGTTGCTAATGAATCCTTGTTTATGTGCTGTAATTAAAGGTGTATTATATGTATTGCACATGCATATTCATTTATAGACATTTTTGTTTGCTATATTCTTTTTCTGATTAACGTGACTTTGTTTTTGTAAGTATTTGGAAGAGTCTTTAATTGTGTTTAGAGTCATTTACATACATATCTGTTTGTTTTTCTGAACATTTTGCTTTTAGATTTGGCTTTTGTTTCAGTTATTCCCTTGCTTTCAGGTAATGAATCCTCTACAGCTATTTTGATAGGATTTCCCCCCCTACCCCTTGTATGTAAATAATGCACTTTAAAAAATAAAGCAAAATAACAAAAATGAAAATCAATGCATATTCTTCTCTTCACAAACTGCGTATTGTAAAATGCCATCCCAAATGCTGTAAAATCAAGAATTATAGCTGTGACCCCCTTATACACTGCCACCCACCCTAAACCTCCTTTCACGGGTTTAGGGGCCTCATAGGCAGTTAACGGCATTCACAACATTCCGCCTGTCTAACCTCTATGATCAGGCAGAGAGTCCTGACCCAAATCCACACTGGGTCACCTCTCTCCTCTTTCCAAAGCCTCTACCAGATAGGCAGGCAATTTCCTGCCTCACCTTGTGATCAGAGTGAGTTTCGTGCATGTGTGTTATTTCCCCTCCGCCCACAACATCAACCAGCCAGGGTTAAAACAGGAACATAAAAGAACCTTTATTTACAACGTAGAACACCAGAGTGAATATCCAAGACCCAGGAACTACACTAGCTGTGGCCAAGTATCTCACCACCATATTTTCCTAAAAGAAATAAAGACTACCTATCTGCTGCTCAAGATCATTGGATCAAAGGAACTTGAAATGGATTTTAAAAATCATAGATAACTTGTGGTTCAACAAAGAATTCACAAAGTATCAGAACAGCTGTCAACAGCCAGCTACATTTCCACTGCCTTCTCCTGCAGTTACAAAAACCTTCTCCTAGGGATCCCATTCTCCTGGTGGAGGTGGGAGATCCCCCACTCGCACCTTTAACCACCCCAAGAACTCTTCCATGATTTGGAGTGAACCAAACTGGCCCCAAACAATTTGGGGCCCAAATTGGCTGCTGTGAAGCATGTGTGCACTCCCCAGCCTTGCATGATGATGTTACTTCCTGGAAGCGACATCATTGAACCACTGCGGGACCGCATACACTAGTAGCCAAAATTGTGGAAACCTTTTGGAAAAAGTGT
The DNA here is from genome assembly GCF_028583425.1 of Eublepharis macularius. NCBI lineage: Eukaryota > Metazoa > Chordata > Lepidosauria > Squamata > Eublepharidae > Eublepharis > Eublepharis macularius. Next base: position 101,496,726 of record NC_072795.1, read on the forward strand.
ATTTTTGAGGTTTGATGACTCATAACACCACTTTTTGGGGGAGTAATACCATAAAATTATATATCAATGGAAAGATAATTTAATCAAGAATGTAATGTAGATGAAAAGTTGATAAAGAAAATGTGTATTTTCCTAATGGAAATGAAAGAAAATGATGGGGTGGAGAAATGTAAAAAACTATGGATACAGAATTTAGGTAATGATGTTGACCAAATACAGTGGAATAAGATATGGAAAGTAAATGTTAAAATAACTAAATCTGCTGTGTTTAAAGAGAATCTATATAAGATGTTCCATAGATGGTATCTAACACCAGTTAGACTGGCTAAAATGTTTAAAAATATGTCAAATAAGTGTTGGAAATGTAAAGAAGGTATAGGGACATTTTTCCACATGTGGTGGTCCTGCAAAGAAGTACATAGATATTGAATAATGGTACATAAGTTAATACAAAATATCTTACAGATAACAATTCCTTCGAAACCAGAAATTTTTCTATTAAACTGTATGTCGGATATAAAGAGAGAGCAAGAACACTTAGTAATCCATATAGTAACAACGGCTAGAATCTTATTAGCAACCTACTGGAAACAACAAAGAATCCCCCAGCAAGAAGAACTAATAACAAAGGTAATGGAGACAGCGGAAATGGATAAATTAACATTGTTAATGAAAGGGCAAATGGAAGAAGACTTCTCTGTACCATGGGATCCCTTCTACAAATGGTTGACCAATAACTATAACCAGTAAACACAAATATGATATTAAGATTAACTGTATAATGACATAATAGAACTCACAATTGATGTAATAAGATGAAATATAAGAGATAAAGAAATAGATAACAGATATTGACAAGCAAAATCATAACTGTCTCATGTTTGTATATATATGTGTTGGAAAACAATAAAAATATTTTTTTTAAAAAAAGAAAGAATGTAATGCAATAACTTTTATGAAGGAAATTTTTTTAGAACAGTAGTTATAGAGAAGAAAAATGAAACACATATTAAAAATGAGTTATACAACAATTCTCACCATGTCAGTTAATACTTAGTTGGGTAACCTTTTGCTTTAATTATGGCCTTACAACGCCTTCCCATGGAGTGAACCAAGTTTTTTAGTTCTGCAGCTGTTATAATGTGAAACCACGATTGAGTTATTGCTTCTATTAATTGCAGTTTATTGCTGGGTTGCTTCTCACTAACCAGTTTCTTTAGTCGGCTCCATAGATTTTCGATGGGGTTAAGGTCTGGGCTATTCCCAGGCCATTCCAACAGTGGAATATGATTATCTTGAAACCACTTTTTGCACACAGCAGCAACATGACATGGAGCTGAATCTTGTTGAAATATAAATGCTTCATTATCTTGAAAAAGATCACATGTGGAAGGCTTCAGTTTGGGCTCAAGTATTTCATTTATGTATTTTTGGGCATTTATATTGCCATTTATCATGCAAATTCTGCCCACACCTTTTGATGTCATACAGCCCCATATCATAACACTAACTGGGTGTTTCACGGTAGGTGTAATGCAATCAGGATGCAAATCTTCTCCGATTCTTCTTCTCACGTATTTTATGCCATCACTACCAAACAGGGAGATTTTGGTCTCATCACTCCAAATAACACTGTCCCATTGTTCCGCTGTCCAGTTAACATGGGTTTTAGCCCAGTTTAATATTTTCAACCTTTGTTTGAGAGATAACAATGGTTTTTTTCATGGAATTCTAGCATTAAGACCAAATTCCTCCAGTCTGCGCCGAACAGTCCTTGCACTCAACTTCACATTGAATTGCGCCATTTCGTTCTGTATGATTTTCGTTCTGTGTGATTGCGCCATTTTGTTTTGTATGATTTTCTTCTGTCACCTAGGCTCAGTCTCTCAATTCTTCTATCATCCCTTGCTTGTGTGCACCTTTTCTTGCCTTTACCAGTCTGGTTTTGTAGTGACTGAGTTGCCTTATACCTCTTCAAAAATTTAGAAATGCCACCTTTGGTTAAGTTTCCAACAATTTTTCTTCTAATTTCTTCATAACTGTAGCCTTGTTCACTTAATAGTACTATTTTACATCACTTTCTGGGTGACCAGTCAACTCTTTGTGCCATTTCTTTAATTTTATTACATTTTAAAAGCTCACTAAATGGAAGAACACAAAACAAACCAACCAACTTGATAGCAAACACATAACACACTGACAAATGACCTCCTCTCAGCTCCCATACATGACATCAATAGCTGAATCCTACTGTGACCTGATTGGCTCATTGCCAAAACAAGATGACACCTGATTCAGATAATTGAACAAACTTTGTTGCATTACATTCTTGATTAAATCATCTTTCCATTGATATATAATTTTATGGTATTACTCCGGGCCGGCCCGTCCATTGAGGCCAGTGAGGCTGCCACCTCAGGGTGCTAAGGCGGCGGAGGGGCGCTGACCTGGGGGCAGGGGCGCGCAACACAGAGCTGCTGCTGCCGCTGCCAGCCAGGAGCACATGCTGGCGGTGGCAGTGTGGGGCAGCTGAGCAGGCAGCCTCCCGTTCATTAAGCTGCCTCTGGTGCCGGCGACACTGGAGCCAGCCCTGGTTATGAACCATCAAACCTCAAAAATGTACTTTTCCCAAAAGGTTTCCACAATTTTGGCCACTAGTGTACATGCAATGCACACACCAAGAAGAGTCGCCAAGCGCCAGGAAGGTAAGCACTGGGTCCCCCCTCTCCCACTGAAAAGGTAAGGGGTCCTGGCAACCCTACCTTCTCCCCACCATATTAACTGCCTTAACTGAACTTCCAATGGCGTTCAACAGTTACTGACTCAGCATTCAATTACCTCTCATTAGATATTCCTTGGGAGAAGCAGAGTTGGAACTAGGGTTACCAGTCCCTCCATTGGGGCGGGAGATCCTCTACTCTCAGCCTCCAACCCCTGCCACCTGGCTGACCGGGCAAGGGGGAGCCACAGGAACAGGCCTAGAAACCCCACAGTGCACTCCTGCATACTCCAGAGCACTTCTTCATCGCACTGGGAACAACATCATTCCTAGTGCGACACAAAGGCAATGGGTCTTGCTTGGGGCTAATTTGATAAAAATCGGCCCTCAATCTAATGTTCGGGGCTGATTTTTAGCAAATCAGCCATGTGCCTGTCCTGTCACTTCCGTTGCACAGGAAATAACATTCCCAAACCAATGAGGAAGTGCTCTGGAGGTTGGTGTGCCTGGCGCACACACTCCACTAGTACCCCGTACCCCGTTTTCAAGCCCAGAGAACTTGGCAATCCTAGCTGGAACCAGTCCTGTCTGACCTAATGGCACATCATATAAAAGGATCACAGCAATTCAAGAGAAGTTTTGTTTTGTTTTTTAATGGGAGTGGGCTGGGTTCCAACACAGAACAATATTGTACTCCACAATCTTTTCCTCATGATGAGTATACTATATGTCTACCTCCTTGTATGGGAATTGAAACTGTAAAGAAGGCTTTGGAGCAGTATCTTTTTGGCATTACTCAGAAATTATGAATTACAAAACTTTAACGTAAATATCAGTGTTATTACATGTGTTTTCTGTATAGCAAATAGCTATATGGCCAAGCTAGTAGTGATCTACTGCAAATGTTTCTCAGGATTTCAGATGCTATAATTTCATAATTAGTTTCTCTCAAATTATTTTCCATGTTTTCATTCTCCACATATAAACTATTGGAAATCTAGAATTTGACCAATTTTTCACTGGTTTTTATTAGACTGTCCGGGGAAAACATGGTTAAAATACCGGACATATAAATATCTGGTATTTGGGAGGGAAGAGCAGCTGGCCACTGGCCTGCAGGAGCTGGCAGCTGTGCCAGCAAATCTTCTTGCACCACCTCCGCCTTCTCCCCCCCTGCTAGAAGCACTCCCAAGGGAGTGGCTGGAGGGCCCACCCAGCCTCCTGAGCCACCTCCATTTCCTCCCCCCCCCTGCTTCTAACTTGCTCACCTGGCTGCCTGCACACTGAGGAAGCAGCCAGCTCGCCCAGCCGCCTGCATGTCAGGGAAGCCACCCACCACCCACTGGGTCACCCAGCCACTTGGGCACCAGGGAAGTGGTGGGCTGGCATGCCTGGCCACCAGCACCAATGATGATGTCACTTGTATAAGTGACATCATCAAGCTGGAGTTGGGAACAAGTGCGTGAAAGAGAAAAGTAGGGAGAGTGCCGGGGGGGGGGGGAGCAATCTGGTTTCTTTTGGGAGCCACTTGGCAACCCTAATTGTAAAACTTAGCTCTGGAAAGGGGGATGGATTTCATCAAAGAAATGCCAACAGAGAGTAACATACCCTACTCTAACATCAAGTACAGAATTCAAATAAGGGCCCCTACAGGAAGTGGTGGACAGAGGGTGTGGCATGTATCATAAAGTGTAATATAAATCTTTAATAATAAACCTATATTCTCAGCACACACTTGAAATAAACCCCTGCTTCCAAGGCCCAACACAAGTTTTCCAAGAGCCTTGTTCTTATTTGGGGAGAATGAACCACATTTTCTTGTGTTTAGGCTGAACTCCTACTTTGCTGCCTGCTCTGTTTCAAATAAAAAGCAAGAGCTTAGCCGATTCACCTTTTTCCCAATACAATTTAAAGTTTAAAGGTGACATCTCTTGACAAAAACTGGAGGAACAGGTTTTTTGTAGCCGTGGGGAAAGGTTACACCCAGGCCTCTGACTATATTTCTTAGTAGCAAGAGCCTTCTTTCTCGCTTGAAGTTAAGTCCATATAATTGCTGACAGCTCTGCAGACTTTCTGTAAACTAACAAATTGGTTTTCATGACACAAAAAAGCTAACATTTGGCAAGAGGCTTTAAATCATAACTGTCCAGGGTAACAGCTACTGGCCCAGCCAGCTGTAGGCATAAATTTGATTCACAAAGGCACAAACAAAAGCTGAGTGACTTAAGTGATCCTTAAAAGACAAAGTGAATAAAGAAAAGAATGGGTTTGCAAATTTAATACTCTCTCTCTGCTCACTCACCAGAAAGGGTCATTATCACTAAGCAGCATCTCCCACATGTTCTACAAAGGCCTGCTTTTTCACCCAAAGAATACAAACTGTTCAAAGTACTGTCAGTGGACAAACCTGAACTCTGATCATCCCATATGGTGGCATGTATACTACCAATTTTGAAGCTTTTCTCCAGCCTAAGGAGGCTTCCTCTATTTTACGTGGCTCCTTAGGCTGGAGGAACCCTCTCTAAGCCTGGAGGAATTTCCTCTACCCAAAGGTATAATACATGCCAGTACCTGAATGTATTCCGCTAAAGGGCAAATAGCCGTTCCAGGGAACACGTTCGCAGGGAGAAATGGCCCTGGGAAGAAAATGTTTGCATGGCCCCGATATGAATTTGCACCCTCTCCTGCCCTGTAGTAGTTGAGTGTTTGAGTGCTGGACTAGGATCTGAGAGACTCGGGTTCAAATCACCACTCTGCCATGAAGCTTGCTGGATGATCTTGGACCAATCACACCCTCTCAGCCTACCCTACCTCACAGGGTTGTTATGAGGATAAATGGAAATAAGGGAAATCATGTACACTTCTTTGGGTCCCCTTTGGAGAGAAAGATGAGGTAAAATGAGGTAAAATAAACTAAAATGAATAAAAATAATGGCTCTCCTAGGTCACCTGCAGCTTGGCCCATTAGCCCTTTGTTGATAGCACACATCTCTTGAGGAAAACAACAGGCTGTTTCTTCTGTTCCAGACCTTTATGCAGCAATGGTGAGACTGATCAGGGCCCAACTAGACAGAGCAGCGGCAGACCTGTTTGTATACACTCAGGCCTGTCCAGTTGTGTTTGAGGTGTGTACACTAGTTTTAAAGCAATACAGAACTGTGTGTGCAGGGGGTGCTACACCCTCACTCCACTTGTAGCGTCTTTCTTGCACTGTCATGGGAATCAGCTCAGCTGGGAACGAGTGCTTGCAGCAAGGGGAGGGCTTAGTCCCCTCGCTCATGTACACCCCTTTAATATCACACTCCCACACCCTCTTTGTGTGTGCAATTAGGGCAGATCCCGGTTTAAACAAACAAACCTGCTGCTGTCATGTCTACTTTGACCCTGAAATGCCGCCATAAAGCCGTTTAGACAGGTTGCTTCCCTGATTGGCTTATCTTTTTGTAAAAATATGTTTTTTGGAAAGAAGATCCTGCAAAATGCGGACATACCTTCAGTGCTTTGCATGTTTGTTCCCCCAGGGTCATTTGGATTTGGAGGCCCAGCTGGTGGTTCATATCCTACCACTAAATCAATTGTTGCCTATATTAAAAGAAAATAAAAACCATAAATATTAGCCATGATCTAGGCTCATGTAAGGAATTTGCTCAAGCTTTTTGTTTGTTTTTTTTACCAGCAGACATTCATGTTGTATCACAAACTATTATTAAAATTCCTCCTAAGCTTCAAAAGCAGTCTGACACCTGCTGTTTAAGAAAAAGGAATTTAAAGACCTCTTGGACCCACAGAGCCATTTTCATATTGCTCTGGGTTCTAACAATTAAATGTCAGGTATCCATATGTTCTAGCCCTGACCTGGATAGCCCAGGTGAGATCTCAGAAGCTAAGCAAGGTTGGCCTTGGTTAGTAATTGGATGGGAGACCTCCAACAAAGACCCGGGTGGCAGAGGCAGGCAATGGCAAACCACCTCTGTTAATCTCTTGCCATGAAAATCCCACCAGGGGTTGCCATAAGTCAGCTTTGACTTGAGATCGCTCTTCACTCACACACACACACACACAGCCATATGTTCCATTTCAGAATAATCAGATCACTTTTGTGGCTACTTAGTCATAACAGTACAGCATACATATTCAAAGTATTGCTAGAATTCATATAACGCATACAAAATAGATATACAATACAATAACATGCAGTACCTCTTTCAAGAGAAGAAAGAAGTGTAATCAATTTCATAACATACATAAGATTTGTTATTTTGTTATTGTCTGTTTTTGTATCAAGCAGGTATTAATGTTGACACCATGTTGTACAATTTTAATTAATAAATTTAAAAAAAATTATTCGGGAAAAATAACATAAATAAGACTTTAAAAGTTAATTTTTTTAAAAAAATCTGGAATCTAAAGTGACTGGCACAATACATTCATGAAGTCTTTCGAGGACATTGCTTCATGCAGTGGATCTCCTGCCCCCTGAAAGGCCTACCTGGGCTCTCCCAGGCCAGAGTGCAGTGAGTGCTCTCCTCACAGGTGTGATAATGTCACTCCCGGAAGTGATGTCATTGTGCCTGTGCCAGGAGCACCCACGCGCTTCATGCCCATGCAAAAGCTCTGCAATGGTAAGTGTCAGGAGTCGGACCCTCCCCTCCTGCTGGGAGGGTAAGGGGACCTGGCAACTCTGGTCATGGAACTGTTATTTGCACTGATGAAGAAACTTCTGTGGAAGCCATCAGTACTCATATGTTTTACCAACAGTGCAATATATTGACTCCTCAGTGGTGTTTTGGGAAGGGTTGCCAACTCTCTGTCGAGAAATTCCTGGAGATTTTGAGGTGGAGGGTGGGATAGTGGGTTTGGTGGTGGGAGAGGGACCTCAACGAAGTATAATGCCATACAGTCCACCCTCCAAACAGCCATTTCCTCTAGAGGAACTGATCTCTGTGGTCTGAAGATCTGCTGTAATTCTGGGAGATCTCCAGACCCCACCTGGAGCTTGGCAACCCTAGTTTCAGGAAAATGGTATGTGGGGAGAATCCTCCTCTCCCATGCACTCTGTCAATCTGAACTGGGCCTCATGCACCTGAGAACAGAGTTCCAAGCAAAAGCTTGCAGTACACGCGTGACCTGGTGGTGGTGGTGGAGAGTGCCCTCAAGTCATAGCTGACTTATGGCAACCCCTGGTGGGGTTTTCATGGCAAGAGACTAACAGAGGTGGTTTGCCATTGCCTGCCTCTGCAACCCTGGTCTTCGTTGGAGATCTCCCACCTAATTACTAACCTAGGCTGATCTTGCTTAGTTTCTGAGATCTAATGAGATCAGGCTCACCTGGGCTGGGCACATGTGTGACCTACAGAACTCATAAGAGCCCTGCTGGACCAGACTGTTAGTTCATCTAGTCCAGCATCCTGACTCACATTTTGGCCAACCAGTGACTCTGGAGGGCATAGAGAACAAGGCTTTCCTCTGGTGCAAATATCTGGAGAGGACACAAGGAAAATATAACACATATTAAGACCAAGTGACTAGGGGTGAAAGGGTAGGCCACTACTTTAAAAATGAGAGTGCCATACAAGTGCAGAGTGCAGAAAAGTCAATTCACACCCCAGATTTTTTTTAAATGTAAAGGAGTTTCCATAAAGTGCTCCAGGCATGAAAAAGAAAGGCACTTTTTAACAGTCTTGCAGCAAGTATCTAATGGGTGCCTGTTGGGTCTCCTTGGAGCAGAAGAACCTCAAAGGAACCGGGAAGGCATGTGAATTGTGTGCAGAGAAATGAACAGGTATTGTTTACACAAACCACTGTGTGGGAAGGCCCTGCCTTGCTTCCTTGTTCCTTTAGCTCTCTCTGCCTTTCCCTCATTCTGCGTCTTCAGTATTGTGATTAAGCAATGAAGCTTTCCCATGCAAATATGTTGCTGAAAGGCTGTTGGAATATTTTATTCAGGAAAACGCACAACAATAAAAGTAAGGAAGCTACTCACTCCAGTTTCCAGCCCCTTTTCATTTAGCAGGGGAACAAGCTTGTAGGGAAGCGACCTACTTTGCGTGCCCACCAGTTCCTTGAGTGCGATTGATGCTGTGCCAATTAACCTGAAAAACAAAAGAGAAGGATATTACTCGACAGTACATTTAAAGCATTGAGTAAAAATAGTAGCCTTCTTTGATTGACTTCCAGTTCATCCAGGACACCCACAGAAAATCAAGTTGGTTTCATTTCAAAAAGTCAGCACTAGAAATTCACGTGGCATTAATTATTGCATTATTGTTCATTTATTTGGATTATAGGTTTTGCTCCATTATTTTGAAGGCAGAGAGTAGCTCTGCCCCTTTTCCATAATAGCTGTGAGTACAATAGTCAGATGAACACGCCACCTGCAGTCACTCCACAATTTCTTCATTGGGCCAAAACAAAGAAGGTTCATTTTGATCTGGCTCAAAGGTGTGTGTGTGTGTGTGGGGGGGGAATACAGGAGCCAGATGGGTCATGAAACCATTAGGCCATTTGGATACTCCCAAATACTCCAGGGGCTTCCCACTTCCCATGGGAGTAAAAATCCCCTTGTGGAAGCAGCCACTGTCACCTTTCCCAGTACTATTTACCTGTAGAGCATATCTGGCTCCAATTAGTTCTCTGTACACCTTAGCAGCTCTATAAATGAGGATCATGTAGTCAATGGTACACTCACAGAGTACAAGTACCACATGCAGCCAGCATGCAAAACACATCACATGCAGACCTACATGCATCCATGTTGGTACATATCATAGAGCCTGAATGTAACATTCTTTAAACACTACAGCTGGGACAGGCTGTGTTCATTATTATTATTAGAATATTTATAATCTCTCTCTTTCCCTTCAATGGGTGATGAGTAGAGATGGGCACGAACAGCAATACGAACAAAAAAAAAGCCACGAACAGCCCAATCTGCTGTTCGCGAACAAGCTGTTTGTGAGGCCCCATTCTAAATGAACAAGTGGTCGTTGCAAGCCTCGTTGGTTGCGTTCGTCAGCTGTTCGTCAAGCCAGACAGTCTGGAAACTGCAATCAATTCCCTTGGCAACTTAGGCAAGGATTGTCTGAACTCTGTCTGAACTCCTGCTGTTGCCCTGGAAACCCCAATCTAAGCCCAATTTAGCTTGATAGGCAGGTATTCCAAGTGTGGAGCTCCAAATTTGTTACAAGGGAGCAAAGACCCAGGGGGAGGGGGGGGGCTCCCAGCTCTGGCTTTGCAGAAAGTAGAGAGGGAGAGATAGCTGCTGTTGGCATTGTGATAGAGAGACAGGGTGAGTGCATTGGAGCTTGAATTTTCTTTGTGTGTAGTGGGACAGGGATCTACCTCTTCAGGTTCCAGGGCTGCTGTCAGCTCTGGGGCCAAGCTATTATTTATTATTGATGCCTTTCCTGCTCCCTACTCAGGTAGGGTTTCTGGGAGTGGTGTGGTAGGGATCTACCCCTTCAGGTTCCAGGGCTGCTGCCAGGCTCTGGGGCCAATCTATTATTTATTATTGGTACCTTTCCTGCTGCCTGCTCAGGTCAGGTTTCTAGGAGTGGTGTGGTAGGGATCTTGACCAAACTTGGATGATGGCTGGAAGAGAGGCTGCTGGCCTCCATGAACATCCAACCACGAACATGTTCGTGAACTGGATCATGTTTGTGGTTGTTTGTGAGTCCCTGTTTGTGGATGGCAACGAACAACGAACATCATGTTCGGGTTTTTTTCCCTGTTTGTGCCCTTCTCTAGTGATGAGCCCCTGTATACTACGGTCTTGGATCTGTTTCCTCAAACTTCCTTATGCTCAGTTTTCTCATTTGTTCCATTGAACAATGAAACTTAGTTGTAAAAAATAAGATGTTATGATGAGGAAAGAAGAGAAAAATAATAATAGAACACAGTTTGTCAAATTAAACAATAGGTACACATTTTCAAGAAAGCATTTAAACAATGGTTATGTCAACCAGATGAAAAAGTATTAGGAAAACGGTGTAGTCACAAAGACAAAAGATAATGTTAACTTTAAGCACAAAGGTTACAGAAATTAAAATCCTGAAGGTTACAGTAGAACTATAAAGAAGGGGCTTGATGGCCACTGACCAAGCAGAGGCCTGAATAATTACAGACCCCCTCTTCTTCCCCGAGAAAGAATTTAATATGTCTTCATTCAAATATCTTTTTATTCCAATTAATTACTAAATCAGCTGCTTTAGTTGACTGCCAATGCTTTGCGCATTGGAGGGAGAAAAAAAATTAAATGGCAACTTTGGTTGTGTTGCTGTGTCACTTCCAGGGTTGTTCATGGAATGACTGAAATTTCTATGGTTTTACAATAGAGTTTTCAGCATTTCCTAGAGCTATCCTATGCCACTTCCAGGTTTCCCCCCAAAGTGACATAAAAACACAGTCAACGTTGCACTCCCACTCTCATCCCCACACCCACCCTCCTTTCAAACTCTCAGTTCTTCTAGAGAAACTAACCTAGTTAGAAAAGCCCCTTTTGAATGTTACAATAAGTATTAAAAATATATCAAGTTTACATGTATGCAAAAGTCCAGGTGTCAATGAAGAAGGATGCTATGGAAATCATCATCCTTGACATTAATGGGGCTTACTTCTAATGTTTAAAATTGTAACCTAAGGATGTTTCTAGAGGAAGGGTTTTAAGAACAAGCTAATCCTCACATTAATCACTGATAGTCAAAATACCACAATGAAGTTAGTATGTGTGACAGTACAAACCAGCAACTCTAGCACCACACACACATGCTACATACACCATAGGGCTTCTCCAACAAAGGGATATTCTCCCACTTGAAGTTTAGTGCTTAAGGCCTGGTCTGCATACACACCAAAATGTGGTAGGAAGTACAGAGGTAGTAAAATGGATTGTTCCACTTCAGACTGCAAGAGAGGGATTACATTGTTTTAAATTCCCCTATATAAATAATTCCCTGTACATAGGAACATTAGCACAGTATACAAAGGGCTAGGATGGAACATTTCTCTCTGAAATGTTTTTGTTTTTAATTGTCACAGAGTTTTAACGCAGGGGTACATTAAAATATACCTCTGTCTGCAAACTGAAGTGGCTTGGTTCATTTTACCATTTCAGAATTCTGCCACTTCATACTATTGCATATCTAGACAATGCACAGTAATAAAAGAAAATTATTATATGGCTACAGTTGAAGAGCAATTCTGTATTCATGTACTGAAGCGTCACATCTAGCTGGGCTCAGCAAAACTCATGTGACACACATCTTTGTAGACTGTATCCATTCAAAGTGCATGAGGGAGAGCACATATTTTAAGGTTCTTCCATGTAGCTTATCTGCAGAATAGTTATCTCCCCGATGTGCTAGTAATTCCACAAAAAAGGCAGTTTTTCATACCTCACAGCAGCATTCAAATTGTTTCAATAGTGGGCCACAAGGTTATGAGGCTCTGCATCGTGTCTTTCCCCAATCTTAGCCACTCAGTTTTCAACATGGCAACACCATCACAATGCAGTTTTAAATGCAAATTTGGCCATTTAAAAATCCTGCGAGGACGCGATCCTGATATGGCCTGCAACACAGCTGGACCAGACAAACTTGTTTCCCCCTCACGTGCTTTTTAAGTGGTGAAACAGCTATGGGAGGGGGCAGTGATAAGGCACCTGAAAAGGTGCCGGGAGGGTGGTGAGAAAAAAGATCACCTAGTTCCACTATAGCCTTCTAGTATTATTAAATAGCCAAATTCATCTCTAAAATTGTGCCAGCGACCACAGGTCAGCCCCATGGCCACCATAATGTCTACTTTGGTCCACAGCATTGAGCTGAGTTCATTATGAGTATTGGACATGATCTGAAATATGAGTTAAGTGCATTGGCGGCTCTATTCATACCTCTTTTCCTTTTGTCAGTACTTCATAATGACCCAGTTGCATGGTGTAATTATAATGGAATTAACATCAAACAGCTCAATTTTTTAAAAAATCCTCAGGTGGGCCACCTTCCTCCAGGTTAGGCAGGTCACATCTAGCCTATGGGCCTGATGCTGGACCTCATGATATAGCAGAACGGGTATCTAAAAATGTGATTCTCCACTTGTATAATCTACTATCTGATTTTGCTGAATATAGAAAACATTCTTTAGTCTTACTTCACCACCAGAGAAAAACTACAATATAACAGGAGTGCCTCAAGGCTAAGAACATAAGAGAACATAAGAGAAGCCATGTTGTATTGGGCCAATGGCCCATCCAGTCCAACACTCTGTGTCACACAGTGGCCAAAAAACCAGGTGTCATCAGGAGGTCTGCCAGTGGGGAAGGGACACTAGAAGCCCTCCCATTGATTGTTCCCACAAACACCAAGAATACAGAGCATCACTGCCCTAGGCAGAAAGTTCTATCTATACCTTGTGGCTAATAGCCACTGATGGACCTCAGCTCCATATGTTTATCCAGTCCCCTCTTGAAGCTGCCTATGCTTGAAGCTGCCACCACCTCCTGTGGCAGTGAATTCCATGTGTTAATCACTCTTTGGGTGAAGAAGTACTTCCTTTTATCCGTTCGAATCTGACTGCTCAGCAATTTCATCGAGTGCCCATGAGTTCATGTACTGTGAGAAAGGGAGAAAAATACTTCTTTCTCTACCTTCTCTATCCCATGCATAATCTTGTAAAAGGCTAAGCTAGATATGATAGTTAAGGTTGCTAGACCTCAGGTGGGGCCCGGAGTTCTCCTGGAATTACAATTGGGCCAATTCCAGACAGCCCCCCCCATCCCGAAACGTCGCATGTCGTCGCGCGGAAAACGCGAAATATCGTGTTTTCTTGCGCGAGTTTTGCGCGACTTCAAGCAAAACTCGCACGAGAAAACGCGATATTTCGCATTTTCCGCGCAACGATGCATGACGTTTCGGGATGGGGAGGGCTGTCTGGAATCGGCCCTGATCTCCAAATGACAGAGATCAGTTCCCCTGGAGAAAATGGCTGCTTTGAACGGGGCACTCTATGACATAATACCCCACTGAAGTCCCTCCACTCCCCAAATCCCACCCTCCACAGGCTCCCCCCACCAAATCTCCAGGAATTTTCCAAACTGGAACTGGCAACCCTAATACATGAATGCATAATTGGATCTGCTGCCCAGTTATGAGAAAGAGGGAAAAGCACAATATCAGCAGGTAGAAAGGGGGTAAAATCCTCCTTTGGCCCATAAAATTTAAGACATTTCTAGACTGCTTTTATATTTAAAAAAATTCTAAGCAGCATTTGTCTTTCATCAGAACATCAAGGCTGGAAATAACTACTAACTTCAGAAAAAGTCTATAAAAAGAGATATGGGGTAGAAAGTTATGGTTGAATAGAAGATATGAAGCACATGATGATAAGGCATTGATATCTTTATTTCACATACTTCAGAAAATTTGGGAAACACATAATACATCATACAAGCTCTGAGATAAGGGCTGATAGACTGTTGCTGAAAACATACACAGCATACAGTTAAATTCATAACTCTAATTTGGTTAGAAAAGCCCTCTGTTGTATGAGGAAATGGAAACATGTTGAAAAATTTCAAAATCATCATGACTATAAATTATTCTTTCACTGCTGTCATAAGGTACAAGGGTGTGGTTGTTAAAACTCATCCAGATCAAACAACTTCATTTTCATCATCCTTGTTCTGTACATTTCCTTTCGGAAACATGCTCCCTTTCACAAATGTAAGATTCAGAGGGAGAAATATCTCTTCAAGAGATTCTGAATAAAACTAGCATTTATGTCCATTACGGGGGGTGGGAGCCCATGCCCCCAACCCAGCATTCACTGTCTAGAGCCTGAACAATGTTTCTGTTCCAACAGATTTCAGACTGGTCAGTCCTATCAACACCACAAGTGGCAAGGGACCAGAACAATTCTAGATTCTGTGGGACTTGTGGGGCTACCCTAAGCATAATTATACTTTTCTAAGCCCAGTGAAGAACTTACAAGGAAATACTTTGGGCCAGCCTTTGGAAATCCAGAACTCACCAACAGTGGTAAAACTAGAGACAAGCAGGGCTTTTTTTCAGCGAGAACGTGGTGGAACGGAGTTCCGGAACCTCTTGAAAATGGTCACATGGCTGGTGGCTCTGCCCCCCGATCTCCAGCCAGAGGTGAGTTTAGATTGCCCTCCATGCTGCTCCAGCGGCGCGGAGGGCAATCTAACCTCCCCTCTGTCTGGAGATCAGGGGGCGGGGCCACCAGCCATGTGACCATTTTCTCCAAGGACAACCCACTGAGTTCCGCCACTTCTTTTCCCAGAAAAAAAGCCCTGGAGACAAGTATGCATTTTCTCCGATCCAGTGTCAGACTGGATTTGGATTTGGATACCATAGGCATGAAGGTTCATATTGTGTGAAATCTGGGAAGGCATTTTCCCCACTCCAATCTAGTTTCACCTTCCCTGGAGGTATTCCTTGTGCAATTTAGTCCAATCAGATGGTTGGAAATATAAATACTTAAGAAATTTAGTTTTTCATTGGTTGTTTGAGACAGAGCATTTGTTTCAATCCTACTGCTGGGCTGTTCTCTCTCTTTTTTTCAATCACACATTAAAGCCAGGCATGGAATTTTTAAAAAATGCAAGATGCAATAAATAAATAAATATGGGAGAAATGAAGGATAAAGAAGCATTGATGGGGGACAGGGAAACAGACATCAATTTACAAGATAGCAGGGTCTAGGACATTCACAAAGCTGGGCAGCTCAGAGTGTATCTGCTGTTTTAAGTAGCAAGCTCAAAGGATAACCAAAAGGGCTTCTGCCCTTTTAAAGATAAAAATGTGGGAGGAGGGAAGGCTGAAGTCCTTCTGCCCTCAAGCTGTACTCCCAAGCCAAACTGGGCCCCGGAGCACTCGGGAATAGCACTGTGCCCTGGCTGTTCCTTTAGGGTGGCCCACCTGGCATCAACCAACCCTGGACCTGGCATCAACTCACTTGGCATCACCAACCAAACCATCATGGCTCCTGCTCTGTGGAATGGGATCCTTGAAGCAGTGAGGGGGTCCCTCTTGCCAGAGATCTTCAGGAGGTGCTACAAGCTTCTTAGTTTGTCAGGGCTTTTGATGGACCATCAACATCAGGCATCTTTAGGTGTTGGAAGGGGGTTGTTTTAATTTACAATGTTTTAATTGTTACTTGTAAGCCACCTTCAGCAAAGAGGTAAGGCAGTGTATAAATATTTTAATTAATAAATAAAAGATTGTGCCATAATAAATGTGTTGATTTGTAAGGTGCCCAGGCTTTGCTGTTTGTTTTGCTGCAAAAGTCCAGCACGGCTGTTCCTCTGGAATTTAAAAACACAGAAGCAAATGACATTGTTCCGGAATTTAAAAGACCACAGCTTTATTTTTAAACACTGGAACTCTTTAGTAATGACAGAAGAATTCTTATCTCTCTCAGCTTCTGGGTCATAGGACACAAATGGCCAGCTTTTGCTTTCTCCCTCCTCAGGCCCTGCCTGGCCTATAAGATCCCACCATATTTTCCATTTGTTCTCTCATAGGAAGAGAGGGAGATACATGTGAGTGCTCAGAGCCAAGCTACAAGTGATGAATTACACTTGCCTGGCAAGTGAACAGACTCATGTGTATTCCTCTTTGTTCACTTGCCATTCACTTGCTCTCCACTTGCTCTCAGTTATATGATACATGTGAGAAGCCTGGTTCCACACGACCCAGCTTACAGTCACAGGTAATATCAGAGAACTAAAGTTCACTTAGGGAAACACCCTAAGGAACCAGCACAGGAATATATGGGAAGAGATGGTCCTTCAGATATGTGGGACCCAGGCCATGAAGGGCTTTCAAGGTAACCAGTACCTTGAACTGAACTCAGAAACAAACTTGCAGCCAATGTAGCTGTTTCAAAATGAGCAATATATGTCCCCATTGGCTACCCCGTGCCAATAGTCAGGCGACTGTACTCTGGGCGAGCTGCAGTTTCTGGGACATCGTCAAGAGCAGCTTAATATAGAACATATTTCAGTAGTCCAACACTGAGGTTACGAAAGCATGGAAGTGCATGGTAAGACTGGAGGAATCTAAGAAAGAAGAGAGATAAATCTAAGGATGGAGAGAACCAGACGCAGCTATTAGACAGTGCTCTTGGCAATGGGACCGACTGCTTTTCAAACAGCAAGGCTGGATCCATGAGCACCTCCAAGCTTTTAACCTGCTCTTCGTGAGCATTTGATCAGCTGCATGAAATGTATACTTCAGACATTTCTGTATCACACTTCCTCTTTCCACGAAAGAAATTGCTGCTTCCATTTTTGGACAACACTATCTGAAACCCCTTGAATATGCAAATTTCCTGCCAGTTCTCATCACTCCACAGTATATGGGATGTGGGGGTGGGTTAGTGAAAGGAATCTTCCGGGCACACCCTGGATTTCACTGACTCGTACATCACATTATGACTTTGTGTGGATTTATCATTTCCCCTCCTCCCAGCCTCAATTGCAGAACAGAAACCTTCATCTCTTCTATTCTATGTAATTATAGTTGCTCACACTATGTTTTACTAAAGACTATCTTCATAAGAATCTACTTTAAGTAAACAAGAGAAATTCTACAAAGAAATCCCATGTACCTGAACTGTAGACCCCTGTTCCACACACGCATTTCTAAGGTTCTAAGAGCGTGGTGTGTTTAAACTATTCCTTTCAATCATATTTCCCATTTCAGAATTGTTTGTGGCCATTAATTTCAGTAACTTCATTAGTTTCAGGAAACTTGCTTTCATAACTTAAGAAAGAAAAAGACTTGGGGCTAAGTAACATACACGATGTATCCCTCCTCACACTGCACATTTGTCTCCACAGACCACATTTTGTAGGGGATGGTTTTACATTGTTTACAATATATCTGCCTCACATTATTTGCCCCATACGGCCATTTATTCCACTTAACACTATCATTCAGCAGTCATTATACCAGTAAGCCCCAATCGATCTTCATTGCAGCTGTCAGTGTGGCTCATGGGTTTCAGTGATTCACAGCCTGCTGCTCTAGGAGGAAAGAAGTATCTCTCTTACGAAGTATCTCTCTTCCTCAAAGATATTCTTCCAGAAGGCAAACAAAAGTTGACTTCCAGCAATGTTTGTAATTTGTAGAAGTGTCTACCTGCTTCCAGTATACTGGGCAGATATCCAATCAAGCAGTTCCTTAGCCAGAACATGATTTTGGCCAACTCCCTTTTCTCACTGAAGACCCCAAGTCTGCTGCTTCCTATGCTGTTCCTAAGGGTCTTATGACACCCAGAACATAAGGGGGAGGAGGGCCAATGGTCTGCACCAAGAGGGGGAAGCGAGAAAGCGCTGCTGTGCAACGTCCATGGATGGTTAAGACACATACCACTGTGTGCAAAGAACAGTCAGAACAACAGAGTAGTGGTTCACTGGGAGTATTCTCCCAGCTGTTCTTTTTTCTGGCTTCAGCCCCATAAAGATACATTGACTGATATGCTCTCCGTTGCTGCAGGCTGCCTATGAACACCATGTCCAGAGGACATCTATAAATATGTGTGCAGAGTGCCATCAAGTCACAGTTGACATGGTGATCCCCCCCCCCCCACACACAGGGTTTTCAAGGAAAGAGACGAACAGAGGTGGTTTGCTGTTGTCTGCCTCTGCTTAGCGATCTTGGACTTCCTTGGTGGTGTCCCATCCAAGTACTAAACAGAGATTACTCTGCTTAGCTTCTGATATCTGACAAGATTGCACTAGTCAGGCCATCCAGATCAAATATAGAATATACCATCTACCTGCCAACTGAAGTATGGCCTACAGGATAGTTTCTTTTTGTGTTTCCTACCAAAGCAGCATTAGGGCTTTTTGTATAGAGGAGTAGTGCCTTACATAAATACTAACACACTTCTCCATAATCTTTGCCATAATCTTTCCATGTTCTATTCCAAATTTTCCAATCCTTTCCCTCAATCCTTCACTCTTTTAAATTCTCCCCCCCCCCCCACACACACACTTTTACATATACACATCTATTACATTTTTATCGCACCTTCCCTTCAAGTCATTTGGGGCAGGCACTATATATCAGGTCCTCTCCTAGTTTTATTCTCAAAACAATGCTATGTCGTGGGTTAAACCTGGAAGAGTGTCTGGTCCAAAGACACTCAATGACTTTCATCACGAGTAGAGCTTTTAAGTCAGATCTCTTTGAAGTTCTGCCAAAGCCTTGCATGCTATGCTACACTACGCTGGTTCTTGATGCATGGTTAAGAGTGGTTTCTTATTCAGCAGAATGGATTTTTCTTTTTCTTTTTATAATCTATCATAACTGTGATGCTACCATACAGTTGTGAAGGATAGCAACAGCACTGACACTGCTTAAGAAGCAGGGGGGAAATATCCCTCAGAACTCACACAAAGTTCTAGTTACAAGTGGCATTCACAATGTACTTTGCAAAAGATTTCTATTTGCATAAGATTTTCTGAAGATCAAATTTAAATTGGGCTACCCCCTAACAACATGCATCTACACCAGTTGCCTGTTGTTGTTGGGCAACAACTTTTCCTTCTGCCTTGTGCAACAAAAAAAAAATCTATCCCAAGAAGAGCATTCATATGAACAGTGAATGCTGCACTCTTCTACCACTACCAGTTCCTGCTGGGGTAAAAATGCAAAGCAAAGCCCTGATACTAGCTCTTCTGTCCTCATATCAACACCACATGAGCTGCTTGGTTCTATGAACTGTGCTGTAAGGGACACAGACTGCTCCTATATGAAGCAAATGTCTTCCCCGAAACCATATGTGGTATAATGCATCAGATCAGGATGCATGTTTTGTATACAGGATAAAGAACTAAAGATTGTTTGAACGGTTCTGTTTACAAATCTGAGGCTGCAATCCTAATGCACACTCACAGGGCAGCAAGTCCTACTGAACACAGATGGATTTACTTTAAAGTAAACATGCAACGGATTGGGCTGCATGAGAGTTTCAGAAATTTGCTGTGAAAGTACATTCCTCACTGTGGAGTAATGGCTGTTTACTTAAGTAAGGACTGGAGACTGGCCTACCAATTTTCTCCTTTGCTGCTAGGTTACCATTACCAATCATTCAGTGTCTGGAAAAAATGTCTACAACTCCCAGCTTCTCCTTCTACACAAAGAACATAATTGCTTCACTCAAACTTTGGTGAAACTGGCTTCCTGTGACATGAAAATCTACTGTGTAGAAATGGAACATACTCTCCTTTTATTACAATTCTTTTTTGCATCTAAGAAAAAATCAACAGGGAAAAAAATGGGAAACTTCAAAGAGTAAGTCATCATAACAAAGAGCAGATGGTTTCTCTCAATATGGGAAAACCTAGTCAAGCAGCTGGTCACATGGTGTGGGTCTACAGTTCTTTTGCACTGTACATCAACTTTAGGCAGTTTGTGGGGTTTTAGACCAGCTTTTCCAGCGAGCTTTTTTTTGGCTACTGCTGCTGCAATTATACATTAAGCCCAGTCTGCCCTTAAATCTGATAAGGTTTCCACAAGTCCAAGCAAGTTTCAAGAACTGGAAAAATATGCACTGTTCGTGTTCGCCTAAAGTACAGGGACATGCCACAGCAATGAGTAGTTTGCTGGCAATGCACAGCTGCAAGGGAAATTTTTTTACAGAGCTTATTCTCTTAATAGCATGAGCCAGTTCAGACTAGAAACTGGGAGAAACAGGAACAGCATTTTCTCTGCCGGGAACAGAATCCTACCTACTTGTGTTGCTTTGGACACTGTCATCATCTGACATTTACAAATAAAGGATACTTTCCATTGGGAAGTTGTCATATATGATACCTGTGGGAGTGAATTTCAATAAAGCTTGTGCAGAAAAAAATGAACAGAGAATTCTGCCCCAAGTGAGTGAATAAAAGAGGAGCTAGGACATGATGGGAAAAAAGTGCAGTGCTTAAATCTCTGGGCATCGACTTCTAGTAGTCCAATGTAAAGGAGCTACTTTATTCTGAAAAATGACACCATAGCACACACTTTTATTAGGTTTGGGAATATAATTTTATTCCTCACATCTGTCCCAATGTGGGGAAAGGTCTAGTTCAGATGTAATTCCCAGTCCTGGAGATTGGTAGAGAAGATCAGGGATGTGTCATGTGTTTCTCTCCCTCCCTTCCTAGGGCACTGCAATCCCCTTCTTCTTGTTTGGCAAACCAGAGATTGCTAATCACGAATGAACTATGGTTTGAAGCATGACATCATTCAATTTTAGTTTTCTTCAGTGATAATAAAAATCAGGTAAGGAATCAATTATAGGAGCAAATACATGAAGCAGCCTTATACTGAGTCAGACCAATGGTCTATCCTGGTCAGTATTGCCCACTCTGACTGGCAGCCTCCAGTTTTCACTGGAGACGCCATGGATTGAACTGGAAACCTTCTGCATGCAAATCAGATGCTCTGTCACTGAACCACAGCACCTCCCTACAGTTCGTGACAGTCAAAGGCACTGGCCGTGGATCTATTTACTACCAGAGATTATATGACGCCCATTAAATGATAGTGAATTTGCGCTATTCGCTTACTATT
This sequence comes from Eublepharis macularius, assembly GCF_028583425.1. Classification (NCBI taxonomy): domain Eukaryota; kingdom Metazoa; phylum Chordata; class Lepidosauria; order Squamata; family Eublepharidae; genus Eublepharis; species Eublepharis macularius. The sequence goes on from NC_072795.1 coordinate 101,518,029, forward strand.
CATAATATCTAAACAGTCATGAATATTCTTGCTTAGACAGCAGACTGGTTGTAAGAACTTATTACAACTACCAGGTTACTTGGTCATACATAAACTCCTGCGAGCATTGTAAGTAAAGCTGCCAATTTTCTTTTTACCCGTCCCTGCTCCTGTACCTTTAATGGCAATTTAAACTGCAGGCATTTGCTGGTTATGACTTCCACATTATGTACACCTGCTGATTTCCACAAATCAACTAGCTGTTAAATCAGAAGAGCATGTCAGGACATTTTTTGAGGTGGATGCCAACCTCAGGTACAACTAGTGCCGCACACGGTTGTACAAAAGTGGCCTACAAGCAGTAACTAATCACTTTCCTCAGAAAGTCTTCTTTGCTCATTCATTATATTTACTTAAATGAATAATTGGGTGCTATACAAAAGAAATAAATGTTTATTCAAAATATTTATGTCCTGCCTTTCCTCCTTTAGGCACAAGACCAAAAGATTAACATTGGATTACTATATGAAACGCAAATATCACAACTGATATCTGCAAACATGCCACTCTTAGCTTAGAAATGGATAAAGCAGGTTTAGGTGGAAATGAAACCTGACTGAAATCCTAGCTTAGATGTCAGACTTAACCTGCTTAAATGTTCAAGAAGCTACCCACTTTTCTGGGGTTTCATGGACAGGGATATGTCTGAATTTCTTTCGCAGCTGGCGCATGCCTCTGAGGGCCAAGCTACAAGTGACGAATGACACTTGAACGGCAAGTGAACAGACTCATGTGTATTCCTCCCTGTTCACGTGCACTCCACTTGTGCTCCACTTGATCGCATAGTGCGCAAATGGAGTGCAAGTGAACAGGGAGGAATACACGTGAGTATTCACTTGCCATTCGAGTGTCATTCATCACTTGTAGCTTGGCTCTGAGCTTCCTTAAAATCTGACACAAGGTAGTACATTCTCAGTACTGATATTGAAAACAGCTTCATGTTTCTCCTCAGCTACAAAAAATCTACAATTGGCCAGGATCTGTCTCTATTTTCTGAAAGAGAAGAGTTATTATCTCTGTAGCAGTAAGAATTTATAGCAATTTGTTTATAATATATCACATTTAAAAGGGAGCAAAAAAGAAATGAAGCATTGTTTGCAGGAAATGCCCTTCCCAATTATTATCTAATTAAATGGTATGAAGAAAATAGTTAAATATGAATCACAAAGTAAATAAGAAGCTTCTAAGCAGCCGTGTTTTCTTTCTTTCTGGTTTGCTGAGTGAGTGGGCCCATGAGCAGTGAATCTAGATACTTTGCACATCTTTTACATTGGTATTTCCACATTAAGAGATAAAAATCACACACAGAGAAATATTGCAATGAAAACCTGAAGTTTTATCCTGCCTCTGTACTTTAATGCACTTAGAATTCAATCATGATGGCAACAAAAGGTGGAAAATTATGTACAATTGTTTTTATGTGTTATATCCACAACACTGGAAAAATATGTCACAATATGTGTTTGGACGCAATCCTGCACATAATGAGGCTGCTTAAATCCCACTGCGACCTACAGCTTCGTGCATGTGAAGTTGCCATACTCTCTTAATTGATTTATCTAGGTCAGTACTGTCTGAAAGCATCTATCCAGGATCCTAGTTAGAGAAAGCCCCTCATATAACCTACTACCTGAACCTTTTAAACTGGAGATGGTGCGGATTGAATCTGGGATCTTATACATGCAAAGAAGATGCACTACCACTGAGCCACAGTCTCATCCCAGAGGGTTATTTCACCAGATATATAAGTTGTGCTTGTCTGAAGAGAATATATGTTTAATATGTATTATTATCATTACCCAAAATGATAACTTGATGATTCTGTCTGGGAAAGGCTTCTAGCTGACATACCTATGATCCTGACTCCTGACCCAAAATGTGCTGTAGGATTTCCCCTTCCTATTTATAACCTAACTTTTTAATTTTTGGCTTCCATAAGCTTATCAGCCCTTTTCACTGCTGTTTGGTAGGACCCATGCCTTACACAAACTTTTCAACTGGGATAGCATTTGCATCCCTCTTACAATTTACCTCCTCCAAACTCTACTTCTTTAAGCTTCTTCTGAAACACAAAAGCTTCACTTTGTCTGCACTTGTCAATTCTCTCTCCTCTAATCCGTTCTTACATCTTCCTCCCACATTACCTTTGGCCTGCAATCTTATATGGCAAGTCTGCTGGTGTGTGGATTACCTCAATATAGCGTTTGGCATATTTATCATACTAGTACCAAGCCAGTTCATATGTTAATGTCAAACACTGTAATGACTTGATAGAGACTCTTGAGTTTATAAAAAGTCCTTATTCCCTTCGAGCTCAGATTCATCTTCTACTTCCTGGTTCAAAGCAAATTTCTGCCTGCTGTTATATTCAAAGCAGGCTTTCTAGCTCTGGCTTTCAGTATATATCTAGCTTGAATGTAATGGGAAATTGTAGTTTGCCACAAACCAGGAAGCGTGGGAGGCAATCAGAGGATGCAAAGAGGATGGAGGAGGAACAGAGGGTGTAGCAACCCTAAGGTTGCTCATATGACTCTAAATTTGGCATTACATGTGAACAGACTAAATTGTTGGGATATGAAATAATGAAAACAGAAATAGAATAATATATTTACAGCACAGCTCTTGCCTTCCCATAAAGCTCATGGTTTTGAAATTCTAGTTAAAGAATAAAGAAGAATAGCAAGTAGTAACGTAATCCTGCCACATTTTTGAAGTTTATAAAACCCTTAGCTAATGCAATCATACAAACTTTGTGCAAAATTATTTGATGTTATTGTTAAAAGTCCTTTTTGGTTAAAGTGAAAATAAATATATTGAAGTATTTTTTAAAAAGATCAACGTACTTGTTTTGTCCTAGGGTCTCAAAGTCTTTCACAACAATCTGCAGGGTCGATGATATATCCAGAGGTATCCCTTTCAAGTCAAATTCAAGTATCTGTGCAAGAGAATCAGAACAACTATTAAAACTGAAATAACAGCTCAACAGAAATTAATAAGCAACTAAAACATTTCACAAAATCAACTTCTTAAAACATTTGATTTAAATCTGTAACAGTAGAAAAGAGCAGGAATCCAGTAGCATCTATAAGTAGGTTTGCCAGGTCCCCTTGCCCTCCCAGTGGGAGGGTGGGAAACCTGGCTCTTACCTTCTTTCTTCCCTTCTTTTTTCTTCACTCAGATGCGTTCTGCGCACATGGTCCCACGACTGTGCAATGATGTCACTTCTGCTGATGTCACCACAGGGGCATGCCTGCTTCACAGCAGGTTGATTTGAGCCTCAAATGGGCCAAATTTGGCCCGCTTGGGGCCCAAATCAGCCCATTTGGGGCCCAAATTGGGCTACGGCAAAGCACAGGAGTGCACCTGGGAGGTCTATTCCCATGCCTTCCTTCCCTGCTGGCCAGGTAAGTGGATGCGAGGAGCAAAGCATGAAAGTGGGGGATCCCCTGCCTCTACAAGGGGAATGAGAACCCTATCTATAAGACTAACAAAATTTGTGGTAGGGTATGAGCTTACATGAGTCACAGCTCACTTCTTCAGATACAGCTAGAATGTGAGTCCATCTGTCCTTGTATCTTGGAGAGTGGAGTGATTTCAGCATTAGTAATGAGACAGGAAGCCTAGGTCTCAATCCAATCCAGGTGGATGCATTGTCTTGAGCTTCATTATCAATTGCAGTTCAGCAGTCTTTCTAATCTCCCTTCTTCATACAAGTAAACACTATAGAAGCTGGACCCACTTTTCTATATCTGTCAGTCAGCAGTACCTAAAACCAAATGTAATACATTTTGTATGGTTTACCTTGTGGCTTCCATTAGTCACCTGTATTACACTATGTCTACTGTGCCCTTTAGATGCAGCTGTGGCTTTCAGCTATGGAACAATTGAAACATGTGAATTGGTCTGACCACATGGGTAAGACTCACATAAGCAGCCCTGCCCATGTGATTACAACATTCAGATGCAGAACCAAGTCACACAGGACTGTCTTAGAGAAAAAAATAGGCATCTGTGGCATCTGAAGGGCACATCTTTTAGATGCAGTTCATATATTTTGTGGTCTCCATGCAGTTGCCTCTTATGTATTTATTTTACTTATTTTATTTTATTTTTATTTATTTCAAATTTGTATTCTGCCCTCCCCAAGAACCTCCATGAGACTTCCAATTTCTATGATGTTAGTGGTACTACAACCTGGGAAGGTCCCCTTCCTACAAAAGGTGGTCTGGTTTTACAAACGTTGCCACCTTCCCCTTTCCCCTAAAGATTCCTAGGACACTTGAAAAGCCACTCTAGAGGGTTAGAGAACCCACACGAAAAACAGTGATTCGGCACGAAGTCTGCAGTAAGACGTGGGAATTAACAGAAATTGCCCCCACATTTTTTGTACAGTCTTGTCCATAAATTGGTGTTTAGGGAACAGCTTATATAAGAGGGAAAGGTTTTCTGTAAATTTTCTTCCTGTTGTGCCATATTCCATGCCATTTCTATGAGGGACCTGACTATGATTGCCAGGCTGAGCCTGGCAACTGGCAGGAGGGTTTAGGGTAAAGATATGGTGGGGGACAGCTTCACAAATATGATGGTAAGCATGATGAATTTTCCTTGGAAGGGTAGCGCTATGAATTAGCTGAAAGTCTACAGTAATACCATAGAGTTTTTGGCAATTCCTAGAGTTTTCCCTGGAAATGATGTCATTTGGTGTTGAGCCAGATTGGTGTAGTGGTTAAGAGCGTGGGACTCTAATCTGGAGAGCCGGGTTTGATTCAACATTCCTCCACTTGAAGCTAGCTGGGTGACCTTGGGCTACTCACGGCTAGGGGTGTGCACTCTGGAAATATTCGGATTTCCTGCTTTGGGTTTACCAGAAGCAGGAAAAACATTTGGAAATACCCAAAACCCGAAGTGGCAAGCCACTTCAGATTCAGGTATTTGAATCGCTTTGGAATGTTCCGTAAAGATTCAGAGCATTCCAAAGTGATTCAGGGGGCTGGGTTTTCCACCACCCCCACTCCCACCCACCTCCAACCCCCCAATGAGCCCCACTCACTATCAGCTGGCAGGCAGCGAGGGGGATTCTCCCCTGCCGCCTGATAGTTTAAAGGGTCCTGTCCTGCCACTTGCAAGCAGCAAGGCCCTTTAAAAACCCCACAACACCCAGCCCCCCCAGCCCCCCCACTTACCTTTGCTCAGCTGCGGAGCGCCCGGCAGGGAGGTTCAGGCTTATGCTTGCATCCCCGCCGCCTCATTTGCCCACCGATGTCGGAGCCGAGGAGCTCCTTGGCCTCGACATTGGCGGGTGAACGTAGCACCCACCGGGGAGGTGCAGGCTTAAGCCTGCAGCCTCCCCGCCACCTCGTTCACCTTCTGGTGTCAGGGGCGACGAGCTCCTTGGCCCCAACATTGGCAGGTGAACAGAGCGCTCGCTATGGAGGTGCAGGCTTAAGCCTGCAGCCTCCCCGCCACCTCGGTCACCTGCCAGTGTCAGGGGCAAGGAGTTCCTCAGCCCTGACATCGGCAGGCAAACAAGGCAGCAGGGATGCAGGGTTAAGCCTACATCCTCCCCACCACCTCATTCGCCCGCAGACCTATAACTTACCCTCAGGAAAACCTTTTGGGAAGGTGCAAGAGGTTGCAGTAGGAAGGGAAATGTGAACAGAAACACTTCCTGAAATAATGTATCAGTAGCATAGCAGTTTTGTGCAGACCTACTCATTGAAATAATTGACAAAACTTAACTTCAGCAAGGAAGAAACATGCCTCAGGTGATACACATCTGCTGCAGTCTTCATGTACTCTACACTAGGTGTGTGTGGTTCAAAAATCTAATTCGGGAATTTTTCCCGAATCGGACCCAATCCACAAAGATTCGGAAATCCCAAATCAAAGCTTTCCAAAGCATTCAGAATGCCTCGGAAAGCTTCGGGGCTTAGTTTAAAGGGCCCTGCCGCTGCTTGCAAGCAGTGGCAGGGCCCTTTAAACACCATCCAAACAACCCCCACCTCACCCCCACTTACTTTGGCCCCGCAGCCGTCGGTGGCTCCGGCCTTCCCTGCCACCCGCGGGGCTGCGGAGGGGCGGAGGAGGCGGTGCAGCAGGAAGTGGTGCGGCGGCAGAGGAGCCAGCTAGCTCCAGGCTGCCGCCACCATGGCTGAGCGATGCTGCCGCCACCACCACCGCTGGGGCAGCCTGCTGCTGCTCAGTGACGCCGTGGCCGCCGCCAAGCAACACCACCACCACCACTGAGTGACACCAACGCTGCAGCTGAGCGACGATGCGATGCCCGATGACACTCAGCTGATCCCCCTCCCCCTCTCCCTCCAGCACAAGGTAAGTCGGTGGGGGATGCAGGGGTTGCCCTGGGGGTGGAGGGATGGAGGGGTTGCCCCAGGGGGGTGGAAGGTGGGGGTGGGGGAGTCGCTTCAGTATGCTCTGAATATTTACGGAGCATACTGAAGCAAGTAAAATGCCATAATTCCGAAGTGGCTTGCCACTTCAGAATTATGGTATTCCCGATTTTTTTTCCCAAATCGACCTGGCCCTGCACACCCAAATCGACCTGGCCCTGCACACTCCTACTCTACACAGCTTGCTTCATTTCAGGATTATTTACACAGCTTCTAGACGTATTTAATATTTCCTTAAATGCAGGGCATTTAACTTTCCTGGTTCTTAAAGTTTCAGGTAGGTTGTCATAGTGGTTTTGAGTCCAGTGGAACCTCAGAGACCAACAAAATTTTCAGAGTACAAGTTTTCAAGAGTTACAACTCCCTTCTTCAGATCTTAAGAGATTTGACTGTTGAAAGTTTACACTCTGAAAATCTTGTTGGTTTCTAAATTGCCACTGGACTCAAATCCTACTTGTTCTCAAAGCAGCTGGAGAGAAAGAGAAAGCACAAATTCCCCTTCTCCATGGCATCTGAGACAAAGCTTGCATTTCTTGATAAAGTGAAATGTACAAGCCATCTCCAAATGCAGACACTTCAGCAAGACATACAGAATTTCCATTTCAGACATACAGAAACACAGGGGCACAGAGCATCCCCTGCTCTAAATGTCCAGAGCCACTCAAAGATTTTCAATGGGTGAGAGGACAGAGTTTTGAGCACATGCTATGCCATACTGTAGAAGCAAAAATAAGAGGCAAGTCACCTCATTCCACACAGGGTTGAGTTCACTGTCGATTGTCTTAGTTTTCTTTTTTTCATCTGCAAGTAAAGAAAATCAGATTACTTTGTGAAAAATAGGAACATACCAAGTATAATATATCAACATTTAATTGTTTTGAAGGCAGCCAAGTGAATACCTAAAAGCAAGGCCAAACTGATTTACACACTTGCCAACTAGGGCATTTTACATATCATCTTATTGCATAAAATGTGCTGTAAATCTACCTTTGAATAAGACCACGCAAATGCTAGAACTAGTAATTTACACAGACATTAATCAGATGACATAATAAATAAATTTTAAAAATCTGCATTTTTGAATATCCATATTAATTTTTTTTAATATATAATTTTTTTATTTTCAATATCTAACATACAACTACTACATACATACATACCCTACAGAACAGTAACTACAAAAGACTACAATAACACAAGGGATAGGAAAGAGGAGAAAAAAAAGAGAGAGGGAGGGAGGGGTGGAAAAAAGGGGAAGGTACCCTACAAACACTAAACACTAAACACTACATTTCTGTTTTCCCTTCATACTGCCATTATTCAAAAGTTAAAGCTTTATATTATATTGATGGAGTGGTTGACCTTACTAAATGCAAATTACAATTTAATTTCAAGTTAAATTTTTCTTCCCCTCCTGGGTCCCGGACGGAGTTCTCTCTGCACAACAGAGCCGCAGTGCTCGTTTCCTCCCCCTCCCCCTCAGACTTCTCCTTTTCGTCTTGCTTGGTGCACTGGAATTCTGGGTTCCTGTCCTCAAAATCCCTTAGTTGATCTTCTGATAATATCTTAAAGGCTTGATCTTTATGGGTGAACCAGATTCCTTCCGGAAATAACCATTTGTACTTTATTCCACGTTCTCTCAGAAGAGCTGCAAACTTTTTATACTTAAAACGTCTTTTCCGGACTAGAAATGGGACGTCTTTCAATATCTTAATTTTGTTGCCCAAGAAGTCCAAATCCGCATTGTATGAATTGTATAGGATAGTGTCCCGGATCCTCTTAGATGAAAAAACGATGATGATCTCGCGCGGCAACTGACGCTTCATTGCATACTTTGAAGTAGCCCGACGGGCTTCCAAAATGGCGCTTTTAACTTCTTCTTTAGTTGCCCTCGCGGGTGTCGCCAATAGTTCCGAGACAAGACCCCGTAAGTCCTCGTTTTCCTCCTCTTTCACATTCTGGAGGCGCAAAATTGTCTGTGTTCGTTCCACTTGTAGCCCGATCAACTGATTCTCCACCAGTTTAAGCTCTTTATTCGTAGCCTTCACGAGTGACGCACTTTCCCGAGCAGACTTCTCTGCCCCCCCCGCTGCTTCCTTGATGGTTTTCACTTCGCTCTCAATTAAGCCCACCCTTTGATCTGTTTCATTCAGCTTGTTAACAAAGGGTTTTATAGCTTCACCAACCGCTCTCCGTACAATTTCCTCCAGCGATTCTCCCTTTAAGGCAGCCGAAACTGACTTGCCAAGGGCAGGACTTTGTTTTTTTGTTGCCATTTTGGGGGGGGGTGCCAACCAAATTTTGAGACTCAGCAAAGGGGAAGAGTGAGCCTTCTTAGCTTCAGATCTCACCTCTCCTTCACGTACGCTTGTAATAACAGAAGGAATTCGCTTACTTGTAGGCTCTCGCCTAGTTCTGCTCTTTGCCGTTTCTCATGGCCCGGCAGCACTCGAGGCACCGCGCACGTCCGCCGGCCTCCGTAGGGACAAACGGGCAATTAACCCCCCGCATTGATTCCAGGGGGCTCTTCCCGCCGCATCCCGGACCCAGCCTCCCTCACTGGGAGTTTTGGGGGCTAATCTTCGCAGATCAGCCGCCCGGACAGGGTGCTCGGCCGCTTCCTCTCGAGCCAGCGAAGAGGAGCGTCCGACATGGCGGAGAAAACGAAACCGAATCGAATATCCATATTAATTTTTAAAAGTTTGTTGTTGTTATGCCCATTATTATATTTGTTTATTATATTTTTGTTTCTGTAAGTATTTATGGCTAGATTTTCACCCATTATGTTGCGCTGTGTCTGCTCTGTTCATCTGGAAAGGGACAAAGTTTCATCTCACAGACAAGTGTGATCTGGGCCTCCTCACTTTTAAAAAAGGAAAGCCTCTGTGATTCTGTATTGCTGCAAACTGTATCAGAATTTTTGAGGAGGGCTTTTTTATAAATTGGTTTGCTGGTTCTAATGTTGTTTTATAGATGCTTTATTGTTATTTATTGGATTTAAATATTTTTGGTATCTGCCTTGAGTTTCCTTAAGAGAGGCGGACTATAAATGCTGTACAATAAATAAATAACATTTCTTTGTTTTCCATTTAAACTTGGTTAATTAATCAGGAACTGTATTTTTCATAGGATGGATTCTCCCTAGCATCTTTCATCATACATATAGGCGAAAAGCCCCTCCCCTGTTTTATGGGCAACTAGGCAAAGCATGCTGCTGGCTGTAGCATGTTTGTTTTCTTCCTCATTTGAGTAAGATTCTTAGGTACCGTGCCCCTCACCTAAAAGACAAGTCCTTCCAAATATGGGGAGAGGAAAGAAAGTATCCCAATGTTATGGGCAGCTAAGCCAAAGATTTGTGAATGTAAAATGGGGGGAGTGGAGAATGCTACAGCTGCTTATCCAATCACCAAAATTAGGATGAGACACTTGTGGGAAGAGGAAAATAATTGCCACCCCTCGAAGACAGGCAGTATTACAGAGAGTCAAGCTACAATTGATGCCTAACACAAAGTGGACACAAGTCAAGTTCCTGAAAGTTTTGATGGGAAGTGTAGGGGTCTTTTCTGACTACCGCAGCTCAGCTCCTTCCCAGCCACTGGGGGCTGGAGTTTACCAAAGGAATTCACATAGTTAACATAAAACCCGTCCAACTTGCAGAGTTGGAGGGAGAGTGCCTGCACAGAGATTGCTAGTATTTACAACAAACGTTTATTACAAGCAAAGTCTGCTGGCAGTAGGGTGCAGGGAGCTCACCTTCTGCTGGCCCAAGGGAGCCCCTGGCAGTTGCCATCTCTCCAAGCCCCCTTACACCATTTCACTGGCGGCTGCAAAGCTGCCAGCCACCAGGACAGTTAGGAGCACTTCCACTGGTGGCAGTGCAGAAAGCTTCCCGTGTCTCGCACGCCCTGCGCCTGCTTTGCCTGCTGGTGGCAGCGCACCTCTTCTGGCCTCTGCAGCTCCCCTCCTGCCTTGTCTTAGCCCAGAGAGCCACACGAGATCCAGCAGGAGGCAGGGCGGCTCAGAAAGCTTCCCATGCTTCGCATGCCCTTGGATCTCTCTCCGCCCTCAGCTCTCTTCCCGAGCCTCACAAACCGTTGGCTTTCTCCCTTGGCTCCCCAGCACCTCTCCTGCTGCCCGTCCACCCACCTCTCTCTGCTGGTGTCTGGCCCTCCAGATGCCCCCCCCTTTGCAGGCGAAGCAGGCATGGGGCGTGCAAGGCACAACTCTGCAAGTTGGATGGGTTTTATGTTGCTAACTATGTGAATTCCTTTGGTATGGCTGGGAAGGAGCTGAGCTGCAGTAGTCAGAAAAGACCCCTACACTTCCCATCAAAACTTTTGGGGACCTGACTCGTGTCCACCTCGGCGTCTCTTGTAGCTTGACTCAGAGTGGATAGAGGGAGATACAAGCAGAAGAAAACAAGCAGAGTTACAGAGTTATGTCTTCACAGAAGTCATAAGGATATTCTGAAATGGGGCAAGGACTTGCATCTGGCACCTGCAGATAGCCAGAGAGATATTATATTTCACGACCAGGAATACAGATAGCAGGGCCCAGTGGACAAAGGCTCACTCACTGCCTTCTCTCCATGACTAGCAGAAACTCACTAGTAACTTGGTGTATTCCAGCCTCCTTCTCTTCTTCAGCTGTCCATTGAGCACCCTGCAATTTTGCTGCTGGGAATCAGGAATTGCTCACAAATAAGATGGTGGACAGAGTGGTGTAAAAAGCAGCAAGAGGAAATCAACCCTCTTCCACCAATGGAAGGAAACTTACACTGGTGAAAAATGATGATACAAGTTATACAAAAAGGGAGACAACTAGCTTATCATTCAGGGAAAAAGGAATGGGGTGGAAAATTCATACACTAGCTAAATAGGAAAATATCCAATTTAAAATGGAGCCAACGTGGTATAGTGATTAGAGTGCCAGACTAGGATTTGGGAGACCCAGGTTCGAATCCCCACTCTGCCACAGAAGCTAGCTGGGTGACTTTGGACAAATCACATACTCTCAGCTTAACCTACCTCACAGGGTTGTTGTGAAGATAAAATGGAGATGAAAAGAATGATTTAAGCCATTTTGGATTCTCATTGTGGAAAATGGCAGGATATAAACGAAGTAACTAATAAATAAATAATAAACAGAGCTAGCTCAAGCAAAGATTGAGACTTCAAGAGGGCATTGCTAATTACATGGAATGAAAAAGCCCTCTACAAACCACTGAACTAGCAACAATTGGTGGAAGCACCACGGAAAGAAAAACCTCTCAGACCATTTAACTCTTAGTGCAAAACTGACTTAGGTGAATTCAAAGTGTCAATATCAGTTTCATATCTCCTGTCCTGACCTCTTTCAACTTTCTCCCCTTCCATCTGACCTGCTTGGACTTTGCAGAGGCTACTAGGTGCCAGATAAACAAATAGAACTAATCAAACAAACTGAATTATTCACTGATATTTCCAATGTTTTTTCTCTAGGCTGACCTTTTCTGTTAGTCTGGATTCTGGAGTGTTATGGCAAAGACTCTAACTGATCTGTAAAATACACATCCTTATTTAACTCATCACTGCAAACAATCCCAGGGAGGTGTGCAATCTCATTAGTAGAGATGGGCATGGACCGGCATTTGCCTATGGACCGCCGGTTCGGGGTTCGTGGGCTTCCACGGACCACGGACCACGAACTTTTAACGGACCAGGCCCGGTTCGAGAACTGGTTCAAGAACCGGTTCGAGTCAGAAAAGGCCTTGGTTTTCCCACAGATTTTCACTTCAGTCGACTTTCCCCACCAAAGGTTCTCATGTAATGCTCCTCGGTTATCACTTTTCCAAAGAGACAAACAACAACTTCCCCTCCCCTATTCTGACTGACCCTTACCCACCCTTGGGGGAAGGAGAGAGACTTGTACTCCTGTCCAGGAGAGGTGGCTGCCCACAAAACCCACCTACATGGGGCTGCATCAACAAGAGATGCCCTCTCCGGGGGCGGGGAGACCAACTCTCCATGATGGGAAATGAATGGATGTACTTGAGTGAAAGCCAACTCCGCAACAGGATCATGTAGCAATTCAAAGGCCCCTTGCTGGAATGGAAGGCACGGGAGGGATGGAAAGGATGTCTTCCACACCTTGCGGGAAGGAAACTTATGCTACCCTGTTCAGAGGAAGCCTCTTTGGGCAGTGGACAATGAGTCCCACCTTAGTGACGTGGTGTGTCAGCTTGCTTGCTATCAAGCAAGCTGACCTGGGCCACTGTCCTACTTCTCACTGGACTTTGGGGATTGACCCTTGCGCTCGCAAGAGCAGGACGGTCGCTGACAAAATCCACTTCACCGAATGTGATGCAGTCCATCAAGGAAGCTCATCGTGTGTCTTAGACTGTTTTGTCAGCATACAAATCATATTAAGAAAAAGAGGAGGTACTTAGAAGGTGCCAGGGGCAGGGCTTGTCGTCAGGAGGAGGATAATATATGTTTGTAAAGCTCAGTCATCACATGCCTTACACTGTTTTGTCAATATACAAATACAAATCCACTATTTAGGGAGTGAAAAAGGCTTAGAAAGAAGTGAAACAGACAGAGCCCCCCAAAACCTGCTGCCAGTGGTCCTAGGGTGGGTGTTTCACAGAGGCCAGTAGCAGTCTTCCCCCTGCACCTCAAAAGCCAGGCTGGAAATATCCCCACAAGTCACCCACTATTTAGGGAGTGAAAAAGGCTTAGAAAGAAGTGAAGCAGACAGAGCCCCCCAAAACCTGCTGCTGGTCATCAGAGAGTGGGTGTTTCACAGAGCCTAATAGCACTCTTCCTCCGCTTGCATCTCATCAGCAGCCAAGAAAGAACGTGGGGTAAAGAAGGCAAGAACTCAGGCAGACAACGCCCAAAGCTGCCTTGCACCCACTGTGGGTCTGTGAGTGGGGTGGCGTCAGAGCACAATAGAACCCACCGGCAACCCAGAAAAAAGGAAGAGATTTGGGGGGGGGGGATTAAGCCCAAGAAGAACCCAAGGACTCAAAACGCAGAAAGAAATCAGAGTAACCCGATAGTGCGGTAAAAGGATTTTTTAAAAAGTGCTCTCAAGAAAACTGGAATAGAAAGGAGAAAAAAAAATAAACAGGAATGGAGAAAAGAGTAAGCTCTCTTGCAACTGAAGCCCCAAAGCCCCAAGGCACAAGCCGCACTCTCACAAAAAAAAAAAACCTTCCCCACAGCAAGCAGTTGCTAAGCTAACTCGCGTCCCCGCGCCAGCAAAATGGAGCAGAGCTTTGTGCGCTTTGTCTTTTATGCAGAAAGGCTGGTGATCTCTGTTTGGCTGACAAAGCTGCCAATCAAAGTTTCCTGGGGTAAAATTGGTGTGTTCCAAACGGGGAAGGTGGCTCCACACCGCTGCCGAGGAAATTGTTTGAGCGGGAATCCTGGCATGACGGGCCAACGGACACACGGACAGAAAGCCCCAATGTTCGGCGGTTTCGTGAGAAAAACACGCCCACAGGCCGCGTGTTCACAAAGGACGAACTGGGCAAGTTCGTGACGAAATTAGGTCCGTTATGCGGACCGTGCCCATCTCTACTCATTAGTGTAGTACGCAGATAATGGCTTTACCACAATCATGCCTGGATCCAGGTCAATGAAAAACATCACCCTAGACATAAAGTGAAACAGCCAATCACATCCCCAAGATACACTCAAATGTGTCCTTTGGATGCCACTTTGATGATTGTAACTTGGAGCTGGACCAAGAGGTTATCATCACACCATTATAAACATACTTGATAATTCTGGAAACCTTTACTATCAGTGTTAAAATTTTTAAGGGTCTACCATTTTGATCTCAAGGAATCTATGCGATAAATTTAAAAATCCTTTTTTATATGAAGATGTAATGGGAAAATACCCTGACCTGGATGGCCCAAGCTAGTCTGATCTCATCAAATCTTGGCTGCTAAGCAGGGCTGGCCCTAGTTAGTACTTGGATGGGAGACCACTAAGGAAGTCCAGAGTGTGTTCACAGAGGCAGGCAATATTAAAGCACCTCTGTTCATCTCTTGCCTTGAAAACCTATGTGGTCTCCATGAGTTGGCTGTGATTTTGTCAGCCCTGCACACACACACATACACACACACAATGGGAAAATATGCATTTTCTTAAATCTAAAACATATTCTTTACGCATAAGTCTCCACCAATGATACTCCAAACCATAATAATGACATCCAAAATTGCACTGAATGAACCTTTAAGGATTAATATAGATGGATTACAGTGAATGTATTACAAGATGGATGTAAACAGCATAATACTTGGCCTTCCATCTCTTTTTCTTCTGAGCAACATGTGAGTCAGTCTGAACAGTTATAATGCTATTCAGCATTAGTTCTTTCTGTTGGATGCAGCACAGAGTACTGTGTTTACCCCTTTTGCAGAAAGCAGTGAACTGACTCATGTTACAAGAATTGACTTTTTAAAAAATGGTCTGTGCAGGATACTGACTCAGGCTAGACACAAAAGAATGCCACGTCACAACTTACAAAGGAAAGCACACCCTTTAAAATGAACCATATTTTAAACCTTGTACCTTTAATCTGTATGCAACATTAAAATGCACTGGTACAAAGTCACCAGTATTGGTACAAACCACTAGATCCAATGGTGAAAGGATTACTTGTCCTGTGCAGCCCCAAAACACCTCCCAAATTGCTGCTCCTGGGCTCCACTGCCCCCAAGAAGCACTCCTTCCGCAACGCTTTCTTATCCCATTCTGACAGTCCCAAATTACAATGATGTTCTTTGATCAAGGAAAGCTAAGGCTACGTGCTTAAGCATTCTTCCTTCAAAGAACATTCAGTAAAATTATCTAGTCAACTTGATTGGGAAAAGATTGCAAGTGGAACACCTTTTGAGACTGTTACAATCCAGAGACCTACAAACTTACCTTTTTTTGAATTGTTATGGATTACAAGTATGAATAAGGCTAAACCAACCAGATTTAATTCTGGGAATTGACAGCACAATTCTTTGAAGAGTTATTCTAGTCTAAGTATATTTGTATTAATTTTATTTATAGTAATTTACCTTTATTAATTTATATGAATTATATTAATGGGTTTAGACTGAAGTAACTGCATAGGATTGCACTGTTACAGTGCAACACTAAACACAGTTACACACTTCTGTTGAATTCAATGGGCTTAGAAGGGTATAACTCTGTTTAGGATAGCACTGATCTGGTTGCTGCTACCAGATAAGGAGTCCTGGATATTCATAGCAGGACTTAGCTCTGTGCACCAATAGATTTCCAATCTAACACATATTTTTGTTGATGTTACTTAAGCCACCCTGTGTTAATATTTGGGGACAGTAAAACCTTTGAATGATCTAAGGGCAAAACAAGGATCATTAAACAAAAGAAATATGCATTAACAAAAATGACAATTACAGGCATGTTAAGAACAGAAGCTTGCCTGAAACCACAGAGTGATTTGTGGCTCAAGTGACACTGAAACAGGGGGGTTCTGAGAGCCAAACTACAAGTGACGCCTGACACTAGTTGACCACTTGTCAGCTTCCCTCAAGTTTTGATGGGAAATGTAGGCAGCTTGGCGGAATGTTGGACAAGTGACAGTTGAAAAGTCCATTGGACAGCAGTTGGAGAGCCAAGCTGCAAGACCAGGATGCCTACATTTCCCATCAAAACTTGAGGGAAGCTGACAAGTGTCCAACCTGTGTCAGCCATCACTTGTAGTTTGGCTCTCAGTTCACATTAGCCTCTATGTCTAAGCTATACCAACTCTTTATTGCAGAGGTCCCCAACATGGTGCCCACAGGCTCCCTTGTGCCTGCTGATGCCTTTTCTGGTGCCTGCCAAGAGTTTCTAGAAAGTAGGTGGGGCTGGGGGGGGGACTTTTACTAAACATGGCTTCTGATAGACCATAGGAGATTTGATTGGCTGTGCAGATTTTTTAAAACATTGCTTTGGCAGAAGCTGCTTCCACAGCACAAGGATCTTCACTGTGAGACTGAAGGTAAGCTGTAGCAGCCGTTTTTTGACTGGCTCCACCTTCTGCAGAAGACATTTTGTTGCTGCCTCCACTAGACTGTGTCAGAACTCCAAATGAGCCCACAGGCTTTATAAGGCTGGGGACCCTTGCTTTATTAGATGATGGGAAATCTCTAATAATGTCTGAGGCATTTTAAAATTTAGTTTAATAATCTATCTTAACACAGTGAAGCTTAATTGCAAAATCTAAGCGGTAAAAACTGAGCCTATCATCTAGAGACTTTTCCTTGGCTTTGCTGAAACACTAGTATAGCATACCATTTATACTTCTGCCGTTGTTATAATTAATCAGAAACAAACTCAGTATACAGATACCCTTTGACATAAAAAGCAGCCAAACCATCAATTCAGCCTTATCTACGTTATTTTCAGTTTACAAATAATGATAATTGGCTACCTTTCTTGGCTGCACTTATTTTTAGTGTAAACTCCTATCTGCTGCTGTTAGTTATTGTGCTCACTAACCAGAGGGAATCTTACCAACAGTAGGGTATTTGTTTGATAAGATTTTATCCCATAAATGAGTGTAAAACACAATAGACACCAGCCAAAGCCACATCCTTGTGAGTCCCATTAATTTCAGTGAGAAAATTACTTACGTGCCTAAATTTCTCACATTTAAATCAATGTCATATTCAACTCAAATCACACAGGATTGCAGCTTTTAAGATGCTTGGCTATAGCTGGATTATGCCCAGTTCATGCAATACAGATGTCAGGAATATTGCACTAGTGTAATTATTCACCTGATGGATTTCCCACAGGAAAAATCCAGGTGAATAATTGCGATAGCACAATATTCAACGTGTGGATCCTTTAGAATTCCAATTGCCCATCAAGATAAACTGCTGTAATTATTATTATTAATCCCCTTCCTGGAAGCCTTTTGGTCTTTGGACTATGTATATATTTTTAAAACTGTGAGTTGGTGGTATTTTACCATTTTTAGCTTTGTTTGGCTGTTTTTAATTCTGAAATACACTGTGAGGGCCTGTTGCTGAACATGCTTAATTGTCTCAGTTCAAATTGTCATAAAAAAAAAGATAGTTGCCAGTCTCCTTTTTAAAACCTTCATGAATTAACTTTATATCATACTTTTCTCCTTTTGGTTTCTTTTTTTTTTATAATTTTTTTTTATTTTTCATAACTACAAAACACTACACAGCACTACACAAGACTATCACAAGGAAAGGGGAGAGGGAAGGGACAAAGGGGGGTGGAAAAAGAAAAAAAGAAAAAGAAAAAAGGGGGGGGAATGAACTACAAACACTAAACACTACACTTCAATGTTTTCCCTTCATACTGTCATAATACAAAAATAGCTCCATAGGATAATGATGGAGTGGTTAATCATACAGAGAATAAACATTTCAAATTCTGATTAAACTTTCCTCCCCCTTCTAGGTCCCGGACGCAGTTCTCTCTGTGCAACCGCTGTTGCAGTGCTCTCCTCCTCCTCCTCCCCCCCCCTCCGGCTCCTCCTTTTCTTCGTTCTCGGTGCAGCAGAGTTCTGGGTTTTTATTCTCAAAATCCTTTAGTTGATCTTCTGATAATATCTTATAGGCCTGATCTTTATATCTGAACCATATTCCTTCCGGGAATAACCATTTGTACTTTATTCCATGGTCCCTCAGAAGAGCTGCAAACTTTTTATATTTAAAACGCCGTTTCCGGACTAGAAATGGAACGTCCTTCAAAATCTTGACTTTCAAACCCATAAAGTCCAAATCCGCATTGTATGAGTTATATAGGATGGTGTCCCGAATCTTTTTAAATGAAAAGTCAATAATGATCTCACGAGGCAACTGTCGCTTTGTTGCATATTTTGAAGAAGCCCGACGGACCTCCAAAATGGCGCTTTTAACCTCTTCTTTAGTCGTCCTCGCGGGTATCGCCAATAGTTCCGAGACCACTTCCCACAGATCCTCTTTTTCCTCCTCTTTCACGTTTTGGAGACGCAAAATTGTCTGCGTTCGTTCCATCTGTAGCCCGATCAGCTGGTTCTCAACCAGCTTCAGCTCCTTTTTTGTAGCCTTCACAAGTGACGCACTTTCCAGAGCAGACTTCTCTGCCCCCCCCCCGCTGCTGCCTTAATGGTTTTCACTTCGCTTTCAATTAAGCCCACCCTTTGATCAGTTTCGTTCAGCTTGTCAACAAAGGGTTTTATGGCTTCCACCACCGCCCTGCGCACCAACTCTTCGAGCGACTCCCCCTTCAAGGTAGCCGAGATTGACTTACCGAGAGCGGGACTTTGCTTCTTTGCTGCCATTTTGGGGGGGAGGGCACCAACAAAATTCTGGAACTCAGCGAAGGGGAAGAACGAGTCTTCTTCAGATCAACCTCTCCTTCACAAACGCTTGTAGAACAGAAGGGATTCGCTTGTTTACGGGCTTCCGCCTGTTTCTTTTATTTGCCGTTTCTCGTTGCCCGGCGGCACTCGAGGCGCCGCGCACGTCTGCCGGCCTCCATAGGGACAAACGGGCAATTCCCCCCCCCGCATTGATTTCGGGGAGTTCTTCCCGCCGCGTCCCGGACCCTGGCTCCCTCCCTGGGAGTCCTGGGGGCTAATCCTTGCGGATCAGCCGCCCGGTCAGGGTGCCCGGTCGTTTCCTCCCGGACCAGCCGAGAGGAGCGTCCGGCATGGCTGAGAAAACGAAACCGAATCCTCCTTTTGGTTTCAATATATACTGTTCATAACAGTATTTTAGAATATGAGCTGTTCAAGGCTGAATAACCAAGGCTCTGCATAACTTCTACTCTAATAATACTGAAGGCAGCTTCACAATACCCAGTGGTATCACAAGAGTAGTCATTTTTCATGTAAGGATAAGCCAGTGGGAGAGGGGAAATCCCTGTCTCTGTGCTGAGGGAGCTGGTGGTAACTAGAGGTGGGCACAAACAGCAATACGAACAAAAAAAACCCCCAAAACGGCCCAATCGGCTGTTCGCGAACAAGCCGTTCTTGAGGCGCCACTGTAAATGAACAAGTGGTTGTCGAAAGCCTAGTTTGTTGTGGTCGTCCACTGTTCATGAAGCCAGACAGTCAGGCGCCTTCAATCAATTCCTTTGGCAACGGAGACAGGGACTGCCTGAACTCTGTCTGCACTCCTTCTGTTTCCCTGGAAACCCCAATCAAAGCCCAACTTAGGTTGATAGGCAGGTCTTCCTTCCAAGTGTGGAGCTGCAAATTGGCTAAATGGGGAGCAGAGACCAGGGAGGAGGGAGGGGGAGGGATGTTCTGTGGCCATGGGAACTCCCCGCAAACCGTTAGGCAGTTCTGACTGCCAACCACAGACCTCCTGCTTTGCTCTATGGGACTTCTGGTTATAAAAGGAAGCGTGCTCCAAGTTCTAGCTTTCAGTTTCAGCAGGCAGTGGAGTGGGAGAGAGCTGTTGCTAGCATTTTGGGAAAGAGACAGGGAGAGTGCATTGGAGCTTGATTTTTTTGTGTGTGTGGTGGGATAGGGATCTATCTCCTCTGGTTCCAGGGCTGCTGCCAGGCCCTGGGGCAAAGCTCAGTGGGATCCTCGGCTGAGGGGTCACACTGATTATTATCAGTGCCTGATCTGGTCAGGTTTCTGGGAGTGCTGGGCTAGGGCTCTACTCCCTCCCTCTGGTTCCAGGGCTGCTGCCTGGCTCTGGGGCCAAGCTCAGTAGGCACCTCAGCCGAGGGCTCATACTGATCATTATCAATGCCTGGTCTGGTCAGGTTTCTGGGAGTGCTGGGCTAGGGCTCTACCCCCTCCCACTGGTTCCAGGGCTGCTGCCTGGCCCTGGGGCCAAGCTCAGTGGGCACCACAGCTGAGGGCTCACAGTGTTCTCTCCTTTTCATTCCTCCTTAATTCTTGTTTGCTGGCACAATGAGGCTTCGGGTGGGGGCCAAGGGTGGTCATGGGGGGAAGTGCAAAGATTGTCCCGGTTGCCACAAGGGAAGCAGTACTGGGCGGGGCTTGGGGGCAGCGGAAACTCCTACTCCCCAAGATTCAGCTGTGGGGGCTGTGGAGGAGGCCAAAGAGGTCTTGCTGCTGGGGAAAGAGGATCTCTTTAAACTTTTTGAGGAGGAAGATGAGGACCAGGGGTCTGTGGAGGAATGGTTGGGGTTCAATGAAACATCCATCCTGTCCCCATCCCAAACTCTCGGTGCTGTCCCTGCTTGAGTCCACCCCTCATTCCGTCTTCCGGTGCCAGCTCTGCAGCGTGGCCTGTAACCCTTTGTCCTTCCCCTGGAACAGTTAGTGGGCCATGTTTCAACGTCTCCGTGTGGAGGCACTTTTGGGCTCTTCCAAATGACCCCCGTATGGTGCGGTGCCGTGTCTGCGATGGCCTTGTGCGCAGGGGCAATGACCTGAAGCACCTGTCATTGATGGTCCTAACTAGGCACCTGAAGATGCACCACCTGAGCCTGTGGTCTCCGTCCTCGCCCAGCGAAACATTTGGCGGGGGGAGAAAGAGGGCTACCAGCTCTTCTGAGCAGGGATCAGTGGGAGGGTCACTGGAATCCACCCCAAGCAAGAAGCCTTGCCATGATGAGGCTGCTGCTGGTGGGAGTGGAACGGTCAGGCAGGCTGCCCTTGTGGAGGTTGTTCCCTCAGAGTCGGGGACAGTGCCGCTGAAAAGGGTGAGGTCGAGGGCTCAGGAGGCGGGCATTCGAGTCGTGGCAAGAGATTGCCCTACAAGGATTCCCCCTATCCGTTTTGGAGGGCGTGGGCTTCCGCAGGCTGCTTCAGCATTTCGCCCCATGGTTCTCCATGCCTTCACGGTGCACCATTGGCAGTCGAGTCCTGCCTGCTCTCTACCAGTCTGTGCAAGACATGGTGCTAAGGGAGCTGTCGGCTGACAAAGGCCATACCGTACACTTCATGGCAGAACTGTGGAGTGGCGGCCATCACAGCTACCTTGGCATCACCACCCACTGGTGGCAACCAGAGGACCTCCACAGCCTGGTGGCCACTGACATAACCCACCTTACTTCCGTCTGGAAAGTAGCCTCTGGGAGGCCTGGTGGGCGGGCACATGGGCGGTGTCGCCAGTGAGTGGCCAACCCCCCCGCCCCCTAGAGGGGAGGCAGCCCACCTTCGAGTCCACCACTTGTACACGGGGCTAAAGTCAACTGGTGGCTCCAGTTGTATTGAATGGGAGTTTCCTGGGGGTGTCAGATTTGGCAATGTGTAACTCCAAGATCCGTATTGCAATCTGGACCAAAATTGGGTGATGGCTGCAGGACAGCCTACTGAACACTCCCTGGGAATATGAGCTCTCTAAGTCCCAAGGGGGCCGTTCTGGCCCCCATGAACAACCAACAACAAACATTTTCGTTAACGGGTCATGTTCGTTTGTTCATGTTCATCGACAGCAAAGAACAACGAACAGCGTGGGTTTTTTTCCATTCATGCCCATGTCTAGTGGTAACACTCTCTGGAAGGTTCATTAACCCTTCTGTGTATTACTTCTAGCCTTCTATTACAACAGGCAAATTTTCATACCTAAGTAGCTTCCAGAACATTGTTCCTTGTATTGACACAAGTGTGAGTGCAGCTGGGAACATCAAGGGGGAATTTCACTCAAGTATTAGCAATCATCATGGTTTCAATAATTGGGCAGCCAGATAACCAGGAAAGGTCGTGATTACAGCAGGGTTGTGATAACTCTTGACTGAACTTTATCCTTGGTATCTGGCAATTAGAAGTACTGCATACTGCCTTTGCATATTCCATTCCACAGAGACTTGTACAGGACTTGCTTCTCCTCACACTTACTTCTGGCTCTGATCCTAGAAACACCACCCACATCCCACAGAGGCACTTGAATGTCTGCTTTACTTTTCCACTGCCTGGAAGGCTGCTGCTGTTAGAAACTTTCAGTTAATGATTTGACAAAAATTAGCATTTGAGGTTAATTCATAGGTTACATTTCTTACCATCCTTTCAAATCCCCCTACTCCCCCACCACTAATCAGATTCAAAAATGCATGTGATAATTTGGCCTCCTGGCTGATTCACCATGAGGCCACAATTCCTGAATCCCAGTAAACAGGGTTTTCTTCTAGACTCAAATCCAGACATTCCCTCAACATTCCCTTTAAGCTGCTTCCAAAGTATTCCAAACTTCTGATTAATGAAGAAAAATAATATAAATTCTACAATGTGTTCCAAATAGAATAGCCTGCTAAAGAAACTTGGTCGGCCATTCTTCCTATCCACTTGCCAGAAGCGTTTCTGTTACTGGAAAGCTTCTACTGCAGTGATTTTTGCAGTATTTACTTAAATCAGTTTTCCTACTGATGGAATACTTCCGTATCAGTTTTCGGCAGATGAGGAACATGTTACAAAGTATTCTGGGGCATGTTCCATTCACACCTAGAATGCATCCAGCACTCTACTGTGGCTGCATAACGCAGGGGAAGATCTTTCAGGGAAGCTTTCCCATTATTGCTGATCTTCCTATTGCAAAATCCCGATCAACTTTTTTTGAGGAACCCAACAGTCTCTAGAACCATAATCTGAAAATCAAAGCCATTTTGGATAAAGATGTTGTAATTCCTGCTCTTAAATCCTCTATACATGCAGCTTACCATGCACAAATCCAGTTGGGTTGAGAAAAGGTATTAAAAACAGCTTGAAAACAAGTCCAGATATTGGTGCAGTGAATCATAAATATAATTTATGACTAACAAGTATATTTAAGTCTTTGGCTTTTCTCTATCTGAAGTTCAGGATTTTGGAAACAATAAGTCTCTTAAAGTGTGCCTTTTGCATCTAACTATTGCACAACATAAATATGTATTTAGCTCAGTGGTCAATCACTCATAAGTTCCTGTTTTGCAAGGCACCATCAGGAAAAGTTTAATACAACACATACACTGCACTGAGCATCCCTGAAATATGGCATCATGACAGAAATTTTAATAAAATTATGAATGAAAAGTGGAAGAAGAGGCATTGTACTTCTTCTCCCAACATCACTTAAATGTTTCAGAAATGAATCTTTCAGTCATGTTCAAAAGAAAGATCAGCTTTCTCATTACACTGTAGCAATGTTCGGCAGTCAAATCCTTGCAGCTATTTTTGTCCAGAAAATCTCTAATGATCTTTTCCAGTTCAACATTTGCATCCAAGTAATGACACTCTCAAGAACAAACTCTCCAAAGGTCTGGCCATAATCCAATTTGATTTATTTACAGTGCAATCCTATGCAGAGTTATGCCAGTCTAAGCCTATTGAAGTCAATGGACTTAGCCTAGAGTACCTCAGCATAAGACTGACTAGTAGGGATGTGCGTTTCGGCATTCAGAATGCCGAAAGAATGCCGAAACAAAAGTGTTTCGGCTTCTTTCGGGGAATGCCGAAACGTTTCGGGGAATGCCGAAACGTTTCGGGTAGCCGAAAGAAAAAAGCCGAAACGTTTCGGGATTCTTTCGGCTTTCTTTCGGCTTTTCTATGGGAAAATGCCTCCGTCTTCCAGGACGTCTGGAGGAGGCATTTTCCCACCTAATAAGCCCAAAATTGGTGGGAACCTTCCTCTAACCCTTCTCTAACAACCACCCAAGTTTCAGACAGATTGGACTTTGGGGGGCCATGTTATGGCCCCCCAAAGCAGGTCCCCCCATCCTCCCATAAGAAAGCGAAGGAGCAGCATATTGTTAGCATGCTGCTGCTGATCTTTCTTCATTATTTCCTATGGGGAAAAAATGAAGAGGCAGGCTTCCTTTGCCAGGGGTGGCATTTTGCATGCAAAATGCCCCCCAGCCCTCAGGGGCCCTTCTCCCACCCCTCCTCCCACCCCCCACCAAGGCTCAGACTGCTCCCACTTGGGGGGGCCATTTCATGGCCTCCCCAAGTAGGTGCTCTAATCTCTACCACTGACAGCTGGGGGAGGCTTGTGTTGCCAGGGGTGGCATTTTGCATGCAAAATGCCCCCCAACCCTCTGGGGCCCTTCTCCCACCCCTCCTCCCACCCCCCACCAAGGCTCAGCCTGCTCCCACTTGGGGGGGCATTTCATGGCCTCCCCAAGTAGGTGCTCTGCTCTCATCTCTACCACTGACAGCTGGGGGAGGCTTGTGTTGCCAGGGGTGGCATTTTGCATGCAAAATGCCCCCCAGCCCTCTGGGGCCCTTCTCCCACCCTTCCTCCCACCCCCCACCAAGGCTCAGACTGCTCCCACTTGGGGGGGCCATTTCATGGCCTCCCCAAGTAGGTCCTCTCAGCCCCTAAAGTCCACCCCTTACAGCCCCACACAAACCCAATTCCCCCCCAGCTGCCACACACAGACCCAAATCCCCACATTAGCCTCTCACAGACCCAAATCCACCCCCACCTGCCCCACACCCATAACCCCAGGAACAGGCTGGCAAAGGCCAGCCCTCTCCCTTTGTTCCCTATGCTGGGAACTTCTAAATTCTCTTTCCCTAGGCAATTCTGCACAGCCCAGGGGTGCCACAATGGTGGGCACACTTCTGAGTGCCAGCTGGTCCCTGTGAAAGAGCACCTGAACCACAGACACCCTCCCTCAAATTCCCCCACCACCTACAGAGATGGCTGGCCAGCCAGCCCCATCGTTCCCTATGATGGGAACCAACTGCACAACAAAGAATAAAACAAGAACAACACAAAATAAAGTTTTAAAAAAATTATATTCTCCCTTCCAAAGTACAAGTAGGCAAAGCATTATGACACATTACACCAGCAGTCCCCCACACAGAAAAATTAAAACAAAACTCACTTAACATCAGAGAATCACAAAGCATGATTCCTGTCAAAAACACTTTATTTCTTGAACAGCTTTAGGTTACACAGCAGGGGGGAACACCAAAGGGCATGGCAGCACTATCTTACACAAAAATAACACAACTCACTTCACATCAGAGAATCACAAAGCACAATTCCTGTTAAAAACACTTTATTTCTTGAACAGCTTTAGGTTACACAGCAGGGGGGAACACCAAAGGGCATGGCAGCACTATCTTACACAAAAATAACACAACTCGCTTCACATTAAAGAATCACCCCAAAAAATTGCTGTCAAAAGCACTTTATTTCTGTAACTGCTTTAGGAAGGCACCACAGAGCAGGAAAGCAGTGTACTACACAAAAATAACACAACTCACTTCACATCAGAGAATCACACAAACACAATTGCTGTCAAAAACGGTGAAGTGGGTTGTATTATTTTTTGCAGTACATTGCTATCATGCCCTGTTGTGCCCTCCTACTGTGTAACCTAAAGCTGTTCAAGAAATAAAGTGTTTTTGCCAGGAATTGTGTTTTTGTGATTCTCTGATGTGAAGTGAGTTGTGTTATTTTTGTGTAAGATAGTGCTGCCATGCCCTTTGGTGTTCCCCCCTGCTGTGTAACCTAAAGCTGTTCAAGAAATAAAGTGTTTTTGACAGGAATCATGCTTTGTGATTCTCTGATGTTAAGTGAGTTTTGTTTTAATTTTTCTGTGTGGGGGACTGCTGGTGTAATGTGTCATAATGCTTTGCCTACTTGTACTTTGGAAGGGAGAATATAATATTTTTAAAACTTTATTTTGTGTTGTTCTTGTTTTATTCTTTGTTGTGCAGTTGGTTCCCATCATAGGGAACAATGGGGCTGGCTGGCCAGCCATCTCTGTAGGTGGTGGGGGAATTTGAGGGAGGGTGTCTGTGGTTCAGGTGCTCTTTCACAGGGACCAGCTGGCACTCAGAAGTGTGCCCACCATTGTGGCACCCCTGGGCTGTGCAGAATTGCCCAGGGAAAGAGAGTTTAGAAGTTCCCAGCATAGGGAACAAAGGGAGAGGGCTGGCCTTTGCCAGCCTGTTCCTGGGGTTATGGGTGTGGGGCAGGTGGGGGTGGATTTGGGTCTGTGACGGGCTAATGTGGGGATTTGGGTCTGTGTGTGGCAGCTGGAGGGGAATTGGGTTTGTGTGGGGCTGTAAGGGGTGGACTTTAGGGGCTGAGAGGACCTACTTGGGGAGGCCATGAAATGCCCCCCCCCAAGTGGGAGCAGTCTGAGCCTTGGTGGGGGGTGGGAGGAAGGGTGGGAGAAGGGCCCCAGAGGGCTGGGGGGCATTTTGCATGCAAAATGCCACCCCTGGCAAGACAAGCCTTCCCCAGCTGTCAGTGGTAGAGAAAAGAGCACCTACTTGGGGAGGCCATGAAATGGCCCCCCCAAGTGGGAGCAGTCTGAGCCTGGGTGGGGGGTGGGGGGAAGGGTGGGAGAAGGGCCCCTGAGGGCTGGGGGGCATTTTGCATGCAAAATGCCACCCCTGGCAACACAAGCCTCCCCCAGCTGTCAGTGGTAGAGATTAGAGCACCTACTTGGGGAGGCCATGAAATGCCCCCCCCCCAAGTGGGAGCAGGCTGAGCCTTGGTGGGGGGTGGGAGGAGGGGTGGGAGAAGGGCCCCTGAGGGTAGGGGGGCATTTTGCATGCAAAATGCCACCCCTGGCAAAGGAAGCCTGCCTCTTCATTTTTCCCCATAGGAAATAATGAAGAAAGATCAGCAGCAGCATGCTAACAATATGCTGCTCCTTCGCTTTCTTATGGGAGGATGGGGGGACCTGCTTTGGGGGGCCATAACATGGCCCCCCAAAGTCCAATCTGTCTGAAACTTGGGTGGTTGTTAGAGAAGGGTTAGAGGAAGGTTTCCACCAATTTTGGGCTTATTAGGTGGGAAAATGCCTCCTCCAGGCGTCCTGAAAGACGGAGGCATTTTCCCAAAAAAAAAACCCGAAAGAATGCCGAAAGAATGCCGAAAGAATCCCGAATCCCGAATCCCGAAAGAGATTCTTGTTTCGGCTTTCGGCTTTAACGGTAGAGAATCTTGTTTCGGGTAATCCCGAAACAAGAAAGCCGAAAGTTTTTTCCTTGCACACCCCTACTGACTAGTGAGGTACGTGGTGTGAAATTTTCATAACTTGCAAGTAGCAGCACTACAACAAGACCGTGTTAGAACTGTGGTGAAAGAAAGTAAGTCGAAATCCACTGAAAAAATTGTATCAAAATGAAAGGAAGATTCACGTTTAGAAAAAAATGTATTTATAGTGTATCGTCTTCACATTTGTTAATCTGCAAATATAAAGCATTGAACCTAAAAAGCAAAACCAAAACACCCTTCTACAGAGAAAAACAATAGCATTTGAAAGGTTTTTAAAAGTGAACTTTAAGGCAAACAGTAAAAGCATTACCCCTCACAGAAAGCTTTCATTTTTAAAGAAAAAATAAAATACCAGGTAAACAATTACTATCATATTTATTGTCTGCTGTTGCATAATTATCATTTAGAAGCAAAGGTTCAGTTGCAGTTATATGCAGTCAGGTAAGACAAGCTTACATAGGCGATGTGATACAGTTTTGAAATAGCACCTCTTGCAAATGCCACTCCCCATCATTTCCCAAAAGATGTATCTTATAGATTATTTTCTTCAGACGTCTCCCACAGCTTGCTGCATATGGTGAGGGAAAATATAGTTGATAGTTTTCATTCTTTTGGCCACACTACTGAAATTAAAATGCCATTTTTAAGATGTTATTTCACAAATTAGTTTTTCTTACCTTTAAAAATAACTGATGCAATCGGATCTGGTTTCCCAAATTTGTTTTTAGGGATATTTGCAGCAGATTCCACAATTACCCGAAGCATCGTTTACACTTTTATTTAAGGCAGCACAGTTTTCAGAAAAAAACTTAAGGAAGCATGTACTTCTTGCTCTCTGCAGCCTCAAGGCTGAAATGCCAGGAGGAGGAGGTGGAGGCAGGCAATGGCTCTATTACAGTGAAATGTAACTGATGGGTGGATCTATGACGAGTTAGTTACTAGAGGCAACAAAAAAGGGATCTGTAAACTGACACCCACAATTTCTGTGGTATTGGACAAAACTGGCATACACTTGTGAATTCTGCTAGGGTACACTGCAAACTAAAAAGATTAAACAAGAACAAATACTTCTGCTTTCAGACAACAAGAACTGTGATTATGCATACAATACTGATCATGATTTCTGCAGAAGTACATAACATCTTTTTCTTTCTTCAGTATGCTTATTTAATGACGTTAGCACAACTTTTGCAGTAAAATGATATTCTGCTGTTCCACGTGTCACCAGTCTTTAGAGATCATTTGTCTTTCCTCTTTTATTCCACAATTCATGTAATCAGTCTTAGATCGCCCTCTTCTGCAGGGTTCAAAAACAGCCTCCTGGAAAAAGAACTGATTAGCCAAATTAGTCCTCCTAACTTGTGAAAAAAACCCGTACCACTCCAAACCACAGAAATAGATAAAATATGACTGGAATATCTGAAGTGCAAATTTCATTGTGAGATTACGAGGACAAGTGCAACTACCCACAAAAATCAGGCAACAAACAGCAGCTATCTTCCATTTAGTACCACACATTCCCCACTCCTCCACTTCAGAGATCTTTGTATGTACCTGGGAATGCCAATGCACAATGCTTCAAAGAAGCTCTCTTTTCAATGGAAAAAGCAAATCTCGTATGTTCCAGGGCTCCCTTTACAGACAGTCCCTAGTTCTGGTACCCTTTGTCCTTATTTTTGCTTTTTTTAAAAAGCCTTACTAAAATTAGTTCAGTGCGACATATTAATGTTGTTGAGTTTCCTTCCGAAGATCTCTATATGGTAAACCGCCAAGCTGGTTGATGCATACATCTTGTACACCTGCAGATAAAAGAGTGCTTGTAGTTACCAATGCACCATGAATACAGTCTGCCATTTCATACACTAAACTGCTGAAAACGTATTGCTGAGTTATGAACTGTTGAAAACATATTGCAGGGTAGTTATATATTGCTAACATACCTTTAATCCAACAAACCACCAATCTGCTGACTTTTAAAATTTGTGTAGACCACAGCTACTGCAGCATAAATCATCACAGCATACAACAGGTAGTGAAAAGTCTTCAATAATCTGAAGAAGGGGGATGCGAAGTGAACCATACTAAGGACGGTGCCTTTTTTCAACTGTGACATGAACCGTGACTCAAAAGCAAGATGTGGGTCCAGTAGCTCCTTAAAGACCAACTGGATTTTGACGGTATGAGCTTTCAATATTCAAAACTCCTTTTATCAGATTGGAAGTACCAGACTTGAGCAATCTCAGGTTGAGGAGGAAGGATCTGAAAGAGGTAAGAGGGCATCCATAGGAAAGCCATGCATATGTGCTGTTGAAAAGAATTACAAAGCTCTTCATAACAAGCAAGGCGCAGAAGCACATGACAAATATTCGCAAAAGTTCACTGGGTTGGGGTACTGCCCTGAGGCATCTATTCTCATGAAACAGAACAAAGTCAGTTTGGCAGGACACAAGAGTGATTTAGGAATCCCATTAAGTGTGGCCGTTCTTCTTCCCACATGCTAATTCACTCGGTTTCTCAACTGTCTGAAAACCATTCCCCTCGTGGAAAATTAGCCTCCCCTTGCGTGACCCACAGATACGCCAGCGGAGGAGGGCAAGCTAAACCAAACTGGACAAAGCTCATCCCTTCCCTGCCGGGTCTCTCCCTGTTCTCAAAGGTCTGCCCATCGAGCTTCCACTATCGACTCCACCTCCTCCGGAGCCTAGGCCGCGCCTCGGCCGCACCCGCACCGGCTGCATCTCCCGGCAACGGAAAGGAAATGGCGTCAAGTGCTGCCGCAGCATTCAAATTCCCGGAAGCGGCCTTCGAGCGGCGCTGCTTTTGAAAGAGACGCCGGGACACTCTTGCGCTGCCTTGTCCGGCGGGGGGCTGTGTATGGGGGGAGGCTCTTCGCGGCCGGTTTAGTCCCCCGGGCCCTCCCTGATTCGGGAGCTTTGAGGCGCTTAGGAGGCGGGTAAGAATTTGGCGCCTTTCTGTCGAAAGCGCCCTGGGA
Source organism: Eublepharis macularius (assembly GCF_028583425.1). Taxonomy (NCBI): domain Eukaryota; kingdom Metazoa; phylum Chordata; class Lepidosauria; order Squamata; family Eublepharidae; genus Eublepharis; species Eublepharis macularius. The sequence continues at coordinate 101,548,372 of NC_072795.1, forward strand.
GTTCCGTGCTCAGAGCCCAGTCCCGGGTACTGCCAACGGGGCAGTTTCGGGTCTAGCGCCTCCTCTCCCCGCACGAGTCGGGTCTGGGAAGCACCGAACTCGCAGAGCGCATCTGATGGGAATTATCGTAGGCTTCTGTGAGTCTGAGGTTGGGGAGGGAGGGTCTGAAAGGTGGGCAAGGGGGACATTAATCAGTTACACAGCCCCCCCCCTAAATACTGGAAGCTGCAGTTGTGGTTTGTCTGTCTGCCTGCTGCATTATTGACGTATTTTTATTCTGCTTTTGCTAAGGAGTTCAGGGTGAGGTACAGACTCCTCTGCTTTATTACATTAACAACTCTTTGTGGTAGGCTAAAGAATGATTGGTTCAAGGTCACTCTGAATGTTAACGCAAATTGGGATTGGAACCTGGGTCTCTCTGGTTCTAGCCCAGCATTTTAGCTGCTATACCACGTTATCTCATCCTTCCTCCTGAGAGTTAGGAGCAGCACACGTGGTCATCCCCATCCTTACAACAACCCTGTGAAGTAGGTTAGGCAGAGATGATAACTCACCCAAGTTCTCCCAGTAGGCTTCATGGCACAGTGATGATGTGAATCGTGGTCTCTCAAATCCTGGTCCAGTGCTAACTACCCCGTACAGTTTTGTGTAAATGTCTAATTAAATAAACCATGTAAGCTTCCCTGCATTTCTTAGATATTATTAAAATATGTTAGATTTTAGAAGTAAGCTTTGGGAAGGTCAGCTTCCTTGCTCTGATCAGAGGTCCAAAACCACCTAGTTATTTGAAGGACTCCCATAAGTAGGGATTTGCGGAGTTGTCTGCTAGCTGTATAAAGCTGTTAGAGAACCCAAGGAGTTAGCCGTGTTAGTCTGTAGTCACAAAATAGTAGAGTCCAGCAGTACCTTTAAGACTGACCAACTTTATAGTAGCATAAGCTTTCGAGAACCACAGTTCTGCATCTGACGAAGAGAACTGTGGTTCTCGAAGATGCTACTGGACTCTTTACTATTCTGTATAAAGCTGGAGAGGTAAGTCAATAAGAATGCACTGGCCCAGTAAACACAGCTATCATTGTACATGCAATCTTTTTATTACACACATCTCTTGTTCCCATGCAAAGCTCCTCTAGCATTGTCCTGAACAATGGTATTCAAAGGATAGTCCTGCAGCATCCAGCTTGTATGCATATGCCGCTACATTTCTGTTCCTTTCCTATATCCACCTGCAGCAAACTCCAACAGACATCCTTATTCACTTTTAATGTAGAACAGATAAATTTTTCTGATATCTCACTATTCTCTTTTCTGTACCTGGCTTAAAGTATTTAGTGCAGGACCTTGGACAGGCATGCAAACTGCTTTGTCTCAGCTTCCTTCCTCTTAGCTGACAAAAAGGCTGCCATCAGGCCTTGGGGAGCTTGACGTTCTGTTAGTAATCCCCCTCCCCAATTTTGCTGGACTCTAATTTCATTTCATTTAATTTATTAAATTTCTAACCCACTCTTCCTGCGAATGGGCTCAGAGCAGGTAACAACATTATTAAATAACAACAATAAATACAGTATTAATACAAAGTGTAAAACTCAGTTTAAAACCATAAATAAATCTGTCATGAAGTGTCACTCCTATTTCTTCTTCCATCCCCTCCTTCTAGCTTTACATAACAGATATGGTAGAAGCAGCTGCATTTTACACAAGTTCCACTTACGTAGTGGTGTTTGGAAAACTGCTCATTTTGTCATAGATCCAGAGGAGTTAGCCGTGTTAGTCTGTAGTAGCAAAATCAAAAAGAGTCCAGTAGCTACTGGACTCTCTTTGATTTTGCTCATTTTGTGACTCTACTGCAACAGAGCTAAACACTTCAGAATTATTTCTGCAGTATGGATGGCTTAATTTTGCTGCTTAGCTGCTAGAAAGAAGACTGCCTTCTCCAACTGAATTATTCTCTTGACTTTGAAAAAAGGTGTGCTATTTGATTTGTCTGTGTGTTGTGATTATATTGGGGCTCCAGTCCTATGCATCTTTCCTTTGAACTAAGTTCTGATTAACTGTGAACAAGATCAGGTTGTGAAGGGAGGTTGCAAGTCCCTCATCTTGTCTGCTGACAGAATGTCTTTTCCTTACTCCAGAGGTGAAGGGGCTACTTCTTCAGTGTTCTTGGTTCATTTCTAGAAAATCTAAAATGACATCCAAAGCCACCAGTGAGACAAGTGTCAGCAAATGGAAGCTAAAGTCTGGAGATTCAAAATCTGAAACCGAGTTGCAGATATATAAGAAGGAGAATGCAGCCCTGAAGAAGTCGTTGGAAGAAATGATTAAGGGCAAAAGCAAAATGACACCTGAAGAAAGAAAAAGGCTTTTGGAGGTAATGTTAACAAAATTCTTTCTATATCTGCTAGCTTTCATAAGTGGTGTCAACTGTAGCAAATTGATTGGTTTTGTACTGCATCTTAACTTTAAAACTTGAATGCTCGTTCATAAATGTGCATTTAGAAATGACCTTTAAAGTGGCTTCTCTCTATAAGGCTTTCCTTTCAATAAAAGGGAGAGCCCTTGATATGCAATGCTGCTCCTTCAATTGAATGGGGATACCTGTTCATACAAGAACTCTGAACTCTGGAACGCATCCAGTGCTGTGGATCAGGAAGACAACACTGTATTACACCTGCGCTCTACATGTTAGGCTACATGCACATTGCAAAAGAGTAGCTGTATTAGTCTGCTGTAGTAAAATGTAAGTCTAGTGGCACAGTTAAAGACTAAACATTTATTTCAATATTTCAGTATAAGTTGTGACTTATTCAACAAAAATTTATGTTTTCGGTATATTGGACACTACAGCATCCTTACTAAAGGTTATGAACAGGATCCAGCTGTGAGGATGTTAATGTACTGTTGAACTACTTGCCTGTCTCTTGGAATCTAACTGATGGTCAATGGATATGCACCCTCCATGCCCTTACAGTTGCTACAAGACTTATACTTCAACATTAGAAAGTCAAAAGCCCACTTCCTGTAAATCACTGGATTGAAGAGCTTATACTCTTATCAACATTTGAATGTATCATCTATAGAAGGCAATTGCATATGGACTTAATTTGAAAATCTTTTAAAGATACCTATACATAGATTTGCTAATAGTGTTTTTGTAGCCAGCACTGTTTTCTTTTTTTCTTTTTAATGTTTTGCACTAATAAAATAGTAATTCTTTTAAAAATAAAAACTTCAGTATAAGGAGTAGATGGTGCTAAAACTGGAATCTGTGATTCTGAATGCACAACAAGCCATAATTAGAATGAGCCAGCTACGAACTTTCTCTTGAAATCTGCTTTGGTGCGTAGCAAGAAGCCCTGCTTGGTTTGATTGTCTGCATTCAGATGCCACAACTAATGGGTTTGAGCAAGCTTTAGCCTGAGCTTTCTAAATTAGGGGTGTGTGCTTCTGGTTCCCAGTTCGGGGGAAAAGCCAGAACCGGGCCCGATTTGTAAAGATTCGGTATTTCCTAATCGGGGCCAGTATGACGGCCCTGATTCAGAAATACCGAATCAAAGCTTCCCAAAGCAATTTGGGTTGCTTCGGTAAGCTTCGGGGCCTTAAAGGGTGCCCGGCCTCCCGCCCTACCACCACCACCCCACTTACCTGGGGCAGTCTTCTGGTAGTGGCGCCGGCGGCGGCTTTCGCTGCACCCTGCCGGCTGCCACTTCGGCCTCTGCGGCGGCGCGGGCAGCAGTGGTGCCAGCATTCACTACCACAGAGGCCGAAGCAGCAGTGCCAGCACCAGCTGCAGATTTTCCCGCCACCCTGCTGGCTGCAGTGGCGGCAGCAGAAGGCCTGCTCCAGCCTTCAAGGTAAATGAGGGGGGAGGGGGGAATCTCTCTTTTGTATGCTCCGAATTATTTCGAAGCATACCAAAGCAATTTCCAAAAACAACCTGCTTCGGGGTTTGGGTTGTTCCGGATCGTTTTCCCACTTCAGGTAAATCTGAAGTGGGAAAACCAAATCTTTTCCCCGCTGCTCACCCCTAATCATGCAGCTGCAATATTTTTTGTGGCTACTCATGAACCAGATTAGTCAATGTGTCATATTAACTGTCCTAAGACTTCTTTTCACTTAACTGAAGCTCTTTATAGCTCTCTTGAACTAGAAATAATTTGCAGAGATTCATATGATCTCAACTGTATCTGATACAGCAGCTGCAGTTGGCACAACTGAAGTCTGACTAAAGCTGACTCTGGCTTTTATTCTTTTCTTCAAAGAGCATACTATATCATCGTAAAAGATAAAGCAAAGGCATCTCTTATGAGGTGATTCCCCATAACAGCTCATGAATACTGTTAAATCTGCTATACACCAACCAAACTTAATTTCCTTGTTAATTGTATTCCTGTTACCTGTTATCGGTATGTCTTGCTCTAATGTCCTGTTCCGCATTATCCAAAACTATGCCAGGCAGTATGCCAGCCCCAATTTAGGGCTCTTTAGAACAATAGGAAGAGGTTTTGAACAGTGAACATCTTTTGGTTCTGGGTGTAGCAGATGCAACATGTCCATTGCATTGATCTCATTACCTTCATACCTTGATAATTTCCTGTTACTGACAGCAGCACAAACTTGAGCCCTTCACTTATAGCAATGCAATCTTTGTATGGTACAGTACTCTGTGTTTATGGTAGATTCCCACAAGTGAAATGGATGTTTTTGGCTAACTGAACTGTAAAACTGTAAAAAAAAAAAAAACTTGATGTTTTTTTTTTTGCATGATGTAGTGGCTTCTTAATTCACACTGACTTGCTAAAATATCTTGGGCAGTTATATTTCATGTTCAGTCATGCTTATTCCAAGCAGTATCTGTTTGTTTCACAATCAACAATAAGCTTTATAACTGGAAAGAGATACCTGTCAGTTCCAGCAAAATGCTACAGAAATAATCACTCCAGGCCCACTACGTCTGTTTTACAAAATGAAAACTTCTGACCATCCCTGGAGCTGAAGTTTGGTAATATTTATTACTCTTCATATTATAGAACATTGGGAGAGTCCTCTTGCTCATTGTTGCAACCTAACTGTTGTTCTATACCATCAATCCTGACCTGTTAGTACTTACCAGTATGATTTGCCTATACAAAAAGGAATATTGCGTTTTAAAGTTGCTGTAAAGTTGTTCTTTACTCAAATGTCTGTTTGCATTTCTCACAGAAAATACTTGCCCTTGAGATGGAAAATGAAAAATACCACATTATTCTTGGGGGGAAAGATAAAGAAATCCAACACCTAAAAGACGAGCTGAAAAAAAGAAGCAAAACTGGAGAGCTTACCAGCCTCCATAGCCGACTGGAAGAAACAACAAAGGAAGTGGCAAAGAAAGAACAGCAGCTCACTTCTCTCTTGCGAGAAATGGATCGTCTGAAAAACGAGTTAGCTCCAAAGTGCTCAGAGCTTGAAAACAGAGACAGAACTGTTCAGGTTTCCCAGGCAAGTTTTCCTCTACTGAAGATCGTGCAAGTTTACAGATATAAACAGTCTCTTTCCCTTTCCTCTGCTTCAATGCTGCTCACAAGTAGTAGTAGGTGAGCTTCCTCAGGCTTAATTTGAAATTGTTTCAGATCATTAAAGATGAGATTATTTGAATCAGATCTCACCAGCTTAGCCCTCCCCCCCCTCCCCATATCATATGATCAATGAATGCAGCTCTTCTCATTTATTGTAACCGTTAGTATAGGAAATGAGAGATCTGGTGGCAGGCGGCTCACCATCTCAACTTGAGTGCCTTTTCAGTCGGAGCCAGACTTCTGAGCATTGAGGCCGATTTGGAAAGGACTTTGGGAATCGTTCTTTTCTTTTTTCTGTGGCCTGTGGCCCCATTCTAAGACTCAGTGCCAGCACTACTCAGAAGTAGCAAGCGGTGTAGTTGGTTTGGAGTTCAGAGGGTTTGTGGAAAGATGGAGGGCTTACTGGTGGGGCAGGCAACATTGGGTCTGTGCTGTAAAGCTGCCTGTAACGCAAACCATGCTATCATTAGATGCCCTCTCCTTATGCAAAGTGTATTTACACCTAACATACATACAATTTTGCTATAAACCTGTGGTCCCCAGTTGAGATGATAGGGTTATATTCCAGTTACTAGTATAGGAAGACTAAGTGATTTCTAAACTTTACTGCACTGGTGGGTAGTTTGAAAAATTAAGCCACTTTATCCTACCTTGGGAGACAGATGAGGCTCAGAGTAAGGCCTTTACAGACTGGAACCAGCATAGCTGCAGACCTGCCTCTCCCCATATGTCCCTTGGAGGACTCTACGTTCTGCGGACCAACAGTTGCTGGGGATCTCCGGCCTGAGGGACGTTCATCTGGCCTCATCCAGGGCCAGAGCTTTCTTGGCCCTGGCCCTGGCCTGGTGGAACACACTTCCAGTTGAGATCTGGACCCTGCGGGATCTGTTGCAGTTCCTCAGGGCCTGTAAAACAGAGCTGTTGCACTGGGCCTTTGGCTGAGGTGATTTGTCCCTCCTGATTGCCCATGTCCTGCCACCCCTGCCCTGGATATGATTTTAATCTGCCGGACTGAAACTGTTAGCAGACACCTTTTTATTTTGTGACTGTTGGTTTTGATGGTTTTATTGTTTTAATGTAAATTATACCTGTATTTTTAGTGTTGCTGTGACCAGCCCTAAGCCTGCTTGCAGGGAGGGCAAGGATATAAGTCTAATAAATGAAATAAGGTCACCCAGCGAACTTCATAGCAGTGTGTGGATTGGAGCTTGGGTCTTGCCAGTCCTAGTCTGAGGCTGTAACCATTATACCATGCTGAGAGCAAGATTCTCCCAGTGGAATGAGCAGAAATGGGGGGGGTGGATGTGTTTTGTTAGGGAATTTCTATGACCCCCTATTCTAAAAAGCCTATGTATGAGCATTTATTGAAGTTGACCTGTCGCACAGAAGGCAAAAGTGTTTTCTTGTCAGCAAAATCCTCCTTCCACTCTGGTTAATGAGGGTTAGAGAGCCCTATTGCAAGAGCAGTATCTCTCTTGTTTTGACTTTGTACTCAAGGATTTAGCTTGGATAAACACTCTCTCAGGAAGACACCCAAGATTCCTGTGTGGCACCAGACATGTAACATGTTCAGGGCTTTTTTTCAGCTGGAATGCGGTGGAACGGAGTTCCGGAACCTCTTGAAAATGGTCACATGGCTGGTCACCCCGCCCTCCGATTTCCTGACAGAGGAGTTTAGATTGACCTCCGCCCCACGGCACAGAGGGCAATCTAAACTCCCCTCTGTCTGGAGATCAGGGGGTGGGGCCACCAGCCATGTGACCATTTTCTCCGAGGGCAACCCACTTAGTTCCACCACCTCTTTTCCCAGAAAAAAAGCCCTGAACGTGTCTATATTACAGTCTTGTCAATCAGGCCTGTATTGGTGCCACATCTCTTGAATAATTTGATTCTGAAGAATTGTTTGTATCTAGTTTTGTATAACAATTTTATCTCTTTTCTGTAAACTTTGGAGAGTATATAAGATTCTCTGCTATGGCTGATCTTTATGCATGTGTCGGAACATGGCACTGCATCTGGGTTTTATTGTAAATAAAGCTCATTAATTCTTTATGGATCACAGGTTTTTGGTGTCTTGATTAAACGTGGGTGATGGCTATTGGGAAACATAATCTGAACGCAGAGTACCTTTAAGCAATTTTTCCTTAACATATTTTTCCACTGTATTTTTAGCTGCAGATATTAATGTATCTGGATAGTAATGTAGTCTAAATCTGTTCTTTGTGCTGCAATGCTTTTAGGAATGACTAAGTATTCTAAAACGGAGGATTTTCTCTTTTTTTGGCTTGATCCACAGTGGCTGTGTCATAATTGTTTGCTTAATGTTGTCTTATAGCTTACAGTGGGAATTATTTGGGAATTGCTAGTGAGAATCAAACATGGAAAAAAAATGTGCTTTTACTAGCTGCATAGCCTGCAGCAATCATGATGCTTAAAATTTAGGCACCAATAGTGCAAAAGAATTCCCTAATACTTTTTTATCGCATTCACTTTGAGTGGTGGTGCCTGGTAAATCATTTATTAGATGCGGAAGCCTGTTTCTAGTAGTACCATTTACAAGGCATAGGTGGCACTAGAACATTGACTATGACATCTATAAGGTTACAGGCTTGTTATGTGCCTTCTTAGTTGGTGAATCAATGATGTTACTTAAAAAAACCAAAATGAGATTTGCCCTTGTAGCATTCAAGGCTCCAATGATGAGCTGAGGCCTATCTTGCCTGCAGTAGCAAAGGGCAGAATCTTAATACTCAAAATCTAACAAGTTAAGTATACTTAAGCCCCAATGAAAATTGCAAATTTTTTTTAAAGTAAGCACTGAAGGGAATCTAGTACTGCACTGGTTGACAAATGATGGAAGTGTTAGCAATAGATGTCACAGACTTGAGTTTAAAAGCATGGGTGTTACCTCCTGTACTGTATTCATATGTTTCCTTCAGTCTTGCAGTGAATGGAGATCAAACCATTTCTTGTTTGTTTGCAGGAAACTGTTGCTGTCTTCTCTGGATCACAAAGAAGTGTGAATGAAGTTGAAATCCAACTCAAAGATGTAAGATTTCATGCAAGGCGTTATGCATATTCACAATTGTAGTCAAAACAGGGAGAGATCAGGCTACCACTTCAATCCTTTGCATGCTTACCTGGAAATAAATCCCATGTGGTTAAATGGAACTTACTGCTAAGTAAGTGTGCCTAGGAGTTGCAGCCTTAGTATACTAACAGTGAAATCTTAAGCAGAGTTAGACTGGAGCAAAACTACTTAGGATTTCACTGTCAGTGATATGAATAGAAAGTTTTCCATTACTATGTGCAAAATAGTTCATTTCTGAAAATGGAATTTTCTGAAATGCTATTTTAGAATTTAGAAAGGGAATTTTAAAATGTATTTTCATTAATGTAACTAGTAATGTAATGACGCTAATGCCAACTTGGCAGTTTTTGAAGCTGTAAACTGAAGTTTTTCACTTTGAAAATCACTGAGAGGTGAGGTACAAACACTGATAGCTCCCTCACTTGCATTACAAAATGTTCCTATCCACACTTATTTAAATGTAATCCCCATTGAACATAGTAGGGCTAAGAAGTCAGTCTCACTGTGTTCAGTGTAAGTGTGCTTTCTTCAGTACTTTTTTCCTAACCAGATATTTAAGTGTGGCTACTTTTGTAGATTGGAATGGAGAGAGTGATATGTATGACACAGTGTGCTGTGTTCATTTTGTTTACTAAATGAATCCAACAGTTGTTATGAATCACATTCTGGCCAATTTAAAGGCAGTAGGAATCTTATCTGGATACTTTGTCAGTTCAAAACACTCTGAAAATCCGCATCCTTGACTTCAGGATCTAAGATACAGAAAAGCTTTGTAGGATCCCTCCAAGGGTTCAGAACCTACTTTTCATTTGTGGCCAGCAGCCACGTGCCACTGCAAGCTGGGCAGCAGCCCCTTCCTTGTTGGATCCCAACTTCAGGAAAGAAGCTCTGTTAAAAGGCAAATAGCAGTGATGTGAAGCAAAGAAATTTTTACAGGCTGGTAGGGCGTGGTATCTGTATATGGTAAACTAACTTTTGAATTAACCCTTGGAAAGACTGATGGACAGACTGGGTTGGATCCAGAGGAATAGCTCACAGAAGCAGCTGGCAGAAAGAAGCTTGCCCTGCCTTTCCTGGTATTCTGCCATTTGTCCCAAAACTCCTCTACCCGGGAGACTGGGACTGGTGAGCTTTGCAAGCAGCAAGTGGGAAATTAGGCCCCAGCTTCAATCCCAGCCACTTCGGTTAAAAGATCTTAAGTAGCAGATGCAGAGCGCACCTCCCTTGCCTATGAGCCTGGGCATCTGTTGGCAGTCACAGAAGGCAATACTGAACTATCTGAACCCAATATACAACAACTTCATGTGTCAAACCCTTGAAATAGTAAGTTGCTCCAGTCTCGCCCACTCAACTTTCCTCAACTTGAGAATTCATGATGCGGAGATGCAAAAGAGAAATCCTGTATACTGGTTGCCTCTTAATTGCTCACTGTCAACATTTTCTCAAAAATGAGTAAAAACATTTATATTTGCAAATACTGCCCTCAGTGCTCAAAAGTAAAATTAAAAAAAAAAAACCTTTATGCATCCGAGAGAGTTTTTTTAAAAAATAAAAATAGCTATATAAGGTCTTTAAGGTGCTAAAATACCCTATCTCTTTAAATGTGGTATTGCTTTCTAAGATTACTAACAAGACTGTTTAAGTATACTTTCAGATTTTGACTATTTACTCGGGAATGAAGAGTTTAGTATATTCTTGTTTAATCTGAACTTTCCAATTCGTTATGCCCTGTAGATTCCAAACATATCCTGCATGGGAGTACAGGAGCTGTAGCCCTTGCAAAATGAGTTTGCAGCTCTTCTCCCTTTCTGCCTCTTCTGTCAGTAGAGTTCTGCTGATGCAAGGAAGAGGAGAGGACAGTTTTGCCATCTCCCCTCATTCCCAGTTCATAGAATTAAGTTTTGTGGGGTCAAAGAGAACATGGGGAAAATCTGTGATCCCTGCATCCACAGATAACTTACTGGCTTTGACTCCACATTGCTAGATCTTGCAGCTCAACATTAAACACTCTTTGGAGAAAGGATTTGGTGCACGGAATGCATTTCACGTGCAGGAAAGGATACTGAATGGCCATTTTACTAACATTCTTTTCCCCTAAAGGCTTTGGAGAAAAACCACCAGTGGCTGATATATGACCAGCAACGTGAGGCCTATGTGCAGGGCCTCTTGGCAAGGATCTTTGAACTGGAGCAGCAGTTCAAAACTATTATCCAGCAGGAAGTCAAAGAAACCCAGACAGAAGGTATTGACTGATTCTCCTTCATTGAGCTAAAGATCAGGGTTTTTGTTTGTTTGTTTTTTGTAATTTTTAGTAATGAACTGTTTCAAAGCATAAAACTGTGAGATTTAATTCTTGCACTTTTGACATTTACATTCATGGTAATGCAAAAACAGATGCCTTGAAAGAAAAAAATGAACTCATCAATGGTTAGCTTACCAACCGCTGATCACCCAGGTAGTTTTGTGTCGTTCCTCGTCCAGCCACTATGAAGTGTGGCATTCTTTACACTGTGTTGTTGCTGTAGAAATCCACTGTGCAAATTTAGGATTTGAAGCGGATGCAGTTAAGGTGCTTTGTAGGTGTGGATGTTTTAAACATACATTGTAAAAAATGACTCTGGAAGCATGCGTGCATCTCCTAAGTACTAACAGTTCTATAGAACAAACAAATATAGGGAGACTTGATCAACAAGGCCACTGGCATTTTTGTTTCCTCACACCTAGTTTACTCAAACTGCTTCCTTCATTTCATTAAATAGCTGGCTTGGGCAAGAGAAATGGGCTTAACTAAGCTTCTGTATGGGCAATGTGAACAAACCTGACACAAACCTGGCTGACTAGCTTTCGCTAGGTTACTTGGAAGCAACAGCATAAGAAATGGATCCCTCCAGCCCTGTGCTTGTGCTTTTCTTCCCGCCTACCCATCCATATCCTCCCCTTGGCCTGTTGAAAGGGAATTCTGCTCAAAGTACTCTGCTTCACATGATATTTTCCTTTTCAGCAGGCACCCTCAAATAATTAAGACACCAAGCAATGATCCATAAAGAAACATGAGCTTTATTTGTCAATAAAGCTCATCTGAACAGGGTCTCCTGCAGGTGCCCAGCTGCACATGGGTGAAGCCAGCAGCAGCCCGTACATGGGCTTTCTCTGTGGTGGCCCCTCTCCTGTGGAATGACCTGCCTGAGGAAGTCAGAAGAGTCCCCACTCTCCTGGCGTTTCGTAAACGATGCAAAATCAAACTTTTCAAAAAGGCTTTTTACTCAAATGGGAGGGCTGTATTGTAGGGAAGATGCTTTACTAATGAGTTAGGGACCATAGACTTCATCACTATATTGCCTTACATATTATCTGCTGCTTTAAATATGTATTCCTATGTACTACCAGTGCTCCATGTTGTCTATGGTTAGTCCTAGAATTGATTATGTTCTGCTTCTGTATTTTTTCTACTCTGTATTGGATTCTTGCTAATACTATGTCTCTTAAACTTGTATCTATTTACCCTATGGTATTGTTTATGAAATGTCCTTGGTACTGTATCGAAGTGTACTTGATACTGATTGTACTAATCTCATACTATGTAATCCGCCTTGAGTCTCAGTGAGAAAGGCAGACTATAAATGACATAAATAAGTAAAAATAAATGAAACCCAGATGCTATGCCCTCATCAGGACATATGCATAAAGAGCAATCACACCAGAGAATCTTATATACTCTTAAAGCTTAATTGTTTACAGAATGAAAGATCAAAAAGGTTAATACAAACAATTCTTTAAAATTACAGTCTCCAGGATATATGGCACCTAGGCCTGAATGGTAGGATAATAAAATCTCACTGTAGTTATAAACATATTAATTGTTTGGAGCCACACTTTTTATTATGGGTATAAAACTTGAGAGACTGTTGTTCCAAGGCTAATTCTTGAGGCAGAAAAATGAAAACGAGAAATTGTTGACATTCCCTCCAAAACTGTAGGGCCGATGCAACCTACAGTTTTATCTGAATGAAGGAATTTGCCCACCGAGGCAGGTTCTGTCTTCTGTGTAAGAAGTCAGCTCATATAGGTCAGAAAAATCCCTTTACACCTGTGCTCTGCAAGCCCTCCCACTGCCTTTGCTTACAACCACCTGCAGCCCTTTCCCTGACAGGACAGTGTATGCAGCTGGGAGTGCAATCTCTGTGAACGCCAGAAGTGGTGCGTCTTTCCTGGTGGCTCTGGGCTGCTCAGTCAGGAGCAGAGGCAGCACTGGTAGAGTGCTCAACAGGGGAAGGACTCATGAGTGGATGGCAGGAGAGGAGAGGAGAGGAGTAGAGGTGGAGAGTCAGTGCTATGAGCTGTGTCAGAAGTCTTGGTCCCTGGCAACTGCTGTTCTGGTGCTGCTCTCACCTAGTGCCAAACATTATGGACAAGTGCCAACTTCTACTTCAGTGCTGCTCCAATAAAACCAACAGGAGTTTGCTTTTAGATTTCAACAGCAGCAGGATTGCACCCTGAGTAATACTGTTCAAATGCAGATAATATAAAGGTATTTATGTTACAAAATATATACCCCAGCTTTCTGCCCTCATCAGGGCCTCCAATGTGGCTAACAAATTAAAAACATGCATAATAAAATCGTATCCTAACAACCATTAAAACCAACCAAACACAGGGAGCTACAAGGAGCACTCAACTGAGTGAGCTCAGTCAGTCAATCAAGTGTAGTCTGATTGCCCTATTTGAAGTGCTCCAAGATGGCTGGTTATGATTTAGCATAGGAGATGTTCTTAAGTTGTAGTACGTGTGAATAGATCATATTTCTATTGGCTTCTGATATCGTTCTCTTTGTGCTTCTGATGTGCACCACACATATTTGCTAAGCGTTTTCCCAGAAACATATTTTTTCTGCTAGTTTGATTCATATTTTTCTGTCTTGTGATGGGTTTCTAACAGAAGAACAGCAGATAAATTATGATCAGCTGTTGGTAGCTACCAGACATGATCTTGAGATAGAAAGACTTGCTGTAGCACAGCTGCATTCTGAGCTTAATGCATTCAAAAGGAAGCATGACGAAACCCAGCGAGAGATGATGCACTTAAATGTACTGAAGTCAGAACATCAAACGAACATGCAGACTCTTCAGGATGAAAACCATTTCAAAGAAGAGATAATACAGAGGCTTACACATGAAAGCCAATTAACCAGAGAAAAGCTTGAAGAAGAAAGGAAAAGGACAGAAGCACTCGTATCGCAGGTCAGTATAGGCTTTGTTCAGAACATTTAAATTGCACCTTTTCCCAAAGGCTCCCATGGTGGCATACATCACATCAAATTTTAAACCACAGTTTGATAACGTTCAAACCACTAAGAACCAGTAAGACCAATTATCAAACTAACAGCATAAAAATACCCCTAAAACCAGAAAACAACCCAATACTAAAATTGACCAAAAATTCCCAATAAAAGTATACAAAGAATAGCAAAGTCCAGACACTGATGTGCCTCCAACCATCCATGGTCTGTGGAGAAGGGCTTACCCACTTCCTCCTCTTACTGAAGCCCACTGTACGTCCCTGAACATCAGCAGGGCTCCAGAAACAGCATAGGAGGCAAAATGAGGGTCTGCCATGAGGTGAGGAATCATCAGAAATTGCTGCTTCCTCTTCTGCAAATCGAAATGCTGTTCTGTAGGAGGGCCTGTATGGCTGGATATGTGCCACTGTTTGCAAATTAGTAGTCCATGGAGGCAATCCTAAGCAGTTCTACTTAGAAGTAAGTCCCATTTTATTTAATTGGGCTTTCTCCCAGGAAAGGGTTCTTAGGAGTGAAACCTATCCCAAATTAGCCTTATTGTTAATGTAACTAGTTCCCACAGTCAAAAATAGGTTAACCGAATCTAGTGGTGTTAGTACTTGCAGCAACTTATCTTGCAATATTGAATGTGGGATTTGCATCTAAATTAAATTAGCTCTTCCCCTGGAAGACTGCACCACTGATTAAAATCAGCATGTGTAAAATATCTGTCCTAAAGAAAAGTAGAATTGAGGTAAGTTTTCGTAGTTATGAAGGGAGTCTTGACTCTCGAAAGCTTATACCCTGGGAAGGTTGGCTTTTAAGGTGCTACTGGACTTGGATCTTGCTCTTTTCCTAATTAATGATGCTTTCAGAAGAATATTCTGTGACTATATTGGCTTTTCCCCTAGAAAATTAATTTCTGTCTACCTTGTGAACCTAAGCGGCATAGATAAACTGTAGGCAGTTACCACTTGTACTTTGATCTTGATTAGAATTACGTAGGCAGAATCCCACTAACATTGTTCAAAATGTGTGTTTATTTATGAGTAGAGCCTGTCAGTATTTGTAGTTCTTTAAAAAAGATGACTTACTGAAGCAGTATCTGAGACCCTATTGAACTATATATTGGAAACAAGAATTTTTCACACAGGATGCTAATTAGGGGATACATAAGGGAAATTCTGGTTCAAGATGGGGATAATCTCACATTGTACTAATCTCACACTATGTAATCCGCCTTGAGCCTCAGTGAGAAAGGCAGAATATAAATGACAAAAATATAAATAAATAATTCCCTGTCTTAGTAAAGGGATATCCCATATTACCAAAAAATGGTAAGAGTCCGGGGATTGGATGGAATTTGTGTAGTTGGACCTTTAAGAAATGCAAGAAAATCCTCCTTTGGGCGGGGGTGGGGGGACTCCTGTCTCTCCAAAGATGACCCCTGCCCATCCAGGCAGCCAGCATGTTGGAGTTAAGATGAAAGGAAGCAAGAAGCCAGCTTGAAAGAGATTGAGGGACTTGTGCACTGGAGAATGCACATGGTTTCTCCGATGTGTGTTCTCTGAGCCCAGTACCATCCCCTTAATAGCCTTCAGGTTGCAAGAGGCCACTGGATAAAAAGTATTTATGTCCAAATGCCTGCTTCTTTTGGGATGCAAATTTGATTTTGCATCCCGATGTATATGCCATTGAAAGGAATGCTGTGTGGAGAGACAGGAGTATCTGTACGTGGATATACATCCCACAGTTTTGATCCTGCAAAGGCTCTTTATTCTCCTTTGTGGGGTGGGTAAAGAAACATTTGAGGATGCAGGAGAAATGGGGAAGGGGGTTTCTGTATGTGCCCTACCAATCTTTGCATGTGGAGTGTGACAGAATACACAGGTAGGAGCAAAGTGTACAACCTGTGGTCAATTTTCTTATGTTTACATTTGTATCATTTGGAAGCTTCTTATACCATTGTATTGCTTGTATGGGCTTCAACAGGTTGAATTGCTTCACAAATCTCTCTTAAAGCAGCAAGAGGAACACTCCAGGATAGCAGCTTTGGAACAGCAGGTACCAAAATTACTCTGGTTTTACTGATGCATCACTGTTCTGAATTATTCTTAGTCTGAACTAACATCTCTAGTGGTGATATTAAATGTTTGTTTTAATTCTTCCAAAGTTGTGTTGTAGTAGGCAAAAGCAAATTAAATGACATTTCCTAATATTGAGCAAGAACTTGCATACCCCTGATAGCAATGTGTCTTGGTACTATTTGAAGGGTTGCTGGGATGCAAGTTCTGAACAAAGCAAAGATTTGAAGCACACAGCTTCCTAGTTCCTTATTGTCATCACTGTATAGTCTGTTTTTGCCTTATCCCTAGAACAGGCTTTTAGAAACAAATCTGAATAATGTTCAGTTGTACCTACATAAAAACAAACCTGCCTGTAACTAGAAGAATGAAACTGGGTGCACTTAAAGAAATCAATAACGCAGATGCATCATCAGCTATTTAGAGCCACCTTTCGTGTAACTTGCACTGTGTAGGAAATTTCATTTTTCATCCATTGGTTCTTGCTAGGTCCAGGCATGTACATCAGACTTTGAGAATGAAAAGGTTGATCGTCAGAACTTGCAGCATCAGTTGCATAAGCTCCTTAAGGAGCTACGCAAAGCAAGAGAGCAGATCACACGTCTTGAGCCTGCGGTGAGTAGTGAAGTTCAGCTTGTCTGGAATTACTTTCATTAACCTGGAGTGCAAATCTAACTGCTTCAAAAACTGGACCGGATAGTAGGGTATTTGCTGGGTGCCTCATGCCTGGAGATGGATATTCTGTGGACTCTGCACATATATGGAGGAATGTGGGTCTCTGGGACAGAATATACTAACCTGGGGTATTCTAGTACAAAATGTTGAAGGAAGTGCTGTGGCTTGGGGGTAGAGCACCTGGGTTGCATGCAGAAGGGCTCGGGCACAATTCCCAGCCTCTCCAGTGAAAAGGGTCATACTGTTACTGATGTGAAAGATCCCTTCCTGAGAACCTGAAAAGCTGCAGCCAGTCAGAGTAGACAATACTCACCTTGATGGGTCAGTGGCCTGGATCAGAATAAGGCTGCTTCCTGTGCTGAATATATTATACCATAGAACCTTTCTTTTCACTTTCAGAACAGCAACCTGTGGGGATCTTTAGATGATGTTAAGAGTCCCAAGTACAAATAAGGATTCCATTGGATCCTACCATTTCCCACAGCTGTTGTCCCTCCAACCAATATGCACATCATCCTTACTGATGAGACCATTAGCCAAAAAGTCTGCTTATAAAGGCATAAAAAAACACCTCCGACATAGCTTAAGTTCTTTAAAGAATAACTTTTATAGCAGTTTTGTTGGCAATATTCACCTACTCCAGATCACAGATGAATTCCTTCTTAACTCTTAATTCCTTTTAGCATTAAGAAAAAGGAAAGATTCCTTGTTTCTTTTTAATAGCAATTGATAAAGTACCAGAAACTGGAGTATGTGCCTGTGAAAGTTATGCATAGGTTTAGCATGTTTAGCAAACACATGTTTAGCAGACTTTCCATCACTCATGTTCTCAGTATTTCGAGGTAGATCCTGTGTAATGAAAATGGAAAGGGCTTATGTAAGTGAGCTTTCTTTCCTCCCGTGGCAACCTGCTGAAATTATACCTCTGGTGGGTCAATGGATCCCCTGGACCAGTGTTGGGGTCTGCAGTAAGAGGAGGGAATTGGTGGTTGGGAAAACCCTTTTCCAGTGGCAGAAGTGTCTTCTGCCAAAGGAGAACCTCATTAAGATGCACCCCTTTGTTTTAATTTCTCTGTTGTTGTACTGAACTGTAAACCTGTTACTATACCTCAACTTTTGTCATGTAGTTGAATCTGAAATACCTGCAAAGCAGGTGGTTTTTATGAGGACTTTTATTATAGATCTTGTATACATGTCATTGCTTTAATGGCCTATTGTACCCTGATAAGTTTCTATTTTTCTCCTCCCCGATCTGTTTCAAAGTTTTCTGCACCGTTACGTGACTGTGCTCTTTCTGCCTTGTTTCCCTTTTTGTCTAGCACTCCCATACAAAAACCTTTATTGTTTCACTCAGTGTCCTCATTCAAGTTACTCATATCAACACAAATTTTCTGTGGAATCTTTGGCTGAATTCTTTAGTCTTCACACATTTCAGAAATTAAGCTTAAGGGCGCAATTTGAAAAGCACACTTCTCCTTGAATAATAGGAGCCTAAAAATAATTTGCTGCTCTTAGACAGTAGTTTTATTCCCATTATTGTAGATTTAGCTATTATCTCCCTTAAATAAGTACAGCCAGTATGATTTCCTTGGTTATAAATTAATATGCAGTTTCTCCTATGATATATTTCAGAAGCTCCCAGAACATGCATGTATAGAAGTCCTGCACAATTTCCAGACTGCCTTTGAAGACAAGCTGGTAATACAAGACGAGTGTTCTTCACCAAAGCGTTCAAATCTTCTTGATGAAAGTTTCCTGGAATGTCCCAAATGTAAAGCACTATATCCAACAAGCCAGCACAGGGAGTTATTAGCCCATATTGATTTCTGTGCAGATTAAAATCTGTAGGTATTTTTATTGTACCCAGCTATTTAAACTAAAAAATAATGGTGTTTAAAAATAGCTGATGAGGGCTGCATTCAGACACCATGTGAAGTCAACATTATGCACATACCGGCTTGATCCTGGGTTTGTGTTCATACTTTGCTTTCTGGCCTCGCGCATTTGCTTTGTTTCTGCCTCCTCTCAACCCTCCTTTTGTACAAGAAGGGAGGGGATGAGACAGGAGCAATCGGGTTTGTGCATAATGCTGGCTTAATGTGGCCTCCAATGCAGACAGATTATAAAAGACTACTGTTTTACATATGAAATAAAACAATGTACAGAACATTAATTTTTTTAATGAATAAAACTGGTCTTTGCAGTTATCCCAGAAGCAGCAAACAAATATGTATTTCAGACCTTCTATCTTAATATTCTAACTACTGATTGTATTTGCACTGTGTACAGACTAGAGCAGTAGAAATGTTCAGTTTACTTGACTTATTTTGCATGGCCTTCTAAATGGTCAAGAAAAAGCCTATGAAATACTTTTATTTCAGTCTGAGAATGTCTAATTTTAATTGATTGGAATAATATATAACTTCTTCAACCTGTCTCCAAAACACTTTTTCACTATTTTAATATCTTGAGACATTCCAGAATTTGCAGAAAAAGAAATATGTCTATTGTGATTGCTTTGGAGGGTGTAGTCTCTTCTCAAGCACAAGAAAAGCAGACAATTTAGTGAGCAGTCCATCGTCCAGCTTCCATTAAACGCTGTATGTGTGAGTGCCCAAAAATCAGTGAACCCAAACATCAGTGCATCAGGATGCCTCTCCCTTTGAAACACACTCCTCTTAGCATTCTGGTATCCCACAGCTAAAAGCAAGGGATGTAATACAGCAGGAAGCCTATTTTAAAAGCTATTTCCTTATAAGCAATGAAATAAAATGAAACTGGCTTTGCCAGCTTGTCTACCTGTAATTGGGTACCTGTGTCTTTTTTAATAGGTGGTAAAGGCTAAAAATAATCAAATTTTGTTTCTGTGCAGTGGTATTTTGGTAGTGCAGCATTTCTCAAAACTTGCTGAAATCATGCTACCTCCTAAATACTGTGTGCAACACACTAATTTTGGCTGCTGTTCTACTAAACACAACATTCACAAGTCAAGCCATTATCCAGTAGCCTTGTATGGGGGAGGGGGCCAGTTTAAGTTCAGATACCCCGTTTCCTTGCTTACTAGCATTGTTTTTGCATACCCAAGTTGAGGCGTGGACTCGATATTATTGTTGTATGTCTGTCCTCAGGGTAGGGCACCAATAAGAATTCTGTGAAGGCAAGTCTTTAAAAAAAAAAGTAAGTCTTAACAGTATGCATTTTTCTATAGCAGATTTGTCTGTAAATGTGTACATGGGGTCACATCTGTGTTCTAAAGGTGCACAACATGCAGTCAGGGAGTAGGGTTGCCAATAAACTGGAGAACAAATGTCTGTCCTGCTTCATACAGGCTTAATAGGATGTTATGTATCTTTGTGCTATGAAAAGTTTCTGCTCCCAATTCCGCACATTAAGCTTAAAGTAAAGGAGCAGGACATTTTTCTTCCAAGTTGCTGGCAACCCTTCCAGGGAGCAGTAGTCCAGGCTGACATCTGAGATTTGGCTGTCCTACCCAAGTACGTATTTTATTCTAGGTGAGTTTGATTGGCTAGGTCAGAGGGAGGTGGCAGTAATGGGGCAGCTCTTTTTTCTATCTTGGAGCTCAGTGGGACTGTTTGCCCTAATGCGGCCTCTTTTGCAGGCATGACATTAGGCTGACATCAGGAGCGAGATGCTGGGTTGATTAAGATACCAACTAAGCCTTGCTTATGTTTGCTGTTAGTTCCACCCAGTTCTGGGTTCCTAAGCCAGCTGAACTTATTTATTAAAATATTTCTATGTTGCCTTGCCTCCCAACAGGATTTCCATGGTAGTGAACATCAAAACATTTAAAGCAGCATTTAGAATAAGGCAAAATATTAAATAAAATAAATAAAAACATATAGCCATACAAACACATAGGACAATCGGGGAGGAGGGATAGTAAGAGTTACTGGAGGTATGTCAAATAAAACAAAATAAAAAAGTTGGGATTATACTGCCATAGCATTGCTGTGTTGTGTTATGCTGTCACTGGCCAGCATACGTTATGTTGATATCCTGGCAGGAGGGCCCAAAGAACTGCAAGCAGGCCTCCACCGGTGGAACAGGTCCTACTCACATCCCTCTTCTGCAGCCACCTGCACCACCACCCTCAGGACAAGCCTGGGCTGCAAAGAAGGATGATGAAGCTTCAGTTAAAAGTCTGCAAATATTGAAATTCTCATTGCGTGGGCAGAAGTACTTTCTATTCATGTAAACCTATCAGTGGAGCCAACCCATTGTCATCTTTAGTTCCTCTAGCCAGCATTGTGGAACATTTTTATATTGCTGTAAATTTCTGATTAGATCTCTTAATGCACGGTGCACATTGTGAACAGTATACCTGTAAATCTCCATTTGTTTTTATCATATCTTACTGGATAAATAAGAAGGATGTTAAGTTGCAAGCAGCAGAAATTCTGTCGTTTTTTCCTTAATAGTGCCTGGAAGCTGGCCTTGCCAGCCCTGATAAACAGAGATGTCTGTAATAGTAAACTATTTGGTTTTTCTGTCCAGGAATCTTATTTTTTACCAGTTAGGAGAAATGTATCTCATACAACTAATTAGTTCTAGTTGGAAGTATTAATTTCTGTTGTTAGAACTGCTCTTTTACATAGGTACACATTGTAGGTTTGGGTTTCAAATTGCATTTAGTAAGTCATCTGATTCAAAAATTACCAAAGGTAAACTATGAGTAATACTAAAATAACACGATCATTTTCACCAGACAGGTTATAGACTCTTGATAATGATCAGATCTCAGAATCCACCCCAAACAGAAACTATCTAATGATAGCAGAGTTGCACTCTCATAAGTCAGCTCTCCCCAATCCCCCACTTTTTTGCCATAGGCTTCTGTCTCTCCTCTGAAAATCATTTCCCAGGGCAGAGACACCAGGATCAGTAGAGAAGGCAATGTAGGGGTCTGCAATGGGAGGAGGAATTTGAAAAGCTCCACTCTTCCTATGGACATGACTTCTAATAAATACAGTTAGGTTCATCCTGTAACACTGCAACACTGTATAGCTCTAGCTTTGGCGGTAACAAGCATAAAGAGATACAGGCTAACAATTCCCAGCTCTGAATTTTTGTGCTACATTTAGTATTGGAATGACATTTTGAGCCTGTTGCTAGAACCAGTACTTTGAGATCTTCAGTCTTGGATGCATTAGACAAAGGGGAAATCATTTATCAATTCACAAAAATATTACACAAAAATGTGGTAAAACAACAGGATTTGAGTCCAGTGGCACATTAGAGACCAAAAAGAGAGTCAGATTTCTCCAGATACTACTGAAGAAGGGAGCTTTGACTCTTGAAAGCTTAGATCCTTGAAAAATCTTGTCTGTCTCTAAGGTGCCACTGGACCCAAATTCTGTTGTTCTCAAGAAATTACAGAGCATGCAAATGCTTTCTGCTATAATGTGGTCTGCCCATGAAATCCTTTTGACTCTTCAGGTCTTTTGCATCTTTGGGCAAGGAGTTGGCAAGACGTTTTGGGAATTTTGCTGATAAATTGTTTTGGATGGTGGAGGGACAGATGGAGGAACAAGTGAAGCTAAAATAATAATACAATAATAATATTTGATTTATATACCACCCTTCAGAACAACTTAAAACCCACTCAAAGCAGTTTACAAAGTATGTCAGTATCCTCACAACAATCACCCTGTGAGGTAGGTGGGGCTGAGAGAGCTCTAGAAGAGCTGTGACTGTCCCAAGGTCACCTAGCTGAATTCAAGTGGAAGAGTGGGGAATCAAACCTGGTGCTCTTAACCACTACACCAAACTGGCTTTCAGGAAGACACATGGCAACGGGGACAAGAAATGGAATCTTTGGTGATATGTCATGAGGTAACAAATCCATCCTATTTTAATCTCACACTTCCTCCCAGAGCTCAGAGTGTAGCATGTATGGTCCTTTCCACTACGGTGACATCTGCAGCAGAGCCTCCTCTGGCTTTCAACTGCTTTCCCAGCTATGCATGATTTTCCCCTTCCTTTACTGAGCCATGGATGCTGCCCTGAGCTTGGAGGAAGAGTGAGAAGAAAGTAAGAGACTAGATCTGGTCATCTTTCATTTGCATTTTAAGTAGAGATGGGCACGAACCGGGAAAAACACTGTGCGGTTCGTAGTTCATCACATTTCACGAACCATGAACTTTCATGAACCTGTGCCAGTTTCTTTGGTTTGTGAAAACGTCACATCTAGGTCAGCAAATCGTCACTTCCGGGTCAGCAGAACATTACTTCCGAGCCAGCAGAAGGCCACTTCAAGGTCAGCAGAAGGTCTGCAGGAAGTCCATCCCTGTTCCATAGGAAACTGATTGATGGGCGCCAGGCTGTCTGCAGTGATGAACCAAAAAACCCAAACCAGCCTGAAGTTCATGACGGTTCATCAGAAACGGGCTCTGATGAACCACCAGTTCACAAACCATAAACCGGCCTGGTTCGTCATGAGCTTTGGTTTGTATTTCAGTTCGTGCCCATCTCTAATTTTGAGATAAGTGCTAGGAGAGCAACAGGATCTGGTTCTTCAGAGCTTCCTTCATTTCATTAGGTCAGGCAGGCATCAGGGACATTAAAGGTATGAGAGAGAGCAACCCTCTCCACTCCCAAGCCCGTAATCTCTATACACAATAATGGCATTGGTGGCACAGATAAGTAGCTTTCACTTATATATATTTGGGCTTAAGGATTGTAGCTTGCATGAGTTGTTTATGTGAAACTGAACTGCAAGTAAAGATTTGATTTGATTATACTTATGGGGAGTTCTATTTTCTCGAGACTGGACTTAAAATGGCCTAGTGTGACACATTTTAAGATACGCCAAAGGCTACTCATTCTTTGTAACTAATTGCGGCCATCACTGAAGAGATGCAGCACCTTGAATGAGGGAATGTGAATAAATCTTAGTGGAGTTCTACCAAGTAGGCAGTGATGTGGTTTTGATTTTGCAAACAAGCAGTACTTTCTTGTCCATTTCTTTCCACCCTCTCCCTTGGACTGTAATGCCACCACAAATCAAGTGGTTCTATGTAATATTTACAGTGCTTTGTGCAAGGAAGTAAACTAATCTGATGTGATATTCATTTTTATATTCCCAGTGAATTGTTCTTTATTCTGCCATTTGAGCATCTGCTAGTTCGACTGTTACTCTAGCTTGAATATTCCAGCTGAGAACAGATGCCAAACCACATGTCACAATGCCTGCACACTTGTTCTGACATTTTGAAGGTGGAATTGAGGCAGAACTGTGGCTGTGGAGTCTGTGTTGAAATTTTGCTTTTCCTCATTTGTTGGGGAATCCTATTTGTGAAGCAGCAATGTATCCAGTCTGACAATTTCTTCCTGCAAATACACCCGCTCAAAATTGTTGCGTTATGTATTAGCCAAAACCAGCAGAATTGTTAAATACTAACACATTTACATTAGCAATAAGCTCATTAATGTAGAATGTAGGAATCTCTCTCCATGTGGGGCACATTACTGTACAAGAATTTGGGCAAAGGATGCATCCATTATCTTGCCATAAAACAGCCATTTGTTTTCTCCTCCATAGAAGTCAGCGGGAAATCAAATTCCTTTAGGTTTTATGGAGAAATTGTTCAGGGCAGCAATCAGGAAGAGTGAGGTGATAAAAACCTGCTAATTTGCTGGAGATATATAATTATAATGACATATGTTTGATGGTAAGTTCAAAGAAAAGTTTGGGAACTAGAAATTGAGAAGTTGAAGAATGGAACCGCCATCCACCAAGATTCCGGGGCAGTAGTCACTGAAATGGTGTTTGTTCCTGCTAATAAGTAATTAAAAATAGAAGTGACACACACACACCCCACAACATCTGAGGTGTAGGCTGTAGTTTCCTTTACAACTAACTGCATGTCAAGGAAGTGGGGAGATTGTTTTCATGAAGCTTTTCTTCATCAGTTCATCTGAAAGTTAGGGGTGCAAGTGAAAGTATCTTGATACGGTCCAGTATAATAAATGTATGTTCCTTGTAGTGATAAGACAAAGCATTCTGTTACAGATGATTAGAGAGCCAGTTTGGTGTAGTGGTTAAGAGTGCGGTACTCTAATCTGGAGAGCCGGGTTTGATTCCCCGCTCCTCCACTTGAAGCCAGCTGGGTGACCTTGGGCTAGTCACAGTTCTCTAGAGCTCTCTCAGCCCCACCCACCTCACAGGGTGTTTTGTTGTGGGGATAATAATGGCATACTTTGTAAACCGCTCTGAATGGGCATTAAGTTGTCCTGAAGGTTGGTATATAAATCGAATGTTGTTGTTGTTGTTAATACCATTAAAAATGTTTTAAAAAAAACCCCACAACAACACATAACACTGTTTCAGTAGAATTGATCTTTGTACTTTCAAGTGTAGAATTGATCTTTGTACTTTCAAGTGTAGGTTGAAAAAAGATACACAGCTCGTTGGGGAGGAGAACGATTTTTTTTTATTCCTACTTTGCAAGTGACCTCCTCAAGATGGCACAGCTATTTCTAAACACATCCTGCCTCCCCCAGTCGCCATGTCAACTGCTCACCATCTGCTGCTTCGAGTTCAGTCTATCTCAACCATCTGTTTGCTTAAACGCAGTGAAAAGAACGGAGTTGGTTGCCTCTTGTTTGCCATGAGCAAATAATGCCTTCATGCAAGGAATGCTACATACAATTCTGTGCGTGCAACTGAGTAGAGGGGTTGCATCTTGAAAGCACAATTTTCCTTCAGCACACAATTTAATAAGTTGTATCAAACATCACAAATATTTAAAGATGTAGTATGTTAGCGATCACCTCTAAGAGAAGATGGACGCACATCTTCAAGGCCTGTAGAGTTTTTTGTATTTCTTACATTTTGCATTTCTAACATTAGAAGGCCAAGTATTTTCATGTGAGCATATTAACTTCAGGAATGTATATGCTGCCTGCTCGAACTTGCCATGTACAAGCCATTTTGCTCATTCAAAGCCTTCTTTTGTACAATTGCCTTATGCCACAAATTTGCTTCAAAGAATAAGCTTGGATATAATTGTTAACTGCCCTGCCATGTAGCTTAGAATTAAGATATGTTTGAGAATGGAGAGTTTTGTTTCAATCTCGTTTCTTAAATGTTACTGAAAGATTATGGATTAAACTTTTGGGACAGGGAGAGAGAGACACACAGTAATAGCTACAATTCAACTTCAAACTGGCAATAGTAAAGACATTCAATGGGAGGATATTCTGATTAGAATAAAGACAGTGCGATTT
This sequence comes from Eublepharis macularius, assembly GCF_028583425.1. Classification (NCBI taxonomy): domain Eukaryota; kingdom Metazoa; phylum Chordata; class Lepidosauria; order Squamata; family Eublepharidae; genus Eublepharis; species Eublepharis macularius. The sequence goes on from NC_072795.1 coordinate 101,574,298, forward strand.
GTTTATGCATGCCAGTATTTTTGTACTGGGACTACACATTAACATTTAATAGATTTGTTGAGTCTCTGCATTTTCTTGCCAAAGGCCAATCATATACACTTGATTTTGTAAGGTTTATCATGCTCATGGGCAGGGCTAGACAAGTGATTGGCAGTATCAGAAACCCATTGACTCTTCAGTTGCCTGAATCTCAGCAAGATGGCAAAGGTGGTATTAATTAATTAAAATATTTATACTCTGCCTTTCCTCTGTGGCTGAAGATGACTACAATTGTAAAACTTTAAAACATGCAAAAACAGTAAAATCCCATTGACTCCTCTCCCAAGAAAATGCCTGCAGCTTAAACATTAAAAGCCCATACAAATAAAATGGCTTTACAACACCTCCTAAAACCTAAAAATATCAGCCCTCTTTTCCTCCTCAGGGAGCCTAGTCCACAAGGTGTGAGCTACTACAGGAAAAGAATGAGCTGCAGTAGAAGCCAAGCAGGCCACCTTAAACAAAAAAAACAAGCAGAAAGTGGCAATCAAACGTTTGTAGCTGCCAAAGCTATGAGGAGTTCTCCCCTTCCTAATTACCAGCTTTCAGCTCCTTTTATCAAGTCAGTTGTCACTCTTTTGCCAATGTGAGAAATGAAAGTCATGTCAGGCCCTAATTAATAGACTCAGAGCTCAGTTAAGTTAGACCCTTAATTAGTGCTGATGTACCAAGCAGCCATCTTGGACTATGCTTTTGCTGTGAGAAAAGCCATATGGAATTCTCTGTGGTAATGGTCAAGATCTGCTTTTCAGTAACACCAAGAACATCTTTCGAATTAATCAACAGAGTCCCTGCTTTGCCTTTGTTTCATTTAGTATTTTAGTCCAGTGGCACCCTAGAGGCCAACAAGATTTTCAGGGTATAAGCTTTTGAGAGTCAGAGCTCCTCAGGTATCTGAAGGAAGTTCTGACACCTCAAAAAGCCCAAACCATGAAAATCTTGTTGGTCTCTAATGTGCCACTGGACTCAAATCCTGCTGTTCTACTGCAGACAAACGTAGCTACCCACCTAAAACTTTTTCTTTTAATGTTACAAAAGTTAGTATCCATCCGTACATATATCATTATCCTTGATTTCTGTGTTTTGCTTCCAACACTTAAACTGGAATAAAAGCATTTGAACACTCAGAAGTAGTATATATATTGTTTGTTTTTAGCATTTAAGGAACACTTTAGAATTCAAAACACACCACCTCAGTAATTTCTACAACAATCTGGTAAAGATAATTAGTAAGATTCCTCCACAGCAACTACTACGTTATCAACTAGAAGAGACAGTATAGAAACACAGAAAAGGACTCTGAAGGGTCATCTAGTCCAGCCTCCTGCATAATAAATTTACAGCTTTCCCCCCTCACCTCCCCCAGTGACCCCTGCTCTATGCCCAGAGAAAAGCAAAAAGCCTCCAGGATCCCTGGCCAATCTGGCCTGGAGGCAATTCCTTCTTTACCCCAAAATGGCAATCGGCATTACCCTGGGCATATAAGAAAGGGCCACGAGAGCCAAGCACCATCTCATCCCTTCATGCACTCCCTCTCTTGAACTGCGTACATGCATCTTAAGTCAGAGAATCATGGTAACTGTCAGATGACCATCGAACCTCTTCTGAAATACCTCCAAGGAAGGAGTGTGACCACCTCCTGAGGAAGCTTATTCCATTGAGGAACTGCTCTAACTATCAAGAAGTTCTTCCTAATGTTTAGCCAAAAACTCTTTAATTTTAATTTGTTTCTGGTCCAACCCATTGGGGCAACAGAAAATAACTCTGCTCCATCCTCTATGTGATAGCCTTTCAAATACTCAGAGAGAGTTCTCATATCACCTCTCAGTCACTTCCTCTCTAGGCTAAACATACTCAGCTCCTTCCATCTTTCTTCATTTGGTCTTCAGATCTCTCACTTTGTTGCCCTCCTTTGGACACATTCAAACTTCTCCACATCCTTAAACTGTGATGCCCTAAACTGAACACAGTACTCCAAGCGAGGTCTAACCAGAGCAGGGTAAAGCAATAGCTTTATTTTCATGTGATCTGAACACTCTACTTCTGTTTATACAGCCTAAAATTGTGTTCGCCTTTAACTACAGCATCACATTGCTAACTCATGTTCAGTGTATGAATTACTAAGACCTCCTAGATACTTTTCACATATACTACTGACAAGTTCCCGCCATCCTATAAGTGTGCCTTTGATTTTTCCTTCCTAAATGCAGAACTTTACATTTATCTGTTGAAATTCATTTTGTTAGTTTTAGCCGTTTCCCAACCTGTCAAGATCACCTTGAATCTTGCTTCTATCTTCTGCTATGTTTGCAACAGTTTGCAACAACCCCTCCCAATTTAGTATCATCTACAGATTTGATGAGCATGCCTTCTATTCCTTCATCCAAGTCATTTATAAAGATGTTCAACAACACAGGATCCAGGACAGATCCGTGAGGCACTCTGCTTGTCGCTCCAAGAAGATGAGGAACCATTTACACTCTTTGGATATGAACTGACAACCAGTATCATGACCGATGGACTGATGCTTTCTTCCAGCACAAGCCAGCTTTGTATGTTCCATATTTTCCAAATTAATTGGTCCAGTAAAGATACTGTCTCACTTCCTTGGTCTTTCTTGAATTGCTAAATACAGTTCCCTCTGAGGGAACTCCCTGTTCAAGGCTTCTTGCGATGACTAAAAATCAACATCATGAATAACAATGATGTCAAAGCACTTTGCAAACATTAAATAATACAACACACCTGTTAGGTTGGCAAATATTATGTTCAGTTCAACATGACATTGGTGCCTGGAAAGACTACAGTCCCAAAGAATCAAACCCAGGGTCAATAACGGACAAACAAAACCAGGTTCTTTATACACTTAATCTTGTCCCAGCAGGTTCTTCTAGCAAGAAAGGAACAACATTGTTAGAATGACTGGACTGAGAGAGCCAGTGTGGTGAGTGTGTCAGTACAGAACTAGGGAACTAAAGTCATGAAATCCTGTTAGGTGCTTTTGAACTAATCATTCTTGGTCTACCTCACAAGGTTGGAGTAGACCAAGAATGGAGGAGTAGACCAAGAAAGTTGGAGTAGACCAAGGTTGGAGAATGAACTAATCATTCTTGGTCTACCTCACAAGGTTGGAGTAGAGTTTCAATAGAGAAAGGAAGAACCATATATACTACCATGAGCTTTGGAAAAGGATAAAAATGTAACAGATACATGGAGCAAAGTTATATTCAGCAAACTTATGGACATGTTTATGAATGCAAAATATGTAAGGATCTTAGCTTTTGATATATTTCCCCCAAAACTGTTCTGTGTTATTTAAATGTTTTCCAGCAGTGTTTGATATAGTTATTAGTATAGTAAAGATATCTAATTCCCACCTCTCTCCACACTTCTCTTTCTATTAAACAATCGTTGCTACTAAAGGGCTATTGGCAAAAATACTGCCAAAAATGCTTTTTGCATGTTGAAGGTACTGGGACGTATTTATGGCTCCTTGCTTTGACAGGTGCTGTCATGTGGAAGGCAGCTTCACACCCAAGGTCTTTGAACATTTGCTTATGTAGCTCTGAACTGTATTAGTGAATACAGACAGTACAGACACATCTCACGGTTGGAAAGCACAGGACTGAAAAAGGTGGTTTGCAAATGAAATATATTGGCAGACAGCAGCCTAGCCAAGCCCAACCTCATGCACAGAACTGAGCTGCTTGGCTCCAAGAAACACAGGATTTAATATATGAAGGAAAACCCTCAGGAGCTAATAATGACTTTAGATCACAACTGGTCCACAAAACATATTACCAGCCCTACTACATTTTCATTGGTAGAAGTTCTGCCTGCATTCTTACCAACAGAGCAAATAGTTTCCAAAAGCTGTGAAAGATTGAGATGTTTGAGCTTTTCTGTAATGTCCTCACTGAAAGCTACTTGGATAATATTATAAAGTCTGGTCTGATCACCCAGGATTCAGTTCAGCAACATGGAGCCTCCGGTCCTCCAAAGCACTATCTTGAGTGACCTCAAAATGCAGTCACATGCTTCCTCTAGATAACTGAAGCTGCAATCCTAAGCATGCTTACTTGGAAGTAAATCCTGTTGAACTCATTAAACATGTCTAGGATTCTGCTGTACCTCTTGCAAATGACGCCTGGACGGTATAATCCTGGCAAGGCAATCTTCTGCATTTTTATAAGAGATATGGTTTTGTGTTAAGAATCTCCTCAATTTATCAGTTAGCTGCAAACTACGGCCATGGAAGGATACAATTTGGGTTTGGGCTGTGGCCTAGTGGTAGGTAGGTTAATTCTTTACTGAATTGAAAATGCATCACTCACACATACCCTACCATTGCTCTAAGCCACAGAAAGAAAAAGACAGGCAAATGTATAGTGTCTTTTTCTCTACTGAGGTATTAAAGAACACCCAGGAAAATGGTGCTCTGGGGTGGAGTTAACTCCCCCTTCCCCAGCACAATCCATAGCCATTCTTGTTAAGCAACACATCGGGGAAATCTGTTCATAGATTCCCAGTGTCCCATAGCCGCAAGCGCCCAGATTTGTTTTTCAAACTAAAATCTATAGATACAAAAACTGTATCCATGGGAACATTGTTGTCACCTGCTGTATTTCTTAGCTCCATAAGATTTTCAACAAACCAGAACATGAATGTTCAAAATAAATGGAAAACGTAATATGAATGTGGGGGGTTCAGTCTTTGCCTTTGATTGTACAGTCCTGAAAGAAAAGTAATGAGGAAGACATTACTGGGCAAAGAAAACATGGTTTCAAAACTGATGGAAACAAGCGATTGAAAAGCTTGAGAGGAAGATTTATTTAGAAGATTTACAACCTCCAAGTGTATAACAGGCCTTTTTTTTTTTTGTCTGAGCTGACATCCTGGTTGAAATGTTCTGCAAAGCAGTCATAAGACAGCTCTGTTATCAGCACAAATGAGTGCCACCGCAAGCAATCCTAAAGTGCAATGAGTTACAATTTGCAACAGTAGTGCAATATCACAAGACAGTCTAGCCATGCAGGTTGTTAGTTTAGATAGAAAAAAGTAACTCGCCACAGCCCAAAGATTACTGCCTTTCCACCATCCTTATGCAAAACCCAGTTCAGACATTTATATCCCATCATTCATACAATGTTTATGACTTTGGTTGTATAAACATTAAGAAGTAGAAGTTTGTCAGTCGAGCAATTAGTAACATCTAAATTTCCAACCTGAACCAATTTCCTGGAGTTGTTGGCCATGAAGGGAGACAGATAAAATGAACGATCCTTGAAAGTGAACTTAAGTAACAATAAGTGAATGGGAAGACAGAACATAGGCATCATGAGGTTTGCTGACGTGTTTCCTGGCACTCACTTGCTTCTTCCTCAAAGCACCCCGTTTTGAAAGCAGTGAGCCATCCTTGGCTTCCCCCACCTCAAGAGCATAACATTTTATTTATTGTTGTGACCCACCCTGAGCCCGCTTGTGAGGAGGGTGGGATATAAATAATAAAGAAGAAGAAGAAATGCCCTGTTCGATCAGACCACTGGTTCATCTAGTCCAGCATCCTGTTTCACACAACAGCCAATCAGTTGCTCTGGAGCAAGAGGTGCTTTACAAGACTCCAGGAGGCATCCCATTCAGGGAACTGCCATTCAGAAATTGCTGCTCCCATCACAGCAGGAAGCTGGGCTTGGAACCTCCAGAAATTGCAACTGCCCCCCTATGGAAGCGGTTTTGTGGTGATGTCCACCACCTCTTCTCAAAACTCCAAAATATCCAGAGGTTCAACAGGACTGGGAAGCTGTGATTGTAGAAAACCAGTGGAACAACAATATCCTACCTGTGTGGAATGACAGCTCCCCCTCCCCCAGACTCACCCAGGGAAGTCTACTGATGTTAAACATCAGTTTAACTAAGAGAACTTTAAGAGAACTCCCAAAGTCCAGTTGCAAAGGGTAGGGGAAGAAAACCCCAAAGAATTCAATGGCAAACACAATGCAGCATTTCGTTTCATGATCATATCATCACAATTTTTTTTAAATGAGGGACTATCACTTTTCAGATTTCCCAGAGACTCTTATGCAGATTTCTGTCGATATCTCCATCAAGTTCCCTTCCTTTCATCTAACTCCCATAAATGACAGCAATCCTAAATGAGGGCAAGCCTAAACAGGTCTACTCTCAGTCCAATGTAGGAATACTTAATGGGGCTTATTCGCGGGAAAGAGTTCTTAGAATTGCACCGAACAGCGCTTCAGCCAGCGGGTTTGGGGCCCATTCTTCTAATGCCCAAGTGAGAGACACCCAGTCATTTCCGCGATTTCTCACTCAACCGCCCGTAATATTGTTGGGACCATGCCATTCCAACGTCACACACACACACGCACACCCCAATTTTGAAATGTCAGATAAATCCATCCGGCAACCTTTGATGCCTTTGGAGTAACATTCTAGACGAGGCTGCGGGAGATCCGTGATTGGTTCTCCGTCTTGGGGAGGCGGGGGGGGGGGCTTGTGTATGTCACTCTTTCCCCTGCTTCCAAATACCTGAGTGACGGGGGGGGGACACACGTACAGATGCCCAATCCCAGGCTGATTCTAAACTTTAGGGAGACCAATCAGAACTCTCCCGCCGTCTGGAGGCGCGTGAAGGCCATTCAGCACGTGTTCCCTCGGGAGCCCTCGCGTGCCCCCCACTCCCACCGAGAGCCGCGGATGCCACCGCTCGATGGATCGCGGCCAAGAGAGCGTGTCTTCCTGTAACTTGCTCGTCACCTGCTCGTAAAGCCCTTTTGTGTCCCGGGCCAGCACTATTTACCCTCCTCAGTCTCCTCCCGCCACTTCCTCCTTGCAGAGGCGACACCGAGCCAGCCAGCCAGCCAGCGGGTGGCCGGTCCGACCCAAACGGCCAGCAGAAGGGTCTGGCGCTCGCCCGTCCTGCAACTGGCCCGGGGGTGCCGGCCGGGCCTGAGGACCGCGCGCCTCTCCTCCTCTACCTGGCCGGGTTGCCTGATGCCCTGGGCGCCGCCACCCCGATGCCCGGGGCTCGGGCGCTCTCCGAGGCGAACGCCACCCTCTTCCCCTTCTTCTCGGAGTTCAAGGGCGCCAACCGCGTGGCGCTGAGCGCCGTGGAGACCTCCGTGCTGGCGCTGATCTTCCTGCTGGCGCTGGCGGCCAACGCGTGCGGCATCGTGCTCTTGGCGCGCCGCAAGAGCCGCCTGCGCGCCGCCGGCTGCCTGGTGCTCAACCTCTTCTGCGCCGACGTGCTCTTCATCAGCGCCATCCCCGTCATCCTCGTGGTGCGCTGGACCGAGAGCTGGACGCTGGGTGAGGCCGCCTGCCACCTGCTCTTCTACGGCATGAGCCTCAGCGGCAGCGTCACCATCCTCTCGCTGGCCGCCGTCAGCCTGGAGCGCGTGGTCAGCATCGTGCGGCTGCGGCCCCTGCGCCCCTGCCGAGGCCGCGTGTTGGCCGCTGTGCTGCTGCTCATCTGGGCCTTCTCGGCTCTGGCCACCCTCCCGCTCTGCCTCTTCTTCACCGTCATGCCCCTGCGCCAGGACGGCCAGGTAGGCTGGTGCCTAGAAGACGGGCAAAATAACGCTCCGGAGCGGAGGGGTGGGAAGGGCCGGAGGCAACGCGGGTTGATTCAGAAGCAAGAATCACGGGGCCCGCTTGCACTTAAGCCAGCTTCGAATGAGTTGGATATGGAAGTTGGAACCATCCATTCTCTCCGGTAGAAGAGCAAGATTGGACTCCAGGAGCACCTTCAAAACCCACAGGATTTCCAGGGTATCTGAGCAAAGGACCTTTGACTCTCAGAAGCTTATTCCCTGGAAAACTTGTTTGTCTTTAAGGACTCGAATCTTGCTCTTCTACTGCAGACCAACAGTGCTACCCACCTGAAACTACGCCATCACAGTATTTATTATTTTATTTCTTATGATACATGCACAAGACTCCAGATTCCAGAGGGGAATGTAGTACTCAAGATGCCAAGGGCTTCATCCCAGTCTGAAGTAGCTCTTCCTCATCTTCCTTGGTGAGCAAAAATGCAGCGCCCCCCCCCCCCCACTGCACAGTGTAGTGGTAAAGGTGGTGGGTGAGCTTTCTGCCTAAGATGTCCCCAGTTCAACCCTTGCCCCATGAACTAAGCAGGGGGCCTTACATGAGCCCCTCCCCTGCCATCTACAATCTGTGGATAATAATAAAGGTGTCCTGCCTTGCTGAACTGTTTTATTTGAAGTGCTTTGAAATTTTTAAAGCACACTGTAATACTAAATATTACTGTTATGTGGGAGTAATGACTATCTTGATGGTTATTGTGGAGAACCGATAGCCGCAAGTTAAAAACCTTCTCATGGTAGACCTACACACAAAACACAGGTCCCAGTATAGTGTAATGGTTAGAGTGTTGGACTAGGGTATGGGAGACCCGAATTTAAATCCTCACCATAAACCAAACTGGGTGACCTCATGTCACACTCTCCCATTCTAGCCTACCTCACAGAGTTGTTAAGAGGGTAAAATGGGGACAGGAGAACCATGTACAGTCCTGAGCTCATTGGAGGAAGCAGGTATGTGTGTGTGGATAAAATGTACTAAATAGTCAGAAGTGGTGAGGAGGAAAAAGGAGAGCTGCATGTGTTTGGAAACTTGATGAAGGAAAAGTGAGCGTGAGGTGGCGATTTAGAGCTGGCCAGTGGCAGGCAAGAGAGAGCTAAGCGCCCTCCTCACTCCTGTGCACTTCTCTGTGTGGGTTGTGGGGGAGTGGGTTGCACGCGAGGGCTCCTGAAGCGGCTTTTCTTTAGGAAAGACAGCCCTCAGGCTTTTCTTACATACATGAACTTGAAGTGTCTAGTCGGTCCCTCAGTCTAAAACTGCTCCATTCCATATTCTTTATGTACACAGACAGTTTCCCCTCCTCACCGATTCACAGGCTATTAAATCAAGGAAAGACTCACTCTTGTGTCCAGATATTACAGCTGGGGAAATCATCTGCAATTAATTGGTCCCAGCCCAAGTGAAAGATGATGCGCAGGCTCCTTGCTGTAATTAGGGCCATGTTTCTCAACATTTTTTCCATGGAGGAAACACTGAAATAATTTTTTGAATCCCAAGGACCCTCTGTCTATGAAAAAGTGTGTATGTGTGTGTGTGTATGTAAAATGAAGTCATCTTACATCTATTAATAACTGCAGTATTTCAATGGATATTTAGAATTTTTCATGGTATTTCAAAAATTTTCTTTTTTTATTCCATGCTTTCTTGGGGAACCTTCAAGGTTCTGCAGAACGCTGTTTGGGAGAAGTCCATGGTTGAGCTGAGTTTCAGTTGTATTCTCCAAAGGCGAGTTTGATGTTGGTTGCTTAGTATCAAGATCTTTGGGTGCTTTACCCAAAGTACACATTGTAGGCATATTAAAGGCGATGTAATCAGGATTGGGTTAAATCTACTTGTTTTGATTATTCTGCCTTGAATGCTTGGAGGGGCAGGGTATAAATGTGGAAATAAATACACTGAAATTAAGCATCTCATTTGGAGTTGACGGTGCACAGCATTTAGAAACTAGACCTGGAAGAGACCAAAATGTACCCAGCTGCCTGCAGTAAGGGAATACCAGGCAGGTTGGGTCCCCATCTCTATGGAACAGCTTAAGAAACGAGAAGATAGAAAAATCAAGAGCTGGTAAACTGAGGGAAGGCATTTCAAGGAAAGTAGCTCAAACTGATTCACACTACCAAACCAAGCTAATTACTCTAAAAATACAAAGAAGGCACCAGAAGAATAGATGAGAACTAGTGGAAGGTGAATAAAACTGCAGTCCTTTGTCCACTTACTGGGGAGTAAATTGCAGTGAACTCAGTAGGATTTAATTCTGAGCAGAGGTGCATAAGATTTAGCTCAAGAGTGACAGTCAGAAAATTTGAAGTTTTAATCTTTATTTATTTACGTCAATGTGGCTTACATCATCCATTCTCCTCTCCTGCATTTTATCTTGAGGCAGGTTAGGCTGAGAGTATGTGCCTGGCCTAAGGTCACCCAGTGAGTTTCCATGGCAGAGTCGGGATTCGAACGTTGTTCTCTCAGACCCTAGTCCAACACTCTAACCACTACACCACAATGGCTCTCAGTCTTCAGTCATGGATGCACTTGGGATCTTCAGGCAAGCCACTGGTTCCGTCTGAAGCTACCCTCCCCCTGCCCAAGTCTGCAGTATGGGAATAATAATATTGACATACCTTACAGGATTTTTGTAAGCATTATTTAGATAATGGCTTCTATCCTACAAAGTCTCTGATGAAAGCTTGCAGAATGGGACACTTCCACCTCCTCAACCCACTGTAGTCAACTGTACCCTAGAAACACTGTCCCTCAGGGTCAGGAAACCTTCATGAACAAAATAAGTGGAAAGTAAGTGTCTGCAGTGCGTGGTAGTGTCTGAAATTACCCCCTTCCTTTCCCAACAAAAGTGATTTTTTTAATCATTGGAAACAGGCTGTAGGAGATAAGCCACAATATATTGATTGCCTCGGACACTCAGAAAGCATTATGTAAACGCACTATCTTCTTGTTAGTATTGTCATTCAAGGCTATTTGGACAAGACACAAACATTTCAAATGACTACTGAAAGTCTCTACATGAGACATCTGACACGTGAAGAACATGTGTCGGGAGATGTAATGGTAGCTGGGAAATGTAGTTTAAAAAGACAGAGCTGGCAGCAGGGTAAAGACTTTGCTATACACTGGAGCTGTGTAAAAGGGCTGTGAAATGCCAGAAGGGAAACTGCAGTCCATTATAATCTCTCCAGGTCCAAGCCCTGTTCTGGAAGGCAGCTCTGGCCCATTTCCTTTCCTTGCTGCCCTCTGGTTGCAGTCCCACATTGTTTTAGAGGTGAAATTGACAGAGCCTTTGGGGAAGTGAACAAACCCTCTGAGGAGCGATCTCTGCTGGTTCTGTCTTTAAAACTACACTTCCCAGCTAATATTGCATCACTCTCCACTTGACGAATAAGTGTCGAGGCGTCTCATATAGAGAGACTATCAGCCACAGTTTTCAGTACTGAAGAAGGTTCTGAAGAAGACTGAGCTGTAGGAGGGCTAAAGGTTGGTGTGGATAGAACGGTGTTGGACATCAGTGTGATAACACTATACAGAGCTTACACTGGGTTTAGATTGGAGTAACTCTGCACTGGATCACAATGTGATTCTTCTGAGTCTTAAAGCTCATCTTATGCAGAGAAAGTTGTATGAAGTAACTTTGCTTTCAGAAGAACCTATGACATAAAAGAGCTCCTTGCTAACAGCAGCGATCTTAAGTAGGTCTGCTTAGAATTCTACTCAGGTCTGTTCAGTGGGGCTTACTTCCACATAAGCGTTCTTAGAATTGCACTGGAACAAACTGGTGCCTGTGAAAAGTTGCAAGCAATTTCCTTTGGGGGCCAGTATTCCTTGACTTTAGTTTCAGGTGAGTAGCCATGTTGGTCTGTAGTGGAAGAATAAGATTCAGGTCCTGTAGCACCTTGAAGACCAACTAGATTTCCATGCTATGAGCTTTAGAGAGCTTTCTAACTTACACCCTGGAAATCTAGTTGGTCTTTAAGTAGCTACTGGACCTGAATTTTGCTATTCCTTGTCTTTGTGTTGCATTTAACCATTGACATCAGGTAATAAGCACAAAATGATAGCCTAGAACCCATACATGAGAAAAGCTTAATTTATGACTGATTTGGTTAGCAGCCTTTATACCATCAGGGAACAAAACAGACATTTTGTTAAGTGCAGACTGTATAATTCATGTTGAATAAATAACCCCTATTGCACCTGTGCATTATACAAGACACAGATGTATATGTATGTGCACAATTACTGGGTGGTCTACCACAGGGTGTAACAGGAGAATGTAATCGCCAATAATGTAAAGGCATCTGTTTCCCATTTTTGAGTACCTTGCAGCTGTTAGCACAAAGAAATCGCATTTGATACAGGTAATGTGAGGTTAGACACAATAATTGCCTCTCATATCTGTTTAGCTTTTTAATTATATTGCTGCAATTATTTCCATTTATGCTTTCGAGATCCTGAGTGTTTATACATCTTTATCTGAACGTGCTCTACATGACAATTACAAATGTACGCTGATTGTTCACCATTTACGTAGTTTCTGTTTGGCGAGGGATGACCTGTTCTCAAAAGAGGCCAGTGCATTTCTCAGAACCTTTATGATGAAAGCAAATACCCTCATGAGAGCATTTATGGAGCTTTTATGCTTTGATTACAGGAAGTGTTCATTTGCACCTTGATGTGGCCCAGCGTCGCAGGAGAAATTTCTTGGGACGTCTCTTTTGCCACTGTGGTCTTCCTGATACCAGGACTGATAATTGTAATCAGTTATTCAAAGATTTTACAGGTATTTTACTATTTGGCTTTCTTATACTAACAGACAGACCAGCAATTATAATTCAATCAAGGGAGATGGCAGATAGTTATATAGCTATAGCTAGATAGTTGCATACCTAGATAGTAAAGAGCATGATCAATCAGTTATTTACTCTAGGGGAAGAAAGTACGTGATACAATAAGGGACACACCTTTTCCATTTCTTGATAATTTCATTGACAATCATTTGCTATCATTTTCTATAGTGATAAAGTTTGATTGTTACCCCACATCCTCTAAATAGTATTTAAGATCAAACTACATGATGTTGGGAGATCTGCTGATGGATTTTCTAGGTTGTTTTTTTAAAAAGGATAAATAACAGCCACAGGGATCCCAGTTCAGATTGAGGCTGTGACACAGGGGAGGGTTTTTTTTAATCGTTTCCCTTTCTTATCATTTTTCTTGCCTTGGGCATCATCTTGTGCTGCTCTTTGCCTCTTGGTTGGAACATATCAGCATTCCATAGAGCTGTACTGTGGTTGGGGAAATGATGCAGGGGAGAAAGGAGTGGCCACTGCAGCATGGGTCTGCATGGGGGTGGCCCCTGTGCCTGCTGTTAAAAATCAGAGAAGAATTTGAAACAGTAATACATGTTACTAAGATGCCATTACAGTAAATTTCCAGAGCAGTTCATTACAAAACTAATAATGAGGGTTAATTAAAACTGCAGTCCATCAACCTTCTGTAAAAGAAGCATTGACTCGTAAAACAACTGAGTTCGAGAACTTTCTGAAGTTGGAAAAAACAATGACAAAGGCTTTTTATCAAAGATATATAAGATCTTGCTGTTAATCTCTAAAACCAAGGCTTTTTCCTACCAATTAGCGTGGGGAAAAGACTGTAATATCGAGCTCTCAGAAACCCAATGGGCCAAAATTTGGAACTCATCATTACTTAAATCTAGATCGATTAATGTTAGATCTCAGTCCATTAAACTTCTATCTAGGTGGTATATCACCCCCAAAAAACTCAATTATAGTAATAAAAGTATTTCCCCATAGTGTTGGAAAACCTGCGGGGAAATTGGTTCCTTTTATCGCTGCTGGTGGGAGTGCAAGGTTATAAAGAAATTTTGGTTGGAACTATTTGATTGTATTAAACAAATTACGGGATACACAGTCCCACCAAAACCCGAGTTGGTCCTGCTGAACCTTTGGACAGAACATGATGTTCCACAGAACTCAAGAACTTTAATAGCTGCACTATTATCAACAGCTAAAACTACTATAGCCTCTGTATGGAAGAATCCCCAACCTCCTTCACTTGAAGCTTGGCATGTTAGAATCTGGGACCATTATTTTACAGAAAAAATATCATTCCAGTTAAAACAAGCTGATATGACATCCCTACAAGCAAGTTTTTGGGAAGATTGGCAACCAATTTTGGACTATATGATTGCATCTGAGAGAAACCCTTCCAATTATTACTCTAAAGACCCCTTTTGTATATAAGATCAAATTTGAAACCTTAACAATGTGCATGTTATGTTGCCTGGTTGATATATATAGAACTTATATGACCCTTACACTAGTTCTTTATCATTGTAGTGGTCATGCTGTGGACTGAGCTATGGTTTTACTATTGATTGTCTTCGTTTTTTACCGTAAAAGCAAAACATTGTAAAAATAAAAAGTTTTTTTTTAAAAAAAACAAAAAACTGCAGTCCAGTCCACCTTTCCCCATGAATGAATGCTGGGATATAAATGTCTGAACTGGCTTTTGCATAAGGAAGGGACTAATCTGGTGGGCTTCCCTGAGGAGGAACAAGTTGCCAATGCTACGAGTGCTCTGCTGCTCCTTGTCCTTGCTGCTTTGATTTCCTATAGGAAAGGTATTCAGAGCAGATCCTCTTCTGAGATCAGTGCAGAAGACAACCTGAGCTCAGCCCTTACAGGATTTAGTGCAATCCAAAGCAGAGTTATACCCTTCTAAGTCCCTTGAAATCTATGGGCTTGCTAGGAGGTATCTCTGTTTAGGATGTACTATAAAACTTAGAACAACGTCTCTGAATTATGTTTTCTCTCCTGTATGAAAAATATGTATTCAAATATTGAGAGAAACTCAAAGGCAATTTTATGATAAAAATGCTTTGAATTGAAAGTGAGGGTATGTTGCAAGTATAAAAGGATGGTATGAAAGGTTTGCAAGTTGCAGGTAAAACAGGGTTTGCATGCTTTATGAAACAAAAGAGGTCATAGTTCAGTAGTAGAACATATGCTTTGCACGTGAAAAGTGCCCAGTGCCATTCCTGGTTTGTCCACATGAAGACGTAGGGCTAGGAAAGATCTTGGTGAAATTCAGAGTAGCCATTACTGGGCTAGAGGAATCAATGGTCTGTTGCAGCATTGTGTGCTCAACCTCCTTGACCCCTAGATAGACAGGTCAAGAACAATATGTCCTGCAGAGTGCAAAGGTATCTGCACCAATGCAGAGTTTCAGTGAAAAATCCTTACTTCTTGAGAAATTTACATATTTGTTTACGGACTTTTGCACGCCCACTCATCAGACATTATGAGATCATTAAAGTTTAGCATAATATGAGTAGACATCCTGGATCAGACAAGTAGTCTAGTCCAGCATCCTATTCTATATGTGACCGGGAATCTTTCTGGCAACAACATCTGACTGGTCTCCAGCATCTCACAATCAGAGGCCTTCTGCTTCTCAACCTGGAGGTCCTCTTCAGCTATCATGGCTAATGGGCTCTAATAGAACTATCCCCCCTAAACTGGTCCAGTGACCTTTTAAACCCACCTAAGCCAACAGCCCTCAACCATATTGAGTCCCATAAGTCAACTACCTGTTTTGTCAAGTGGTAGCTCCTTTTGTCTTCAGCATCTGTTAACACAGAATGAAATAAAGGGGAGACTGGTAGAGAACTGCTGTAGCACAGTGGTTCAGCTGTGAATCAGCACTCTACTGCGAATCAGCACTCTACTGGTTCGAATCCCACTATTGCCATGAGCTCAGTAGGTGGCCTTGGGTAAGCCATTCCTCTCAGCCCCAGCTCCCCAGCTGTATTGTAGGGATAATAATAACACTAACTTGTTCACCGCTCTGGGTGAGGCACTAATCTGTCTAGAAGAGTGGTATATAAGTGCAGTTGTTGTTGTTGTTAGTTTAATTGTCATGGGAGTCCTTGACTGCACAACAGTGCCTATTACTACTTAGTATGCTCTTGAAGACTTTTATAGCAACGTCCCTAACTAGTTCTTTTTGTTGCTGAACTCTTAGAAGCTCGGTACCCATCTGCTCAGATTTAAATCTATTGTTCCTCATTCTGTACTTTGTGGGTGTGGTGAGCAGTCACAAATTCATCTGACGACATTTCCAGTATTTCAAAGCATGAGGAGAGCTGTGGCTCAATGGTACAGCCTCTGTTTTGCATGCAGAAGGTCCCCGGCATCTCCAGTGAAAGAATCAGGTGATGGGAAAGACCCCTGCCTGAGACCCTGCAGAGCTGCTGCCAGTCTCCGTAGACAGAACTGTCCTTGACAGACCAGTGGTCTGAGTCCGTTAAGTAAGTCTTATGTTACATTCAGTTTATGTACAGCTCAACATGTGATTGAAACCCACATGTATGCAGGTACTGGCCCCTGCTTTCGTTTGAATGTTAGCTCTTCCTTACAAACCTGTATTGATGTACATGTGTTCATTGTCGCATGGAACAGGGCTACTATAAGGCAGCTTTATGTGTTCAATGTATGTGTGAAAATGGTCAAAATATTTTCTACTGAAACATCTTCTCTGCAACCTAGTTTTCTCAGACTTTCTTCATACCAATCACTTTCTGAATCTTTCCCTATCCCTAATAGTAAACAGTCCAGTAGCACCTTTAAGACTAACCAACTTATTTGTAGCATAAGCTTTCGAGAGCCACAGCTCTCTTCATCAGAAGCTGACAAAGAGAGCTGACAAAGAGAGCTGTGGCTCTCGAAAGCTTATGCTACAAATAAGTTGGTTAAAGCTGCTACTGGACTCTTTACTATTTTGCTACTACAGACTAACACGGCTAACTCCTCTGGATCTTTTCCTATCCTTGTAGTTCTCCCCTGAAACTTTTCGTTCATCTGCCTTTTTCATTTGAAAAGTGAGATTCTCGCTCTGAGCATGGCGTTAGAATGTAATCATTATGTCTTGTTTTATGGAACACAGGAATATCAAAGGCTATTTGTGGCCTGGGTGTGTTTCTTCATACAGTGTGTGTCCATGGCCATGCATATTAAAGAATGGACTACCTTAAAACGGACTGCTAGTTACCAGGGTGAGAGTCCTGGGCTCAAGGGGCCACAGATTGTTACCCACTGCCTCTGTTTTTGGCACTTTTTAAAGTGATCAAATATTACATCATCTGAAGCACATCTCAAGGCTTCTATATTTATTAAGAACAAGTGTTGAGCATGAAGTAGTCATCTTGCTGATTAAAATGTTGCAGAGTGAGATTAACCTGTGTTGACTTTAAATCTCAGATATGCTGCAATATAGATCATCTGTTAACACCACCCAGTTACTATGGCTGCCATGATATGAGGTGATGCATCTCAGCAGCAATACCGTCAGTCTGAATTCAGGGGAAACCAATAACAGAATGGAATGTGTTTGTGTGTGTGAGTGCGTGTGAGCAGAGGAATGGGTGGACTTCTAAATAACTAGAAGATACCATTCCGTCATTGAAATATGAAACCAGTGGTGCTATTGTTCAGTGACCTTCTGTGTTAACACTCCAAGTAAACTCTTTCTTAAACTGTCTGACAAATTGACTTTATATTCTGGTGCAGATTACGAAACAATCGAGAAGACGTCTACATGCCAGTATGGCTTATTCAAAGAGAAACCACATCCAGGTTTCCCGGCAAGACTTCAAACTGTTGCGGACTCTCTTTCTGCTGATGATCTCTTTCTTCGTCATGTGGAGCCCAATAATCATCACCATTCTCCTCATTTTGGTACAGAAATTTCATCCCAATGTGGCCATACTGCCATCTGTTTTCTTCTGGATCATGGCCTTCACGTTTGCCAATGCAGTGGTTAATCCCGTTTTATATAATGTAGTCCACTTCAGACATGAGTGGAGGCGAGTCTTTTTCTGTTGCCCAGGTTCCCCTGGAGGAAAAGAGACTGCGACAGAAACTACTCCCAGGCACAATAACCATGGACCTCCTACCTTGTCAGTTATTTCCAGATAGCTGTGTGTTGTTTCTAGTGAGGGTGATCTCACTGGCCTTTTAGTTTGTCTGTGCTGAAGCAAGCAGTCAGGAAAAGCAAGCTGTTCAGAAGATCAGTTTCTGCAGTCCTTGTACAGAATGTCGTGGTTCCAGGAGGTCTGTTAACATGCTGCAGAAAATGATCTTGTGTCTCTGTTGCACTCTTCCCATAGCAAGGTGCAAGAAGTGCTGCAGCCAATGAAGATCAGCAGAACTCAGAAACAGTTTCCTAGAGAACAGAATGGAGCCTGACATTTTACGCTAACTAAAGTCGTGTGTTTTATACAGACTTCAGCTCCATGGAGGAACCCTCTTGCCTGGAAGCCAAAGAGCTGCTTGTTAAAATAACATTTTTAACAAAAAATGCAGGTGGAAGCAACACCGCCTAATTTTCGCCTGCAGTATTCATAAAAAAGAAACAAACAAGGAAATGTCAGATACTGAAAGACTTATTGATTGTTTGAGCAGTGCGGTATCATTTTTCAGTCATGAGTGTACACAGCCATTTTCTGCTCAGATGGGGTTCACGCCTAATGTAGGGAAAGAAGTCACAAAGGCAGAAACCGGTCTCCATGCCCAGTCTCCCCTGTTGCCAATATTAAAAGGTGCTGGAGGTGTACCAGGTCACATCAGTAGATGACTACCTCTGGAAGCACCAATCACCTGTTAGGAATAAGGGGCAACTGGGTATGTGACTTTGTCGAGGCATCCTCCCTCCCAGCTTCCTAACGAGTTGCACAGTCAACATTAGTTAGGAAGTGAGTGGGGGGAGCGCTTCAGAACAGCAGGGGGTGTACAGGCTATTGGGTCAGGGCTACAATCCTGTACATTTGTTTGGGGGGAAATCCCTATTAAACTCAGTCCCATTTACTTCTGAATAAACATGCAGAGGATCAAGTTACAACAATGGTTTACTTGGCTCAGGGATCTAGATAGGGCTTTTAGAATCAGGGGCCTTTTAAAAATAGATCTTTTAATGAAAATGTAAAAAATAAAAGCCTTTTTGTGATATGAGTCTGTCTCTTCCTGCCACATTCCCCAACACACCCACGTGCTGGTTAAACACGGCAGAGGGGCTGAATCCAGCCCACAAAATAATAGAGATACTCCACACACCGCTGATACCTTTCTGTTTTGAATGTCTGTAAATCCCTCAAGTGTGCCCAAGTGCTTTTGCTCGATGACTATGAAGATTTTGCGGCTAGATGTCAGCAAGTTCAGAATGGTACCATTTGTGAGGGAATCCGGGTAGCAAAATACTTTTCTAGCCCCCAAATTCTGGTTGAAGAACAGAAGTAGCACACCTTTGCCCTAAAATGATGAATTGTATTGCTTAAACTGATTTGGTCTTATTGAAGTCACCATTGCTAATATTCTGTACTGATCTCATTATACAATTTCCCTTTCCAGGGCATACAAGCATTTCAAACATAATATAGGAAATGCCATACCTTACCCTTCGCTATCCATGTAACATTATCCTATTCTGCTAAGTTTCTTCAAGGCATAGAAATCTCTAGATGGCTTCACATTCCTCTGACTATTTAGCTAGAGAAAGAATGGCAGATATTTTCAGCCTCAAGCCCACTCCTACACGTTTGCTGAAAAGTAAGTTCCCAGGGGTCCAACAGGACACAAAAGTATGAAGTCGCAGAGGTCTAGATGGATATTGAAGCATGAAGTCCTTACACCTTTGAGTGATCAGTATATTGTATGCTGTGTGAGCACAGGATGTGGCCTCACAGCCATTGGCATGGAGGCATTGTAGAGTCCCATGATATGCCATCAATGGAGGCTGGCTACACCGGTGCAGCCGGGTTTGTGGATGTTATAACTTCTTGTGAGAAAAGCTTTCAAATATGTATGTGCTGCAACGTTCTGCTCAGAAAAGAAAGATTTACAAATAAAATAACTGGTATTGGTGGCTTGGAAAATCTGTGGTAACAAATATTCAAAACAAGGAAAAAGTCAATTACTCAATTTGGGTTGGATCCCACAACTCCCCTTCACCAAGTCTTTCAATAGAGAAAGATTTCACTCAAAAAAGACTTATCTTCATCAGAGGAAGCTGTCCTCCATCAGAAAAAGACATTCTCCATTGGAGGAAGTCCTTCTCCCAGGGCTTTTTTTCAGCTGGAACGCGGGGGAACGGAGTTCCGGAACCTCTTGAAAATGGTCACATGGCTGGTGGCCCCACCCCCTGATCTCCAGAGGGGAGTTTAGATTAAACTCCCCTCTGTCTGGAGATCAGGGGGCGGGGCCACCAGCCATGTGACCATTTTCTCTGAGGGCAACCCACTGAGTCCACCACCTTTTCCCAGAAAAAAAGCCCTGCCTTCTCCCTTGAAGGAAAACTCGTCAGAAAACAGTCATAGGATCCAGTTTAGAGGAAGGGATTTACAAGACCCAATCCATAATCCTTAATCCTTCAATAAAATCATTTTGCTAAAACAATATGCTAATTATGTATAAAGATATGTTTTGGGGTACAGGCAATGTGCAGCAATACTAATCTCTGTTTATTAAGTACCTCTTACTTCTAGGCAGGGTAAAAGGCACAGTTTAGATAAATATATTCAAAAGCTAAAGGAAAGGACTTCCAACAGCGCAGTTTAGGTGATAAATGTTACAACTATGAAATGGTTTCCATAGTTTCCCAAGGGCAAAATCCTGAAAAAGAACAACACAATAATCCTGTTGAAGTATGTCAGACAATGTTACAAAATAAAGGCAGCATATTAGTAATAATAACAGTATCTTATTAGAAACTTGCAGAGAATGAATTGGTTGATTTGTTCACATCAGTCTGTAAAATTCAGGCACCTGCCATGGCTTTTTTGATCTTTGCTGCCCTCTAGGTTGCCATTTCACAATGCTGCAGTGGCAGCAGAGAATGCAAGGGCAGAATTTCCCTTCTGAGACACTCAAAGATGTGTCCTTTAGTCAGGGTTAAGACACTAGATCTAAAACCCATTGATTGCCTGGCATAGAGCCTCCTCCCCCCGCACGCTTTCTCTACCTGCCCTTTCGTTACCTACCAATTATTCACATTCTCTCTTGCCAATGTATCCTATGTGCGTTTCTATTTTCTTTTTGGCTTCTTCTTTCTATGTTTCCATCACCAATATTTCCTCTGCTTTTTACCTCATTGTTTGTAAAGCCTTTAGCCAACCCACCTCATGGCCAGGCTCCCTAACAATACTGTTTGCCACTTCCCAAAAGCATTCAAGCCCCTTTTGTCCTCAAGTGCTCTGAGGATCAGAGTTCTCTTTCTCATTAGCCCTACCTTCCCACAGGTCTCCTCTGCTCTTTCAGTAAGGCCTCCACACTTTCTATCCTTCACTTTCCCAACCCTCAAGTTCCCAGTTCATTGCCCAATTCACTGCGCACAATGCAAGGGGACCCACAAGGACTTGTGTGGAAGGGAAAATCCCAGCTGAACGCCACAGGTGCTGGCTTGCTCTGATTGCCTCCAGCATCTTTGACTCTCCTCCTCACCTAGGCTTGGGCTCACCTCCTTCTCCATCCATAGAGGCAGGCCTCCACCCCCTCTTGCTGGCTCTTCCTGCTGCCTGCTTCTACTGCCACCTTCCCATTTTGCTGGTTGCTGTGTTTTCACAAAATCAATTCTGAAATCTGGTGGTGTGTGTGTGAGATGCATGTGCAGGTGTTGCTATTAACTTGGAGTGCAGGGGGAGTTACCTCCAATTAAGATTTTTCTGCAGCCCTGGAGGTTATCCTGGGATTGCAGAAGCCAGAAGAATAGTCATGGTGTTTCTGTTGCATGGATTTCTTTATCCACACAGGGAAAGCCTTTGTACTAATGAAACTTGTTAAAGCTGGCCATTATTTCTGTGAAACTTCACTCATCTGTTTCTAATGATTTAATTTGGTATTAGCCATTATGACATCTAATACTGAATAATTATTTTGTAATCATACAGGCTTTATAATTTATTACTTGTGTATAATACCCAGTAATGAACCTGAAACGTTACCTGTGGTGTATCTCTAGCCAGGAGGTAAATGGTTTGATATAGGAAAGCTAACTAGATGCTCAGGGCTTCTTAAGTACATGCCTATATCTGAATCTAGACCTGGCACTTAACTTATCATCCCCCACTTCCGGGAGTGACGTCTTTGTACAGACCCTGGGAGTGCTCCTGCACTTCACACCAGGCTGATTTGGATCCCAAACAGGCTGATTATTTAAGAATTGGCCCAGTGCAAAGCGTAGGAGCCCTTCTGGGGCCTGTGTGATGACATCATTCCCGGGATTGATGTTGTTGTGCTGCACCAGGAGCACTCCCCAAGAAGCCTGTTCCCCCACCTTTTCCCCCTGCCAACCAGGCGAGTGGTGATGGGAGGAGGAGGCTGAGAGTGGGGGATCCCCTGCCCCCACCAGGGGAATGGCAACCTTACCTGAATCAGGCCTGACCAGAGTCATCCAGAACAAAGGGCTAATGACAGTGTGGTGCTGATTAGCGAAAACACATGGGGGCCTTCTTAAGTGTCTCCAGTCAAAATTGGGGCTGAAATTTACCTTTTAATGACACAGGAGACCCTCGCTAATCAATGAGCAGAACCACAAGTGACAAAAGGCACAGATTGGACACTTGTCAGCTTCCCTCAAGTTTTGATGGGAAATGTAGGCAGCTTGGCGGAATGTTGGACAAGTGACAGTTGAAAAGTCCATTGGACAGCAGTCAGAGAGAGAAGCTGTGAGACCAGGATGCCTACATTTCCCAACAAAACTTGAGGGAAGCTGACAAGTGTCCAATCTGTGCCTTTTGTCACTTGTGGCTCTGCCAAATGTCATCTTTCACAACATGGATAGTCTGTGCAGAAAAAAATCTACTTCCAGCACCACAAGCATTACCAAACAGACCTTTAGCCATCCTCTGACCCACCCTTCTATAAAATTGTAGTGAAATACTTCTTACCATTATGAACAATGATTCTGTATTGTCTTTCTAGGCAGAGCTCCTTTTGCTTCTGTCTGACAATGCTTTGTGCTCTTGGAGATAGCCCATGTGGGTCCCGAGAGAAGACAAAGGAGTAGCTATCAGCACAAGTGCCATCTTCGTTGAGTGCCCGGCAGCTGTAGTGCAGTGCATATGTATGATAATCTGTGGCAACTACCCAGTGATCATCATCTGGAAGAAACCACAAAAGAATTAAGTCACTCAGGCTGCAGTCCTAAGGCCAGACTGTAAACTGCTTAGGAGAACAACCCAACCAATGTTTTAGGGCCCTGCCAATGTTGTGCCAGCATAAACCTTGTACAGACCCAGCTGTGCCACTGAAGGAGCCAGAGATGACTGTCGTGAGAAAAGTGCTTGGGAGGACAAGTAGGGCTTGTTTGGAAAGTGTTGGGGCAAGTTCACACCTTACCTTTCTTTAGGTGTATGGGTTTTAAATGTACAGCTGAAATTGTAAAGTATGCAAAATAAATGGGGGTAACAGGCCTTTTCAGTGTGTACCAGGAGATCACCAACCATGTGCAAAATACTTAATATGCGTGAGTACCATGTTGTGTGAACAGAGGCAACACAAACATTTTGCATTTGTGACCAGTTCAATATGTGCAAACTGAATACTAGATTTATCAACAGCATGTACTGAAGCTATGCACACATAGCAAACTCACATGTTTCCCTCTCGATGTGACATAGTGACCATGCATATGAAGAGTATTGTAGATAGTGCATGTTCCTGATAATGTTGGTTACAGAGTTCCCAGTATGCAAGGGTGTACTGTCTGCAAAAGGCTTTCAAATACATATATTGTGTACATACACTATTTAGGCTCATGTGGAGTGTCTGTCGCTATGTACTGTGTGAAAAAGGCTTGAGCAATTTACAAGGAGACAAAGCCTGGTTAGCATTCTTCAAAGCTGTCAAAAAGACAGAAAGAGGAGTCCCTCTTGTGTAGCCATTTCTCTAACAGACTCACCTTGTAAAGGCAACATCTGAAAACATATTATGAAAGGGATGCAGCAAATTTGGTGTTCAGCACAGTGACACTGATAAGGCCAATGGCCTTTTGGACCCTAAGTTCTTAGGAAGTCATTGTGTTTTGATTTCGTGGCAGGGCAAAGGTAGACTGCTGAAGGTTGAAGACAAAAAGGGAAACTCTGGTGGTATCTATGAAACTGCTACGCAAACAAGCATCTCCAGTGCTTGTCGTAATGGAGGAAATGGTCTGGAAAGATTTATCTCCTTTTCAAAAGACAGACCAGCCCGGACAAGTCTGGTCAAGAAAGAAGAAAAGCAGGCTCTAAAACCAGTCTAAGGAAGAGGAATATTTTACAAATTCTCTTTAGTGCTAAGAGTGTTGAGGTGGTAGATTTTGATTCCTCACATATGTAACAAAATTCTCAGCAAATAAAAAGGTCTGTTTGCTCCTGAATGAGCAGGCCCAAGTTTTAAGACAATCCTCTGAGGACTTGCACTGTGTGCCTCTACTCTAAGAAGTGACTAGGTGACCAACTAAGCCTCTACTGTTTTATTCCTATTTATTTATTAAAAGATTCCTATCCCACATTTCCTCATAGCTTGAGGCAGTTTACAAATCATAACTAAAACTAGCAATTTAAAACCAACAAAATAAAACTGCAAATAACAACCTTCCACCTCAAAAGATTCTTGCAGTTTTTTCCCTGTTGAAAGCCTTGACACATAAAATAGCCTTATGGCACCTCCTGAAAATTTCTAAAAATGTTGCCTCCTAGGTTGCCAGGCCCCTTACTCTCCCAGCAGGAGGGGGGATCCAGCAGTTACCTTATGGATACTCTAATCAAGTGCAAAGCATGCTCCTGGTGCTACGCAACAATATCACTTCTGGGAGTGACATCCTCCCAACTTGAGATACAAGATATCCTCACAACAACCCTGAGAGATAGGTTAGGCTGAGAGTGTGTGATTGGATCAGTCACCCAGTGAGTTTCCACAATCGAATGGTGATTCGAACCTGGGTCTTCCATATACTCCTGTGAAACTGTAACTGCTATAATACAGCGGCTTTTGTGGAAACAGGGCTGCTGCTGAACAGGGGTAAGCAGGCAGACCTGAGTGAGTTATGTAAATGATGTGGTATCAAGTCATTTGGTGATTGCTTCTGGGCAATGAGTCTTCCTTCAAAGGCCAAAATAGTCTTGGAAGGGGCCCTGCTCCCTCCCCCTACCTTTTCCTGTCAGAAACCAAGCCTGGAATACTGTCTAAACTGAGGGCCAAGCTACAAGTGACAAATGACACAGGTTGGACACTTGTCAGCTTCCCTCAAGTTTTGATGGGAAATGTAGGCATCCTGCTCTTGCAGATTTGCTCTCTGACTGCTGTCCAATGGACTTTTCAACTGTCACTTGTCCAACATTCCGTCAAGCTGCCTACATTTCCCATTAAAACTTGAGGGAAGCTGACAAGTGTCCAACCTGTGTCATTCGTCACTTGTACTTTGGCCCTGAGTGGCAGGAGCCACTGAGGGTATATGGTTAAAGCTACAGACATCCCTTTTATCATTTCTCGTTTTAATACTCCCTAATGTGTTTTTTTAGATTTCAGATTTTTCTGCAAACATGGGGCACTTATCAGGAGGGTAGGAAAATCTGTGTAGTGATGTAGTAGTTAAGTGTGGCGGAACTCTAATCTGGAGAACCGGGTTTGATTTCCCACTCTTCCACTTGAAGCCAGCTGGGTGACCTTGAGTCAGTCACAGCTCTTCCAGAGCTTTCTCAGCCCACCCATCTCACAGGGTGATTGTTGTGGGGATAATAATAACATACTTCGTAAACCACTCTGAGTAGGTGTTAACTTGTCCTGAAGGACAGTATTTAAATCAAATGTTGTTGTTGTTGTTATGTGGTGGTGGTGGTTATCCATAGCTCCAATCTCCAGATTTAAGTATCCTCAGATGAAGACCACTTGGCTGTTAGTATATAAGATGTTTTGTCAGCTGACCCTTGACAATAATCAGGCTGCTGCATTCTGAACCAGCTGAAGTTTCCAGGTTATCTTGAAGGAAGCCCAAAACAAAGTGTATTACAGTGGTTTAACTATGAGGTTACAAAAGCTTGGATTGGTGTGGCCAAGTCAGCTGAGTCTAAGAACGGTGGTGAACTATTTGCAGCTGATTGAAGGCACTCTCAGCCACTACACAGTCCTGCTTTTCAAACAGCAGGGCTGGGTACACAAGCAGCAACCTAAACCTGCTCTGGAAAAACCACCTCTGCTCCAACCACCATGCATGGATTCAATCCCTCCAAAAATCATCCTTACTGACTAGCAACACCTCTTTCTGGCCTAGATTCAGCTTCTGTTTGTTCTGTCTTAGCCATCTGATCATGGCCTCAAAATACTAGTTGAGTCAGGATAGATGCACCTGGTGGTTTGGATAATGAAATTTACAGCAGCTAGGTGTCATCATATTAGTGACATCCAGCCCCAAAGTTCCAGACAATTTTATTCCCTGGCCTCATATAAATATCGAACAGCACAGGTGAAAGAATAAGAACTTTACAGCACTCTAAAGGACAAATCTCACCCTGATGATTCTGTTCATCCAGGGAAACTCTTTGTGCTGGATGAGAAA
The DNA here is from genome assembly GCF_028583425.1 of Eublepharis macularius. Taxonomy (NCBI): domain Eukaryota; kingdom Metazoa; phylum Chordata; class Lepidosauria; order Squamata; family Eublepharidae; genus Eublepharis; species Eublepharis macularius. Next base: position 101,600,572 of record NC_072795.1, read on the forward strand.
GAAAATACCAAAATTGCCAAAAGGTTACTCCCTGAATGCCTCCTCCATACTCCAACAGATGAGTAAGAATGGAATAGTTAACTGTGTTGAAGGCCATGCATAGATATAACTATCAACACAGGTGACTGTGACCTGTCCAGTTTTAAGCAAAGATATGTCCAAAGTGCAACAAAAAGCAACTTGATTCTGAACCCTGGCCTGGAACCAAATTGAAATGGGTCAAGGCCAGATGTGTTATCCAAGAATTCCTGGAGCTGCTCCACTACCATACACTCTATCACCTTCCCCAGAAAAGATAAACTGGGGGCAGACCTATAACTGGCCACCTTATTCTTAGCCAATAAAGGCTTTTTTAAAAAGTTCTAACAACTGATAGTAAGAGACCCATCTACCAGTGAAGATTAACAACTTGAACCAGTAGCTCCAATATTTTCTCTCAGCATTATTTCAAAAACCAGGACCTGCACAGGTCAAGACCACAAGTGGCAAATCTAAATGTATCCATAACAAAAGCACAAGCAGTGCTTCTGGCACCTCATTTACCAGGTTATTGTGGTCTCTACATCAGATGCAAAAGATTTATCAGCAAAGAATGTCGCATAAACATTACAGCTAGGGTCCAAACTAACATCACTGACAGGAACGTATTTAAGTATTATCAAATCATAAAATGTTTTAAACAATTGAGCTGGATGAAATTCAGCTGATGAAATGGTGGCAGATTTTAAAAACCTCCCTTACTACTACAAGCCCTATGAACATGCTGTATCAGATTCATTCCGAGTCTTCTGTCAATAATACTACCATCATCCTTCTATCCCCATAATACCCCTGAGCTCCCTGGTAAAACACAGAGCTGGGGGCCTACCAGAACATGGGGGAAGATGCCAAGGAACAACCCTTTTTATTGCCCTAGTCAGCCCATTATTCAATGTTGGGGTCCCTGGCTGAGCTGATGGAGGTGATCCACAGAGTCACCAGGGAGGTTCTCAAAATCCTCCAGAGCTGCCAGGAAACCAACAGGATCAATTACTCTCTGAGGCAGACCATCTGAGGCAACAAGCTCAATCATGCCTTCAGAGTGATCTAACAACAAAGGATGGACCTCCAGCCCCCAATCAGATCACCAGTAAGCCATTCAGTACAGAAAGAAGGTCCAGAGTATGGTCTTTTTAATGTGTTGGGCCCATCACAACCTGAGGCTGCCACAGCAGCCATGAAGTCCTGAGCTTGATCTAACACAGCCTCAGCCTGTATGTTGAAATTCTTTATGGCAATCATTTTTGGAGCCCTCAACACCAAATCCAAGATCACCTCCATCAGCTTAGTCAGGGACCTTAGCAAGGAAAGCTGAAGAGCTGCCCTTCTTTACTTTCTGCTTGGCACCAAATCTGGTACCCTTTTGGTACCAGGTAAATGGTCTATTTCTCACCAGGGATTTGCATATCATTGAGTTGGTTTTTACTGCTTTGTGAATGTTCCCAAAGAGTTTTATTGATTGCTTAGAGCAATTGTAATTGGGGGCTTCTGGATTTTATTGTAATTTTATACCAGTGATATTCTGGGACAATTATTTTTATATATGGTTTTAATTGTAAGCCCCCTCTTCTATTGAAGATCAAAGACTATAATATTTTAACTAAATAATAAAACCATTTTTCTATTTAAGCCTATACTGAGGCAGAAAATCCACCTGTTGCCCTTTCAGAAGAACAGTGATTGTACATATTGGGAGGATCAGGGCTTTTTTTCAGCTGGAACGCGGTGGAACGGAGTTCCGGAACCTCTTGAAAATGGTCACATGGCTGGTGGCCCCGCCCCCTGATCTCCAGACAGAGGGGAGTTTAGATTGCCCTCTGCACCGCGGCGCACTGGGCAATCTAAACTCCCCTCTGTCTGGAGATTAGGGGGCGGGGCCACCAGCCATGTGACTATTTTCTCCGAGGGCAACCCACTGAGTTCCACCACCTCTTTTCCCAGAAAAAAAGCCCTGGGGAGGATTGTATATAGATTGTACACACACTTACAGCACCACAAACATATGGAAATGGCTAATGCTGGAGACAAAAATGATTGCATGATCTTTGATCTTTGATGACAGTAATGTCTTTCTCAGAAGCCCTACAGTGCAACCCTAAGACCAGTCTCTAGGAAGTAAATCCCATTGAATAGAATTGAGTAGGAATCTCATTAGACCTGATTAGGAATGCTCTTCTAGTCCCTTTGTTTTAAAATCTGAGTTTGATGGATGGGTACTCACTTCCCTTCTGGAGATAGGCTGCCATACCCCAATATTTCATCTTGAACTTAGCAGGATCTTCAGTCTCATTGAAGGTGCCACGCATGTCAGCACATACATCCCAGTTACTAAAAAGAAGGAAAGGTAGATATAAAATTTGCCTTCAGATACGGTCATCATTAACTCCAGTGTGCAAAATTCCTAGAGAATTGGGGGCAGTGCCCAAGAATGGCAGAGCCTGAGGAGGGAACTCAGTGGAGATATGGCACCACAGAGTCCATACTTTGAAGCTGCCATTTCTTCCAGCTGAATTGATCTCTGTAGTCTGGAGATCAGCTGTAATTCCAGGAGAACTCCAGGCCCTATGCAGAGGATAGCAACCTCGACTTGCAAAGCTGGTAGGGGTTATTTGCACTTGAAAAGGAACTCAGAAAAAGTAAAAAGTAGAAATAGAGAATCACGGGGAAAGGAGAATAGGAAAGAGGTTACTTTACTCACTCAAAGAGCCGCACTCTGCCCATGGCCCTGGCAGTCATCTCCCCATTCTCATGAACAGAAAACTCGGCTATTATATTGTCTTGAAGAAACAGTCCTTCAGGATCTTTCTTGGCCACAGCATACCACACACCAGAATACTACAGGGAAAGAAGTAAAGCTCTGATTAGGCCTGCACAGAGGAGTAGGAGAGGGGATACACTGGCTTGGATCCCACCCAAAACATTCACTCACGGAAGGATTTCTGTCAGCAGAGTTCAGCTTTCTCCCCTCCCCCTCCCAATGACCTGCCTCAATACTGTTCTTGGGGACAGAATAGTTCTTGAAGAAATAACTTTTAATAAGTTTTTCTGAGTTTTGAACCAGAACGCTGTTTAAAACAAAATCAGAATGAGTTAGAGGATCTTGCTTAGAAGAAACATCCATGGATTTTTAAGGGAAGTAGTCAACGTGCTGATAAAATTAGTAAAATTTATTGAAGGAAGTAGGAATTTGCACTCTGTTTTTTAAAACTCAAATTGTTACCTATTTCTTGAAACATAATTTCTATCTAGACACCAGACAGTATTATGTAAACACCAACATATTCACAGCATGGGAGTTCCTGGCACATTATATGTCTGTCCCATTGTTTCGTCAAGTTGCTCAGGGGGGGCCTTCCCTCAGTTCACCTTCAGAACCACCCTGTGAGGTACAGGATGCTGAGAAACCATGACTAGCCAAAGGTTGCCCAGTGAGTTTCATGGCTGGGCAGGGATTTGAACCTGAGTCTTCCAGACTCTAATCTCCTGCTCTAACTGGCATTCCAAGCAGAGTTAAACCCTTCTAAATCCACTGAAGTCAATAGGCACAGGGCCAAGCTACACATGACGAATGACACTTGAACAGCAAGTGTATTTCTCCCTGTTCACTTGCCCTCCACTCAATCCACTTGCCGTTCAAGTGTCATTCGTCATGTGTAGCTTGGCCCTCAGAAGGGTGTAACTCTGCTTAGGATGGAACCATAATTGCTATATCACACTGGTTTGCAGTTGCCTATGCTTTCTTGAAGTCATTTGCTGCGCTGTTTGCCCTGTCCATCAGCTGCATGGGCAGTGGCAACATGGAGTCCAACTTTCTCTGGTCAACTTTTGTTGTATTAACCCTGAGTGGTACGACCAATTGGATGGTAATGTATAATGATGTACACAATTACAATCCAGTCGGAATATTTTTCAGGCTGTGGATAAGAAAAATGAAAAGATCATCCTTGGAAATTGATTACTCTGTCTCACTCCAAATTTCTCTAATGACAGAATCTGCTCACAGAACAGTGTATGGGAGGAAGGAAATTAAACTTAATTGAGATCAGAGGCGTTGTTTAAAAGTTAGCCACAATCCAGCAAGATCAACGTAGAGATTTCTGCAAGAACTATCTTTTTGGAATTTAGTTTGCAAAGACATTCCCTTCTGGATTTTTGCAAGCAGGCTAAACAGCAGCCAGTGTTTATCTTAAGCCCCTAGCCTAGCTTTAGCTGCTGCAAATGGCGGTTCATGCAACAAAAGCTAAGATATTTAACTACACCCCACAGGATGCAAACACTTATTGGTGCAAGCAGACAGCCGGGCAACCAGATGTTACACCCAGCCTCAGTGCTACATAACCTGTCTTGACTTGGCATCAACTCATATGATGAAAAAGTCAATTACTGGTTAGAATGTTGTACTAGGATCTGGAAAACCTGGGTTCAAATTCCCACTCTGCCAGGAATGTTGCTGGGTGAACTCCAGCCAGTCACTCTCACCCAGCCTCACCTGCCTTAGAGGTTTGTTGTTCTGTGGATAAAAAGGGGGAAACACTCTGAGTACAGCACTCTGAGTTCCTTGGAGGAAGGGTGAGAGAAACTGTGCCAGATGCACCCAGTAGAGGGACCCATAAAGCATGGAATTTTATTAAATGAAGGGTGGATTTAAATCAACGGCATTTTGGTTTTATAATATGGCTGGCTGGGTTTGAAATAATATCCAGTGCTAATTCAGTAGCCTAGTCTTTTGACAGGAAATAAGTTCCTAATGACATCTCTGCATTCACAGTCAGGTAATATGATCATAAAGATGTGGCTCTAAAGAATGAACACCGATACTCTTTGGCATTTCACTGATTTGATCAATTAACTGGATTTTTAAAAATACAATAGTAAAGAATTTAAATATACTCCCTATTGTTTCCTTTAGAAAGAGCCCCTTCTTTTCCTCTGTCCACAGAGATAGCATATTATAGATGTTGATCTTTCAGACCAAATATAGATGTTTATGGTCCAGGAGGATTATCTTGGTCCAGACATTTTTAGGATGAGCCAGTTGGGTTTTGTGGTGCCATAGGAACAGCTTAATGGTCCCCGCTTAGATTATATTATTTGGAGGGTTGCAATCACTCAGGAAAAAATGCAGGCAGATAATATTTCACAGCAGAAAATGGATAAGAAGAAAAGTGGAGCTGAATCACTTACTTGGTATTTGTCAAAGTTCAGCTGGACTTTGAAGCTGCTCACACGGCAGTCCCGTTCCGCTTGGCATCTGCTGTCCAGCAACCCCAGGGCCACCAGTACCAACCAAGCAAGGACTCCCTCAGCATGAACCATAGTGCTCCTATGTTCCTGTAGTAAATAGAAATAGTCATAGGGATAAGAAACATCAGTGCCCTTCAAGATACCCTAAAGGAAGCAGGGCAATTTCGCTAAAGCATTAGGATACAGCTGGGATGGAGGAGCCAGGAACTCCACAGCTACAATCCTAAACTCTTTGTAAAAGAAAAACTTCTTGTGTATATAATGGCCAGCAACTGTCTTCTCGCATTAGTATCATAATTACCAGGAAGTGGCACAAAAGCAACCCAAGTAGGAGACGTATAAGCCAAAGAGCAATGCAGATCCAAACAGCCGCGTTCTACTAAAAACCAGAAGAGAGGCCAAGAACATGTTTTTATAGCTTTGGGTGGGGGGAGCTGTTCTTTTGTAAACCCAGCAGGCAAAAGATCAATGGAGGGAGGGGGATGTAGCAAGAGGCAGGGAGGGTGAGCTTGTTCAGTTCCAGCTGCTGGCAAATCTCTTCTCACAATATTGTTCTTGCATAATGCTTCCACAGGAGGCAGAGGGAGCTGCAGGGATCTTTGACCTTTGACCCCCTAGGTCTGTAGGTGGTGTTGCAAACACATGACCATTTCTGGGTCGGAGGCCAGAGGATGGATCTCTGGTTTGTATAACATCCCGAAAGACAACAGCATGAAGGCAGGGAATCAGCTGAAGGCATAGAGAGTGAGAGATGCCAACAAACTGATCCTTGCTAAAAAGAGGGGGTTTGTTATGTTTTGTTTTGTTTCTTCCTTGTCACTATAAAATACTTGTACAGTTATGGCTGAAATTACTTGGTATTTTGATGCTATTTGTTTCCCTAGAAATATTTACACCCGTTGTGCTGTGAAGATGTCCAATCTCTAATTAAGAATAATACAACTGAGACACACGTGCAATGGGATGTAACAGAAATATATGATTTGTAATTCTATGTTTTCTCCCTAGCTTAAGAACTGTAAATCCAATCAGGGTATGGAAAATTCTTTTTTTGCATAACATGCACTGTAAATCAAGAAGGGTTTTGTTGCTTTTCACTTAAGTTACGAAAGCCAACAGGTTAGAAGATTGTTATGCACAAATACTGTATGGAAAGAAGCTTGTTGTGGAAAGATGATGGAAACTATAGATTAACATTACAAGTCTGCTCACTCAGGACATCATTTGCTAACCATCCTTATGTGAATACCATTCAGGATCTCAACAGGCTTTCTAACATCCCTGTAAAGTAAGTTAATATTACTATCTACATATTGTAGACAGGGCTCCGAGTCCTGAGACTGAGATAGAATTGCTAAAGTTAAGGCAAGACAGCTAATGAGTTCATGACAGAACACAATATACAGTGCAATCCTAAACAGAGCCATTTCTAAGCCCATTGACTTCTGCTCAGGATACTAGTCAGCCTCTTAATCAGTACCTGACACTAGTTTGTAGCCTTTTGATAGTCCCATTAACCAAATGTGGTACATTCACAATAATCTTTTGTAAATTCTTGTGAACATGTTTGTGAAATCCACTGGCCAATCTGAAAAATAGCATTACTACTGACATTTTTTACCGTGTCTGTACCATTTTTTTCACTTGGCAGAACATAGAGTTGTCAGGTTCTCTGGCGCCCCAAGCGGGAGATGGGGGGCGTGGGGGCATGCATGGGGAAAACTTACTGTGTGCACATGCTTTGTGCATGCTCTGGAGATTTCATTGTTCTGCTGGAAATGACATCATTTCCGGCTCAGCAATGAAGGCTCCAGAGCATACAGGAACATGCTCTGGAGTTCCAGTTCCCATTCCCCCTCCTTTCCCCCCCAATTGGCCATGCCAAAGTGTGGGGGTGGGTGCTGGGAACAGGAGATCCCCTGCCCTGACTGGGGGACCTAGGAACCCTAGCAGAACATCACATAGTTTGTAGTACATTAATTCTCAAACAACTCTGTGATGTAAGCTTGGCTGAAAGATGGTGAGCCTCATGACCAAAGACCATTTCACTCACAACATTTTTTAAAATGAATATAATCTGTGTGGAAGAGAAAATATTTATATCACATGTGTGAAGGAAGCATAAAGATTTATTTTGCAATGTCCACACTTTGGGAAACCAGAAGAAAAATGTACCCATGCATCCTCTTTGCCCATGTTTTGCTGAGAGGCAACATAACTTTGCCTGAAGAAGAGAAAAATAAACTATAGCATTATCAGACACAAAAGATGTCACAACTCTGCATATCACCATTTTTATTTCCCGTTGAACCGTGTTATGCTTTTCTTTTTAATATCTCAAAAATACTTTTTTTAGATTTTATTTTATTGTGTAACAAACACTTTATCATTCAAAGTTATGTTACCTCTGGTTCAATAAATGAAATATGCCATTATGTGCAAAGATTATACATGCATGTTCTAGCTTCCCAATAAACACATGGCAGCAACATACACACTTAAGCTTGCCTCATGCATATGACGTACGTGGTTCTTCGTATGTGCAAAATGTCTTCTTTTATTATATAAATGGTTTATTTTTCCCCTGTTCTAACAAAGTTGTGCTTCCCATTGGTCAATATTTGTTCTAAGTTTCAACATCTTCTTCAGAAGCATGAGAGAAACCCTGTTAAATATTCTCCAGATATGTAATCCAGAGCAGGGCAGGACAACAGCACCAGTGAGGCCTAGATGGACACTTGTGTCTTTCTTCCTGTGAGTGGAAAAATTACATTGACAGAAAACTATGAGTAAAAAAATGGCTGAAGGGGCCTCCAGTTCTCCTGTCAAATTTGCAGGCTCTCTAGGTTGCTTCTTTGTTTTTTTTAAGGGGTGGAGGAAGACATACCTGCTTCTCAGGTATAACTTGAGATTCACCTAGTTCTTTAACACCTATGTTTTTAAGGGGTAAGAAACCAAACAGGGGATCTGAATAATCTTCCAAATAAAAATAAAGAGTGAAGTACTACCTGGGGGTGAGCATTACCACCTGCTCTGCTCCTGATCCCAGCTGGGTGAAGGCAGGGGCAGGCATTGAATCATCTTCCAAATAAAAATAAAGAGTGAAGTAACCTTCATCCTTTCTAGGTTGAGCAGCCAGGAAAGCATGGAACCTGTTCAGTTTTAAGCATGTAACACAGTCAAATGATATGAGTACTGAGACTGGAAGGGGGGAGCCGGAGTTATGATTTCATTGGTTTCAAGGCCTGGACAGTGAACAACAGCCCAAGCAATACAAGGACAGGAATACAAGTTGAGCACCAGGCATACCGTAGTGAAGAACAAGCCAAGAGATGAAGTCATGATCTTCTCTGCTGCTGAGAGATCTCCGCTGATTTTCCTGCTGCTCCTTTCAGCTTTCATGCTGAGAGAAAAAGAGAGAGGAGGTACGGCATTATTTCTCTTTATGGACACACACATACTTGTAGCAGGTCATTCCAAAAAGTGGGATGGGAGTGGGGATTGAGACTCACAACTGAGTAGGTTAGGCTTTGTGATCCACTTCAGGGTCCTGGCCCAATGGCTGGAGACCAGGGCTGTTGTCACACGGGCCCTTATTTCGTCAGTTTTGCACTAGAAATCGTTTCTTCTGTTATCGTTATTAGAACGGATTCTCCCATCTTTTGACGACTGCTTGCACTTCCAGTCAGTCACATTAAAAGGGAAAAGCGCAATTTGACGGTCAGTCAAAGTGCCTCCAGAAACGGGGCCCTAGAAATCCCACCCCCATTTTTTAAAAAAATTTCCGCATATTTGCGTTATATCACGCTTCTATTATAATGTTGTGCTGGGCCAACCCAAAAGCCAACCGTGGCTGATTCCACACACGTTGGATAATCCACTTTCTTTTTTTTTTCTTTTTTTTTATATAATTTTTTATTTTCAATATCTAACATACAACTACTACATACACACATACCCTACAGAACAGTAACTACAAAAGACTACAATAACACAAGGGATAGGAAAGAGGAGAGAAAAAAGAGAGAGGGAGGGAGGGGTGGAAAAAAGGGGAAGGTACCCTACAAACACTAAACACTAAACACTACATTTCTGTTTTCCCTTCATACTGCCATTATTCAAAAGTTAAAGCTTTATATTATATTGATGGAGTGGTTGACCTTACTAAATGCAAATTACAATTTAATTTCAAGTTAAATTTTTCTTCCCCTCCTGGGTCCTGGACGGAGTTCTCTCTGCGCAACTGCAGCCGCAGTGCTCGTTTCCTCCCCCTCCCCCTCAGACTTCTCCTTTTCGTCTTGCTTGGTGCACTGGAATTCTGGGTTCCTGTCCTCAAAATCCCTTAGTTGATCTTCTGATAATATCTTAAAGGCTTGATCTTTATGGGTGAACCAGATTCCTTCCGGAAATAACCATTTGTACTTTATTCCACGTTCTCTCAGAAGAGCTGCAAACTTTTTATACTTAAAACGTCTTTTCCGGACTAGAAATGGGACATCTTTCAATATCTTAATTTTGTTGCCCAAGAAGTCCAAATCTGCATTGTATGAATTGTATAGGATAGTGTCCCGGATCCTCTTAGATGAAAAATCGATGATGATCTCGCACGGCAACTGACGCTTCATTGCATACTTTGAAGTAGCCCGACGGGCTTCCAAAATGGCGCTTTTAACTTCTTCTTTAGTTGCCCTCGCGGGTGTCGCCAATAGTTCCGAGACAAGACCCCGTAAGTCCTTGTTTTCCTCCTCTTTCACATTCTGGAGGCGCAGAATTGTCTGTGTTCGTTCCACCTGTAGCCCGATCAACTGATTCTCCACCAGTTTAAGCTTTTTGTTCGTAGCCTTCACGAGTGACGCACTTTCCCGAGCAGACTTCTCTGCCCCCCCCGCTGCTTCCTTGATGGTTTTCACTTCGCTCTCAATTAAGCCCACCCTTTGATCTGTTTCATTCAGCTTGTCAACAAAGGGTTTTATAGCTTCACCAACCGCCCTCCGTACAATTTCCTCCAGCGATTCTCCCTTTAAGGCAGCCGAAACTGACTTGCCAAGTGCAGGACTTTGTTTTTTTGTTGCCATTTGGGAGGGGGGGCGCCAACCAAATTTTGAGACTCAGCAAAGGGGAAGAGTGAGCCTTCTTAGCTTCAGATCTCACCTCTCCTTCACGTACGCTTGTAATAACAGAAGGAATTCGCTTACTTGTAGGCTCTCGCCTAGTTCTGCTCTTTGCCGTTTCTCATGGCCCGGCAGCACTCGAGGCGCTGCGCACGTCCGCCGGCCTCCGTAGGGACAAACGGGCAATTAACCCCCCCGCATTGATTCCAGGGGGCTCTTCCCGCAGCGTCCCGGACCCAGCCTCCCTCACTGGGAGTTTTGGGGGCTAATCTTCGCAGATCAGCCGCCCGGACAGGGTGCTCAGCCGCTTCCTCTCGAGCCAGCGAAGAGGAGCATCCGACATGGCGGAGAAAACGAAACCGAATCCGGATAATCCACTTTCAATACTCTTTAGTGAACATTTGAAACTGATTTTCCATGTGTGGAACAAAAAATCCACTTCAAAAGGATTGCGAAAGTGCATTGAAAGTGCATTATTCAATGTGTGTGGAAATGGCCCGTGATAGGTAGCAGAGGTTTCCCACCCATGGCAGAATAGCGCTATAGTGCAATAGCATTATAGCACTATAAGGCTGACTTTTTAAAAAAAATTACTTTGAGGCTTAATTGCGGGTTGCACTGGGGCTTGTGGGAGTGTAGGGCAGGAGAATCAGTGTTAGGTGAGACAGATGATCAGGGAGAGTGAGCGTTTTGGTGTTGCAAAGCGTTCATAGTCGATCCAGGGCATTCACATGGAAGTGGATAAAGACGACATAAAGAGTCACAAAGCGTGAATTGGGGAGAATGGCGAAATCGCAAGAGAGCCAGAATAAAGTGAGAATTCAGCGGGAGATGGCGCTAGTTTTGCGCTAAATTTATGGCCGTGTGACGACGGTCCAGTGGTGCAGCTCATGGAGTGTTCAGTTCACATGGGACATGTCTACTTCAAACTTATAAGATTAAAATTTGGGTTGGATGGAAGTAAGTATGCCACCCTGAACTTCTGAAAGGAAGAACAGGATAAAAATGCACACTGTAACCGTTCTCTACTTCAGAAGTTTATAAACTATGTTCTGGAGCAAACTTTGGAGTTCTCAAGGAGAAGATCAATAACGGCAGACCATTTCCCTCAAAAGATCACTCATCTACCTCTGCCAACCTTCACTGCAATGCACTGCACTGCAAGTATTGTGTAAACTCTAGGGTGCATTCTTCTGTACCCTGGAATCCTCTTCAACTCAGAAGGGTTCCCTGACAAGCCAGTTAATGGGGAAATAGTTGTATGAAGGGATAAAATTTAAAAACAATTCTCCTATGGTATTTAGCCCTTCATTATATAAAAACAAATTAAATTTTAAGTTGCAAAAGTACTCTAAAATACTCACGTTAATGAATGTCAACGGACTACTATGATGCAAGAAATTTAGGAATGTTTCTGTCTTTTGGTAGTTATGAACAGTTCCTGAAATGTATGCCAACTGGCATACATCAACTGGATGTGCATCAGCTGTGGAGTACTTTGAGGATGTATGACTGACTTGTTATTCTTATGAAAATGTTCACCACCTTTCCCACTTTTACAGTGCATCTGATCAAACTTTTTAAATAGGAGGAAAGTAATTGTGGACCTCTTCCTTCTAATCCTGATAACTGCTCATATTCATTCAAAGCGGTTTTTACAATAAACCGCCTCAAGTGTTTAAAATAATTCTTATAAAAGAAGTGACACGAGCCTTCATTTGGATCTAGCATAGGCCAACCTTTTTTTTTAACCAGTTCTTTTATCGGATGCTTGATCTTCCCAATTTGATTGATTGATTGATTCATTCATTCATTCAGAATATTTATATCCTGCCTTATCCCATGGGTGGAATGACCTTGCCTACTACAGGTGACCATGCCTACTATGTGTGACAACATGTTTGCACCACATCTATATTTTCTTAGCAGGAAGGTAAATGAGATTCAGGGACTACACTTGTTTTCCCTTGCATGGATGTCTGTTAGCCAGCCTGTTGGCTAAAAAACAGCTTTTCTGATGTTTTAGTCAACAGGCAGGCTAACAGAATTCCATGCATGAGAGGGCTCCTTAGGTTCTCTTTCTTTCTCTGCTTGCACCACATCACTCTTGGTTTTTATATATGATTCACACCTCAGGAGCCCCCTCATGTCCCTTTTTCTAACCAAAGTACTAGTTTTCCATTTATCTGCTCTTATCTGTATCAAACATTTGAATAGTTCCACTGTCAGCTAGGCCATCTATCAAGAGACTGCTAGCTTGTTTTGAGAATTGATTTAAAGTTCATCTTAGTTTGGTTCTGCTGAATTCTTCAGTATTGGCTGTTTTGCGGGAGGGGGTGGCCTTGTTTTTTCAGTGACAAAATAGCTCCGCTCTGATTCAGGTTTAGAATGCCTTCAGCAGGTCTCTCTCTGGCTCTCAACAAGCAGCACACAACTTCTTTACACTTATTTCATGTTGGTAGGTGTTGCAATATGGGTATTTAAATTTTGGTGATAAATTCTAGCAGAGTAGCTGTTTCAGGTAAAGCAAAAAACAAAAATCAAAGAGAATTATCATTATTCAACAAGTATCGTGAAAACAGAGACTGTAACCTGAAACTGATGAATTGTAATTTATGAGGAAGCTTGATAGTATTTATCCAAGTTTGAAATGAGATGAATGGTCATTACAGGTATAAAATTAACTTAACAAAGCTAGGAAGATTCTATGATTGCCAGTTACTGCTGTCATGAGTGGTCCCTGTGTTTATCTTGCATACCTTTGAGCTTTGCATAGAAATGTAAGGAAGTATCTCTTGAATTTTGACCCCACTGTTTAAAATGTTTTCTTTGATTGGTTAGCTGGTTTCCTGCATTTGACTGGTTGTTTTCATTGTCTGTGCAGTCCTTCCTTCCCTACAGACAGTAGCTGAAGAATACAGGAGAGCTACAATCTTGGCCAGTTGCAAGACTAAAGTAATGTTGATTTGGAAGTTTACTGTTGAGGTTCTTCAAAGCACCCTCACACAGAAGTTCTGATTGGCTATTCCTGGTTTATTTCGTGTATGCATGGAATATTGCTGTTTTTATTTATTGCTAGCATGCAGTTTCTTAAAACAAGTGCACCATCCACTGTGCACAAAAAAATGGCGAGGAGGTGGGTGGAGCCATAAGAAATGGGACAGGCATTATAGAATGGTACTACAGGTGAAAGAGGCAATCAAGACATGTCAGGTTTCAGAAAGAACTGGGGGGGGGGGGGCAGAGAAAAGCCAGGATAGCGAGGGATAAGCAATGAAGCTGTGAGGAAGCTATTTTTTTAAAAAAATGGTAATGAAGGGAAATGAAACCAGAGTAGTAAAGCTGTCTGGAAGAAGATAGGTAAGTCTAAAACAAGACACAAATTATAGTCACATAGTTAAAAGCTAAAATGTTGTTTGTGTTGTTTTAACCTGGACAGGCAATCACTATACCATATTTTTAACACTATTCTACAATTAAGTATGTTTTAACTTCCCAGCCAGAGTAAAGATGAGAAGGAATGAGATCAAAGCTTGAAAATAATGGTGGGGATCTTGCCTTGCTCCAATGCTGGTTGGTTGATGGGCTTAGGAGCTTCTTGGGATAGTTTAGTGTTTCCCTTAGTCCCACTGTAGTAAAACATTGCGCCTCTGACGAATTACCCATGAGTTATCTGCTCAGTTTCTATTATATATTGAGATTAACAGCTCTTTATTATAGTAAACATCTTTATTGGAAGCTGGAAACAGACAGACAGCAGACAGGCTCAACTGTAACTAATTTATACTTACAGAAACCACACCCAATGTTAACAACAACCTATACAAGGTAAGCAGCTAGAATCTTTCGTTTGCATGAACTATATACAAAGTAACTACTTGCAGCACAGTGATTGGACTATAAGGCAACAGTTATGATTGGCTGTTACCAGCACAAAAGACCAATAGTCTTGTAGGCCTCAGGAGCCTTTGTTCCTACTCAAGCAATACATAACAGTTTCAATCTGATACACATGGGTGGGGGCCCTAGAATGTTCTGTCCCCTTTCCACCCACCCACCTGTACTCACCTAGAGTTGCCACTGGCCTGAAGAAAAATGGCCTGGTTCTTTAATAGTGGCTTAATATGTGGAAATTTATTTTTATTTATTTAACAAAATTTACATCTCGCCTTTCAGCCTTCACATGGGTCACTCAGGTGGCTATGTGTACCAGTTTCTTTTCGTTCCCAGTTTTCTTTTTTAAAAAGTCTCTAGGTCTTTCCGTTACAGAGATATGCATTTGTGTGTGTATCTGCAATGGAAGATTCTAGAGACTTTTTAAAAAATGAAAGTTGTGAATTTAGGAAATAAACATTTTTATGGCATGCAGGTAAATAACATCACCAGATAAATACATCCCTTTAACTCTATTAAAAACAGGATTCCCCCCCCCCCCCGATGCCTGCTGGCAACCTAACATACTTGATTTAAACCAAATATCCAACTTAAGCAAGTTGTGAAATCTAGGCCGTTTTCACACGTGCCCCAGGGATTGTTCAAACTCAGGGCATGAAGTGTCTTCCTAGCACGATCTCCTGGCACGATCCCCTTTAATGGCCCGATGACGTCAGAAAAAGTGCCATTAAACAGGATCAGGCCGGGGAAATCATGCTAGGAAGACACTTTTATGCTGTGAGTTTCGCGCGATCTTCCAGGTGTGTGGCGGTGTGAAAACGGCCATAGTGTTAAAAGAAGTCACAATTTCAGAATTTCCTTTTTAGCTATCAGAATTGTAGCTAGCATGTCAGTCTCACAGAACAAGAAAAACAGAATAAGGAAGTCACCACCTTTCCTTGATCCAATATTCAAAAACTTGAATAGAAACTGGTGCAAGCCATCATAATCTAATATCCAGAGTTCTGTATATAAATTTACAAATCCATTGAGGTGAATGGGGTTAGAAGAGTGTAACTTTGCTTAGGATAGCACTCATACAGTACGATACTAAGGAGGTCTACTCAGAATCCTATTCAAGTTTACTCAATGGGGCTTACTCTGAAGAAAACAGGATTGCATCGAGAGTTATGTAAACCTACTGATGTTGTACCAACTCAAGACTTTTACTAACATGCCACAAATTGTTTCTTAATTTCTTTTGAAAATCTTCATGAATTATCCGCATTTTCTCGTGTCTCTATGGATATCCCTGCATGTAAACACCAGGCTGGTCAAGTGGAACCTTGTAAATTCCTTTGGCATTTACATGCTGCTTGATTCTATTTATACAGCCACATGTCGGTCAGTTATCCGTCTTAGGAGTTTCCATGTACTGTAGGAGCTCAAGGATGGTGTACTACTGAGAACCATTCCATAAATAGTTTTATTTGCTGTAGTAACTACAGACGTCAAAGGAAAAGCACGTCATATGTATTAAAAAAAGTCACGTGTGTCAAAATTACTTTGAAATAGGAGCACTACCAAGGAAAAGGACACCCAATGCACTACATTTGAGAAAGTCAGTGGGTCTTCCATTTATATTGACCTAAAAACAAAATAGCCAGTTATTTAAAGTTAATTTCTAAAGAATGTTAGAAAGTGTATAAATGAGTAGCAATGTGTTCACTGCTGAACTTAATTTATAAATGTAAAGCCAAGTTTTAAAATGTCAGTCTTTAAGGTTACTAAAAGTGAATGCTAGGGTTGTCAAACTCCAGGTTGGGCCTGGAGATCTCCTGGAATTACAACTGATCTCTGGACTACAAAGATCACTAGGCTCCAGCCCCAAATCTCCAGAAGTTTCTCAACCCAGAGTTGGCAACCCTAGGGAAAACAGATATCCTTCCTTGCCTCCAGGAGCAGGTTTTTCTGCTGCAGACTAAGTTTTGTTGCCTTTCCAAGTACCAGGCATGCTCACCTAACATATGCATCTACTAACACATTTATTTGACCTCCCCGTCGCAGCTTTTTTAAAAAAAGCCATGCCTTTTTTAAAAAAAAACCTGAAGCATTACTGGATAGAGAGAAATGAACTGGCTTTATAAACCCCACAAGAGCCAGCCAATTAGCACAGCTGGTTTCTCCAGGAAGCAGGAAGATCCAGTTGCTCCTGGACTTGACTATTTGGATTTTTGTACAACCATAAAGAATGCAAAAATGGATAGCAAGCACAAGCTCCAGCCTTCACCTTAAGATCGTAATATTATATAATAGGGGTGGCCAAACTGCAGCTCGGGAGCCTCTTCTAGACATATTGTGCAGCTCCCGGAGGTCTTTGAGCATTGCCATGGCCATACATTGTATTTTAGTTTTGTTTATTTCCCTCCCGCCCTTCCCTCCTTTCTTTCCATGTCTTTCCCTTCCTCCCTTCTTTCCTTCTTTCTTTACATGTCTTTCCTTCCCTTTTCATTTTTTCCTTCCTTCTTTCTTTACATGTCTTTCATATTTTTAATGAAATGTTCGGGTTGCCAGGTCTGACTCAGAAAATATCTGGGAACTTTGGGGCTGAAGCCTAGCAAGGATGTGACATCAGTTTTATGATGTGATGTCACTTCCAAGTCAAAGGTCAGGTGATGGCTCTTCCCAAGCTCCACCCCTTCCAATGACATCACTTCCAGCATACTGCACCAAAACCCACTCCTTTCTGTGATGTCACTTGCAGGACACTCCCCCAAATTCACCTCTTCATCTGAAGTCACTTCAATGCATCATGTCTTGCGGCTCTCAAACATCTGATGCTTATTCTATGTGGTTCTTACATTAAGCAAGTTTGGCCACCACTGTTATATAAGCATATTGAATAAGCATATAAGTCTTGCTTCTGAGTAAACATGCATAGTATTGGGTTATTAGTAAACATTTTTATCAGAGCTCCAAGTAAGATTGTCCACAGCTGCCATTTGAGGGGCAGAAAGGGCCCTTTTAGACTTCCTCCACTGCAGAGCAGGCAGCAAAGGAGGCTGAAAAGGGCCCTCCTGCAATTCAAATGAGAGCCGCGGCTGGGGAAGTCCCCTCTCCACCGCCTAACAGCTGATAGTATATAGTGACCTGCCCTTGCAAGCTGGCAGGGCCATTTAAACTATCAGCTGCAGAGCGGGCAGTGAAGGAGGCCCAAAAGGGCCCTCCTGCACTTCAAATGACTGCCGTGGCTGTCATTTGAAGTGCAGATGGGCCCTTTTAGGCTTCCTCTGCTGCAGAGCAGGCAGCAAAGGAGGCTGAAAAGGGCCCTCCTGCCCCTCAAACGACAGCCATGGCTGTCATTTGAGCAGCAGGAGGGCCCTTTTCAGCCTTCTCTGCTGTCCTGAGGGCCTGCAGAGCAGTGGAGGAAGCCTAAAAGTGCCCTTTCTGCCCCTCAAATGGCAGCCGCGGCTGCCATTTGAGGGGCGGAAAGGGTGTTTTTTTCCTTGTCCTCTGCTGCAGGTCTGCAAGACAGCAGAGGAGGACTTCACCGCCCACCCCCAACATTAGAGGTAAGGTAAGTGGGGGGCTGGGGCTGATGAGGGGCTGTGGCGGGGGGGTGAGGGCTAGGGCTATGGGGGTGGGGGTTGGGCTGTTTAAAGGGCCCTGCTGCTTGCAAGGGGCAAGTCCCTTTAAACTATCAGCTGTCAGGCGGCTGGGAGGGATCCCCCCTGCCGCCTAACAGCTGATACTTTAAAGGGAACTGCCGCTTTCAAGGGGCCTTTAAAGTTGCCTCAAAGCTTCCAAAGCAACCCGAACGCTTCGTGGAAGCTTTGATTCGGGATTCCCAAATCGGGGCCATCATACTAGCTCCAATTCGGGAATTCTGAATTTTTACAAATAGGGTCCAATTCGAGTATTTTATCCGAATCGGACACCCAAAGCACACACCCCTAGTTGACAGTCTTATTAATTCTGCTGACTTAGTAAGGTGAGAATCATCAGGTATGATTTTTATCACCTCATTTTAATAGACATTATGCCTAAAGCCCTTAAAATTTACTCTCTAATCCCATTTGGTATTAATAAAACAATTCTGATTTCTCCTCTGCACCAAACTTTAGAAACCTGGACACAAGATCCAAAGATTAAGGAAATTGGTTTTGGGAGCCCAAGAGGGTAAATTTGTCTTTTTTGAACAGCAGCCAATCTCTTATCTCAAAATTCTATATATGAAGAGGGGAAAAGGAAGGAAGAGAAGTTACTAGTTTGTTTGATACATTCAGCAAAACAATTACATAATCCTGGAGACAGGGTTGCCAGCAGCCTGAAGAAATGTCCTACCCTTTTAATAGAGCCTTAATGGGCTGTTATTGACCAGGTGATGTTATTTACCTCCATGCCATAACATTTCCGTTGCCAGTTTCCACACATTAAGCCTCTGATTGTTGGCAATCCTAGTAGGGACTCTTCTCTCTTAGGGTTGCCGGGCCTTGGGGGGGGGGTTGCTTTTACCATAGAGTTTTGGGCAATTCCTAGAGCAGTGGGAAATCATGATGAGTGGTTTTTAAACAAAAAATCTCCCATCAGCTGCTGGAGTGTTAGTAGGTTAATGATCTCCCACCCCCAGTGGGCATAAGGCAACTCTACATCTAATAGAACAATGATTAGTCAAGATGTTATGAAAATAATACACATGATCTCTTTTTGGAATGAAAGATATCACAGATTCAATTGATTTGTGAAATGGTTGAAATATCCAGATTTTATAAGAAATAACAAATGTTAATTCTTATAATAATTTTATACTGTAACAGTAATTTTATATACTCATGGATGTGATGAGTGCATGTTTGTAGTATTTAAGCACTGATATTTTAAAAAATAACACCTTTCCCAGCAGAGCACAGAAAGAGTAGACTTTGTTCCAGCTCTAGGAGCTATAATGTGTTCAGTTAAACTGAATGACTAACAGCACAATCCAAAGTAGTTACATCTTTCTAAATCCACTAAAATCAGTGAGCTTAGAAGGTGGTAATTCTGCTTAGAACTGTACTGTATGACACAGTGGTAGACTACAGTATTGTTTTCCTGAGGTAGTAATTGTATTAGTTAACAGATGAACCCGTGAAGCTACATTTTAATAAAACACACATTTACTATACTACTACACTACCATACTACTATGTATTTGTTAAAACAAAAATTATTAAGACAAAATATACATATATATATACATATATACACACACACACACACACATACATACATGCATACACACACACACATACACATACACACACATACATACACATACATACACACATATACATATACATATACATATACATATACATATACATATACATATACATATACATACATATACATACATATACATACATATACACACACACGCACACACATATTAGGCAAGGATACATGTATATTATATTTATATATATATATGTATATATATATATATGTATATGTATATATATATCCTTGCCTAATAAGCCCTATGGATAGTATTACTAAGTACTTCTCAGATCTTTAGATCCTGGCTCATACAGTTATATGAGTGTGTGTGTGTATATCTATCTATCTATCTATCTATCTATCTATCTATCTATCTATCTATCTATCTATCTATCTATCTATCTATCTATCTATCTATCTATCTATCTATCTATCTATCTATCTATCTATCTATCTATCTATCTATCTATCTATCTATCTATCTATCTATAAACAGTTTAAAATTATATTATGATTATACTCAAGTTCAGTTTTCTTCCAGTGTCAAAACAGATCTTTAAAGTTTAATTAACCCTTTCCAAATGCTACAGCTTATTGTTCTTAATGGTCTACGAACATATGCAATATGAGCTGCCTTTTATGTTTTAATGCTTATTTACACGATTGCTACCCATGTTTTAAAGTGTTTTTATATATGTATTTATGTTGTTAATCTGCTCTGAGTCCGCTTGCGGGGAGAGCAGACTATAAATAAAATAAATAAATAGGTATTCAACTCATTTACCAAATTTGAGCACCTTCCATGTGTGTGACCAGAAGCAATCCTAAACAGGTCTACTCAGAAGTAAGCCCCCATGTTATTAAATGGGTCTTAATATTTCAGCCTTTGTGTCCAAGATATCAGCAGTTTATATGGGGTGTGGGAACTCTGCATGTGCATGAAAATACACACGCAAGCATGTGAAGTACTAATCCGCACACATATGGAGAAGGAAACAGGCTTAAGAAGAATTTGCCACACTGTATGTCAGTGGAAAGCTCATCCAAGATATAAAGACAATATCAAAGTCGGTGAGAAGAGCTGGGTACCCACTTAAATGTGCATGATTGCACTATTGAACAATCTAGGAATGGTTAGGTTAGTTTATCATGCTAAAATGACTCCCTTTGGATTTATGAGCTAAGAGTGCTCAAAGGTTTAGTGTCCTGACATCTCTTTAATTAGCAGTCTCCTGGATCTCTCACTAAGAAGACACTAAGCCATTGAACTGCTGTCATATCTCAAGGATTTTAGAAGGTTGGAAAGCCACAGAGCAACTCCACAGTATTATGCCTATGGGAGATACAGAATGTGCAACTTGCCATTTTCCCATTAGAAGCAAAGTAAGAATTTTGGGGTTGTGACTGCTGCTGTGATGCGGTCCTGATTTTTTCCCCCCCAAAAGTTGCCAAGGAAGAGCCACGCAAAATGGGTGAGATCAATAAAAATGATGTGGAGAAATATCTGGAGAACAACCCACAATTTGCCAAGGAGTATTTTGACCGAAAGCTGCGAGCAGAAGCATTGGGAAACATCTTCAAAGTCAACCCTGGGGATGTGAAAGATGGAATCTCCTTCAAGGAGATGACTAAACTGGAGGAATCTCACTTGCTTTTTGAGTTGCTGATGGAAATCCAGGATGAAACAGTCAGCCTGGAAAGGACAGTTCACAAAGTGCTGAAACGGCTGGCACAGTTGCTGGAAGCTGATCGGTGTAGCCTGTTTATTTACCGTTCCCGCAATGGTTCGCCAGAGGTGGCCACCCGCCTCCTAAACGTCACCCCTACCTCCACATATGAAAGCTGTCTGATACCCCCTGAAAGAGAAATTTTTTTCCCTCTGGACATGGGAATAGTGGGGTGGGCTGCTCATACAAAGAAGTTCTATAATATACCAAATGTTAAAAAGGTGAGTGGAGAAACCTTTTTTGGACATTGGGGACTGGGTTAAGCCTTTTCTTTGTAGAAACAAGGGTATGCAGTTTGTAAAACTGAAAGGGTTTTTGACAGACCGATGCTCCAAGGGCTAATCCTATATTTGGACATAACTTTGGAAATGAGATGGCGGGGGAGGGGGTGATGCAGGAAAGGCACTAAATTAGGAAGCTTTGTCAGGAACCAGGAAATCAGAAATTTTCAAGAATCAGTATATATTTTCCAGTAAGAAAGTATATGTAGGACATGGAAGAAAGCATCCAAACCATGTGTGTTATGTGTTATAAAAATTGTAGTTTGCCATACCCAACTGTATAACCCTCCTTTGTCATAGCTATGGGCAGACCCTGTCAAGCTGTAGAGGAACAAAATATATTTGTTGTGCGACTCTTGTCAATTTCAGCAGCAGAAGCAATTCCTGATAGATTGTATCCACATAAGGCATAAACTTCAATCTTATAGTTCTATTATATTATTAGTTGAATGGATCCAATCAGATTTTCTATGAATGAAAATGGCAGGAGAGGTTTCTCTTTGGCCACCAAAAAGGTTGTGCTGGAATTCATGGGACCTGCACACAAAAAATACATGAGATGAAGCTATATTAAGGAGAGGAACTGAGTGAGTCTGACTGAAAAAGCTGGTTGGATCCCACCCAGTTTCTCCTTAATAGACACTTATCTTTGTTCATGAGGTAATTTATTTAGACGGAGGCAAAGGAACAGACATAGGCATACACCACAATAATGTATCCAATTCTGGATTTTTAAAAAACCTTACAAGATTTGTGAGTGTTTGGGTTCGGGGCCTGGGTTACTGCTTATCCCTTACTGACTTGAACTGCAATCCTATCCAGATGTACACCCTTCTAAACTCATTGACTTCAGTGGATTTAGGACTGCTCTGCAAGTTACCTCTCAGTTTTCTTAACTATCAAGTCACAAACAAGGCTGAAAATACATGAAATAAAGTTGCTAAGAAAATGTATACATTATATTGTAGCAAGATGCAGACGAGTTTTATTGCAGAAGCTGATAGGCTCAGAATTAGATTCCTGATGAGATTTCAGATGGTTTAAACCGGAAAAACTCTATATGCGTCAGCGGAGATAATTCCATTCAACCCAGGTGACGATCTGACTCTGTTTAAATTACTAATGCTTGTATATTTGTACGCAGTTTCGCATGTTTCAATTTAGTCTGGTATCACTAAATCACATGCAAATGATTTTTGAGGTATTTTGAGAGTTCAAGCAATATACTATAATGATATAATATCTGAGCCTGTGCAGTTCCATAGACTTCTAGAGAGGGGTAAATGTATTTTTAAAATGCATTTAAAGTGCACATTACCGAATGTGAATGTAAAACCAACCTTGGTAAAAATATAAATTGGAATGTCTCTCTTGTTTTTTGCTCAGTGCAGACAGCCTCGTATTTACATAAACAGAGATAAAGTTATAACCTCAGACGTGAAAATTAAGGCTGCCAAGCAGGCCTACATGATTTGTGAGCCACTAAACTGCATGCAATCCCATCAGCCACATATAGCTGACAACAGGCTCATTAACAATGCCATCCTAAGTCCAGTTACTTCCTTGTAAGTCTATTGAAGTCAATGGACTTAGAAGGGTTTAACTCTTTTTAGGATTGTACTAGAACCCTAGTATTGCTTCCTTCCTGGGACTACAAACTCAGGGGCTATCAAGAACCCTATGGAACTCAACTATCTGGAGTTCCAACACATTTTGGGCTATTTCCCCCCAAATATTTTTAACTAAATAAAATTATTTCTGCTGTTTGCTGTGTTTTACCAATGAAAATTACTTTTTAAAAAGAGAGCCTTAACAAACAACCTATAGCCCTGACCTGGATAGCCCAGGATAGCCCAATCTTGTCAGATCTCAGAAGCTAAGCAAGGAAACCACCAAGAAAGACCAGAGTTGCTATGTAGAGACAGGAAATGGCAAACCACCTCTGACTATCTCTTGCCTTGAAAACCAGATGGAGTGGGCATAAATTGGCTGTGACTGGACAGCCACCCCCTCTACCAAGATTGGACCTCCAGTTTCAAACCAAACCGACTCAAGTTTTTTGGGGGGTCGGGGGGGGTCACTATGCTATATTGGAAGGCATCTCTTAGCCAAAGTGTGTATGCAATATCCCTCAAATGGAAGATGTTTGTCCCTATTTGTTATGCTGTCCTTTTTATTTGTTTGTTTATAGTCCGCCTTTCTCACTGAGCCTCAAGGTGGATTACACAGTATGAGATTAGTACAATCAGTATCAAGGACATTTCAATACAGTATCAAGGACATTACAGTATCAAGGACAAGAAACCAGTACAGAGTATAAAAAATACTGAAGCAGAACATAATCAATTCTAGGACTAACATTAGACAACATGGAGCACTGGTAGTAGAAGTCATGGTACTGTTGCTGTTAATTTGTGTTTATACGACAGAAAGTGTTCAGTCTCTAGGGAAAATCCTTTCTAAAAGATGACAGCAAATAGCCAAGGGGCAGTATTAGTCTTATAAACGAAGTGTATTCTGAGTTACACATGCCGAACATTGCAGTCCTAAACAGAGTTGCACCCTTCTAAATCTATGGATTTTAAAGTGTGTAACACTGTTTAGGATAGCATTATAAGCTCCTTGAAATCAATGGGTTTATGTGCCTTGAGTCTATGGAAATAAAGTGAGATAGAAATGTTTTAAATAAACAAATTAAGTAAATGCCTAACTCTGCATAGGATCCAGTTATTAGTGGTGGTCACTAGTTGTACAGTCTTTCTGTAGCCATCTCTGCAACCAGTTAAACCTGGAGCAGACCCATAGATTTCAGTAGAATGATTCCAAACTAAATAGACTGAATGTTACAATCTATTAGTTGTGAAAAGAACATGAGACAAAGTGAGCAACCACATCTAGTAGTTGATTTGAGGGCTGAGCAAACAGTTCAGATCCACAGGATGCATTCTAGTAAGAAGGTTCTCCTGCACAAACCACACTGAAATGAGTAGGAGCTATGAAAGAGTATAGCTGCATTCCTATGCAACTCCCATTCATTTCAATGCAGCTTGTGCAGGATACTTTTGCCCACAGATTGTACCCCTTGCTATATAATAGGGCCAGTAGATGCCAGGGCAGCCCATGTTCCATCGTGGAAACAGAATAGATTGTGCCTGGTTTATTTTATTTATTTTCTACATTTTTATTTCTTCCTACAAGAAGCCCAGAGCAGTATACTCAGCATTAAGAAGCTCACAATGTGTGGCTGTGTGCTATATGACACAAAGTTCATTTTTATTGAGAATAATCCGCCAGTAAACCAAACGAATCCCTCTCTGACAGAGAAGTGTTTCCTCGAAAAAAGCTTTTTAAAATCACTACATTATTAAAATTCCAGTTTCATAAAATAAAGTAATAGATTAGCAGTTCAGTCCTAAACAGACACACCCTTCAAACTACATAGACTTCAATGGGCTTAGAAGGTTTTAGCTCTGTTTAGGATTCCACTATTAATGTATAAAAGTATTTATATGTGTAATTCATTCATACTTTTTCATAGGAGTTCTTAAATTGTTGGAACCAAGTACGTTTTTTATTTGAAGAATTATTTATTTGCTTCAACTGGGGATAGGAAATACAGAATTAGTATTTGGCTCTCCAACTAGAGCTTTGCATTTTGCAGTATCATAATTGCTATAGTTTTGCTAGTAAAAATGGGGAAACACCCATTTTGGGACACACTATTCCTTGCTCAAAACTTCCATTGACGTCACCACCAGGAAGTTTATTTAAGGGAGGGCTGCAACTCTGGGGCTTAATCAGTAACATATCCAATGCTGGGTTAATTATATTAGGAGTCATTAGTGTTTCTATTTAAAAACCTTAACAGGTTATTTTTAAAGAGACAGAATCGCTCTGCATGTTCTTTGAAGAATGAAGGTAGGCCAAGGGAATGCCAAGGGAGTGTTTTCATACCTTGCTGATACCAAAATTGATTAAATTATCCTGTAACCCGCAGTAAGAAACTGAACCAAAGTTGAGGATGAGAGTTATTCTCGCTTAAGCAAATTATATGCAATTTTTAAAGTTTGTTAAAAATTTATTTGATTTTCTCAAATGAAGAGTTTACTGATACTTTCCCCTGAACCAAATTCAATCTTGAACTACCACCTCTCCTCTATCTGTTCTCCATGGAGAGGTAGGAGTTGTTGTCGTGGCTACTTGAAGAGTCTTGGCAACAGAGTTATGGGGGTAGGAATAAATGAATCATGGCCAAATCATGCCTCTCCTTGGTTTACATAAACAACAACTAAAGATGACATATTACAAGTGACAAGGGGCACTCCCTGATCCTTCCCATGTAATTCAAGTACAGGTCTTGGCCTAGCATTCTTCATTGAATTTGGCAACCCTAAATGCAAACTACAGCTCTAAAACTTTGTCAGGGTACAAGGTAACCCAAGGTCAATAATCTGAAATATTGCTTTCGATAATACTAGCTTTCTTTTCTGTTAAATGAGTGTGTATGGTTGTGTTTGTGTGTGTGAGAGAGAGACACACACAGAGAGAGATCTAACTAAACTTCTGGAATTTTCTCTTTGGAAGAAAGGGGGGAAATGCAGGCAAACGCCCCAGGACATTCTATTCTTTTATGAACAACCATTTTGAAATTTAAAAATTGTCAGTTTGAAAATAAAAACTTGGCCGAATCCACAGTACCTCCACGCGTCCTGGTGTTGCACTAAATGTTTGCTAAACACCCGGAAGTATAGCATCTTTCAAGCACGATTTCTGAATCGTGCTAGAAAGACGCTATACTTCCGGGTGTTTAGCGAACATTTAGTGCAACACCGGGACACGCGGAGGTAATGTGGATTCAGCCCTTATTTGAAACAAATATTCCAGCAGGATATTAAATCATTACATGCTAACAAACAGATTGTGACTAATGCTTTCATGGACTTAGGCCACTTCATACATATGAAGGGCTCTGGCTCATGAACAGTTCAGTTAAGGTGTCACTGGACTCTTCTCCCCCACACACACCAAAGGTGAGCATTTTATTGAATAACCACAACGCTTCAGATGAGACAAGGCTGCTTTGGGGCTGGCCAGTAAACAAGTCAGTTCGCTGAAGCAATTAGCCTTGCAGGGCTCTGCTTTGTGAATCAAGCTTTATCTTCCACTTCAAGGTCCTGTTTGTCAAGTGGCAAGCAAGAGTCATGCTTTTTCATAGACTCTGGTGGAAACAGCATTGTTCAAAGCACACTCCACAACCAGCTTTCCATAGGTGATCTTTCTTTTTATTGTGGTCTCTTTTCCATCCCATTTCTATGCCTGATTGAAAACTCCATTTTCTAGTGTCTTTACTTTCTATCATCTACTACTTTCCTATCATCTGGTCTCATCAAACTCTTCTCCTGGCTTGAAGCTAATCTCCATGTTCTTGAAAGTGTTCTCTGTTCTGATGGTCATAATATCCCCATTGCGACTGATAATGACATTGGGCTTGGTAACACCAGCCACCTTTCTAGTAGCAAAGTCCACACAAAGTTATTACATGTAATCATCAAAGTTCTCACTAGAAACCAGCTTCCACATTCCCAGAAACTTCACACATTGTAACAGATTAACTAAGCAGCAGGGCTTTTTTCCAGCCAGAACGTGGTGGAACGGAGTTCCAGCACCTCTTGAAAATGATCACATGCCTGGTGGCCCCGCCCCCTGATCTCCAGGCAGAGGAGAGTTTAGATTGCCCTCCGCACATGGTGCGGAGGGCGATCTAAACTCCCCTCTGTCTGGAGATCAGGGGGCGGGGCCACCAGCCATGTGACTATTTTCGCTGAGGGCAATTTAAATTTTTAAAAACTCCTCTTGTTCCAGCTGACCCAAAGTGACATCGTTGTGCGGTCCCGGAAGCGTGCATGCACTTTGCGCGTGCACATGTGGTACCAGGGGCATCACCTCCCTCCAGGAGTTGCCCCCTGTGCTGGCAACCCACTGAGTTCCACCACCTCTTTTCCCAGAAAAAAAGCCTTGCTAAGCAGCCCTTACTAAACAGTCAAGACAAACACCATCCACTGGAGTCTTCTTTTTGTTGCAGTAGACTTACTGAAATTTGCCTCTATTAAGTAACGAAAAGTAAAAAAACAATCTCATGATATCAAAGTAATCTCTCATTCCACTTCTCTGTTTTTGATGAGGTTATAGGAAATGGGAGGTAGATTTGGCCTCCTGTAATCTCTTAGAATGGCTGCCAATGAAGTATAGAAACAAACAAAAATGCAAATATTAAGTCAGGATTTGATGTCTTCCTATGCCTAATGTTGACACATACTTAAAAAACAGTTAAATATATAGGAATTTGAAATACTTTATTTTGTGCACAGCAGTAATTTTGTACACACTTCCCCTTTCACCCACTATACTGTGTGGTTGGGGAACACATTTGTGATTAATTATTATCAATACTTTTAAAAGATACTGATTGATGAGGCTTTCCCTTTTTAAAAAATGAGCACCAAATGTCTTGTATTTCTCAACGTATGAATTTTAATAGAGGTTTTCCAACTCCAGGTTGGGAAATGCTTGGAGATTTGACATAGAGCCTGGGGAGTGTGGAGTTTTGGGACGTGAGGGACCTCACCAGGGCATAAGGTCATAGACTACCCTCAAAAGTGGCCATTTTCTCTAGGGAAATTGATCAGATGTAATTCCAGGAGATCTCCAGGCCCAACCTGGAGGTTGGCAGCCATAATTCAACATACCATCCAAATCATAATTCAACCATAATTCAAGCCATAATTCAACATACCAGTCCAAATCATGTATTTCTCACTCAGAGGCAAGGCATGGCAGGATCCACATCCAAATCAGAGCCAACTGCATAGCTGCATTTATTATACAATCCTCTGTGAATGCACACCAAACTTCCCCATCCAGCAATTTCTTTCATGGGTCTTTAAGTAGAATAGCCACCCCGCTGTTCATCTGATTTGCTGAATGTAGTCCACTCTACTAACTATCATTAGGTAGTGTTCATCAAACCAAGACCTGTAGCCATGGTCTGAGGAAGAATTATTAATCACAATTAGCTGGTTAATGAACTACAGTTAGTCTTAACTACAGTTTCCCGTGATATAAGAATGCAGGCATCTTAGTTTAATCCTGATTTGTTCTTTGGCAATGCCCTCCCAGACTACAGAGAGAAGACAATGAAACCAGCATTTATCACACCAACCAAGATTTATGTGATTGTGTGCTCCCAAAGATTGCCTTTCACTGGGACTTCCTGCGGTTAATGGAAATAGGCAAAATTGAATACAGCTGTCTTGCACAGAAGTAGCAGGACTGAACCACATGAATTCATTATTTCAAAAATGAAAGTATTACCCTTATCATTTTGACATTAGTGTGTAAAGCAGAAATAAATTTGGTAGAAAATTAGAATTTCCGTGTGATTTATAACTTTAGAGTTGTAATATATTTTTATTTTAAAAAACATCAAATCCAACATTTTGCTCTCAAAGTGACTCATAGTAACAATAAAATTTTCTGCACTTTGCACCTAGGCTCTATCAAGTTAACGACAACATGTATTATAGTTACTTTCCCGGCTCTCTAATTCCTGGCTCTCCCATCCTCTGCCTGGATTATAGGGATCCCTTTCCTTTTTCACTCCTTGTGTTTGACGAAGGGACCTCTGACTCTTGAAAGTGCATACCCCGGAAAGCTAGTTGATCTTTAAGGTGCTACTGGACCCAAAGCTTGCTGTTCTACTACAGATCAATACAGCTACTGGAAACTATAAAATAATACAATAATGCTAAATTCCATAAAATGCAGTCAATGGCAAACTGCATTATTTAGCATAAATACTGTGATTTGGCAACAGTTAAGCTCTGATTAAATGCAACTGCATGCCCTTTATACAGGGAGTGCCTTTGGACACTGTCTGAAAGATTCCATTGTTCCAAAAAATGGCTGCTTATAGGCGTTAACTACAGGGACCAAATCTTGCCATTTTAAAAAAGTTTCCTGTGTATTTCCAGGTACCATTCGAAGTACCTATAAAGCCCTACCTGAGATTAGGTTACCTGAAGAATCACTTTCTCCCGTATAAGCCTGCCCACCCTTTGAGATCAACATCCAAGGTTATGTTCTGTGTGTCTCCACTGTCAGAGGCAGAGTAAGTGAATGCATCAGAGACAGGGATCTTTTCTATTTTGGCACCAGAGGTTGGGACTTCCCTCCCACCCATAACAACATTCACTATCCTTTATACATAAGGCAAAGACTTTTTATTCATCCAAGTTTTGGTGTGATTTTTTAAATGCTTCTGATTGATGCTTCTGATTGATAAAGTTGCTTCTTGAATTTTAACTGCTGTGACTTTTAGATGCTCTTATGCTTTACTTACTGTTGCCATTTTGATTTTGGACTATTTCCAGAAGCTGGCTTCTTAGTGGTTTCTTGTAATTTATTGGTTGGAGGGTTTTTTTGTGTTTTATAGGATAAACCTAAACTTCTAAATCCACCGAAGTCAATGGGTTTTAAATTATGTAACTCTGCTTAGGACTGCATTTCCAAATGACTGGGGTTTAGTTGTCTCTTGCTGACTCAGTTAAGAGTCTAGGGGTCAGAGCTCATTTCGAGGGGGAAGGCGCAGGAACGCAGTTCCGGCAGTTCCCCAAAGAGGTCACATGTCAGGTGGCCCTGCCCACCTGACTCTCAGCCATTTTGGACCCATTTCAGCCTGGATTGGGGCCGAAATGGCCCGGATCGGGCCTCTGATGGGTGGTGGATCACTCTCCTGCTCAGCAGTGGCCCGATCCTGACCATTTTGTGCCCCTCTGGGGGTATTTTCAGCCCCTTTTTGCCATTCTGGGCCCAATTTCGACCCTGAATGGCCAGGATTGGGTCCAAAACAGCCAGGATAGGTGATGTCATGGGCTGTGGCATATGCAAATCAGTTGTGCTAATGACACATTTCTGGTGATGTCAAAGGGCGTGGCATATGCTAATGAGTTATGCTAATGAGTTCCTCCCGCTTTTTTTCTATGAAATGACCCCTGCTAGGGGTTCAATGGATGCAGCACTGCTACAGGAGAAGCAAGTTAATGCAGCTGCAAAACAATGCTTTCTTCCAACTCAGTTTAGCCTAGAAGACAGCACCCTACTTTGACTCCACTGATCTGGCACCTAGATACATACCACGGTAAAGTTGCGACTAGAGTACTGTAATGCACTCTACGTAAATCTCCCCGTGGAGTCAACTCAGACACTCCCGTTAGTGTAGAACACCACAGCTGGGTGGAGCTAGGCAGAGCATGCATATTCCTCCCATTCTGCAGTCACTTCATTAGCAAGCCATCAGTTTCCAGCTTCAATTCAAGGTATTGGCTATCACATACAAAGCCTTGGCCTCTCATATCTACAGGACCCCCTCCCCCCTCTCTCCATGTTTTTCCACAACAGCTTTACTCATCTGAACAGGGGCTTACAGGTGCCTCCCTACAAATGGGCAAGATCAGCAATTACCATACACATGCATTCTCTGCTGTGGTCCCCACCTTATAAAATGGTCTGCCCGATGAGGTTAGAAAGTCTCCCACTTTCCTTTCCTTTTGGCAAACAAGACAAAACTGAATTTTTCAAGAAACATTTTTTACACAGGCAGAATTGCTTTACTGTGAGAAAATAATTCAGAAAGATGCTTTGGTAAAAGGACAGGGACTGTAGCATGCTCCTACTAGGTCATTTCTCCGTCGTTTAACAGGTCATGTTTAATTGCTTGGGTTTTGTTTGAGCATCGTTTCAGCTCTGTATCAGATTTGTTTGTTTTTCAAAATTTTCTGCAATTCCAAACCGTATTGCATTGTTTATTAGATGACCCACTCATATGTAAACTGCCTTGAGTCTCAGCGAGAAAGGTGGACTATAACTAACTAAACAAACAAATTGTGAGCTGCATGAGCACAGTAAATGGAAAGGCAGGATTTATATTTCAAGTAAATAAAATAATTTAATGTTATGCATTTGATGTGAGCTGCAATGTTCTCAGTTTGTTTAAATTTATCATTCCTGATGATGTCAGGGAAAAATCAGAAAATACCTTCCCCCTCCGAGGGGGCTCCCTAGAGTTACCAACTTCCAGGTGGGGTCTGGAGTTCTTCCAGATCTATAACTTATCTCTACACTAGAGAGATCAGTTCCTCTGAAGGAAATAGCAGCTTTGAACGGTGGACTCTGGCCTCTCATCCCCGCTGAGCTCTCTCCTCTCCTCAAACTCTCTCAGACACCACCCAAAAATTTCCCTAGCCACAACAGGCAATCCTAGGGCTCCTTGAGATGCCCACTAATGCTTACCAAGCAGAAATGCAATGCATTCAGAGAACTTCCTGTTACAGAGCAGCAGAGGTTGGTGAAAGCTGTGCACAACTGTTGAATTTCTGCCTGACAAGCAGCTTTTAAGCTGTGGATACTTCGTCAGGGAAAAGGTAGCAACCCTAAGGGAAAATCAGTATCAAAAGAAACTGTGGGACAGGTTGATTATCAGTTAAAATTAACAGCATTCCCCTTTCAGTATCTGGTTATCTCAGGATTATCTCCCTACAGCCCAAGAATTTGCCAATAAACATGAGGAAGTGCCTCATCCTAGTAAATGGTTCAGAAGCTTAAAGAACAGGGAAAGATACAGACCTTCATTAGTTAGCTTAGATATTGCAGCTGCACCCTTCCCCAGAAGGATTAGTGGGGAAACAGATCTGTTGATCACAGAATATAATAATGGTTAACCCAGGATTTAATATTAGAAAGAATCAGAAATCCTGACAAATGAGTTGACCAAATGGGACAAACAATATAGATCACAATAAACAATATAGTGAATCAGCTCAGTTTCATTAGTACCAGGCTGGGAAATCATCTCAGTATTCTGAGATAGGATTTGGTTATGTATAACTTATTTGGAACCTTTACTTCAAAGATGCTGTAAGAATGTAGGAGCTTTCTGCACAAACTTCCAGCCATTATGTAACTCTGCAAACAGTAGCACAAGCTTAATTTCTTCATCAGAACAGGCCTTTTATGGTGTGACATATTTAAAAATATAAAACACATATTTTCATACAGAAACATGGGGAAAGAAAATTATGACATTCTCATAATGCATGTAAGGTATTTCATATGCTATTAAACAAGAGTGGTTTTCTATCCTTCTGTGTTTATATGTTTGAAAGAAAATTCCATGCTTTGGTTGGCAAAAAACAAAACAGAAGAATATCTGCTTGTTGATTTGCTGGCATTGCCTGCAAAAATAATTCACTGTATTTTCAGATGACAGGATCTTGGTACTTGAGACAACGATTTCATACTACTGTCCTTTATTTTAACCACTGAACAATTATTACATGAAAACAACATAGCGGCCGTTTCCACACACGTTGAATAATGCACTTTCAATGCACTTTCGCAATCCTTTAGAAGTGGATTTTTTGTTCCACACATGGAAAATCAGTT
Organism: Eublepharis macularius; assembly: GCF_028583425.1. Classification (NCBI taxonomy): domain Eukaryota; kingdom Metazoa; phylum Chordata; class Lepidosauria; order Squamata; family Eublepharidae; genus Eublepharis; species Eublepharis macularius. The sequence continues at coordinate 101,633,605 of NC_072795.1, forward strand.
TCAAATGTTCACTAAAGAGGATTGAAAATGGATTATCCAATGTGTGTGGAAGCAGCCAGTATGTAACTGTTTCAGATTTTAGTAAACTTTTGAAATGTATGTAACCAAACTGAAGATGGCATCATATGGCTAGAGTTTTTGGCACTGTCACTTCTCTAACAAATGGAATATTATGGTGAGATCTATCTAATGCAGAAGGGTAAATCTTAAACTGATTTTTGGAGGCTAGAAGGAGATTATGAGAACAGTGTTGGGAAGGGAGTTTCCAAGGAATTAGGTCAGGGCAATTAAGATTAGTAAAGGAAGAAGGATTTATGCCTCCAGTATCAGAGCACTGTATCTTCCAGAAACTAAATAGTATGTGATAGGATCCTAAGGTCTACACTGATAATGTGAGGGTAGATCTTTAAAGTGTGGTAATTCAGGCCTGCTAATTATAATGTTATTGAGGCCATCTTTTTTTTAATGGAAGTTGAAGGCATTCAGAAATTATTTTTAAAGTATGTAAGAATTATTTCCCTTAGGCAAGTCCAGACCTTGGTTTTCTGCAGAAGCTGAGCATGCCTAAAGACTTCAAGGAAGCATATCCAGAAAAGTGACTTATGCAGAAACATAATAGACAGCATCCCATAAGGGCAAGTAAAACTGTTGTATGTCTACACTGGGAATGAGGGCCAAACTGGACATTCTGGAGTCCTTGTGTCTGCCATTCTGGAGTCCTTGTGTCTGCCATGGGGATGCCACTGCCATTTTAAAGTGATTTAAAAATGCTGTGAGGGCCCAGTACTAACTGAGAGCACAGTGTTGTGGTCCGAGATGCTTCTGTGTCCCACCACCATGTTTTTTCAAGTGCTGAAACAGCTGTGCAGGCAGGGGGATAGCAGTTGAAAAGGAGTGAGGAAAAACAAGAGCACCTCAGCTGATTGTGCTGCAGGCTTGATCAGGTCCAGGCCCTCACTGAATTTTTTAAATCACCTTAAAATGGTAGCGGAATCCCCATGGCGAACATGCGGATGATGGCTCATCTAGTTTGGCCCTGAGTGAATGATCCAATCACACCTAACAGTAGAATTACACTACCACCACCATGCTGGGAGAGGGACCGTCTCTCCCAGTATGTGCCTCAGAGAGTGCTTCGTTCAGCGGGTAAGAACTTACTAGTGATCCTTAGCCCTAGGGAGGCTCGTTTGGCCTCAACCAGGGCCAAGGCCTTTTCGGTCCTGGCCCCAACCTGGTGGAACTCTCTGTCTGAGGACACTCGAGCCTGCCAGGATCTTGTATCATTTCGGCAGGCCTGCAAGACGGAGATGTTCCACCAGGCTTATGGATGAGGCCAGCGTCAGGACCATCATTGAGCCTCCCACCAGTGTCCGGTATTCGAGTATAGCTCATGTGTCTGTCTACCTCCTCTTTGTATGCTGGAATGTGTAGCAAACTATATCATGTTTTTGTATATATATAATTTTAATTGCTGAATTTTATTGTAGAATTTGCTATGCGATTGTATTTTATGACTGTTGTACCCTGTCCTGAGCCCACTTGTGGGGAGGGCGGGTTAAACACTGAATAAACTAAACTAAACTCCCCAGTGGAGCTGACTGGAAGGAAGGAAGGTTACAGCAATGCATCCTGAGTGAGGGCCACAGAGGGAAACGTCTCGGTGGGAGGCTGATTTGGGCTTACCAGACCCTTCCATGATTCAGTGTATTTATTTTTCATTAAACACTACCACTGTTTTCATGGTGCATTAATATGCTCCAGCACACAGTTTTAGAATTACTGGTTTTTGTGTTTATAGAGTGCAGTTCAAGGATTTAAACAACCATCTACACAGCCTCTATCATCCTTCCTGCAGCTTAATATCAGTCAGCCAGTTTTGTTCTCTCCGTATCACAGACGAAGGGGCTGAAGCGGGTGCTGACAGTCACCTGGTTAATAGACAGCGTAACGTTTGAAAAGAGGATTTCGTGGCTCACAGCTCAAATTCTTTCTTCCATTATACTACCTCATCTCTTCATGCACATACCAGCCACGTAGGAGTGAGTTACCAGGAAATGGTTCTGTGACATAAGTATTTCCATACACTCTGTATATATGTGTATACTACATACAATCACTCACTCTCAGCCTAACCAACCTCACAGGGTTGTTGTATGGATAACACGGAAGAAGGGAAACAATGTTGCAAGCTGCTTTAGATCCCCATTGGATAGAAAAGCAAGATGTAAGCGAAATAAAATAAAGCCCATTGGTGCATCCATTTCCTGAGTTTCAAGACAGTACTTATAATTCCAACAGCCTTTGGAATAGCAGAGGAGACTCTCTACACAATTTGGAGGGCCCCAACGATAAACAATGTTTTAGATTCCAACTATTCGTCCTGCACACAATTACCACCTCATGGAAATCTTCCAGCAACTTGCACATAGCTAATGTAACCAGCTCTCACTAGGCAAAACTGGAGTGGTAAGACTGTAGGCAGAGCAGATGTGGGCTGACATAGTCAGGGTGAAGTGGCAGTGGTGGTAGTAGTAGTTGACCAAACTATCAAACTGCTGGAGACCTTTGTGGCCAGATAGCTGCTGTCAGACAGTAGCCAGAAAGATCAATGGTCTGACTCATATACACCCACTTCATACATTCTGTGTGTGTCTCTCAAGTTGTCTGCCTTGATAACTAACACGCAGAAAAGAAAGGGCTACCCTCGCCAAAAGCCAATACAATATTCCCCCCCCTTTATTGTATTGATAACTAACACTGCAGAAGGCAGCCAATGTGCTCTCAAAGCACCACACTTTGAATGTTCCATTTGTTCTTATCCTCAAGAATCCACGCAACAGCCCTGTAAGGCGGTATTATTTCCACATTACCGGGAGGAGAGAGTGGTTTGTCTAAGGCCATCTAGTGAGTTTGTGGTGAGACTAGAACCAGAGGTTTTTGAGTCAACAGCTTAAGGTCTAAGCCCCTTTGTGGCAGTCATTCAGCAGCTTTTTAGGGCCAAGTTGCACCACTGTTTCAGTGCATAGGAGACATGAGAAAGCCTAGTCCCTGAGTTCCTTTCTGCTACTTTGGCTCTTTCTGAGCCCTCAAGGTGACGTGTGTGATTCATATTTGGAGTGACTTGCAGCAGAAAACCAAAACTGAATTGATCCCATGGCAGTACGTGGGCTCCAAAGGCTGGAGGGTCTGGAAATCAGTCTGGATTTTATTATTTCTCCAGGATGCCATATACTGCAGTGTTTGTTTGTTTGTCCCTCAGCAATGTGGTAAATGTTGGTTCATTTGCAAGTTGTGCTGTAGAGTGCAGCAATTAATTTAAACTCCAACTATTAAGGAACGTTGAACTTAATTAACGGAACAATTCCAAACAGAGTTACATCTTCTAAACCCATTGACTTCAGCTGAGTTAGAAGAGCATAACACTGGTTAACATTGTAATGTATGTTACTTAAGTACACAAAAATTACATACTAAAGAATGAGGGAACTTCCTGGCATAAGTTTCTTCAGCAACTTTTGTGCCAAACCTGAAAGTGAAACAAGCAGGGCTCATTTTGAGGGGGAACGCACAGGAACACAGTTCCGGTAGCTCCCCATAGAGGTCACATGTCAGGTGGCCCTGCCCACCTGACTCTCAGCCATTTTGGGCTCGTTTCGGCCTGGATTGGGGCCGAAATGGCCCGGATCAGGCCTCTGACAGGTGGTGGATCACCCTCCCGTTCAGCAGCAGCCTGATCCTGACCATTTTGGGCCCCTTTTCAGCCATTTTCAGCCCCTTTTTGCCATTTTGGGCCCAATTTTGGCCCTGAATAGCCAGGGTTGGGTCCAAAACAGCCAGGACAGGTGATGTCAGGGGGTGTGGCATATGCAAATCAGTTATGCTAATGACACACTTCTGGCAATGTCAAGGGGCATGGCATATGCTAATGAGTTCCTCCAGCTCTTTTTCTACAAAATGACCCCTGGAAACAAGAAGTCCTCCCACTCAACAAAGAGACCTGTTATGGGAAAGCTGAACCTTCCATTGCTGGTTTTATATAGTTACTATGTTGCCTGAGCTGATTTTACTAATCTGCCTTGAATCAATATAATCCCCATGTAGATGACAGATACACACTGAATCAGAACAGTTGTCATTGGTAGGAAGTGCTCTGACTGCTGGGAAAGCTGATCTCTGGAAGCAGCCTAAGGAACAGTTCTTGGCTCTTAGCAGCTACGGGTTAGATGATTAGGGAGTGGTACTATGGAACTGGTCAAAGGGTGGCGGTGGCTGTACTGCCCCTCCTGTGCCTTTGGGGGGAAACTATGGCATCTACCTTGCATGCACAAGGTCCCAGGTTCAATCCCTGGCATCTCCATTTAAAAAACAAAAAACAGGCAGCAGTTGATATGGAAGACTTCTACCTGAAACCGTGGTGAGCCACCACCAGTCAAAGCAGACAGTTCTGACCATGATTGACCAGTGGTCTGACTCAGTGTGATGCAGCTACCTGTGTGTTTTCCCAATATAACGTGGCCCTTGGCATTATAAACATTGTCCACAATATTTCCTTCTAACTTTTCCACTACTGGGGTGTGACAGGGAAATGATAGGAAATGGCAAATGACACTGGGGGTGGGGGGTTAAGCCATCCTCTTACCAGCCACAGTCCATCCCAAATTGCAATTTAGAGAAGTTTAACAGCACAGGATACGCAATCACATCCTGAAATCTTCTCCTAACACCTTGGGCAGTTTGATTTTCAGGCAGAGGTCTTTCCTAGCTGTGCTACCTGAGATCTTTTTAACAGGAGATGCCAGGAACTTCACCCAGAACCCTCTGCGAAGTATCTGCTATATAACTTATTAGCTATGGTCCAGAAAAGGTGATTTACTCGAGAAACCAGCATCCATCTGTCTTGTCCATGCAAATCCAGGAAGATTAGACATTGATTATTACTTACTTATGTAGATTAATTCTAAGCTAGTCCTGCTCAAGCAATTTAAAAAGACAATATAAAACACAAGCCAATGACATAAGCAACATAAAAACTGTCCATAAAGCAGAAGTAGCCAATTAAAACACTGATAAGATTAAACCCCTAATTAAAAGCCTGGGTAAAAAGATACCTAAAAGAAAGTGAACTGGTATCAGGCAAACCTCAAGGGGGAGGACATTCCAAAGGTGCCACCACAGAAAATGCCCTGTCTCTTGTTGCCACCTGCCTGACCTCTGAAGGCAGGGGCACAGAAAGCAGGGCTGGAGAAGCAGATTTTATTTGGTAGGGTGTATTGTATGGGAGGAGATGTTCCTTAAGGTGAACACTGTTGATGTACAAAACCACATCAGTAGGCAAAAAGGCCACAATAAAATAATTTAATATTGACCAGATAAAAATCCCTGCAAGGCTATAATATATTCTGATTTCTCTGAATACTACTTTATTCATCTTGTGATGTTTAGAAAACTTGTAATGTGATTGTACTTTAACCTTCAGTTTAAGAGGTAGAGGCATCAAAAATACCTAGCATATTAGGAAGGAGGGAATTAGCACAAATACTTATTAAAGAGGGCTGTTAAAATATTTCTACCCCACAAATCTTAGTTTAAATTTTCCAGAGGAAGCTCCCAACAATTAGTTTAACAGTAATCGATTATGCAAACATGGCAATATAATACAAGAATAAATCCAGTTACATTTTATCATAAAAAAACAGCTAAAAACAGCTAAACCAGTCAAAATTAGAGTTGTAACATTTCCAGAAATTTTGAAGGTGTGGGAGGAAACATCAAAAGATATTCAATACTTACTTTTCTACCAAACCTTAACCATTTTGTTGTTTTAACAACATAAAATGTATCATATATAACTAAGTATATAGAATTGTGTTAACTGGCATATTTATGGAATGTAAAAATATAAATGCCTTAATTTTTTATAAGCCATCTGCTACCAGGTTTTTGATAGTATCTCACTGTTCCTAGCTTCATGTCTTCTGCCATATTGCTTCTGTCTACAAAAGCCTACTCATCTCTCTTTTTTAAAACCCTTTTTTTTTGGTCGTTTTGCCCACAGTGTGGGTGATATTTGCAAGCATTTTCACCTAAGTCCCATATTTCAGGAAACACAGGGAGACTGCTGTGAATGGGGGGAAAGTGTTCACCTATTCTGGAAAAGTCCACCACGCTAATAGAGTGCTTGCTGTTAGTGACATTGTCATGTAGTCAGAACTAACTGGCTATACACCACGATTGGCTACGATTACCCATAAGCCCACCTCCAGGAAGCATGGCATTAACTTAGAACTGACTTTATTCACCTTTTGTGATGCTTGTATGTTCACCATGAGATACCCAATTGTTGAGATCATTCTGAAAAGAAGCCCTAACCAGGTAAACAACTAACATTGAAGCAGTATCTGGAAGGAGCTGTCAATAAAAACTTGAAAAAATGTATGTATTTAGAACACTTATATCTTGCCTGTATGCCACTCAGTGCTCGACATTAGCACATTTACAATGCAAGACTAGGCATGTCTACAGGTTGCCAGTTCCAAATTGAGAAATTCCTGGAGCTCTGGGGGGTGAAACCTGGAGAAACCTGGAGAAAGTGGGGTTTGGGGAGGGAAAGGACCTTGGCATGGCATAATTCTATAGAGCCCACCCCAAAAGTAGCCATTTTCTCCAGGTGAACTGATCTCTGTGGCCTGGAGACCAGTTGTAATTCTGGGAGTTCTCCAGCCACTACCTGGAGGCTGGAAATCCTAAGTAAGTCCCATTTTATGCAATGGGACTTACTCCCAGGGAAGTGTTCTTAGGACTGAAGCTAGGAATACTTAGCATAGCCTATTTAGTGAGTTTTTACAAAGTGCTTGCAGCAATATATATTTGCTATTTCAATCAAAAGTTAGAAAAGTGTTTTGATCATTGTTCTTTAAAATATGCCTAAGGCTGATGGGGCAAATCAAATTTATGTATTCTAACAGAAGCAACTCATCCTGGCAAATCTTTAGTGTTAGTGTGGAGTAGGAAGCTATCCTTGTTATTTATGTGGCTAACAATGTATTCCAGTGACTATTTCTGCTTATATTCATATTCCTGACTCACTTGTAGAAAAGATATAGGACATGCATGGACAACATGGACATGCATGCATGGACATTATCTCCTAGCTGTATCTATCACATTGCAGTCGTTGGAGTTTCTAACACCCAACAAGATTATTAACATACATTTAAGATTTCAAAATAGGAAATAGCATGCATTGTAGTGCAACCTTCAGTTGCTTGCTGGAAAGAGAAAATCTGTTCAAATATTTGGGTATGAAGAGAGCACAAATAAAACTGCATGATGAGCTGTCACAAATCTGACGCTTACAATGCAATCGTGGAGTTACACCCTTCTAAGTCTATTGAAGTCAATGGGCTTAGAAGGGTGTTCTGCTGATAGCATGATTAAATGTCTAAATACCAGATGGTGGCTAGGCAAGGAACTAACATGAGATAAAGTTAAGGACTGGTGTAATGGATGATGATGTCACAAAAAGTGCTGATGATTCTCTAAATCAAGGGAAAGCATTAACATATTACCCTACGTATTTCTTAGGACAACTGATAGATAACAGGTCCCTCAGACACCGTCTGTTATTACTATCCCCAGCATCTCAACTTTCTGTAGTACTTCTGCCATCCAATGGCAGGTTCAGGCAGAGAGGTTCAAAAGGAAAAGGTAGATGGATAGGCAAGCATACAAGACTTATAACATTATTATATAGCTGTTGTGGGTAGAAATGTAAAAATGAAAAAACATCCTCATACTTTTATCAGGCAATTAATTATTGTTGTTTTAGTTGCAAGATCTAGCTATTAAAAACATTCACCTTGTTGACTAATATTTTAGAAACTACATGTTCTAGTCTTTTATTAGAGCATGTTAGTCCAAAACATTGTCACCTAAAATGTAAATATGGTGAAACAGCACTTCTGAACACCCACTTTGCAACCCATGCTGTATCTGAGGGACTCTTAACCTCCAGGAGCAGAATCGGGGGGACTTTGAAGTCTGGACTGTGTTGGAATGGGGTAGAAGGGAAGTCATGTGGTAGTTCAGATCCATCACAAACTGTATTAATATGTTTCCAGACACTATGATACTGTACTATACTAGCAATCTAAAGGATGGTAATAATAAACTTCCTTTATTTCCAATGGATGCAGAACTATCTGGGCATTTCCCACCTGGCAAGACTTCAAAGGAAAATATGTACCTGTCTTTTGTCACATTCTATGTGTGGCTGCCTGCACTCTCATATTTAGAGCCAAATCACAATATCTTGAATTTGAAATGGGTTCTTCATCACTAAATGTGTATTTGCTCTCCATATGGTAGAGTAATTCTAAACATGCCTCTTTTTTCTATGCTGCAAAACAGAAACCTCACAATTTGAAATCACGATAAAAAGAGTTAATGTTTGATGTAAATCAGCATGTAATGAAAATGAATCACATAATGCAAAGCACAGCTTTGCATTATGTTGTCACCTTCAGTGATGAAATTACATACCATGTGAAATGTGTAAGATATACAAGTAAGGAAAGCATGATTACAAAATATTGACTTTTGTAATAGATAGTATGCATACCACAAATTGCATGAAATGCAAAAATGTCTCAGTGTATCATAAAATGAGACCATAGTCCTAAATACATTCACCTGAAAGTAAGGTCTGTTAGCATCACAGTCATGAAGCCTAACCATGTGTTTTGTACCAGCAGAATTAATTACTGTCCCAGTGACAGTAAGGGAGCCATCACACCTCTGCATCCCCAGTGTCACATTCATTTTGTGATGATGCACTGTGCATTAGCACTTGGTGGGTCCTTATCCCGCATATTGAATGAGAAGGGAGCGTGCAGGTGCTGGTTGTCTGGCCTGCTTTACTAACTTGGTGCAGGAGAAATTCATTTCTGGTGTAGTTCATGGATGCAAGCCTTTAGTTTCTCTCTGCTCTCACTCTGGGTGGAATCTGCCAGGTCTGAAAATAAAAGTTTTCAAAGACAGAGTAGCACAAGATCACTGGGGGAGAGGAACTTTGCAATTCCACCTAGAGTGCAGGGGCAGGGGGCAACCCTACTTACCATGGGTAAATCATTACTTTTATTATATTTATTTATTTCATTTATACCCTGTCTTTCCCCCAAATGGGAACACAAAGTGTTTACATCACTCCTCTCCATTCTATCTTCACAACAACCCTATGAGGTAGGTTAGACTGGCCCAAGGTCATCCAGCAAGCTTCTGTGGCAGAATAGGGATTTGTAACCAGGACGCCCAGATCCTAACCTGACACTCTGTCCAGTACACTACACTGGCTCTCACCCGATTTAACAGTGGACTCCTAAACAGAGTTACACCCTTCTAAGTCCATTGAAGTCAAGGAGGTTAGAAAGGTGTAATTGCTTAGAACTGTCCTGTAAGTCTCAAGTTTCTGCTGCTCATACCCTCCCAGCTGTAGGAGACTAACTCAGATGTTTCCTTAGGCCTGGTTCCAGAATCCTCTGTTGTGCCGATATTGAATGATAACTATCTTGTTAATGACCTGATTGACCTCTATAAGGGAAGAATAATTTGGGTCATTAACGGGGCATCAACTAAGTGTTTGAACTCACTATTTTGACAAACATGAGGGCTGAGAATTATAAGGCATCAGGGTCTCAAACACAGAACCCTAGATGGGAACCAGAGCCCAGACACAAGCAAGACAATCAGCCTAGGACAGAATTAAGAGCCCTTTCGCACTCATGTTTAAAAGCGAATGATCTGAGCAGTCAGCCCTATCGCCTTCGAACCGGCTTGGAACTGCCCCCTTTTACACTCCTTGTTCCTGATTCGGTCTCATGTTCTTTGCAGCATTTTATATTCACTTGTTCTACTGCGAGCTTTGTGGGCTACTGAATACACATCACTTTTTTTTTAGTTTGAGCATGCATGGTAAGACTAAGAATCTCCACTCTCTGTGCTGCCATTTCAAACCCTAACTGTTGAAAGTTTGAGTCTTTTTACTTAGAAGACAGCACAAGAGCAGCTACACTGAGATTAACACCAATCCTTTCACCCCCCCCCTACTATTCATGGAATGATCTTCCTTCTCTCCCCCCCCGCCTTTTTTACTGTTCTCTGCAACCAGAGAAGAGCAATAAAAGAAAGCTGGTTCCACGCAGAGAAGGCTGCAGGATGGAAATGGGTGTGTGGGGGGGAGGGGGAACCACTCCATTTAGCCAGGTCCCAACTGAATGCTTTAAAGAAAATCTTCTTAGGTTTGTGGTGGGGAAAGCTTCCATCTCCACAACTGCTAAATGCCCACAATTCTGTTTTAAAGTGCTTGACGCCTCAACAATACTGCCCTTCAGAAGCAGTAAAAAAAATCAGACAGGGAATGAGAAGGGAAGGGGGCAGAGGAAGCAAGCGATGGGCACAGCTAAGCTGTTGCTTGGTGCAGCAGTTGCTGCCCAATGGCAAAAGAAGGGTTAGGGGAGCTGACGAGGGTGGGTGTGGTTAAATCTGCTTTGGCCAATCAACTTGCGATAGGAAAGGAAAGGAGGGGGAGAGAGGCAAACATTTTACACTTACTTTCACTGGCCCAAGCACGAGTCAGCATCTGAGGCAAAAAAAAAGTCACAATATGTCCGTAGTTAGATACCCCGGGGAAAACCTAACTTAGCCCAGAGCTGCGTCACATGACTAGCTCAGAAATGTAAAAGGCAGAAAAACGGGATACAAAATGGTAATGAATGCGCTGTAAAGGCCGAGCGCAAAAGACTTCACTATTACAGTGCCATCCTGCAAGTGACCACTCAAACAACTGCAGCTTGGAACTTTCTGACAGATGTTTATGACTAGAGGAGCCACTCAGACCAGATCTGGGACTATATAAATTCTGCCTTTTTGTTTCTCAATCTTAGTCACTCATCCGTAGTAGAAGGAACTAGTTCTGTTGTTTCTGTTTGATGCTAAGGACACCTCCAGCTTGAACTTTGTGGCATGCAATTTGGATGAGAACAAGCATTTTTATCTATGATGTACTTTGTAAGCCATACATACCAAGCAACAGAAGCATCAACATCAGGTTGTGAGTGGGAAGCAAGGGTAAAATACTCTATCCACTAAAAGAGCTCTGTTAGATTTCTTTGTACAGATGTAATGGTGGAATGGAAAAAAGTTTATTCACTGTCATCATAGCTGAAACATGAGAGATCTTTGATTTGACTGGGCATATGTGTTCTGCCACCCTTCTTCTTGCTCAATTCTCAACCATTTATGATCTAGCAAGGAGATCGATGCAAACTTCTGCTTTGTTCTGCCAGTATGAGTTCTAGTTGATAATCTTGGATAGATTGATAGGAGGAATGTGATCCTATTAATAGTATATTTGATCTCTTAATGGCCTTTTAAACCAATAATAGCTAAGTAAAATATGGCAATCACCATGATCTAATGGCTAGTGCAGGATTCTGACAGAAAAAGTTAGAACTCTTTCTCACTCATTTCAGAAAGTGTTGGTAGTGTCTAGTGTTCTACTCCATAGAAGTAGAGATTCTATCCATGGGGTTCTATCCCACTACCAATTACCATATATGTGGCTTGTGCCATTAATGAAAATGTTCAGGCCACTCAAACACATGCAGGGTTCTATATATTTAGGGTACTCCTTTGTAAATTCACACGAAAAAGAAGAAAACCTCAATAAGGTCTGATAAGGACTATGTATGGAAAAACTGAAAGCCAGTTAAAAGGGAAGAAAGCAAGAGAATATGTGGAAAGTGGCTTTATCACATCACTGAGAGTTTATAAAATCCTGGAACAGTTAATTTTCAAAATATTTATCATCCAATCTCCTTCACAGACCCCCAGCTTTTTTTGGTCTAGTGTCCATATGAAACTATGAGAAATGAAATGATATTAAATGTAATGTCATTAATATGCTGACATCCAGTTCACACATCTACCCATGAAATAAAATTTGTCAGAGCAGGCAATGAGGTCTTCTTGGAAGCACTACACATATAATGGGATTCATTTTAGAGGATGCTCATCAAAGCCTGCCTGCCCCTAGGCATGGTGGGGGGATCGTTAACACATTTTACATTGCCTTTAGGACCTGTCTCCATGGTTGATACAGGGTTTTAGAAAAGGTTCTGTAAGAAAGAGGTAGCAACTAGCATGGCATGGTTGCACAGGTGATGATCTTTTGGACTATGCCAGCACTATGGCTCTCTCACTGGGTGATCTTAGGTTATCCTAAGTGGACCATCTCACGGGGTTGATGGAATGATAAAATGGAGGATGATGCCCTGAGCTCTTTGGAGGAAGGGAAGGATGAAAAGGTAGTCAGATTTATCACCTGTTTGGTGATAGATAGATATATTTCTTAAATTGTTTTAAATATTTGTATATATTTGTATTTTAAATGTTCCTTTAAAGGTTTAACTGTTTGCAGCCTTGGGGACCAGGGGCTGGGTGGAAAGGCAGCATAGCAAAGTTTTAAATAAATAAAAGTGGTAATAAGATCCATTAAGTTAAAACGTATGCATTTACAGTTTTAGGCACACCGAATTAGCATATTTGAATACTGGAAAAACCATTCGTCAGACAGCATCCTTGATGCAAGGGTGACTGAAACCCAAACTGACATCCCCTGGTGTAGAAATACACACATTTAATCTGATTTATTTCCACTAAACTGAATGAGATTTATATCAAATCCTAAATCCTTTAGACAGAAATAACTACAGCTGATGATGAGAGTCTCTTTGAAAAGCATTTCAGACTAAGATCTTTTCTCTTGATTTGCATTTTTAGGAAGCTAGTCAGATAAAGATGAGTATACTATTGGCCTTTTTATGTGCAAAATAATGTACTGTAATTTAGAAAACAGCTTGAATTTAGGCGAACCTTGCTTTTGTTATCCTTGTAATATATTAAAAGAGAATAGCTTTCACACTGGTCAGTGGATTTATTTAGTGTTAAATCAAGGAAAACATTCTGGGATGCTTCATGGATTAATCATAATCCTGGCTCTTTTCTCTCTCAGGGTGGATAGAAAATAACATGTGAATGCTAATAGGACACAGCAGCTATAATTAATTAAGAGATAAATATAAGGTACTTTGGAAGCAATCCTAATCAGGTCTAGTCAGAAGTAAGATCTATTTTAGTCAATGGGGCTTACTCATAGGAAAGTGTCCTTTGAACTGCAGCCTTTGCCCATTATATAAATTAATAACAATAACAATCTCTCCCCTGCAGGAGAATACTTCTCCCCAGAAATCTCCTCCTCTTTCTCCCAGAAAATCTTTCTTCCCTTTCTCTATCTTCAGCCACCTCCTACGATTCCTCCACTGGGACAAAAACATTCTCCTCACAAAGAGTAACATGTGGTGGCCCTCAAAATTCTTAGAAATGCTGTGTTTTTCTTATCATAAAGAATCACATACTTTTACTGTCCCTCACACATACACAATAAATAAACTAAATAAACCAATCCTCATGCAGCCATTAACGGTTTTCAGATTAACTTCCTTCTTTGAGTCAATGGAGGCCTTCAATAGATATCAGCCCTACAAATGGATATCTATTTTATATCATTTTAACTTTCAGCACTTCAAACCCTGGAACGTTTCATTTATTGTTTGGTTCATTGTTTAGAGTACAGTTCTAAAGCCCTAATCAGGGTTGCCATGATTCCCCGCCCCCAGCCTGTGCTTCCCATTACTTCTCAGCTGACCAATGAGAGGAAACTTGGGGATGTACCATACAATATGGGCCCTTGCTGGCAATCTTCTCACATCGCCAGCCATGTGCTGACATCACTTAACATGCACCTGGAGGTGACATTATCATGTTGCCAGGTGTAATGCCTGTAATGGAATGCAATTTAAAGATGTTTCTACAGTGCAGCACTCAGAGGTTTGGAGGAGGAGGAGTTGACAATGGCCTGTAATAAGAACTTGATTGGCAGGCTTCTCCCTTCCCTCTGATTGGCCAGTCAGAACCTGCGTTCAGGATGAGAGAGTTGCTGACAGGATTTTTGAAAGTGTGTTTAAGTGTCTGACCGGGAAGGTCAGACAGGTTCCCAGAGGAAAAAGAAATCTATTCCCATAACTGTAACACTTTACCATAACTGTCAACTGAAAGATCCTGGCCTAGAACATGTGAGTGAGAAGCTCCCAATTCCTGGTTTGGCTTTTGACTTTTTTGGTTTTTTTGTTTCAATTTTGGATGGATTTCTATGGAATTTTGACAGATAAGGTCAGTTAAAAGCCCCCCCCCCAAACCTGACCAAAATGGAGCCCCTCCAGCCAGTGGGGACCCAAAAAAAGCTTTGGAAGATCGCCTAATTGTAAACAATGGAATGGAAACTTTATGCTGACTCATTCCCCATTGAAAGGAATGGAAAGTGAAATTAAAACTGCTTGGGAAGCTCTTTCACAAATTGAGGCCTAGGAAGGAGCGGCTCCAATTTTGTCTGATGGAGGAAGGCTGGAGGGAATGGAAAGTGGGAAAGCAGATCCTACAGACCCCAGGACACAGAGGAAAAAGACACAGCCATCAGATTCATGGGAAAACGCCCCTTCATCAGTAGAAGGCTCCTCTAAGTATACAGTTACAGATGCAACCATATTGGATGAAGGCCTAAGCCTGTTGGAAGAGGAGGGCAGCGGTGGGGAGGCAGGGTTCCACCCAACCCTAATGCTAGTAACTCTAATCCTAGTAAAGAACTACTTGAGAGTAAGATCCTGCACGCTGTACCAAGTACAGAAAGAAGCCAGAAAGCTTATGACGCTTTCTTGGAGGAAGATATGGGGTTGTCCAAATCAACTACGGATGTAATGAAAGATGGGAACCCTTTTGTTCCGTTTTGATGGCCTGGGAGGTCCTGACACCTAATGGTACAAGAGTAAATCCAGAGATGGAGAAACAAGTTTGAAACTGAGTGGAAGATTTAGATAAAACTACTCTGCAATTGACAGAAATCCGTGCTGCTATTGGGGAGGTGGATGGTAAGATAGTGAGCTGCAATGACACCCTTATTTTCACTAAACTGGCCAAGCAGAGGGATAGCTTTTCTAAAATTTACCAAAAAGAGGAATGTCTTTTTAATGTTAATGCTCAAAAACTATTCTGGATATATAGAGGGAAGCAGGTTATGCCTGGTGACCTTTCAGCTCTCTTGGGAAAATGGGAACCCCATAGACCCCGTATCAAAAGCCTGTTTTTCAAGAGACGGCCAGACAAGGACCTTCAAAAGCAGTTATGGAACTCTCAAAAGCAGTTGATGGTTTCCTCGATTAAGACAGGCCTACCACGATTCCCCCGAACTCCCTCTCTATCTTCAAAACACCAAGGAGATAGGACATTTGGATGGCAAAACGAAGCAGAGGCATGGGCCGTGGGGGAGGTGACAGAGATTGGCTCGTCCCCTGAAGACTTGCCTCCCAGAAGCAAAGGAAGGGGGAGCACATAAAGGAGGCGTGTGTACAGGAAGCTGACCATTCTGTCCAGGACCCCAATCGACTACTGGAAAACGGAGAATACCGTCAACCTTTTCAGACTTTATCTCCAGAAGAATTTTCTATCCTCTTCCATGAAGACCCTTAAGGGATAAGAGTGAAAGCATTGGGAATGATGAGGCGGCATCTCCTTCTCTCCTCGGACCAGCTGGTGAGGGATGCAAGACGAAACTGATAAAATCTACTTGAGGAAAGAGAGGGACCCAGTGGTTGGAAACCTGGGATCATTTGAAAGAAGCCTCTATGTTTGAGGGGTTTGAGATCTTGGTACCAGAGATCTTTCAAAAATTGGATGTGGCTAAGTTTTGGGGTTTCCTTTTGGCCCACATGGATCTACCCATGGTG
Organism: Eublepharis macularius; assembly: GCF_028583425.1. Classification (NCBI taxonomy): domain Eukaryota; kingdom Metazoa; phylum Chordata; class Lepidosauria; order Squamata; family Eublepharidae; genus Eublepharis; species Eublepharis macularius. The sequence continues at coordinate 101,649,498 of NC_072795.1, forward strand.
CTTACCATCGCTCTGACTAAGAAAAGCAAGGATGTGATGATTGTCTTGCTTGATATATACAAAGTTGTAATCTTGAACTTCCTTACTGTAAATTGCCTGCCAACCCTTGAACAAAGAACAGGGTTGTTTACGCTTGATCTCTGTCCCTTAACATAATCGGCTGGTTGTGGGACATAAGAGCCGTACCTCATCAGAGATCTATTTGTCTTGGTTGTTGGAGCCTGGCTTCAAAGCAATGCTGAAGGATATCTTACGCTACACGGAAACCAGACCGACAGAAGAACCCTCCGGTATCTATGACCGTCACACGGACCTAGGATCTGAGTTGAAGCAAGGCGAGTGAATGGCCTGGTGCCATCCATGTCTTCAGAGTGCGGCTGCAACAGGCAAAATCTGAGGCAGACTCTGTCCAGGAAGACTAGCACGACTGCAAAAGGGAACAGCTGTTCCGCACCTGGAGTGCCATTTGCTGACCAGATGACCAATTCCATGTTCCAGCAGGTGCCCAGAAGGCCGTTCAGCAGACTGCGTTAAAACCTGAAGCCCAGGAGACCTAATGTCATCTCCAAGGAGACTCTACTCAGCAGAGCCTCCCGCAAAGCAAATCCCCAGTCAAGATACAACGGAAGGGACGTCTCCCCTCATCATTGCTGGAGATGCAGCAGACGGACTGTTCATGGTCTATCTTTTCCCAAGGACAACAACCACCCAAACCCCAGAGGGAAGGCCAGAAACGAAAGCAGCTATTGTAGGTGGAACGCAGATTGAGACTGAGAACATTGAGCACCCTCCAGCTGGAGGAGACCCACTTATGACTGGACAGAGACAAAGCACTCCTCCCATGAGTAAGGAGGCAATGACCCACACCAACCTCAACATTAACACTTGTAAACCTTTCTGCGAAGGCCCTTGATAACTCACACAAAGATCCACAACAGAATTTATCACAGGGGCTGGTGTGGTGTGTCAGGGGTGGAGAAGGGCTTAAATGAGGCAGGGAGACTGAAAGTAGTGTCTAACCGATCTGGGACCTCTGCCTTCCTTGAACCCTTGGGAGCATCTGTATCTGTGTTAGGGTCTACATCTACCATGGCAGAGATTTTATTAGGTCTCTCTATAGTTGTGCCCACTGCTACAGTAACGACGACTGCTGTACGTTCTGCAGTTACCATGCCCCCTGTAGCTTCTGTGGTCACTGTAGGCCCCGGAACCTCCGCACCCATAACCCCATCTAAGGTGCCATCAACAGCCACCACTTCAGGGGCAGTGCAGATAAGATCCGATGCACAGACATTGAGGGAAACAGGTGGTAGATCTGGGGAATCAAGAGCAACAGGGAGAGCGGGAGGTGCCTAGAGACCCCCCCCCGGGTCTTTGACTTTGAAAGGGCAAGGTGGAGGATGAAGAATTTTGGGAGCAGTTTTTTGACATGATGGAAGGGGTGAATGACTACAGTCCAAGACAACAGTTTGGCATCAGGTTCAGATATAAGGGACTAGCCCTGGGAAATTAACTGAAGAACATATGATGAGCAACATCTTGTTGGGTATCTTGCAGGTTTCGAACAGAGGCATTTTAGTGGTCATTATGTCACCCGTGTTCCATGAGACAGATGTTTGTTTTGTTATGGAAACTGCTTGCCAAAGGTTTTGGGGGACGCTCCAGGAGGAGACACACCAGCCTTTGGGCCCCTTGCAGGAGTATGACATCCTCCTCTTCCTGGGTGAATCCAAAGTGTTGACTGTGGCATTTAGGATGACCAATGTTCCTAAGCAAGATGTAGAATATTGGTTGCAGAAACACTGTAGGGTACTGAAGCCCCTGAAAAAAATCCCCAAATGAGTGGGAGGTTTGGAAGGGGCAATACAAAGCTATAGTAGCATTACATCGGATTACAGGAGCAATCTACAACACCTCCAAAAATACTTCTTTTTAGGGAGCAATAGAGGAATCACCTGGTATAGTGGCCAGCCCCCCGCTTGCATTCAGTGTGGAGGGTTCGACCATATCAGACAGCATTGCACCACCCCTCTGTGTTCGGCCTGTGGGAAGAGGGGCCATAATTTTGTGCAATGAAAGGGGGGGTGATGTGTAATCTCTGCAATAAACAGGGTCATATGTATCTCCTGAGTCCTCTTGCCTGCTTCAGTGTAGCTTATCCTGAGGCCTATCAGAGACTCATTTGGTCCCACCCTCACCTACATGGACAGACTTCGAATGGACGCACCAATGTACCCCCAGGAAGGGAGGCGGATAGAGGTAGGGGACCTAGCCAAACTAGGGAGGAATGTGGAGAAGGGGAATGGCAAGAGGCAGGGAGGTCGAAGTGCAGAGCTGCTAGGAGTATGCTAAGGCAGGGAATCTGCAGCCCCATATGGATGATGACAGGAAGCAGCAATCGTTTTGATCTCCTGAGAGAAGAGCTTATGACAGAGGAAACAATTGCTTGTTCTCCCCCAACGGAACGGAGACATTTTCAGAGGTCAAAACAAAGCAAGAGGATGGAGGATCAACAGAAGAAAAGAGAAACAAAGACCCAGGAAAGAGTCACCAAAGCAGAAATTCTGAACCATGGAGGATATGACAGAGGAAGAGCTGCAAAGCTGTCTTGAGGATGCCAAACAGAGACTGCAGGTGGTGATGGATGACTGCTCCATGCTGATGTATGCATCTGGAGACCTGGAGGCATGCCTGAAGAGTAAGGAGCTGTACTTGAAGGATGAGATCACAATACTTATCTGTGAAATGAAGAAGAGGAGGGATTGTCGTCAGCAATCTCTGGAGGACCCACTGCAAGAGGAGGGGAAGACTAAAATAAAATTGGAGAAACAAAATCCGGAACCAGAGGTAGAGATGGAGACAGAGGAGGGAGGAAATGTGCAGAAGGAACGGAAGGTTCCTGAACCAAAGGCAGTGATAGAAACAGGAGAGGTGGAGGAGAGAGGAGAGCAATGGAGGCATTGCCAGGATACTTATTGATTGTGAATTTCAATTTGAAGGTTCATTCGGAGGCCACAGAACTAGGTTCAGACTGCGTGCTTTATACACCCCCAACTATGATGTTTACAGGTGTACCCTCTGGCAAGCCCTTGAGGATTATGTCAACATGGGAAGGACTCTCCTCATGGCAGGGGACTTCAACATCAGGTTGGATGAGGGACTGCCAGTAGAACTGTTAAACTTCTCACAGGGGAGGAGAAGAGGCTCAAAAGCATGTAGAAGAACACACTCAACTTAACCGACATGATGCTCCTAATTAAAGGAAACTTTGACTGTCTTCCCACTCACCACAAGCATCCTTTCAGAAGAAATTACAGGATGAACTGGGGTGCAAAATGACATAGTTCCACCCAATAGCTGTGAGTTGTCTGGACCAGATCTGGGCACCAGGGAAACTGGTTCCCATGGAATGCCGAATCATTGTCACCCCCTGGTTGGATCATGCCATTCTCCAGATCTTTTTCACGGGGCAGCCAGAGAGGAGGAAGCATAGACCCTGCCTTTTCTGCCAGTTCTTTGATTGTAGCAGGAGAAAAGTCACTGGTGCCTATTGCAGCTGGATCAGAGCAAAGCCTTTGATTGCGATGCCCATTGTTATCTCTGATCCGTTCTGAGATTCCACGGGATTCCCGAGGTTTTCATCAGATTGGTGCAAGCTCTTTACGCCACCGCCTGTGTGATCCCAAGAGTCAGAGACTACCTGGGCTCTCTTTTTTCAGTCCTCTGGGATCTGACAGGGATATCCCTTGAGTCCTCTATTGTACATCCTCACCCTGGACCCTCTGTTATGTGCCATCCAGAAGGACCCAAACATCTAATGATTCTTGACCCCCAGTCACCTGATGTAGCAAATCTCCATCCTGGCCCACGTGGATGCTACATAGTGCTTCAAGAGCAAGAGGAGCTGTCCAGCGTGAAGAGCCACCTGAATCGATATGAAGTCTTTTCTGGGGCCAAAATCAACCAGTCCAAAAGCAAAGTATACAGCTTGGACCGACAGACTGGGAACACAGATGTCGCCCTCATGGTGCCCGAGGAGAAGGTTGTGAGAGAACAGAGTAGGGGTAGCAGGGAGGCCACAGAGGAGGAGAAAGCTGAGACAGAGTTGAGGATGTGTGCCGCCTCCATGAAGATCCTAGGAGTTGTCTTCATGTTGAAGGTTGGAGGGAAAAGTGAGAAGCATGGCCGTGATGGGTGCTGGAACAGTTAGAGAAATGGAAGCACTTGGGGTTGTCCACTGGCCAGAAGATCCAGTTCTTTACCACCTACTGTGTACCAGCAAGTAACTACCTGGTCTTCCCTCCACCTAAGTATGCAATACAAATAGTCATCAGGGCAGTCTTTAAGTGGATTTTTGGAACCCTCACATTCCGTCTAGCCAGGGTTGTAGTTTACAAGAGACATAAGGAAGGGAGTCTGGGTCTCCTAGAAAAAGGTTTATGGTTCCTTTCAATTTTTCATGTGTTTAACTGTGGCATCTGGGCATCTAAAGGGTCTTCTTTCTCTTCTTCTGCTTCTTCTGCTTTTGCTGCTAGTTCAGCTGTTTTTTCTACTTTTACCGTTTCTGCTTTTCTTCCTCTTCCTCTTCCTTTATCACCCAAGAGATGTATGTCAGGTATTTCTTTTTCAGCAGCTGGGAGGAAACTAGATGGGCCCAGGAATGGTGGGTGGAGGATTCCTTCCCGAGGCACGTGACCTTGACGGTAAAACAAGGGCTGCTGGACTTTATGTAGGAGCTAGTGCAAGGGGTACAAGACCATCGTATCAAGGCCTTGGAGGTGGAAAGGGCCTGGGAGTCAGGGGCTCCATGGGTGTTTGTGTTGGGCCACCTTGCAGAGAAGTAAGCTAACTCTCTATGATGAGGGGAGGTGTCTTAAAACTGCATTCTCCCTACCTCAGGTATCAAGAGTTTCCCATCCTGATGTTACTGACAGGTCTGTTCCCTACACTTTGAGAGATGTAAGGTGGAGGGCGTACCATACAATCATCCAGGCGGGGGCCACTACCTTCGGAGCCCACAGAGACCAACAGCAGTGCTCCAGGGTAATTTGTAAAAGCCTGATTCAAGACAGCCACAAAACCATCCCCCATGCCCTGAAGGAATGCATGGTTGTAAAAAGAGAATGGGCAGGGGTGGCTATGGTGTTGAAGTGACTGTTCCTCATCTTTCAAAAGCGGGATCACCTCTGGGCTAGAACCTGAGGAATATGGGAGCCCAGGGGAGAGATGGAGACAGGAAGAAAGAGTACTGGACTTCCCGGGAAGGAAACAGGGTCTCTGTAAGGTTCCCTGGCCTGTGGTTTGCCTAGTGAACCTCATCTTCATAAGCAGCGCTATGAGAAACAGATGAGAGAAAATATACACAAAGAAAAAGGTACCACTTTTGGACACGGTATGGTACATCATCTCGTACTTAGACAAAATACAGAGGTGGGAAGAAAAGAGGTCCAAGAGGAAAGTGTGGCTGAGCAGGTGGCAGTGGTACAGCGAGGCGAATCCTTCTGTCCATTGAGAGGTATTGCTTTGTAATTTTGTTCTACAACTTTTCAGGTGTAACTTTGTATCATAACTCTGCGTAACTCTGTGCATTATAATCCTTGTAGCTGTTCACAGTTTTTTTTCAAGCAAGTTTATAGTATTTATAGAAGTGTTTATAGTGGTTTTATAGGTTTATAGTGTTTATAATGCTTATAGTGTTATAGGATTTATAGGGTTCTTCTAATGCTTTTGTAAAGTTCTTCTAAGGTTTTTATGATGTTAATGTTTATGTTCCAAAAGGTTTCTAAAGTGTTTTGCAAGTGTAATTAAGGGTTTTTGATGTTAATAACTGTGCTAACTCTAACCATCTTTAACCGTCCCATCTTTCAATTTTTTAACTGTAAATATGTTTTGTATGTAGAAAGGTTTGTAAAATATAAATCTATTTTCCTAAAAAATCTATTTTCCTAACTGTAACACCAGTTTTTTGAGGGGAAATTCTTTTTAAGAATTCGAAGTATTAAAACCAGTAAAAGCTGAAACCTGTTTATACAGCCTTGATAGAACTAGAGGTGTGTTATTGGCAAAGCAGGTTTGGGTAGCAAGTGGAAACTCCCATTTCAGCCAAGTGAAGAAGGATGAGTTCTTCTTAGGAAAAGGAGATTAATTCTTACCTACTGTCTAAAGGGGGTTTGACTTTGAGGAGGACTCCAGGTCTGTTGCAAAAGGAAAACAGTGGTGAACTAACATCTGGAAACAGAAGTTGAAAAAGATAACTCTGTAAATAAACTTTGTTATTGTAATAAAAGGAATAAACAAAACACCACTCCCTATTAAGAACTAAAAACATAGAAAGTAAATTTAAAGGAAATTGTTTTGCCTGAAACTTAAAGAGTACCTGTGAGTTTCACCTCAGCATTTTCATTCCCTGACTGTCTTTATATCATTCCTGCCTGTTTAATAAAGTTGTTTCTTTTGAGAGTTATTCAGCCTCTAGTGCCATTCCATACAAGGAAGAACAGGGCTCCTGCCTCTCCCCTATCAAGTCCTATCAAGCCAAAAATATAACTGCTAAGCAAGGGTGGGACAAAAGGAACTGTAAAACCACAACTAGAGACATGCTACTTGAGGCTGCTCAGCCAAAGCAGGCAACCTTAGATTTTGGTGGGAAAATCTGCCTCAGCATGAGGAAGAGGAGGTCCATCATACCAGTATTTGGCAAAAAATGTAGAGTTTTTCCCCAAATACCGAGTAGTTCAGTAACAAGACATCACTTCTGGGAGTGATATCATTGTGTTGCTGGCAACATCAATACATCACCAGCAACCATCCCTGACACCTGGGGGAACATGGCAACCCTCACTCATGGAACTAGTTTTATGATTCTTTTAATCTCAACCTATATTTTTAGTTTAGTAGTAGTATAGTATAGTCTATTTTTAGTATAAAATGAAGACATAAGAATAAAGTCTTACCCAGGTAAGACCTAAGTTCTGGGAGAGGAGATAGAATACCTCATCTCTGTCAACTGGTATACAGAGCTGATTGACATATCTATGTACATCCATTGATTGATGGTACATTAAAGATAATACCACCACAGGTAGAACTTCCATGTGCTCTTGAACAAGAAGCCTTTTCACAAAGCTAGGAAACAAATTTAACCACAGTCACCAAAATAAACAATAATTTAGCTTTGAGAAATTGAATTATATACAAGCCTGACAATCCTTTCACCCTTTAATTAATTTGGAAGCTACTCAAGATATTTCCATAATTGTTTTCTGGAAGAAGAACATGATATCTGGTTTAGGATGAAAATATATACCTTAAAATAGGCAGTGGTCACATGAGACCTATGTTAGCGTGTGAGATAATTTTCAGGTGCACATATATGTTTGATATACATCTGAACACAAGCACTTTGATATCCTGTCTCACGTTTTCATTTCTGGGCAAAATGAATGTTCGCAGGATTAGAGAATCATACATTCATTGCCATATGCCATGGTTCACATGTGATTTCTTCTTTTTGTTGATGAGCATTGAACAACGCTATCCTAAGCAGAGTTACACCATTCTAAGCCGACTAATATCTGAACTATCAGCTTATCATCTCCAGCACAACACTTTCACTTATTTGGGTATCTGTTCTGAAGGGAATATCTCAGGACTGTTATGAGAGATCAACCAGCACAGTGCAAATTAAAAGAGGCATTTAAATTAGCAGGAATATTATAAATATTTTTAAAAATCTAATATACTGTTCCTATTTATTTCAGAATGATCATTTTTGTGACTTTGTTGATCAGCAAACAGGCTATACAACTGTCAATATGCTGGCAACTGCAGTTACACAAGGCAAGGAAGTCCTTGCTGTGATTATGGCAGTTAACAAGAAAAATGCTCCTGAATTTTCTAAAGCAGATGAAGAGGTAAGATTTTTTCCCCCAAGGAGCACAGTAGTTTTACAACATGATAGATCCAGTGGAATTGCCACTGACAGAACAGGGAGCACGATCTTGAGAAATTCCTTCCTCCCACAGAAGACATCCATCACCTTGCTCATGTTGTTTGTGTAGCCCCCTGTTTATGAGCACCATTTTTAGGCATGAATTGGGACTGTGGCATGAGTGGGAAAGTGGAGTAGTCCACTTTGCTGACAGAAATCCCTTCTGTTAGCAGAGATTTTCCATGGAATCCAAACCAAAATGAAGGAATAAGTAGGCAGCAGCTACTGATTTGGGAGCACCTGACTGTAGCATTTTTGAAGCACATTGGTACAAGCTGAATCTGCATGGGAGCCTACCAGCTACCACGTCTAAGCTGCTCTGACCATTCCAAGGAAAAGTGCAATGTAAATATAAATAAATGGGCCACAACCCAGCAAAAGTTTAGTATACTTAAGTCCCATGGACTTCAGCACATGTTTAACTTTCTCATTGAAATCCTGAGAACTGAAGTGCTTAACTTTGGCTGGATCATGATGACCATGAGTTTGTCTTATACTTTACTTGTTTTGTGTTTTTCATTGCAGGTTTTTAAGAAATATATTAATTTTATTTCAATTCCTTTAAAACAATACCACACTACATACCTGTACAATATTGAATCCAGAAAAAGTCAGGTAAGGAACTATTTAGTAGCTTGCCTAAGTGCAAGGCCAATGAATATTCCATTGTTAAGTATTAATTTTATTGCTGTAATTAATGCTTCAACAGTGCCATAGTAAAATTAAAATATGGTAGATATATTAACTGTGCCACATTTTTTCTTATATGATTTTAGGTTCTTTCTGTAATGGCTTTTCTGCTCTATTTCCCTAACTGCAATTTTTAAAATTCTGTCTTTACTCTTTTCTCTCTCTAAAACAGATGCTCTTGTGGTCTGCCAACAAAGTGTTTGAAGAGCTTACAGATATTGAGCGACAGTTTCACAAAGCATTGTACACTATTCGAATGTATTTGAACTGTGAAAGATACTCTGTTGGTCTTCTCGACATGACCAAAGAGAAGGTCACTATCATTTTATTTAAAATTAGAAAATAAAGTAGCTCAAAATGTAACTCAAAATGATTACCCAAGACTCAGTCCTGCACACTGTTGACTTTAGTGGGATTTTAACTATGCACAGATCTAAGCCCAAATCTACTGTCCATTACTAGATGAAATTTGATGACAATTTTCAGGCTTGCTGTTCTATGGAATTAAAAAAAGATTATTTATAGTCCGCCTTTCTCCTCCACCAACCCTGCATAGGCAGCAGGGGAGGGTGGAGTTGCTATTATACTCTGTGAGTCTTTCAACTTCTGTAGACTTCCAGTACAAACTATAGCTGGCATTGTATGCTCCTTACATTGGGAACTAAGGGCAGACTAGGTATTCTGCTTGTTTACCAGCTCCCCAGTAAACACCCTTTCTGAGTTGGCTGTTGGATGTGGTGCTGGAGACAGTTAGACTGATTGTTCTGGGTGACTTCAACATCCATGCTGAGCCCAGGCCAGCTTCTTTGGCAGCTCTAGGCCAAATAGTGACAGAACCCACACATGAACTTAATCTTTTACACTGAGTGTTTGAGGGAAGGTCTTCTTTTGGGATTGGAGATTCAGCCTGAACCATGGTCTGACCATTACCTAGTGAAGTCAAGGGTGAATATGGCCCTAATACCCAACAAAAAAGGGGTGAAATACTAAAATGGTCCACCCGGAAAGGCTCAGGAAACTCCTTGCTAATTCATATTTCCTTACTTCCAGGAGTTTTATGATGAATGGCCAATCAAACTGGGAGAAGTAGAGCCGTATAAAGGACCAAAAACACCTGATGGTCGAGTGAGTTTCCTCTTTATAAATAACTGTTTTCAGAACATTCTTTGCTTATAGATTATTACATTGCTTTTTTCACTTGCATTTAGGAAGTCAACTTTTATAAGATAATTGATTATATTTTACATGGAAAAGAAGAAATCAAAGTCATTCCGTGAGTATTTATTGGTCCATCTGTTCCATCATAGCTATTTTTGCATGTTCAGGTTAGAGGTGCTCATATTACCTTATTCTCTTCTTGAAGATCACCCCCTGCTGACCACTGGTGTCTTGTTAGTGGGTTGCCAACTTACGTTGCTGAAAATGGATTTGTAAGTTCCATATTATATTTCTTTTGAACTGTGTATGTGTGTGTGTTTTTTTAAATTAAAAAGATCCCCCCCCAAAATCAGTGTTCACAGTTATCTAAATAAGTTATTTCACTAGACCACTTCAGACCTCTTATGAACACATAGGGGGAGTGGATTCATATATATATTCATATATATATTGGCTGCACCTACACCTACACCTACATTACTATTTATTTATTTTTTTAATTAAAATATTTTTATCATTGTTCTAGGGTTGCCAGCCATAGCTAGCAACCTGGTAGGCATATGGAGGGGGGCAATTTTGACAGCGCATGATGTCATTTTTGATGCAAAGCTAGAAGCATCAGGGTAACACTCTAAGATTGACCACAAATTCTATGGTTAACTGATAGAGTTTTGAGAGAATCCTAAGGTGTTGCCCCAAAGCAATAATATCACTTTCAGTTTTGCACCATAAGTGATGTCACACATTGCTGCAACATTGAAGAGTACCACCTCCCACCCCACCCCCAGCTGAACTGTCAAGTGGCAGCAGAGAATGATAGGCCCAGGTCAGGAAGTCGTCTGCTATAGTGGGAGTTTGGGCACCCTAGGGATGTTGTCACCGAATTGCAAACTCAAAATGGTTTATTTATTTATTTATTTATTTTATTGGATTTATATCCCGCCCTCCCCGCAAGCGGGCTCAGGGTGCGTCACAACATCATAAAAACCACAATTTAAAATACAATCAATAACAATTAAAATCATAAAAATAAAATCAATGGATCTCAAAAAGTGGAGTGGAACAAAGATGTATACAATATGTACAATAAAACTTCAACATGAAAGCACTACAAAAAACAGACCATTAACAATAATTTAACAATCAATCATACCTTTTCATGGCAGCCAGCTGAGTAACAATGCAATGCCTGGCAACCAGCAGAAGATGGGGGAGGCAGAACTTCTGTACTGAGAGGGTGCAATTTGTGCCATGGGCCAATGATGTCACTTCTGATGTGACCCATATAGCCTTGAGGTTATAGTACTGTGGAGCCAGTTTAGATGCCAAATGTAATTGGTAGAATGCATTCTTAGCAATAGCACTGATTAGCTTCTCAATCACTAGAGTAGGGTTGCCAACTCCAGGTTCTGAAATTTTTGGAGATTTGGGGGGGTGGAGTCTGGAAAGAGTAGGATTTGGGGAGGGGAAGGACCAAAGCAGACAGTGCCATAGAGCCCAGCCTCCAAAGCAGCCATTTTCTCCAGGGGAACTGATCATTATCAACTGGAACTCATCTGTAATTCTGGGAGATCTCCAGGCCCCACTTGAAGGTTGACAACTCTCCATCAGGTCCAAAAGTCCCATTACGTTCCTCACACATTCTGCCAAATGCCAGTGACAACATGACTATCCAGATTTGGCACCACAACTAACTCTAGACTTCCAGGTTTCCCAATCAGCATCTCTTCCATATTATCTGGATTCAGCTCCAGTGTCTTCCCCCTTTTTTTTTTACCAGGTAGTAAGGTAAAACGGGGGTGGGGGGGGGGGAGAGACACTAGAGCTGGTTGCTTGTCATCAACATATTGACAACATGTAATCCCAAAGGTGCTGATAATCTCATTTAGTGTTTTAACATGGATATTAAACAACATAGACAAGAGACCCAAAATCTGAGGAAGCAAATGTATCAACTCCCCATGAGTGTATTTGGCATTGTCCATGCTTACTAGTAGGATCAGTGTGCATGTGTGTGCACATATAAACATGTGCATGCATGTAGGGGCTTCTTTTTATTGTATGCCTTTCTTTCCATAGATTTGTAATATGATGAATGCACCTGCAGATGAATACTTCAATTTTCAGGTAACATCTTTTCCTTTATTCTGATCGTACACTAGCAACAGAATGTGTGAGTTGTAAGTCAAGGTTGCCCTAAGTGTTTTCTGATGACTATTTTAGAGTGAAAGAAACACTCAAGAGGGAGGCAAATATTCCATGAATTTAGCCTTGCTGACCAATTTGCATGTGATTGCATGGTTTTGATCTCATTTTTAACTGTAAACGAGTCTTCTTCTTATGAAGAGTGCCAACATCATCATATCAGGTGGATGTGGCTATCTGGCAATGCTGCTGAAGGCAATTTGACTGTGCCCTTCCTCTGAATTAGCAGTATTTTACACCCCAGTGACATCATCCTGCATTCAAATTTGATTAGTTACATCAATCATGAAAAGATGATTGATTTGAACAACGAAATGGTACTGAAGAAGCGGCTGATTAGGTACTGGCTACAGCTGTGAAGCATCCTACAGTAAAGCGTGCGTGGAATGTAAAGTACCATAAGGGAATAAGGTCGGAAAATGTGCTACTGCAGTTATGAACTTGTTTTTAACAACTCGTGGTAATTGCTAACAAGTTCTGATTGACTGTATGCATTTGTAATTTTTCCCCCTAATAAAAGCAATCACGGCCTCTTTTTAAAAGAAAAAATAAAATGTGCCAGTAGGAGGAGCACAGGGAATGCTTTGCCCCCAAATTTGCCAGATACAGTGGGGTTTTGTGGTAGGGTTCCCAGTCCCCTAGTGGAAATGGAGAATCCCCCACTCCCAGCCTCTGGACTGTCACCTTTTATTTTTCATTTAGATCCTAACTTTGAACTTTCTATCTATAACACAGACATACATACCTCTATTGCTGTTTTTAAATAAGTATGTGACACTACCTATTCTTTTACTGTTCTGTAGAAAGAAGCTTTTGATGAGACAGGTTGGCTTATCAAAAATGTCCTGTCTTTACCTATTGTCAACAAAAAGGAAGAAATTGTTGGTGTAGCTACATTTTACAACAGGAAAGATGGCAAACCCTTTGATGAATATGATGAACAGATTACTGAAGTAAGGCTTAAAGATTGATATTGTCAAGTTGCAGTGTAAAAAGAAATGACTTTTTATTTAAAAGCTTTAACTGATTTAATCAATTGATTCATCAAATAAAACTAATTTTATGTTAAGGCACTTGAATGTCTGGGATCTAGTATAAAAATCTTAAATATTTTCTAATGTTTCTTCAGTATCCCAAAAAGAGGGGGGTATATTGCTGTTTTGATAATATCACATGTATTTATGTTTAACTAACTAATGGTAAGAAGTATTGAAATAGCAAACCAACAGAGGATGCAGCAGTAAAGCAAGGAACTGGAAGGGCAGCTTCTGGTCAGAGGTCAGAAGGGCCGTTTTCACACTACTTACTTGCTTCTGGAACATAGCGAAACATAGCACAAAAACTGTGGAAGATAGCGCCTTCTCGCGAGAGTTTTGTGCGATGTCGTGCAAAACTCTCGTGAGAAGATGCTATCTTCTGCGTTTTTTGCGCTACATTTCGCAATGTTCCAGAAGCAAGTAAGTAGTGTGAAAACGGCCAAAGACAGCTAAGGAAGGAGTTATACTTGCAGTCAGTTTGTTCCAAACTTAACTAGCAATAAAGCCTGAGTTAGTCCTTATGTATGTACCAACAAAACATGGTGTCAGAAGTACAAGTACTTTTCCGAAAAAGAGGAAAAAGCTCAAGAAGCTTCAAGAAGTACCAAGTCCACTCAGAGGAACAAGCAGACATTGCAGCTGTGGCAGCCAGTCTAATTCCAGTTCCTGGGCCTATGGAAATGAAAGATGATATTTTCAATAACTGGAAGTTTTTCAAGGCACAGTGGGAGAATTATGAAATTGCAACAGAATTAGATGACAAGGCCAAAAAGTCAGACTTGCCAGTTTATTGTCTGTGATAGGGAGAGAATGTGACTTACTCTAGCAGCATCTAAATATATCATCAGCAGACAGGGAAGATCTCTCCAAATTATTACAAGCACTGCAAAAACATATGGAACCTGCCAGAAATGTAAATCTATGAAAGATATCTCTTTAACAAATGTAATTAAGAACCTACTGAAACCACAGTATGTTGCTAGGCTGCCTAAAGTGGCAGATTCCTGTGCATATGGTACTTTGCAAGAAGAATTGATCAAGGACACATTGGTCATAGGTATAAAAGGCAAAGGAACACAAATGAAAATGCTCAGAAAGCCTGCATTAACACTGCAAGAAGCAATAGATCTGTGCAAATACAAGTGATCCACCCATCAGATGCAGAGAGTATGCATTATAGTCACAAAAGTAAATATAATATACAACAAAAACAATCCTTTAAGAAGATTAAAGAGTTTAGCAGTTCCCAAAATGAAAGCTGTGGATATTGTGGCATGCAGCATGACTTGCCCATCTTTTGGCATTTTGTATAGCAGTTGTGTGTGTGGGGGGGGGGGGATCATTTTGCCAGAGTTTGCAAACTTCTGAAGCAGAAACAAGCTACACACCACTTGAGACAAGTAAACAATTATGACCAGTGCAATAATTCAGATACTGATATCTTTTGCATGCATGACATTAATACAATAAGTGCTAAAACTCCAAGGTGCTTTATAAAGCTTAGGTTGGCACCCTGTAAATAAACACTGAGATCCTGGTGTAAGCATGAGATTGAATGCCAAATAGATAGTGGTGTATCTGTAAATGTAATGAGTTACTGGGACTTTCTTAACATGCAGGATGGGGCAGCAAAACTAAAGTCAAACAGAGATTGTATGATGGCGCCATCATTACACCACTGGCAGCTGAATACCAAGGAAAAGAGTACCTACTGGAATTCCAGGTTGTAAATTCCAACCAGAAGCCCATCCTATCAGCAGATATCAGTGAACTCCTGAAAGTGGATAAGCAACATGGTAGTCAAAGAGAAACCTGGTAAACTTTGCATTTGCACAGACCCAAACCATTTAAACAAGGCACTGCTAAGAGCTCACTACCAAATGCCCACCAAAGAAGAAATTTTACCTGACCTTGCCAAGGCAAAAATATTTTCAGTACTAGAGGCAAATAATGGATTTTGACAAATTTTACTAGATAAAGCAAGCAGCGACCTTACTACCTTTTGGACTCCAGAAGGCTGCTACAGATGGCTATGATTGCCCTTCGGTATAGAACCAGCAGCTTGATGAATATCAATGTCATCAATGGTTTGTGTTGGTAGGCCTCACAGGAATCAGTGTAATTGCAGATGACATTTTAGTGTATGGTTGTGGTGATACCACAGAGGCAGCCATTGCAGACTGTGATCATAGTCTCATTTATCCCTTGGAAAGGGCCAGAAAAACGAATCTTAAACTCAGCAAAGACAAGGTGAGGCTACTACTGATGGCAGTACCATACATGGGTCACCTTTTAACAACACAAGGCTTGCAACCAGATCCTGAAAAGGTGAGAGCAATACAGGATATGCCCAAACTAACCAATACTAAATCACTGTAGCAATATCTAGGATTTGCCAGTTATCTAACTAAATTTCTCCCTTGCCTTTCCAATGTCCCTGAACTTCTAAGACAACTCCTGGATACAGTTACAAAATGGAGGTGGCTACTCAAACATGATATAGCCCTCCAACAGATTAAAGATCTGGTTACTAAGCACTCAGTTTTGAAATATTACAGTATGAATGAAGAAGTGACTAACCAACCAATGTGATGCCAGTGAAACCGGTGTGGGTGCAGTACTCTTGCAAAATGGACAGCCTGTTCTATTTGCATCAAAATCTATCACAGACAGAATAGTAGTACTCACAAATTGAAAAGGAATGCTTAGCAACAGTATTTGCATGTGAAAAATTTGACCGATACATATGAGGTCAGAAAATCCATCCAGGTTTATAAAATAATAGAAATCATTTTCAAGAAGCCATTGCTATTAGCTCCAAAACAACTTCAATGCATACTTCTCAGACTACAGCGTTATTCCTTAGATATGCATTATAAAAAAGGGAAAGAGAGCACATAGCTGATCTCCTGTCCAGGGCAAGACTATGAGACACTTAACCTACTGAAAGCTAAAGAACTATGATGAGAGTTGGAAAATATCCATCAAGCCAGTCACCTACCTATCTCAAAGCAAGGACTTCAGAAAGTCATGGAAAGCATGCAGCAGGATAATGATCTACAAATTTTAATTTCTGTTATTTTAGCAGGTTGGCCAAACTCCAAGGATGAAGCCCCAGTGTCAACTCAACGATACTGGAACTATCGCGATGAACTCAGTGTCTAAGATGGCATCTGTTATGAGCCTGGGCCTAGTGAGGCCTAGTGGCTCTGGGGAAGCTTACACTAAAGTGACTGCAGGGCCTACATTTTCCAGGTTCCCTTTGGCCCCTGTGATTGGGTAGGAGGGAATTTGGAGGGAAAATTTACACCATTAGGAAAGTAGGGGGATAGTGCCTGAGAGAAGAGATAAACGGCCTCATCACAGTGGGAGGGTGTTCACTTTTAGGGAGTAGAGCTGAGGAGAGGCTACTGCAGATGGAGTGATCTCTCATCCAGAAGGGGTGAGACAGTTGGAAGTCAGTCACCAGGAGATAGTAAGAACAGTCTAATTAGACGCGTTAGGGTGTTTTTAGTTTTGTTTGGTCAAATCCACATTACTCATTCTAAGTCACATGTTCCCCGCATTCCCCACGCAATCCCGAGTGCCGGTCACATTACCTCATTAAACAGACGCATTTCATTCGCATTTCTCCCGAATATGTGGTCACAGGTTTTCAACGGGAGTTTCACGGTGGCCGTGAACGGGCCAATGCGCAATTTACATGGTTTTTTTAAAAACCACCGCCCTTCCTGTCTCTCCGGCCGTTCTGAGAATTCCTATTGGCTGATTCAACTTGCAAGTGCTCCGTAGTCTGCAAAAGACTGTTTTTGACTTCATAGCATTGGATTTATTGATTATGCTGTTTCTGAATCAAATCTGGTAGTTTGAAAAATCATTTTGGGGTGAATCCATCCTCAGAACGGACTCGCGAAACTTCCTTTTGAACTGTTTTTTATTTTTTTAATTTTATATTACTGTAATATTGAAATTATGAAATATTGAAATAATGACACTCCAAGGAAGTGAAACTTCAGTAAAATTCAGGCACTGAACTGTCCTGCATAGGAAATGCCCAGGAAAGCTTCCCACATGTTTCCAAATTTCCAAAAAAGCAACGGGAGAGAGCCATCAGTGCTGTCAGTGGGGAAAAGAGAGGCATCATTATCTTCAATGATGTTTCTTTATAAGGCAAGATCAAAATAATGGAAAAGTGCGCTCAAAAAAATTTAAAAAATGGGCGGGGAAAAAGGTCCCGCCCCAAAAAGCGGTTTTCGAGCGGCCATGTGACTGGAGGGACGCGCGAGAAAGACGGATTGGAAGCAGGAATGTGAACGAAGAGGAAAAAATCGCGGATTGGAGGCAAACGGAAGATATCCGATAAACATGCGGGTAATGGGTGAATGTGGATTTGACCTTTGTTCACCAACCTTTACTATTCTCTTTAATCTACAAAGTTGAGAACCAGTTATTAATAAACCTTTTAAATAAAGTTCGTTATTATTCTGCCTGGGTCCTCATGCCTCATTTGGTCACATAATAAATCAAACCTACTGGGAAAGAGTCAACAAAACGGGTTGGTTGGGTGCTCTGTCTGGGCCCTTCCTAGGAAACCTGTACCAGAGTGGTGGCAGCCTACAGACAGCTTCCCTGGGCCCCAGCAGCTGTGACAGCATCATGTTTAAAGGACACAGAATACTTATACCAAAAGCCATGAGAAAAGAGATATTGTCAAGAATACATCATAGTCATTCTGGGGTAGAAGGATGTTTGAGAAAACATCCTGTGGTATTCTGGCAAACATTGCTAATGAAATTCAAGACTTAATAAGAAATTGTGATGCAGGTATAAAATCCCAGCTAAGTCAACAGAAGGAACCACTGATATGTCACATTCCTAATAGGCCTTTGAGCAAGGTAGGCATGGACATCTTTATACAGAATGACAGCTATTATCTCATCATCGTGGACTATTACTCTGAATGATAAGCTGCCAGATACTACAACAGCAATCATCGTAGAAAGAGTTAGGATCCACTTCTGCAGACTTGGCATACCCGAGTGTGTGATTTAAGGTGGCTCACAGTTCACCAGTAAAGAATTTGCCCATTTTGCCAAAGAGTGGGAGTTTCAACATAAAACAAGCTCTCTGTACAACAGTCAATCCAATGATAAAGCTGAATCTGCAGTCAGGATTGCGAAAACATTCTTTAAAAAATGACTAGAAGCAAAGAAAACCTTTGGCAAGCTATTCTGGAGTAAAGAAACATTCCCACAGTGGGCATGACTACTAGCCCAGTACAAAGACTCCTGTCTAGGTGAACACATTCCCTATTTCTCACAACTCTTGCACTATTAAAACCCGAAGCTGCAGAAAGGGTTACGAATCAGTTGAAATGCAAACTTAGTAAAGCTAAATTCTATTATGACAAACATACTAAAGAGCTACCACAATTACACATTGGATATGCAGTATGTGTCCAGTTTCCTCAAGAAAAGATGTGCCCATGGGAACAAGGAATTTGTAGTGGGCAACTGAACCACTGCATATATGCTGTTAAAGTTAATGGATATAGAAGAAATCATAAATGTATTTGTCCAATGAAGTCTAAGGGGATCTCAGGTGTACCAGGGCTGTCAGATGATGATATACTGGATCCATCAGGCCCTGAACAATCTCATGATGATCCATACACTGTATTGCAAACAGAATCAGAAGTTTAAGGGAGCAATGGAACCTTGCAGCCCCAATGGATGTTGGAAACAGAGAGGATAACAGAGATATGCAGCTACATATAGTGGCCCCAAGAAAAGTACATGAATTCGCAGCCACATCAAACCACCAGCACGATATGAAGATTATCTAATGAACTACCAACAAGATAACAATTTACCAACGTTACATAGTCATGGCTTATCTCATTTTTATAACGTTTTTAAAAATGTTTAGTTATACTACTGTTTTTATGTGCATGTGTTCTTCAACAAATAAGATGCAGGGGGTATTAGAAAAGATGGTTATGCTGACCAACAGAGGGGTGCGGCAGCAAAGACTGCATTTAGTAATCAAGGAGCTGGAACTGCGGCTTCTGGTCAGAGGACAGATTGCTAAGGGAGGACTTTTAGTTGCAACCAGTTTGTTCCAGACTTACTTGCAATAAAACCTGAGTTTGTGAAGCTACGTCTGCACCAACAAAACAAGAAAACAGAGAGTTAATCCATCAAAAATGGTTTGATGGCCCTAAGTCTGAAATATTCTGATCTTAAATATTTGTAGTGGTATTATCAGCTTCTGACATTGTTGCATAGCTAACAAGACAATAGGTCCTGTTATGGTAAGGCCAATTTCAGTATGTATGTATTCTTTATTACAGCACTTAGCCAGTACATTAAACATAAAATTTAAGTGCACATGGCCAATTTCAGTAGATAATGCCAGTCTGAGTAGATAATGCTGAGCTTGATAGGCCAGGGGTCTGATACAGTATAAAGTGTGTATATGTATGCTCAGGTTTTAGGAATGTGTTGTGAAGGTCAGTTTTACTAAAAGAAAATGTTGGTCTGACCTATTTATGAAGACATTTCCCATTAAAATTTGCACAAAATTTATAGAATAAGAACAAGCCACTGTTTCTGTCCAAAACAGCAATCATATGCAATGCAGAATTAGCATTACATTTCCAGAGGTGTGAATTTTAGGGGCTCACCTATTATCAGGCAAGAGGCCATGAATGGAGGAACTGGTTGTCTACAGTGGTCTCAAGGAGCAGTACGTTGTTAGCATTCATTTGCTCATACTGTATATGAATTCTTGTTGGTCAGTCAGACCAAGAGGGTTTCTTGACAGACAGAGGGTGAGATATTTTATTTACTTATTTAAGAGCTGCTGTAGTCTAGTGGTTAAGTGGTTAGGCTGTGAATCAGCATTCTGCTGGTTCAAATCTCACTACTGCCATGAGTTCAGCCTTGGGTAAAATAATCCTCTTAGCCCAGCTCCCCAGCTGTATTGAGGTGATAATAATGACATTGCCTTTGTTCACAGCTGTGTGTGGAGCAATAATCTGTCTAGAAGAATGGTAGATAAGTGCACTGTTATTGTTGTTATTTATTTTCTATTCTGCTCTTTCCACCTGAGGTGCTTGTGGCCACTTATGTTAATAATATAGATAACAATCACATATTTAAAAATTATTGTAAATGTTATTACTTGATTATTTTAATCATGGCAAGTAATAGAAAGCCTCTGTAACCAACTTTATCTTTAGCAGACACCAGAACCTTAGCACACTCAATGCAAGTATCTATGGGATAGGCATTCCATTATCAATAAGTTCTGTAGAGTATACTCTTGCTATATACTTCTTGGTTTAGCTGTGAAATGGAATAAGGTTCTGATACCAGTATAATAAAATTACTACCTATTGAATCCTTCCCTCCCCCTTCCATGAGCTCATAACTGTATTAAGCTCAATGTTTTTCATCTGTGTGTGAAAGACATAACAACCATATATAAATTATCACTGGAAGTGGTAGTGGTAGAAAGTGCCCTCAAGTCATAGCTGGCTTATGGTGACACCTGGTGGGGTTTTCATGGCAAAAGACTAACATAGATGGTTCGCCATTGCCTGCCTCTGCAACCCTGGTCTTCATTGGAGGTCTCCCATCCAATTACTGACCAACACCAACCCTGCTTAGCGTCTGAGATCTAACAAGATCAGGCTCACCTGGGCTATATTTTTGCATTGTTCTAAATAAAAATGTAGTTAAATATATGTTGAATTGAAGTACCGAAGTATTTACAGCTCCTTGCACTGTTGCAGATGTTAACACAGTTCCTTGGATGGTCTGTTTTAAACACTGACACATATGATAAAATGAATAAGCTTGAAAACAGGAAAGAAATCGCTCAGGAAATGCTGATGTACCAGACAAAGGCCACGCCTGATGAAGTTGAGTCCATACTGGTGAGTGTCTGTGCAGTTATAAAATACTGATGCCTGACTTGTTGTAGGATGAATTCATGTTCCTTTCATTTACATTTTGTTGTTAGCAATACCGGGACAAATTGGAACAAGAATGCATTGAAGACTGCGAAGAGAGAGATCTTATCAAAATTTTGGTGAGTAGCTAAATTCCCATATATCAAAATTATCCCACAATATCAAAATAGTTCACACTTAAAGGAATTAGATGTATAGCTCTGAGAATATACTTGACCTTATTACTGCTGCATGTGCGAATTCTAATTTGCAGTTCATTTGTCCTCCATAGTAGCCCAGTGTGTCTGTCTGAGCTCTATGGCTCAATTACTCAACTTTACTAGAGAAAATACAAAATCCACCTGTATTCTACAGTAACTGGATGCTTGTAATTGGATGTTTGGCAGTGGGTACATTGTACCAAACTCACCTACAAATATTTTTTAAAATATGTCAAAACCTACGGCTATGATTATTACGCAAGTGGGTAATTTCCCTCTGCATTTATTCTGGTCCCAGGTCAAGGACAGGAACTAATGAATCCTAGAGCAACTGTAGTTTTAAGATGCAACACCTGCTTTATCCCATTAGCAAGCTGGGAGTCCAAGCTTTCTAAGTGGATAAAGCAGTGGCAGAATAAGAGATCAGACCTTAAGTTTAAGCACCCTCCTGTTTCAGGAGATTATTTGCATACATTTCAGAAATTTCTGTAATTTTTTTTCTCATGTGGAAACTTAGTGGAGAAAGAGACCTAGAAGCAGGCAATCTAGTGTATAAAATTTTTAAAAAATCAAAATTTGGCAAAATAATATTACGGTCAAAATATATTTTAGTTTCTTCAATGCATCTGTGTGTGCAGCTGCATGATATATGAGACACACTGGTGAAAACGACATTCATCTCCTCTATTCCATAACTTCCTGTTTTCTGTGTACCATGTTTCTGAATTTTCCTGCCCCTCTTCATATAATTGGCTGGCACTGGTATGGAATTACACAAAGAGCTTCTCTTTCTCCAGTACTTTGTCTTCACCAGGCACCACCCCTAAATCTCCAGGAATTTCCCAAGCTGGAGTTGGCAATCCTATCTTTACTGAGTGGTCTAGGTATATTCAATGGTAAACTGGAACTTACAGACTAATACAACTGTGTCTCAATTCCCCAGACCAACACTTTCAAACACTAAGGAAGCAACAGCTATACAAACTCATAAGTCTATATCCCCTCCCATTTTAAAAATAATTTGAAAGTGTTAACAATGCAATCCAAAGGCTTCCCTTGTCACCATCGGGCACCCACTTGTGTAACTTCTGCTCCACTAGTCTGCTTCCTAAGGACTTGCACTGGCAGGCAAGGCCTGGCCAGGAGAGCACATTCCCTGGTTCCCCTGGTTACCGAGGCAGCAGCCACCAATTGCCGGACAGCTGTTATTGACAGCCTCATGAGTGGCAGGCAAAGGCACAGCCAATCCACTGGCTACAATTGGCCCCCTAGCCACCTGTCAATGCCACTCTCCTCCTCTCCCGAGAGCAGGCACTCAGATCACAAAGACCCTTCAATTGTGGCACCCTTCGATCGTGGCACAAACTCCAGTAAGGCGGAGGGGAGGCGGTCTAAAACCCCAGATCCAACTCCTCCCATCTGCAAAAAGCAAAAAGGAGAGCAGGCCGGCCTTGCTGACAAGCCCCCAAGATCTCTGGGTTTGGCCAGCACATTGCTCCACCTCCCCAGCCACATCCTCATGCCTTCACATCAATCTCACCTCCCCTACTCACAACCTATCTGCCTGGCTTATCAGATGCCAGCAGTGCTGTGGGAGAGTGTGAGATCTCCATGAAGCCCTCCCCCACCCCAGCAAACACAAACAGAGAGCACTCCAAGTCCTACCCCACTCCCAGTGTATCTAAAGTGGGGACAAGGAGGTGGATGGGAAGCTTGGCCGCTGCTCTGTTTCTCAGCAGACCATCTCCAGAGCCACCCCACCCTTACCAGCTCACAGCAGAACCACAAGTGACAAAAGGCACAGATTGGACACTTGTCTGCTTCCCTCAAGTTTTGATGGGAAATGTAGGCATCCTGGTCTCGCAGCTTCGCTCTCTGACTGCTGTCCAATGGACTTTTCAACTGTCACTTGTCCAACATTCCGCCAAGATGCCTACATTTCCCATCAAAACTTGAGGGAAGCAGACAAGTGTCCAATCTGTGCCTTTTGTCACTTGTGGTTCTGCTCTCAGAGTTAGAGACAATCTTCTGGTATGTGCAAAGGGGCAACCCTACAGGAAGATGAGAGATTGGGGGGGGGATGGAGCCACTGTCAGCCACAGGCAAGCAAACAGACAGGGAGAGAGTTCCTGCACAATACATACTTTATCGAGCTACCAGATGTGAGGATGCTGGCTGGAAGCTGGCTGTCGGCTCCCTTTGTCTGAGGTGGCAACTGTGCCTGGGCAAGCTGCTCTTGGCGCTGGGAGAATCATTCCTCATGCAGCTTTCTTGGGAGCACGGTTGAGTTACAGGCTGCCAGGGGACCCACTCCTTGAGCCAGGCTAGAAAGGCAGTCATGGACTATTTCCGGGGCCAGAAACAGGCATGCTTTCTGGCCTTCCTGATGGATTGCAGCCTGCCTGAAAGGGAAACATGCATGGTGAGACCAAGCAGCTCGATCTCGCACAAGCCACAGCCACGTCTGCTGAGCTTTGAGCAATTGTCCATGGCCCCGAAGGGAGACGGGGGACCCTCCATTATAGGTGCTGCTGGCAAGCAGATGACAAATGCCCTCCTCACAGGGAGAGAGCTCTTTGAATGCACAGGGGTTGCATGGTGGCGACTGGGCACTGGTGGAGCGGCACCCAGGCGCTGTACCATTGTAAGTGGGGTTTATGTCAGTGTAAGTCCGAGATACGCCATCGTAACTCCTAGTCAGATTCCTACGCACTTTCAACACCTTGTCATAGGATTGGGCTGTTGTAAGTAGTTTAGTATGCAATACTAATTTTGCTAGAAGCATTGCTTTGAAGCATGAGAGCTGTGTGTGCACTTGATAATGTTCTTTCTAAATGGTTGGCAAGGCAACACTCCTACTAAATAAGTGAAAGTAGCAAAATGATCCTTGCATAATCTCTGTTGCACATCAAACTGATTATGTTTGTTCCCCAACAGAAGGAGGAATTGCCTGATCCAAAGGAAGTGGACCTTTATGAATTTAGGTTCAGTGACTTTCCTGTTGATGAATATGACTTGATCAAATGTGGAATACGGCTATTCTTTGAGTTAAATGTTGTGGAAAAGTTCAAAGTACCAGCAGAGGTCAGATTTATTGTACCTTATTTTCATAAAGAAGAATACAAGGGATATAATAGCCCCTTTGCATAGCTAATATGTATTTTATATCACCCATGGCGCCCTTTGCCCAAGTGTGCACTAGAGACTGAATCCTAAGAATTTATTTGGAAATAAAAACTGAGGGATCTATACAGAGACAGCAGCCTTTGTTCTTTATAAACTCATGAGCAACATGAGCCTTGAGCCACAGGCATTGCTACTGCTAAGATCTCTTATGTTTACCAGATGTTTACTATTGGGTGGTAAATTTGGGGTGCAGCTAACAGAGCTGGGGGTAGGTAGGACCAGAGTTTCCAACCTCTAGGTAGAGCTCGAGGATCTCCCAGAATTACAACTGATCTCCAGACTATAAACATCAGTTACCCTGGAAGAAATGGCTGCTTTGGAGGGTATACTCTAGGGTCCCTCCCCAGCCTCCACCTCCAAATTCTCCAGGAATTTCACAACCCAGAGTTGGTAACCTTACATAGCACATATTCAATCATGAAGTTCTACTCTGTAACCCTTACTGAAACTTGCAGGACAGGCACTACAGCAGAATTTTGTTCCAATACATATTCTAGTAATGCTCTGTCATAGTACCCCCATTCATACTGTAGGAAAAGCACTTGTGGGCCGAGTCCTAGATTAGTTAGTGGGTGAGTGGATATAATCTGGAATTTTGCCCCCAACACTAAAAAAAAAAGTCCAACTTAATACAAACAGCAAATGATAGGAAGCTAACACACAAGTGAAAAAAGTCTGAAGTCACTGTCAAACAAACTGTCCATTTTCATCTTTATTAAATGGCTGGTTTTCATAGCTATAGTGAAATTGCTTTTTTAAACAGTGTTTATGGGATTCAGCAGTACAGAGAATTAAGTATCTTTCATTTGTAACAGGTTCTTACAAGGTGGATGTATACAGTCAGAAAAGGCTATCGTGATATCACTTACCACAACTGGCGGCATGGATTCAATGTCGGGCAAACCATGTTCACTCTTCTGATGGTATATTTTATTACTCTGGATCTGCTCCAGAGTTTATTTTATATTGTAATGCATGTTATAAAATGTAGACAGACATAAAAGTGAAAAGGCCACTTTTGTTTTTATAGACAGGTAAAATAAAGAAATATTATAGTGACTTGGAAGCCTTTGCTATGGTCGCTGCAGCTTTCTGCCATGACATCGATCACAGAGGCACCAACAACCTGTATCAAATGAAGTAAGTGTTGTCTACTAACATGTAATGCAGGGGGCACTTTCCTCTTCTTGTACAGTGAGGGAAAGTACTTCAAGTGTTTGTTGCCTGTCTTACCGATGCAGATAATTTCCATGGGGGGGGTTACAAGATTGCAAGCATAAAGTCTGTTGAGGTGGGATTAAAATAACAGTGGAGAGTGGTGATCCCATGTCACTTGTATGTGCCACTCTAACCCCCTTTTCTTTTACTGGCATTATTGGAAGCTATTCATATTTATAGGACAATGAAAGTAGATCCTGTCCAATAAACAAAGGGAAGGAGCATGGGGGGCAATTTGTGCTGCAATAGGAAAGGGAAACTGGAGGAGTCATCTCTCTGTGGATGGAAATCCTTGCACCTGTGGAAATTGTAGGCAGGATCAAAGTCATGTATGTATGTTTGTGTGTGCACACTCACACAAACATACATTTATCATTTATCAGGCTGCAACTGGTGAGTATAAATCTTGACCCCCCCCCCCCCTTTTCAGCTACTGAATTTTTAAAAAGTTTGTTTTGTTTTACAATTATGCAAAATGATACTTCACCAGGCCTCTGCAGCGCACTGGCAACAATTCCCACAATTCCTCTCTCCTGTTAATAAAATGATGGGGGAAGAAAAGAGAGGGAAGGGTTGGGGAGTGTGGTAAGAGCATGAGCTTAGTCATGGGGCTCAGCTTTTCCTAGTCACTTAAGGACATAACCTTGGACTGGGCCTTTATCCACTGTTGTGCCTGATCTCCTGGTTGGGGAAATGGTCAGTGTTCTTGGACTGCCCTTACAGGAAAGACCCAAACTATCATATATAGAAGAGACCTTCAATTCTACCCCTCTGCAACTTGCAGCCTGCTTTACTTAAAGTGCACTGGAATATGGTGCTGCTCTTAATGACTTTTCAGGTGTAGCTGATGGAGAATACAATCTGTGATGGCTTCTGGGGTCCAGAACGAGCTAGCAGATGGACATTTTGTCAGTCTAACATGGGTCTGGCTTCCTTGAGACGCAAAAGGGAATAGTTGGCAGTGTATAAGACCATACAGTGTCTAACCACTATACTGCACTAGTAGTTAACATCTTGGCATAGGATTGGGGAAACCTGGGTTCTTCATATCCCTGCTCAGCCATGAATTCACCTCATGATGCTCATGAGAGACATTGGACAAGTCACTCTTCTTCAGCCTGACATACCTCACAGGGTTGATGTGAGGACCATGGAAGTGGACCATGTGTGATGGCCTTAGCCTCTTGGAGAAAGAAAGAATCAAATCAGAACCACAATTAAGAATTATACACTGTGGAATATTTTAAACTACATAATCTTTTTCAACACAGATCATCATCTCCATTGGCAAAACTTCATGGCTCTTCCATTTTAGAAAGACACCATCTGGAGTACAGTAAAACGTTGCTTCAGGATGAGGTTTGTGTCTAATTTCGAATTATTGTACTCTTATCTTGGGCAAATGCATTTTTATTAACTACAGTTAAATAATTTTAAAACATCCACTATGAAGCTAAAATGTTGAAGTTTACCACTATTGGTTATGACTTTGTTAGTCACATTCAGGTATCTTGATAAACCCCCATTTCTCTGTAATGTGTACAAATGCAACCTCGTTGTGCTTTCGCACTGTCTCCAGCCTCCCTTCCTAACTTCTCTTTGGACTGAAGACTTAATCCAAGAAGTTCAGTGCTTATGCAGAACCCCTTATCAAAACGCACTAAACATGGTAGAGAGGTGGCATATAATTGAAATAAATAAATAACATTGGATACTTGGAAACTTAATTTCCTGCAGCTGTTATCTGACTGTGAGAGGATCAGAGCTGTGGCAAAGCATACTGTCATGTCTGGCTTTTAAATATTTGAAGTTGCTTCTTTTCCTTTAGAAGGTCCTTTTTGCTAAGCTAAACATCCTCAATTTTCCCTCGTGATCCTTCTCTTGGACTCCTCTGCAATTTTTCTTGAACTCTGCCAGTTGACAGAAAATGGGTGTAGAGAAAGGATGTGGATCTAAAATAAATCTGCCTTGGTGTTTCTAATAAGGCACTGTCATACATGTTCAATATAGTAGGATGTGTTTTGGCCTTTGACCCTCTGGATATGATGCATGTGTGTTATGTCTAAGGCTATTCCACTATTTATTTGATTGATTATGGATTATTTTAGGAAATTTTAAAATAGATGTACTTAAAGTAGATATGTGATAATATATCATAGTGTATAGTGTAATCAATGTTGCAGACAGTATTTATTTGTAAAAATTTCAATCTTGCAGACTTTAAACATCTTCCAGAATTTAAATAAGCGGCAGCATGAAGTGGTTTTACATTTATTTGAAGTTGCAATCATAGCAACTGACTTGGCATTGTATTTCAAGTAAGTGATACATTCGTTCGTTCGTTCTAAAATAATACTTTGCCTTACACAATTTAAAATATTACTTTTTCTTTAACTAAATGTTTATTTTTAAAACAAGTGGAACAAATTTATGCTTTACCATCTATGGTTGCTTCTGCAAGGAAGTTTTGCTCCATGTAACCACAATACTGCAGGGGGAGTTGTTTGTTTTTTTAGAAGGGCCGCTGCACAGCATTGTTAGTGCAGCTGTGCATCTTCCAGGTTTCCTTGGCTCTAGTGCATGTTTTCCAGAACAGCTTTGGTACAAACTTTTTAAAAAGTTGATACTCGAAATGGTGGTGGGATCCATGTGGATGGGAAAATACAGATTTCCACACCTTCCAGCTCCCATCTGGTACCATTTCCTCTCACACTCGCCATTCTCCACCATAACCACCATCAGTAGACTTTGTGCTGGCTTTTTAAAAATCAATAATAGGTGTATTGTTATAGTATCATTGATCTAAAGCATTACACCTGCTCCGTTTAAAAAAAATCCAAAAGCACTTGGGCAGTGGGGTGGGTATGTCAGGCATAAGGGGACAGTATAAAGAATCTTTCTGTGTGGAGGTTCCATTGCTTATGCAAATTCTTCTGCATTCACAGTGGCAATGGGAGCACAATAAGGAATAGTCCCCATGTAGAAGCAACCCAAGTTGTAAGAACATTTGTAATACCTGCAGATGTAGTGATGGCAGCTAGCATAGATGGCTTTAAAAGAGCCTTAGACAAATACAGCGGAGGATAGGTCCATCAATGGTTACTAGCTATGGTGACTAAAGAGAGCCTCCATTTGCAGAGGCAGTAAACCTCTGAACATAATAGCTTGGAAGCATTTTAAAGGGCGGTATTGGCCTCTCTGCCCTTTTTGCTGGCCCTTCAGAGCAACTGGTTGACTACTGTCTAAAATAGGATCTGGAACGAGATGGACCACTGGTCTTATCCAGCATGGAAACCCTTACGTTCTACATTTCATAAGAAAAATGCCATTTCAATGCTCGGTACAGATTAGTGCTAAATGATGGAAAAGGTGTCTGAAGAGTGATAATACGATCCAGTTAAAATTTCCCTGACAGTGTTAGGTGATCAGGTTATTTATTGCTGCAACTAGAATTACAGCATGATTAGTACCTAGTTTCCACTAGGACCTGCTGTGATTGGGCCTTGGAATCTAATTTCAGAGGCTCAGGTAGGACATAGAAAGAGCGTGTGCATATATGGGTCGACCTTGCTTATAATAGTCGTAATATTTTTTTTATAGGAAAAGGACTATGTTTCAAAAGATAGTGGATGCTATAGAAAAAATGGAGAAGGAAGAGGATGCAATTAGATATATAACTATGGATCCAATCAAAAAAGAAGTAATCATGTAGGTCAATTTTATTTTATTCTTCCTATGCCAATGTACTCTATAGGTTCCCTTCTTTATATAACCGATTGTTTTATTCAAAGGGCTATGATGATGACTGGCTGTGACCTGTCTGCTATCACCAAACCCTGGGAGGTGCAAAGTGAGGTGGGTATCTGCAAAAGTCAAGTATTTTATTCATATACCTTTAAATGTGAATGCCTTATTTCAGAAAAAAATAAGTATGTTAAGTATTATGCTCTAAATTCATATGCTCTTGCGAAGGAGCTTTCAAAACTGAAAAAAGAGTCATAGAGTTGGAAGGGGTCTTACAAACCGTCTAGTCCAACCCTCTGCCCAATGCAGGAAGAGCTTAAAGCATCCCTGACAAGTGTTTGTCCAGCTGCTCCTTGAAGACTGCCAGCTATTTTAAGAAATAACTCCAAAATAGTTCCCTGTCTGTTCAGAGAGCAGAAAAGAGAGATATGTGTTCAGAAATATAGTTCAAACAAAATCTTTTTTCTATAATATAATGAAATTGCTAAAAATAATGGTTTTGTTAATCTCAAGAAATCTTTCAAATAGGTACTTCTCGGTTTTTAATACTGGCACAAGATGAGGGGAAGGAGGCAGGAGGGGAAAGGATAATAAGGTCAAAATTAATCTGACAGGGACATCTTCCAGCTAGAAGAGTTAGTAGACATTTCTGTCAAAGGTGATTGTATTCATAGGCATTTCAGTGCACAGCAGTTTATACCAATCATGTCATTATTCCTGTTGGTTTGGGGAGAGCTTTTTGAATCTATATAAATAATGAGTGACTTCCTATTACATTCTCTGCTTTTGTCTGGTGCTGCCTCTCTTAATCAGGGACAGATATTTTGCTGGCCCCAGACCGGAGTCAGGAAGGTAGAGGCTATGCAACCACTAGGGCTGCCGACCACCTTCTATGGCCTGGGGGATCCTCTAGAAATACAACTGATCTCCAGAATGCAAAGATCTGTTCCCCTGGAGAAAATGGATGCTTTGGAGGGTGAACTGTATGGCATTATACCCTGCTGAGCTCCTCCCCTCTCCAAACCCCAGGCTCCACCCCCAAATCTCCAGGCATTTCCCAACCTGGAGATGGCAACTCTACCCCCCCCCCACACACACACACATAACAGAGTGTGTAATTCCCAGGTTGCCATCATGGTTGCAAATGAATTCTGGGAGCAAGGTGATCTTGAACGAACTGTCCTACAGCAACAACCAATTGTAAGTACTTGAATATATTAATATTTGTAGCTTGGGGATGCTACTGGATCCTGGCCTACAGTTGGAGGCTCAGGTCTCCTCTGTGGCATGTAGCACCTTTTATCATCTTTGGCTGGTTTGTCAGCTATGACCATTCCTCGAAAAGTGTGATCTGGCCATGATGATCCATGCTATGATCACATCCAAGTTGGATTACCAAAATGTGCTTAGGGGCGAGTGCATGCTGGCATCGTGCCAGTGTGCTCATGTCTCTTCCAGTAAAAACCAGAAGTGACATCAGGATACTCTAGCATTTTACAAAAACTCTATTGCACTCCCTATGTTCATGCCCCAGTCCTCTGGTCACCTATTGGTTGCCAGACTATGTCTGGCAAACGTTAACATCCTCTACATGGAGCTGAATTTGAAAATTGTCCAGAAACTTCAATTGGCCAAAAATGCGGCAACCAGGCTATTGTCAGAGGTCGGTTACAGAGAACATACCACTCCCTTACACAGGTTACCTATCTGTTCTGGCACAATTCAAAGTGCTGGTAGGCCCTTAACAGCTTGTGGCAGGATATCTGAATGTCCATCTCCTCCCATACTATTCAGCCCATCAGTTAAGAATCTGCCTTCAAGCCCTGATCTCTCTGCCCCCGCTTTCAAAGGAGAGGTGGGTGGCAACTAGTGACAGGACATTTTCTGTGGTGGCACCTCACCTCTGGGACACCCTCCCCCTTAAAGTTCACCTGGCACTTACTTTCTTTTAGGCACCAATCCAAAACCTTTTTTAAACCCAGGCTTTTAATTAGGGCTTTTATTTTACCATCTTTTTAATGACTTGCTTCAGTTTTATGGATAATTTTTATGCTGTTTATTTCCAATTACTTGTGTTAATTTATATTGTTTTAATTGTAAGCTGCCTCCAGCAGATCTCTGAAGAACTAGCCTAGAACTATCCTAAATAAATAAGTATTGACAAGTCAGGAATTTCCAGTGAATATTGAAATGATTATATAAGCACTTCTTACCGAACTGGGGGGCAGGGGCAGTGCTGTTGCATGAGTATTTGGTTTTGTTCTGTATTGTTTCTAGTTGTTGTTCTGCAGCATTATGATTGTTAAGGCTGTTTTAAGATCTATGCTGGAGGCTGTGTGGTAGACCACTTGAAAAACCTTTATTAAAGTTGGTTTCCTTAAACAAGTGTGTTAACAATATCCATTCTTTTTAAGCCTATGATGGACAGGAATAAAGCTGATGAACTGCCTAAACTACAAGTTGGTTTCATTGATTTTGTGTGTACCTTTGTATACAAGGTAAGATGAAGCACTTAACTTCAGACTGACTTTTTAAAATAATATACAACTGTATGTAGGTATGTATGTATGTATGTATGTATGTATGTATGTATGTATGTATGTATGTATGTATGTATGTATGTATGCACATATATGTGTGTGTGTGTGTGTGTGTGTGTGTGTGTATGTGTATTTGTATAAATAATTAAAAGGGTCTGTTATGCATGTTTAGGCTTATAGAATGGTACTTGTCCTAAAAATATCGAGTCTCCTTAAACAAATACTAGACCGCCTCCCCTCTAAGTGGGAAGCAAATGCAAGATCTGGAATTTGGTTGGGCTGATAGAATAAAGCACTGACGGTTGCTGATATTCCCTTTTGAACCTTGGGAAAGGGTAGCTCCTTCCTACCTAGGGCTGCCAGCATTCAGGTGGGAGCAGGGCTTTTTTTCAGCTGGAACACGGTGGAACGGAGTTCCAGAACCTCTTGAAAATGGTCACATGGCTGGTGGCCCCGCCCCCTGATCTCCAGACAGAGGGGAGTTTAGATTGCCCTCCGCGCCGCAGTGCAGAGGGCAATCTAAACTCCCCTCTGTCTGGAGATCAAGGGGCGGGGCCACCAGCCATGTGACCATTTTCTCTGAGGGCAACCCAGTGAGTTCTACCACTTCTTTTCCCAGAAAAAAAGCCCTAGGTGGGAGTATCACAGAGAAGACAAGAGAAGACAGAAACTTTGAATATGTTGCTATTAACACTCAATGAAGCTCAAGCAGCACTTTGAGTGGCTCTGACGTTTACTCATCCTAACCTTGCTATACTATTGAAAAGTGTTTGTTGAACTAGTAGAGAATTTTGTTAGCTATAAAAATCCTTCTAAGTATTAATTATATATTTTCCAAATTCTAGAGTGATTCCGCACATGTTGGATAATGCACTTCCAATCCTCTTTATAGATCATTTGGAATGGATTTTTTGTATGTGGAACAAAAAATCCACCTCAAACAGTTGATAAAGTGCATTGAAAGTGCATTTTCCAACGTGTGCGGAATCAGCCTTAGTTTTCACAGCTTGTTATTCTTTTCTGAACTTTTTGGTGGGGCCAATTACAGCTGATCTCCAGATGACAGAGACCAGTTCCCCTGGAACAAATGACTGGTTTGAAGGGAGCACTCTATGGCATTATACCCTACTGATGCTTCCCCCCCCCAAAAAAAACCCCTGCCCTCTCCAGGCTCCACCCCAAAAATCTCCAGCAATTTCCCTGTAAATTTTCTCTTCCATGAGAGGAGCTCCATTGATGGAAGAATGGAGCCGTTTCTCTCCCTTCCTTCCCGCCACTGCAATTTCCCAGTCCACATGGCTATTACTCCACATGGGTCCTGCAACTTTTCCAGTGATGGCATTGGCTGGCAGGGAGGGGAAAGCCAGGGAGCATGGTCCTTGTAATGGTACCAGCCCTTATATTTTAGCTCAAAGCTGGTTTAGCTTGAAGTAGCTGTTGTTTAATAAAAATATCAGGACTAGAGGTGGGCTCAAACCGAAACACGAACCAAAATTTGTCATGAACCAGGCCAGTTCATGGTTTGCAAACCAGCGGTTTGTCAGAGCCCATTTCTGATGAACCGCCACAAATTTTAAGCTGGTTCATTTGGTTCATTTTTCGGTTTGTCATTGCAGACAGCCTGGCACTGATCAATCAGTTTCCTAGGCAACATGGGGATGAGCTTTCTGCAGATGCGGAAGTGACCTTCTGCTGCCCCGGAAGCGACATTTTCATGAACCAGATGAACTGGTTCATGAACTGGGGCAAGTCTGTGAAAGTTTGTGGTTTGTGAAATGTGACAAACCACACGGTTCGGTATCTTCCCGGTTCGTGCCCACCTCTAATCAGGACATATCAGCGATGTCTGTATTGCCACTGAAATGCACCATAAATGGTCAATTTACGGATGGGCACTGTTTACTCAGGAATTTTCTAGGTTCCACAAGGAAATTACACCTATGCTTAGTGGTCTTCTAAATAACCGAGTGCAGTGGAAAGCACGGGCTGAGGTTTATGAACAAAAGTTGAAAGCTCTCGAGGAAGAAAAGAAAAAGAAAGAAGAAGCAGCAGCAGCCAAGAGAGGTGATGTATATTTAAAACTGGCATTCCTACATGAGAGATTTCTTTGTATATGCATGCAGTACATGCCATTAGTTCTGGAATCTTATGCTGAACTTGGTATTCAGTGTAAAATGTCACTGAATAGGGTTTACTGATACATGAGGATAAAATATAATATATTTAGTGAAAAGAAAAAATGTAAACATCTCTTTCCCCACAAGAGGTTCCAATAGACCATATTAAATGTGAAAGTGGGGTGGTCACAAATAGACTGGGAAAATAGAGTCTATATCAGTCAAGAATGCTACTTTTCAGTAAAATTTCTCCTTATCTAAGAATGTAATGATCAGTACCGACAGAAGGGCTGAATAAATGGTGTTATCTGTTAACCCATTTTAAAAAAACTATCATTCTTTCTTTCTTTGAATTCTGGAATGTAATTTGTAACCCTGAACTGGGACATTTAATTTTCACAAATAAGGCATTAGAAAATCATAACTACCTTGTTTGTAATGCCTGGCCCCTCTTGATTTAAGTGCCTAGCATGATCACAGTTGCGTTCTGTTCCCAATTCAAAATTGAATAGTTGAATTTCCACAGTAGTTTTGCATTTGTGTAGTAGTGCATTCAGCATTATGGCAGCCGCTATTGGCAACACTATCTGGCTTGGATTATACATGCCCACAGTCGTCATGGGTGGATCATGTATTGTGTTGTAGTGACCATTAGGACCCACCTGTTTAAATGGTCACCTATTTGGCTGAAATAGGCTTTAATGATTAAATCAAGGAGCAGCTTGGTGACTGAATACTCCCTTGAAACATTCAATCCTTGAAGGGGTCAGTCCTCAAACTCTTAGGGAGAAAATGAGAGGTTTTTAATTGGGTCCAGGTTCAAAGTGAAATTTCCCAGCCAATAAACAGTTAAGCATACATATATGATCCCTACTCTGCTGACGTTGATTTTAAGAAAAAAATAATACATTTCCAAGCTTCTTACCCAGAGCTCCCCTCCCCCGGCAAAGGAAAGCAGATTTCACTGAATTCCAAATCTGAGAGATTCAAGGGCTATAGGGTGTGGCCAGTTTGTATAGATGGTTTTACATAGGCCAAGACATAACTTTACTGAACCTGCTGCTGATTTGAGCCCTCTAAAAGCATGATATGATGTTCTTCTGAGCATACTCTAACAGACAGTATTTTCACAATGGAATTTTTTCTGGGTATTGAATCAACCATATGGCCTCTTTGTGCTAAGAGGTAGTTTGGAAGAAGATCGACTTTCCATAACTCATTATAACAATAACAATACATGTCTTCATTTTTGGCTGCTTGTTCAAAGCTGAAGAAATTGTGACTTTTACAGGAAACTGAGAAACAAATAACATGCCCCTTTTCAGCAACACCCAATAAGAACACATGCAACTAGGATCCTTCATTTGCAAACACTGAATACAACGCAACATTTTACAAGGCAGCAATTGAGCCTTATTCAGCAGGACTGATTGGCTGCTGCTAATGCTACAAACCAGTAAGACTGCAGACCAAGAGCCCAACTATAACTGAAGCTAGCTCACTACATAACACAGGCTGAATCCACACACCCGCGGAACGTCCCGGCGTTGCACTAAATGTTCACTAAACACCCGGAAGTGTAGCGTCTTTCTAGCGCGATTCAGAAATCGCGCTAGAAAGACGCTACACTTCCGGGTGTTTAGCGAACATTTAGAGCAACGCCAGGACGCTCAGCGGGTGTGTGGATTCAGCCACAGTTTCTTTTTCATTTGCAGAAAGAAAGCTGGCAGTGCCAGTGCTTTGGGGACATTGTTTGTTTAAGGGCAAGTGCCAATGTTCTAAGAGGAAAATGTTCTAGAGGCACCTCTGTGCATTCTGCCATAAAAACTACAACTGGAGTAGAAATTCACTCTGAACAGCAGTAGCAGAGATTTAAATATGAATAGGACTTGCACCCAATGTTAAATTATATTTGCAGTCTTATATCAAATCACCCATACGATACTGCATTATCTTTTTGAGTCGCAAAATAACATTTAATTTGCTGAACCAATAAAGTGGAAAATTCAGAACAGAAAATAAAAAGATAGCATGTTACAAAATCAAAATCAATATTTTTAGTATCATGCTGTTAATTATATCTAAACATTTACGAAGTTAGGCCACTGATCATGTGACATGTTTTAGTGCAGACAGAAAATGTCAAAAATAACTGAGTAACTTGAATACTCAAGCTTTCACATTCAGGCTTTAATTCTGTTGTTCTCACAGTGCTGATGTTGACATGTTAATGTAGATAAATCAGAAAGCAACACTTTGCTCAGAACTATGACATATAAAAACCATGTGGAACCATTCAAAAATATTTGAGGCATTAGAAGAAATATTTGTACCTTGATTAGGATTTGGAACTGATTTTTAGATACATTTATTTTTACCCTGCTTTCCCAACCCCATTTAGAACACAAGAAAAAAAGAAAAGAAAAAAATCCATGTTTTTTTCTCATCAATAGCCTAGAGAAATGTACTGAACCATGACCTTATTCTCTCATTCAGAGATGTTACTATATGTTGTGCATGTGCCGAGTATAACCCAGTGACTGAAACTTACCTGGAACAGTGGTTTAGAATGTGCTTCATAGCAGTGACGCTGTTAGTCTATTGTAGTTAAATAAAACATAAGCACCGTGGCAGTGTAAAGATTAACAAATTGCTAATCTGACTCTCAAAAGCTTGTGCTGGAATAAATGTTGTTAGTCTTTAGGGAGTCGTTGGAGTTCTGCTTTAGAATGTGCTCACCTGTTAAGAAGCTTTAGTTATTACTCTCACTGTATTTGGTGAATATTTGCATATTCACTGACGTACAGATGCTGAAAATGCATTATGTTTTGGCACACACGTGCTTTTCATACCAGAAAGTAAACACATTAAGCCATAATAAAATCCATGAAAATAAACAGGCTCACCTTAATAACACTTTTTTGTGTTTTATTAACAGGAGGAGGTGGTGGTGGTGGAGGAGGAGGAGGAGAAGATGACGGCAAATCAAAAACATGTACAATTTTATAATTAAATTTCAATGGTGATGTTTCAAGGACTATATTTCTGCTACAGCGGAAGAAATCTAGGAAGACCTTCAGTGAGCCCCAGAGGATTTCTGTAAAACATAAAGTAGCATAGACTATTCAGTCCTTACACATCTGCCATTACCAATGAAACAAAAAGAGGTAAAATCCAATGAAAACTGAAAAATCATGAGGGATGAACATAATCAGAGATTTTACGAAATAAATGGTTTATGGGTTCATTCCTTGGTTATTGGTTTCTATCATTCATGCTTTACAGAGAGCGTTTTTTTATTTAATGTATTTAAACTGCAAATTGTCAGGAATCTATGGTTTTTACAATAGCCCTCTACAGGTGACATTACATATATTGAAAATAACTTGCACAAATGAGGAAAGGACAGGAGTGGCTGGCTCCGCCCTGTAAAATTGTTGGATCATGAGCGTGGAAGTCCTGTTCAGACGTTTAATTTTGGTGTTCCAACTGCACTCAATGGGAGGACATAGTAAACTCAGTCCTCCCAGGATGCAGGGTCACCATTTTGTGTAAATGGCAGGCATATATTTACGCCCCATGTTATGTCCAGTTTAGGTACGTGCAAGTGTGTTTTCCTCAGAAATCTAGGGTTCCATCAGCACATATACTGAAGCCGTGTGCCTGTGGAAAATATGGGCACTGACCCATTCATACAAAATAGTGACCATGCTTATTGGAAGGATTGTGCATAGTAGCTGTTACACAGTCTGAAAGTCTACATGCAAAGGCTCTATGTGATCAAAAACATTATTTAAAAAATCCTGGTCATCAAGATGGATTCTGTATGCATGTACTTCGTATGTGTGTAGGCTCCATGTGCTCACAAATTGGTGATTGTGGCAGGCAGGGCGCAGAGCCAACATGCTTGTGCGTGGTCCCCCTCTACATGAGTTAATTTCAGTGTATGTAATGCCATGTGTAGAAGCTTTTATCTTCAGTCATATTATACACTCTGTGTTGTACACATGTAACCCTATAATTACTAGTGACTAGGAACAGGTTTTATACTATGTTTACTTCTTATCATCTGGCATGAAATACATTCTTTTTTTCTGTACTATCACTAATAAAATTGTAGCATATGTCATTTTAGACGTTGTAACTCCAGTGTCAGATTTGTGCCTAATACACAGGTTCATTGCATATGAACATATACAGCCTGACCCGGTGAAACATAGAAACATTGAGCTGGAAGGGTCATTACTCCAACCTCCTGCCCAATGCAGGACATTCAGTTATTTCCCCCCCCCCCCGTGACCACCTGCTCTATGCCAATAGGAAAGCAAAAAACCTCCAGGATCCCCAGCCAATCTGGCCTGGTGGAATTCTTTCATGATCCCAAGGTGGCAATTGACATTACCCTGGGCATATAATAAAGGGCCACAAGTGCATAGCACCAGCTAATCCCTTCATACCCTCCCACTCTGGGTACATTCATATTGAGTCAGAATCATCATAGCTGTCAGGTGGCCGTCTAATGAATTCCCATTGATACAAGAATTTCAATACAAATGAAGTGTCTTCCTACCCACAAGGGCTGCCCTATTTATTTTCCAATGCAATTGACAAAGCTGCCCATTACTTTGTACAAATGGATCTATAACGAGCTGAAATGAATGGAAGGCTCCTGTGCTCTATGTTGGTCAACTCATATTTTGGCGTACCTTTGTGGCATAGGGAAACACTGAACCATGGCTCCTTCCTCAATATGCACAGTGCCATTAGAAACTACCGGTCGTATCAGCGGAACCCATGATGCATTTCATCTCCACACCAGTATTGGCCCCATCATATGGGAAACAGTTGATGTCCCATGGCTTCTCATATTATGTTTCTCTTCTATAAAGGTAACATAGGAAACAGATGGTCTTGCATAAATTACTAAGGCCATATAAAACTGGAACATGTTTTTAAAAAGACATCACACAAAAAGAACACACAATCCAGACCTTTATTTTTATTTACATCATTTATACCTTGAATCAGCTGCTGTGCCCAGTCAATGGGTAAAAAAACCTCCACTCTAACTTCATCCTAACACCATGACCACAATCTAGAAGGCCCAACTGCAATACTTTGAGGCCTTCTTTGAACCCTAGTAGTTTTCCTTGTCATTAGTTCTCAGCTTTTTAAAGGAAACCAACTAGAGAGGACGATCTCAAGAGGATGTTCAGGTGAACTCCAGGCGTTTATGCAGATAACATATGGTTTAAAGATCTGAATACTATGTGGGATGAAGTTCTTTTTATTTCAGTTGACATTATTTCTACATAGGTATGATTAAGACTGAATAAATGAGGGGAGGTTTTTCATCTGCAGTCCTGTTCTCACAACCAACACAAAAGTCAAGAGCAAAGATGTTCCATGGCCACTGCTCGTGTTAGAAATGGAGCAGCTTCTATGAAGTCTAAGCAGACTTACATTGTTATATTGCCCTATGCATGATATGTAAAAAATGTAATGATTTTAAAGTAATGTTAAATGTAAATAGAGAATTATCAATGGTCAGATGAATTATGTACCATGTAAAAATACATTCAAGCATGTTTAAGTTAGATTATTATATGAAATATCCCATCTCTAACTTTCAGAATGAGAGACTGCTCTATATGCCACATTTTACCAGGCGGATTAAATGTAAATTTTATTCAATAATAAGATAATGAAACGTTTTGCTGTGACTTACCCTTTGTTTAGAGACCAAACACTGTAATTATTCTTGTGCAGACTGTTTCTTAAGAGACACATAAATTCATTGTACTATGTCATGCTGTAATTTGAAATGGGAGAAAAAACCCTAGAAAGGCTTAAATGTTATGACGTCTTGTGTGTTCAGGATTACAATCTAAAACAAGATTACCATTTGTTCACTGCTAAGGGGATCAGAAACCATGGATAATGCACAAGCCACATGTACTTTTCCCCTGACAAATCATTTCCTCTCTTTCTTAAAACAAGATGTGACAGACTTAACTATTGTATTGAGAGGTGGTCAAAGCAGAATCTTTTTAAAAAGTTTTACAATGATTTTAAAAGAAAAACACTATTTCAAATGTCCCTGCATAAAATCAACTGAAAGTTCATTTATGATTTACATCCTTTTAAACTCTGTAGCAGAAGACAAGATAAGGGGTTCTGCATAAGCACTGAACTTCCCCAAAACAATAACATTAATTTGCAACAACAGACTAATGCAAGGGATATTGAAAAAGAAACAG
The DNA here is from genome assembly GCF_028583425.1 of Eublepharis macularius. NCBI lineage: Eukaryota > Metazoa > Chordata > Lepidosauria > Squamata > Eublepharidae > Eublepharis > Eublepharis macularius. The sequence continues at coordinate 101,689,821 of NC_072795.1, forward strand.
AACGACTTATATTAGCTGCACAAAAACAGGCATTAAGAACGTACTTATGAAAATGAAAAGACCACAAATGACAGTAAGTGTAGATTAGGGTAACAGATGATACGGCTGACCATCTCATCAGCAGCTGCAGTAAAGCTCTATAATAAGGAATTTATGCAAAAAGTAAAACCTACCAAATATTGGTGAGAACAAAATATTGGTGGGAACAAAATACTGGGAACAAAAGCCTGAGAAAGTTGTTGAAAATGAGAAAGTTAAGATCTTGCAGGATTTCAAAGCAAACATAAGTTAAAATATAATAGTCCAGATATTACTGTGGTTGAAAATAAAAAGGTCAAACTGATTGATGTGGCAATCCCAGGTGACAGTTGAATTGAGGGAAAAGAAATTGAAACAACAAAATACCAAGATATAAGATTTAAAATGCCCTGACCTGGATAGCCCTGGATCAGGTAAGCCTGATTTCAGATCTCAGAAACTAAGCAGTCAGCCTTGGTTAGTAATTGGATGGGGGACCTCCAACAAAGACCAGGGTTGCAGAGGCAGGCAATGGCAAACCACCTCTGTTAGTCCCTTGCTATGAAAACCCTGCCAGGGGGCGCCATAAATAGGTATGACTTGAGGGCACTCTTCAAGATTTTAAGTAGTGATAGCACTGGGGCAATACCAAAAGGACTACCTAAACATCGAGGTGATTATCAGCACAGACAGGATTACAACAGCTGCAAACAGCTGCACTACTGGGAACATGCCACATACTAAGAAGATACCTCACTGCTCAAGTCTGTGAGGGGCCAAAAATTCCAGTCTAAACATCTGGTGGACTCTGTAATATTAATAAACACTCCCCCTCCCACACCATCTCTGGGAAGATTAAGGATGCTTGTGGTCCTGCAGGAAGCATCAAATATTGAACATCAGTTTAAAAGTGGGGCGGGGGGACAGATGGAAGGAGATCCCAATTCCTCCTAAAGTTTCCCACACAGCATGGGGATTGAGAAGTTTATAAAACCCTCCCATGCAGCAACACTCAAGTTCAGGGGTGCATGAGCCAGCTTTGAGCTCAGCAGCCAACAGATTACATCCAGCCAGGTTTTTCATTCGTTCTCACTTCCACTTCCTTGCTCCAGCCCCCATTCCACATAGCTTTTGTATAAGCAGGTTCCACACTTCCCACATAGCCTTTTTGGAAGTCAGTGGGGACCTTCCTTCTTCACCACTAAAAAATTGGTTGGATCCACCCCATTGCTACAACTGTACTAGTACTGCAGTGTTAAGACTTGGGTTCTGAACTAGGTGAATAGGAAGCTAGCAAGGACTTTATTCAAGGGCCTTTCACTCATCCCCAGAACACACGTCTTTCACTATGGGGAAGGGATTTCATAAGTCCCTAGCCCAATGATTTTTTCCCAGGCCCCCAACTGGTGTCTATATTTTAAAGAAGATTTATCTATACAGATGCATGTGAAGTCTGAATATTGGTGTTAATATGTATTCTGAAGCATAATGTGACAAAAAATAATTCCTTATTTCAAAGGATTTAATTGCAAACACAGTAATGATGAAATGATCAACCAATCCTAAATACAATTGTTTAGAATAATTCCAACAGATTCCAATGGACATTTTATAATAACAATATTCAATTTATATACCACTCTTCAGGACAACTTAATGCCACACTCAGAGCGGTTTACAGAGTGTGTTATTATTATCCTCACAATTACCCTGTGAGGGGGGGGGGGCTGAGAGATCTCTGAGAAGCTGTGACTGACCCAAGGTCTCCCAGGTGGCTTCAAGCAAAGGAGTGGGGAATCAAACCCCGTTCTCCAGATTAGAGACTTGTCGCTCTTAACCACTACACCAAATTGATGTCACTTGAATAAATAGATCTAGTCTATATGGTTGCAGTACAGAGTACATTTCTAGGCCATTATGACTTTTAAGAAAAGGTATTTAGGAGCAGAGTCATTCCATCCCGGAGACACAGTTGCGTCTGTGCTGGAAATCTGAGGCCATAGGATTCTGTTCAAGGAGTTCTCATCAGCCCAGCCCTACTTCTTACACTGAACAGCAGCTGTGACATGGCACCTGCTATGTCAGCAGAGGGGCCAGGCACCAGGAAAGGGAAGCCTCACAGCCTTATATAAGCCCTGAAATTTCCCCCCTGCCTCCCTCCTGCAGCAGTTTAGAGAACTGGTCTAAACTCAATTATCATTTGTCAGTACACATGGTGTTTTTTTAAAAAATCAATATTCAACAACTTTTATGCACCTGTTACTTTCAGAATGCTGAAGCTTGCAATATCAACATAATGTTATCATGGCTCTGGAATGTAAATTTTATTTTAAAAAAAACTAGAGAACATTAATGCAAAATTCACATTTATACGAAAAGTCCAAGCAAAGATTTACTGAATAATTTCTGTGAACTATTAAAAGCACATTTAAAGAAAAATGAGGCACAACTCATTTGATGTTCATCTGTGGATTCTGATGAAGCTTGAAGAAAATTTGAGATTTCTACATAATCTTTCAGAGAAACAAGTCTTGGAAGTACTCATCAAATTCTTCCTCCCTATAAAGTGAAAACAAGTAAGATTATTCCAAGAATAGAGAGAAATTTAATCTACTGCCACTAAGGGATTTCAAAGTGCAAACTGATGATATCTCACAAGTGCACTGATGGGACTGATTGGTACATATTACTATAATATTGCATGATTTACAAATAATGAAATTATAGTGGCATTGCAGATGTGCTCTATCAATTCTACAAACAGATACAGGAACGGCAAAGCCAATGTTAGGGCATTCCAACGTATTAAATGGCAACAGAGAAATACCTGAACAATAAACACTAAAAAGTCTATTAGTAACTGAGATGTGAGCATGGAGCATACAAAGGAAGAATGAGTATTTACTAGCAACTGCCCATCATTACCGCATAGATACAGATGATAGGCAACAGTTTTGAAGTACTAATACCATTGTTACAAGTGAAGATTAGATGGAGGACTGGGAAGAGGAGTTCTTCAGTTCTTTTTTGTTATTGTTCTTCGGAGGAACTACAATGAACTAGGAGTGAACTCTGAGATTTGTCCATAAATGTTTACCAACAGTTTTATCAGCCTTATGGAATACAGTCTGTTCTTTAAACAGACACAATTTTAAAAGTGAAAAATTGTCAGTCCCAGGACGAACCGTGTTTTTTCTTCTGTCTCCTGAGGAGGGCGCTTCCAAAAATCAGCATCTGAAGGACCATCTTGGACATCACTATTGCCTGAACCTGTTAAATAACATGACTTGAAAATTAATTAAAGTAACTTTTACTCCACTAGTTTCCACATTTTAAATTATGTCTGATTAACAAGACTTCCTCAATATATCCAGTAATGAAGAAAACACTGAACAAAAGGCCTGAAAAAAAATTGTGCCACTTAATCCACAGGCCAGGGAAGTATGTCTGTTAGTATATGGTAAGAATTAGGAAAATATAACTCCACTCCCTGCCTTGCTCCATTGCGGGCTCCAGCACCCCTTTCTTCTTCAACACCAGCTTTTCTTCCTCTTCCCTCTTCATCTCCTGCTTACTGGCAGATGTGAAGAAACACAAAGAAGCCTTCTCCCCGTCCCAATTTGCCACTGTTTCAGCCTCCACTATTTCCAGGCTCTGCTCAGCAAGTATGAGAGTTGCACTGGCAACCTATAATGGTGGTTGAACCTGATGGTGCTTTTGTTTTTTAATATCTGTGTATGTGTGCATTACTTACACAAGGGGGAGTTGTGTAAATTGGATTTTTCCAATGTTGGAGTCAAGACTGGGTGGGCCCAATGGGCAATAAACAAAATAAACAAAACCTGTTCCCTCATAGCAAAATGTGATCAGTGCTACTATAATGCACTCCACGTAGGTCTCCCCTTTAAGGCAACTTGGTGCAGAACACTGCAGCTTTATTAGCAGGAGTTAGGCAAAGTATGCATATTACACCCATTCTGCAGTCACTCCGCTGACTACCCATCAGTTACTTATCTCAGTTCAAGATTTTGGCTATCACATATAAAATCCTTCATGGCTTTGGTCCCTTGTACCTTTGTGACCACCCTGTCCCTATGCCCCACCATGGCAGCTTTACTCATCTGAACAGGGCCTTCTCCCAGTGCCACCTTGCACATGGAAAAATCAATAGTTGCCCATAAAATGTATTTTCTATGGTGACCCCCCCCCTCCCCATCTTATGGATCAGCCTGCCTGAAGAGGTTAGGAAAGCTTCCACTCTCCTGGCTTTTGGCAAACTATGAAAAATTGAATTGTTCAGGAAGGCTTTTTTACACAGGTAGGAGGGCTTTACTGTGACAAAATGGTTCAGAAGGATGCTTTGGTAGAGGGATAGGGACTCCAGACTATAATACTGTGTACTATCCGTTGCTGTATGTATGCTCCTACTAGGTAATTTTGGCATTGTTTAATTTGTCATGTTTAATTACTTATGCTCTGTTTCAGTAATGTTTTAGCTCTGTATCAGATTTCTGCTTGTTTTTCAAAAAAATTTCGATTCCAAACAGTACTGGATATCCCACCCATATGTAATCGCTTTGAGCCTCAGTGAGAAAAATGAACTATAAATAATGTAAATAAGATGCATGAACACAATAAATGAAAGGCAAGATTGATATTTCAAGTACATTATTCATTAGGGCTTTTTTACACATGTAACAGGACTGTAGAGTTCTGCTGTAAGGAAATGGTTCAGAGAGATCCAATTGAAAGGGATAGGGACTGTAGAGTATACTACTGCATAGTGTCTGTTGTTGTAAGTATGCTTCTACTGGATAGTTTCCATGTCTTGTAATATATAATGTCAATTTGCCTATGTTTTGTTTCAGCACTGTTTTCAGTTCTGTGTCAGATTTCTGCTTGTTTTTTCTGCAATCCTTACCCTATTGTATTGTTTATTGAAAGTTCCAGCTGTTGACCATTACACTGTGCAATCCACCTTGAGTCTCAACAAGAAAATAACATAAATAAATACCCCCACACACATTCACCTCTGCTCCCAAGGACCTTTGAGGGCACAGAAGGCTGCAGCAGATGGGGAGGGGGAGAGATTGCTTGTACAAATACCACTCTGCTCACACTAGATAAGATCTACACCAAAGAATCATGTGGAAGATGACAGGACTTGAAGGACACAAAAAGCTAGTTGCTAATGCCATGACTTTCAAGTAAGAGAAAGTGTGCAACATCCTCTAAGATATTTATCTTATTGTCAAATCAGGACATGCAACAACAGACTGATCCATTGCTCTGGAAATACTCTTTATAAATATTGTTAGAAAAGAGAGTTAGGTACTAATGCCACTGGTGAGATCATCTGCTTTTAGGCTGTGTATGAAGCAACATACATTCCTCCCCCACTTCAAATCCATGTTTTGTTTCTCAACTTCAAACTCTGAGATATTCATTTCCCCTCTTGCAACTTTTTCACATTCTCAGTCTTTAGTCATGCTAATGAACAGAAATGACATTTAAACCAAAAGAACAGCAAAGGACCCTATTTCTCAAACTGTCAAACATAATTTGAATTACTTACCTTCATCGGAGTCATCTGATTCTTCTAACAATCCCTGATCTGAAAGAAGTCATTTTAGGATTTAATTTGTTACATAACTATGAATGTTAAGTGACAGAAATTCAACATTTCCCAGTAATTCTTGTTATTTTAGGAAGTCAAAGGGAAATAACATAAAAGTCTAACATTTGCTAATAAACCTCAAGAATGTACCCAGTTCATCCTTCTTTCTAACATTTAGCAACAAATGTCACGCTTTACAAAGGAGTATTGCTAAGTGAGGAACATGGCAGGGGAAAATGTTAGCAGGCTGCAGAATCATCTACCATTAACCACCTCCCTTGTTGCATGTAAATTCTTTCACATACTCTTCACCAAAATTTATCTTTATGAACTGATCACTAACCACCATGGACAATTCTGAGTCAGGCAGCCTCTATAATTAGGGTTAATTACAGTTAACTTCAGTACACCATGATTAAGAATAACATGGATGGGACAGAAGAAATTTGACCTCAAGAGTGGAGGACCTAGGACAGTAGAAGTGCGTCATCAAGTGGCCCATTTCCAGTCTTTTAAATCATAGTGAACAAATGGCTAGCAATACATCTCCACTGCCCACATTTATTTGACATTTACCAGTAAATCCACAGTCATGCCAAGATGCAGAGAAGGCACACATTTTGTGAATACTTTTTGCCTTTCCCTTTTAGCTGCTTTTTGTAATGTCTTACAGGAGCAGATATCATAGTAGTACAGAGAACAAATCTCGGTCGCCAAGGTAACCCAGTGGCTCTCCCTCGCCCAGATTCAGTCATACGTAATGTACTAGTTGGGACAGAATGCAGATTCTCATGCACCTTTAAAAGCACATCCCTCAGAAAGTATTGCTGTGAGAATTAATAGCATCTTCATCCTGGCCATATCCTGCTCCATTGGTTTCAATTATGAGAACTGCATCAGCAAATGTCTTGCTGCACAGTGCAATGAAAATGCTAGGCCTGCGCAATAAAAGCAAAGAAGCACTGTTCTCTTTGCCTTAGCACTGGCATGTGTTTTGTTTGCCCTCTGAATCTAGCTAGATGCTCAGTAGACCAATTTCCACACTGTGGCATACACACATTGGGTCAAGGGTCCCCACCCTGTGTAACAGTCCCGAGTTCCTGGATTCTGTTGGCTACAATGTATACACTGCTGAAATCCACCTTTCTTGAGATCCTGTTGGCTACAATGCATACCCATCTGAAATCAATCTTTTTTTGAGTTCCTGAATTGTGTCAGCTTAAATCAATCCTTTCTGCAATAAAGGCTGCAACTGTACCTTTCCGATTCATCTTCAAAAGGTATAACTACCTTTTCACCTTTGGATAATAAATCAGTTGTTCTGCTCTCACCCCTAAACACACATTTTGGACTTCACTACCCAAACTAGATTCTACTATTGTGCTACCAAACACAACAGAACTTAATTGTCAAGTCCCTGTGATCCCCCAGTATATAAAACATACCTGTCACTGTTAGATCTAAACATTCAATAATTCATGTTTAAATTTAAAAATTGAGGGAAGGAGGTTACCTTTGTGGTTCTTTTTTTTCTTTGATTTGTGTTTATGTGATGCAGATAATCTCAACTTTTTACTTCTTAGCAATCCAGAGGTTTGTTCAGCGCTTGCTCTCTTCTTTGGCTTGACTTCTTTTCTCCTTTATAACAGAAACATATCTCAGAGTTCTATTAATGTGTCCATTCCATTACAAATATATATAGACAGAATAACGGGCTTATAAAATAAAGATATCCTTAAATTCCTCAGCAGTTGGCCCTGTAAAATTGAGTTTTAAAGTTAAGCAACTAAACTGTGTTGCTTAATGAATAAATGAATAAATTTTAAGTAAAGGCTATGAATAAATTTTAAGTAAAGAAATTACTTTTCCTATATGCCATTATAATAAATAAAGGTTTGAGTCCACTCTGAGGCCAGCAGAAAAGGCCAAAATGTAGCTGTACTTGTATGTATGTGTGTGAGGGGGGGGTCTATTTTATACATGCTCAAGAGGGAATAAGTGATGTATTACCTGTGGTGAAAATTTAATTTGTAAGAGCATTCTGGACAGAGCCCTAAAAAAAAGTGAAAATCTATTACTCAAGTAAAGATTTGACACCAATTATCTTCAATACATTTGTCTTCCAATTCTTCACATTTAAAATTTCTCATGCTAACCAAAACTGTCAGTTAGTTTAACTTAAACTATCTAAGAATTTTAATAAAAACTTGTAATACAGTAATGTATTTTCAGAGTTTCTATCTGAAGTGCTCTTGTGGAGCTTTAAAAAAAGCACTTCACATTTTCCTGACGCCTAGGCATTTGTGGGGCTTGGTGTAGAATAATGTATTATAAAAAAGCAGCTCTCAAATTAAGCTGAGGACTGATTATTGCCTGCAGTACAGAACACAGGATGAAAGAATTTGGGGAAGTGAAAGCCTGGATTCACTTACACAAATTTTGGAAACTTATTTTAAATAAAACTGGAAATTGTTAGTCTACATTAATCCAAGAACAAGAGCTGAACTAGGAGCATACTGAGAAAGCCTCATATTCATAGCCTCATATTCGATAATAATTCGATAATTCAATAATCCCATTATTTATGCAATGAGACCATGCAGAGAAATTAAATACAGCAGAAATAATATTGCCTAGGAAGATTTAATGGACACGGATGACCATTTGTGGTAGCATGGAAGCCATCTGACACGACACATGCATCAGCAAGGAATCTATCCCTTGCTGATTCTGGCTCCACTAGCCAAAATATGAGGCTAGATTAGGTGACGCATGCACACATTCTATAAGAAATCAGTGGCTCATCTATGCTTTAACTGATTTTAAATCAAGCAAGGTATCTTCTGTCTTTGAACTCTAACCACAGCTTTTGAACAGCCATCTATAACATCATAATAGTCTTGTCTATATTACATGCATATTAAACTTTAAAAAACCCTACATATTCTATTTATATACATGTAACTATATGAAAGACTCACTCAATTTAACAAGTGCATTTTTCTTCTCTTCATGCTCGATGTAACCAAAATTCACCTCCCAACTCTTCAGGCCTTCTTTTTCATCACAGTGTTTACTGCCACAGGAAAACTGTCCTGCAAAGAGGTCAGAAACAATAATAATATAATAAAATTCGATTTATATACCACCCTTCAGCACATCAACACCCACTCAGAGTGGTTTACAAAGTATGTTATTATTATCCACATGACAATCACCCAGTGAGGAGAGTGGGACCGAGAGAGCTCCTAGAAGGCTTCAAGTGGAGGAGTGGGAATCAAACGCAGTTCTCTAGATTAGAGTTCCACCACTCTTAACCACCACATCAAAGAGAGAAACAAATAACTAAAGTATTTAGCTCACGAAGATTAGTTTTATATTTATTGCAATATTAGCAAAGAAGAAAAATGGTTTAACAGATTAGGGAACTTCTAGTAAAGTATGGTCCCTTTGGTATTTTGCACAGGTAATGAGGAAAAAGAAAGGAGTGTATTACATTCTGGTAATGATTGAACAAGTATGACATGATTGTTTCCTATATCTTTCTATGGGGTTTTGCCCATTGTGAAGGTTCTGGGGTGCCACATGTATCTAATTCTCTTACCTGAAATCTAGGTGAAAAAATAGTTTCAGGCTTCAGTGATAGCTAGAATTTTTTATCAGCTTGGATCCATCCTTCCTTCAACACACACTTAAGATGGAGGAAGGCATCATACTTTGCTCAGTAAAGTGGTAGGCTAAAGGTAGGATCCACCCATTCAACTTCATCTTTTACTAACCTTGCTCTCCTTTCTGAAGAACGGGCATTTTGTTGTGTTGATTTGATGTATTTATAAGCTTTAGGATAGACTGTTATAAAGTTGTTGATGTGAGGTTGTCCTTGAAGATGACGTGGAAACTTCAACTAGCGCAGGATGCTGTCGTTCACCTTTTGGTAAAGTTTGGAACAAAGACAGGAACCTATCCAACCCATCTACAGCAACTGCGTTAGTTTCCCATTAACTTCAACATGCCGGTTCTTACTTCTGAAGCCCTTCATGGCCTGGGATCTTGAAGAATATTTTTCCCTATACAAGCTCTGACCTTTCATATGATCTGTGGGATGTTCTTTGCTCCACATGCCAGTACCCCAGGAAGTAAGGTAAACTGTGGCATGGAGAAAGGACTTTATAATCATGGAGAAAGGACTTTATAATCATTGCTCGAGGCTATAGAATGATCTTCCTGAAGAAATTTATAGCTTTTCTGGTCTTCTGGATTTTTGAAAAATATGCAAAACAGACCTCTTCTGGAGGAGTGATGATTGAAGATGGAGCGGAGTAGCCCTGTGTTGGTCCTGGTGTTGAATTTTTTTAAATTCATTTTTAATTGTTTTGTTTTTGTTGGAAGTTGAGTAAATGCATGCTGCAGCGCACAAACAATAGTTTACTAGAAACATGATGTGACATTACTAGAACAAAATTTGGCTCCTTTATGCCCCCAATCCAGACCATACTCAAGGTTATTCTGACTTTTTTTCCTTTTGGAAATAGCACTCTCCCATATATGTTATTTAAAAAACTCCCTGAAGTTTCAAATTGCAGATTGCCTACTTTGTTGAGTGAAAGAAGAGCTCTCACTCAAAACAAACATGTGAAATGACCTCCTGGGCAGATACTGTTAGTCAAACAGTTTTCTGGATTTTGGTGTATGGCCACTACATTATTTTGTTTTAAAATGCTTATTTTCAGAAGAATCACTTCAATAACAAACTAAACAGTTTTTAAGAATGCCTTGCTAAATAAAACCACTAACATTTCAATGGACTGTATTCACATGGTTGTGGTGAGGATGTGTATTAATACGCTCACCTCCAGGACTGTTTTTGACAGATTAACCTCAGAATGGTCTGAGTAAGCTGCTAACCAATGGATTGACAGTGTCCTCAGATACTTCAGTTCTGCAGTGTTAAACCAATTGACATGTGAATGCTTGGACCAAGAATACTGAGCTGCTACTGCTCATATATTTCAACAAACTCATTCAGATTTCATAAATATTTTTAAAGAAGTCAAGATAACAAAACCCCTTGTCTTGCATACCTATAAAAATTACAAGAGAAAAAAGTTGATTTTCATACTGAAAATACTTTAAACCACACCTATAGAGCTGCCAAACCAATAGAAAAATGTATTAATTTTAATAGGTTGGTAGCCAGTATTATAAACCTTGATTCTACTGTCCAAGCCTCTATAAGTTATCACCTCCAGAAAATTAATCTCCTCACAGTTAAACTTCCAGGAGAACTTGACATTAAGATCCCTCCCATTTAGCCATAAGCAAAACTCCTCTACCCTCTCCATATCCTTATATACGAAATAAAGGTCATCTACGTAACGAAAGTAAAAGGCTATATTCCCCCCCAAAGGGTTGGAGGGATGGAGGATATGGTTATTCTCCCAGTTTTGCATAAATAAATTCGCTATACAGGGTGCCGCGGAAGGTATTTTTTCCTAAATCAGATTGGCTATCACCTGCAATGATTGCTAGAATTTTTTGCTGGTGGTATATCATGCTCTTGGCTTCTGACAGATTTTTAAACTGAAATCACATGTATATTGTAAAATGCAGGCAGGTTGAAATGTAAATTATAGATCAGCTTTCTTGCATGGTTCTCAATCAATTCAGAAACCAGCACAAAGACACTTAAAACAACCTGCTTTTTTCAAACATCAGAAGCCGGAGACTCACATCTAAAACTGCTCTTCACATCTGCACACTTATTTATTTCATTTGTATGCTGCCTTTCTTCCCAATGGGGACTCAATGGCTTACATAATTCTCTTCACCACCATTTTATCCTCACAACAACACCGAGTCTGTGATCAACCCAATGTCACCCAGCAAGCTTCCATGGCTGAGGAGCATTCGAACCTGAGCCTCCCAGATCCTATCTAACACACCACGCTGTGTCTCATCCTGAACTGATGGAGCAAAGTTTCAGCTGTGTGGCACACTGCATACAAGTTTTACTTGGACCAGAGAAATTTGGGTTTAAATCTCTAGCATGAAGCTTACCTTGGGCCAATCACTGACTAGCTCTTAGCCTAAACTACCTCTCAGGATTATTAAGAAGAAGAGTGAGACAGAAATGTGATAAACAGTGATAAATATCTGTTTTTATGGCCCCGTGATGATGATGATGATAATGCAGTCAGGTGGGTGGGTGGGCATGGATGAGAGAAAGAAGTGGCTGTCAAGTTGCAGCCAACATGGTGAAGCTGTAGGTTTTTCAAAGTAAGAGATTTCAGAGGTGGTTTGCCACTGCCTGCCTCTGGGCAGCAAACACGGACTTCCTTGGAGGTCTACCATTCAAATAAATTTCAGGGCTGACGCTGCTTAGTTTCCAAGATCTGACAAGACTGGACTAGTCAGATGTGCATATACTTAATCATCTTCTGTTACAAATTTTGTCTCACCAGAGAGTAGCAGCCAATCCCCTGCAATCAGCGAGGATGTCAAAAGAGAGGAGACAGCAGAAAATACCCAATTTAAAACTCTACATTAAGGAATCATAAAAAGATTAATTAGGCTTGTTAATCAATATCTATTCTGGCAATTAACAAGTGGTTTCTATCTTACAATATATTGCATACGAGCCCCGTGGCACAGATTGGTAAGCTGCAGTACTGCAGCCCAAGCTCTGCTCACGACCTGAGTTCGATTCCGGCAGAAGCTGGGTTCAGGTAGCCAGCTCAAGGTTGACTCAGCCTTCCATCCTTCTGAGGTCGGTAAAATGAGTACCCAGTTTCCTTGGGGTAAAGTGTAGATGACTGGGGAAGGCAATGGCAAACCACCCCGTAAAAAGTCTGCCAAGAAAACATCATGGTGCAACGTCCCCCCATGGGTCAGTAATGACTCGGTGCTTGCACAGGGGACTACCTTTACCTTTAGATACCACTATTAAACATATCTACTTTACCATTTCAGCTCTGTGTCCCATCATTTTCAAATTAATTCTATTAACTTGGAATATCAGGAGTAGAGATGGGCATGAACCACAAAA